>NC_047067.1:882471-1576855 GCF_902459465.1 Asterias rubens
CCTATTTTACAAATATATCTATTGTGTTTTTATTGTAGAATGCACACTGGAAAACAATTTGGATGGTTATAATTGAATTGAATTGAATTGAATTTGTGAGTTGAATTAAATTCATGAATTGAATTTAATTGCAAGAACTGTACCATTTGGTCGCTAACGGCAGCGGTGTTTGACCTTCTTTCATTCACATAAAGAGGTCAAAGTAAAGTTCAAAATTTCCAGATCTGAAATTTTCCAATGTAGCATGCTTTCATACTGTATCCCAATATATTTAAAACAACTTTTTTTGTTTCATTTATTTTACTTATTATTATTTATGTATTATTAATGTCTGGGCATTTTGTGATGATTATTCAGAAATGAGTGGCCTTTTAAGGGTTTATGTTTATACTCTTTAGCACATTGATCACTTTTTAAAATTATGTTTAGACATATTTGTATTGATTTCTGGTTCGGTGAAAATTCTGAACATTAATCCCTGCTTAGTATATCTCCGTCAGAAGTATTAACACTCATTTTGTGTAATTTCATTATTTTCACTCTCAATTTTGTGGCTGCACATTTAGAATTGAAAATAATGACATCAGGGTTTGCCCTTAACTTTTTCAGCAACTAGCCAGGACCAGTTAGGTAGCTTGTCATTTTACTGGTCCACCAACTTTCACTAGTCCACAACTTTTTCACTAGTTACACGTAGCATGTCATTTTACTGGTCCCCCAACTTTTTCATATTTTGGGATTTCCTTTCAACAAACAGGGGACTTGAAACCATTTTCACAGTCAGTGGTTTACTTGTCCAGTAAAACTCGTAGCACACCTGAACGAACAATCTAAGTTTAAGTTCCAGCCCACAGCTGGCCACCTACACATTTTGATTTTTGTTTACACAAGCACTTCACACTCCATTTCTACACGCCTGACCTATTTTGAAAGGTTTCTATTGTAAAAACACAACACTCTTTGAGGGGGGGGGGGGGGGTGGGGAATGGTCTGTCGACTACAAAACGGAAGTCCTTATTTGCTGGTTTGATCGTTTTCTGCTCCTCATGAGTCTGACATCTTATGTTTAACATCTTACAGGTCTGTTAGATGCTTCGCTTGACTTGTCTGCATGTAGCTATGGGAGTCTTGAAGCACAAGGAGGTGACTCACCACCGTAAGTCCCAAGAAAGCTTATTTTATCTGTTGGGGTGAGACCGAGATCGGTAGCCGGTAGACCTTTATGTAGCCAGGAACAAAAGGGAGGTTGAAAAAGGGATCAGGGCTTACTTTACAACAGGTGTTTAGTGTTGTTTGGTCAGTAATTGATTTAATAATCAAAATATTTTCGAGAGATAACAAAAGGACGGATTGTTAATATTGTTTTCTAAAATGTATACAACTTTACACGCAAGAAGTCTTAACAAGAAGAAGTCTTTTAACCCAGGTTTAATGCCTGCAATAATGACAGTGAGACTGACTTTGACAAATACTGTGCTTGGCTCCAAAATGAGAAGCCATTAAACTTTATTGTATTTTTTCCAAGGTTAAAGTGGTTGATATACTACTTGAACTATCTAGTTCCCTTTTTGTATTATTCAATATTTACTATTAGACATGATGATAATTTCCGTAGGTGGTGCCCAATGGCCGACACAAGTCCATATACCAGCACTTTTAGACGTCGTTAAAATTGTTGGTTACAGGGAAATTACAACCATATTTTATTGCATGCATTGGTATTCAAATGTCATGACAATTTAGCTGTACCCTAAAGCTGCTTAGATTGCAATGTGCAGCCCATTCAGAAACATGCTTGTTTCAGTTTCATTATTCAGTCCACTGTGATTTACACATTTACTACAAGACAAAAGGGATCTACGCTCGGCATTTTGTTAACTTAATCATGTTTTTAAAAACCAAAACGAACCTTGCTTAAAGGAATAATTTCTGTACCAATGACAGGGATATGTCGGAGTTGCAGAATCAGATTGAGGATCTACAGTTCCAGATTCGTAAACTGAGTGAGCACAATGGGAAGTTACAGACTCAGATTGAGACATCGGATGATACCAATGATCAGTTGATGTGCCAGATTGAGGGTCTCAAAGGAGAACTCAAGAGGTAGGAATTTGGGCTTTTTGTCTCTCTGTAGACAGGTGCAAATATGAGACCAGTATTCTTCTTTATTCTAAATATTTCTGGTAAAGAAACCGCGGATGCCAAGAAAGCCTCATAAGTGAACTTGTACTACAAAAAGGAACTTCCCAAACTACTTTGTTATGCATCACTGAAAAATACAGTCCAATTATTTGTTGTGATAACAACACAGTGTTATCTACATGATTTAAAAAAAACAAATACCAAGTGCAGTAAAACAACTATTTTTTTACAAAACTGATTTTGTCTTGTTTGATTGTTCATGATTGTTTTTCCTCTCTTGAGTGGATTTATACGACTCTAATATCAATAGTCTTAAAGGCAGTGGACACTATTGGTAATTACTCAAAATAATTATTAGCACAAAACCTGGTACTGAGAAATGGGGAGAGGTTGATAATATAAAACATTGTGAGAAACGGCTCCCTCTGAAGTAACGTAGTTTTCGAGAAATAAGTAATTTTCCACGAATTTGATTTCAGGACCTCAGATCAGATTTAGAATTTGAAGTCTCGAAATCAAGAATCTGAAAGCACACAACTTCGTGTGACAAGGGTGTTTTTTCTTTTATTATTATCTAGCACTTTCCACGACCAATTGATCTCGAATTTTCACAGGTTTGCTATTTTATGTGTATGTTGATATACACCAAGTGAGAAGACTGGTCTTTGACAATTACCAATAGTGTCCAGTGTCTTTAAATTATGTCTGTCTTATCATATCTCTCATTACATCTTTGTAGTTTACAGCAAGCATGGCAGCGCAGTCAGTCAATCAGAGATGAAAATGAAGAACTGAAATCAAGCAACAAAGAATGGCTCAAGAAATACACCATCATGGTTAGTCCCTATTATTTCCTAACCTATATACACAACTTGACAATGACAGTGCAACCAGCAGAGTTTTGTGCCCACTGGCTCTCATATTAATTCTATAGTTGGATCTATTGGCACATACCACCATAAAAATACAACAAGGTTAAAGATTAAGCATATTTTTATTTATTTATTTATTTGTAACCATTTTTAAATGTTTACTGTTTGCAGTATTTTCCTATCTTAAAATGATATAAAGAGCGGTGATTGCTAGGTTACCAGTTTCTTGGGTGCTAAGCATGTTTGTTTGGTCAACACTTTGAATTGTGATTGTCTCCAATGGTGGTATTTGTTCAGTTTGTTAGTCGCCAGTGGGGGATCGACAGCCCCCCCTGTCACTCCCCCCTCCACCTCTTGGCCCCCTACCCCCCTTGGCCCTCCTCCCAAACCCAACAATGAGACCGAAAAATAAACTAATGATACGTTATCTCAAAATCCCCCGAAATTATGTATTTTCAATTTCTAGTTTTGCCACTGGTGTTGAGAGCCGATAACTTTATAATTTGACTTCAATCTTTGGTTGATTGTTTTTTTTAAAATCATTTCAGCAAAGAGAGAATCGCTGTTTGGATGACAAGTTTGTTAGTTTGCAGTTAGAGGTTAGTGTTTCTATTTTATAAAAGATAATAAAGTTAAATCAAAATAGAGAAAAAGTTGGAATTTTCTGAAATTATGTTTATAAAAGTTATTTGACCTGTTCAAAACTATTCACATTCAAACAGAAAATCTACAAATTCATTTGTCATTATTTAAATTAAAAAAATGTAATTTTTTGTCATTGGAACTTTTGTTTGTGGTCTGAAATAACTTAGTTTTTGATGAAACAAATACTAGTTTTTCAAAATTGGTGAAAGAAAAGTCAGTCTTGAGTGCAATATCAGTGTCAAACAACTTAAAGTTGTCCAGTTTTTATGCATTTGTTAATAATTGTTTTAACTTTTCTGTCTAGGCAAGTAAAAAACAAGAACTAGAGACCAAACTGCAAGAGATACAAGAACAGGTAATTCTAAAAAAAAAATTAAAGGCAGTGGACACTATTGGTAATTACTCAAAATAATTATTGGCATAAAACCTTACTTGGTAAAGAGTAATGGGGAGAGGTTGATGGTATAAAACATTATGAGAAACGGCTCCCTCTGAAGTGACGTAGTTTTGGAGAAAGAAGTAATTTTCCACTAATTTGATTTCAAGACCTCAAGTTTAGAACTTGAGGTCTTGAAATCAAGCATCTGAAAGCACACAACTTCGTGTGACAAGGGTGTTTTTTTTCTCTCATAGTTATCTCGCAACTCTGACGACCCATCGCACTCAAATTTGAACAGGTTTGTTATTTTATGCATATGTTGAGATACACCAAGTGAGAAGACTAGTCTTTGACAATTAACAATAGTGTCCACTGCCTTTAAAGCTTTTGGACAGTCTTGAGAATAAGCTAGGGCCAACATTGGCTTTAATTATGTTGTTTCATATTAAAATAGTAAAAACAATTGCATTTTTTTTAGGATACTTGTTTGGTTTTTAAACCTCTAAGCTTTAAATTCATTATTTTAATTTGTATAGACTAAATAATTACAGTAAGTTGACATTTATGATTTTCAATGGTTTAAAAAATAAAATCATTTTAATTAAAGAGCTTTATTTTTTGGTGCAAATATTTGAAATGGCAAATATAGAAATTAAACAAACATTGCTTGAGAGAATATCTCATGAGATGTGAAATTGGTGCAATGGAGAGTGAAACAATCAGATTACAGTGAAACCTAAGCGGAGATCTTTCATTTAGACAACCTTATAAAATTTCACAATGACTAAACATGCCGTTCATTGATAACGTTCAGTCTTGCATATATAATATTTGCGTCAAGTCAATGTACCAAATAGACTCTGACATTTTGCAGACACTTTTAACAACCTACCTGTCACATTGTGACTGTTGCAGAAGTAATTTTTATGCAACACAAAAGTACAGTGACTCACGTTGCAGTAATTTTTTTATGTTAAAATGGTGTAAAATATCATTGTACCATGATGCCCTTACTGTGCGAAATGTTGTATTCAAAGAACACATTTGTGTATGGGTTGGTTTCTAGTTCATTATTACTAACAGTTGAACAACCTCAAACTGTTGAATGGCTTCTGACTAGCACCACCGAACAAAGATATTGACAAAATAGGGAGACTGGCAACATTAGGGGCTAGAGAGCTCAGTTATGTTAATCTGGAGGTCGCAAGTTCAAATCCTGCTCTAGTAAATTTGTCTTTTTTTCAACCCCAATTATGGGTGCGTTCGTTTAGCTTCCCTGGGTCGACCCTGGTCTGCCTCCCTGTGCGTTCGAATAGCTTTGACGTCATTCCAGGGGCTCACCCGGGTCAGCTCCCAGTGCCGTTACCACGAGAGGGCTCTTGTCAGGGGCTCACCCGAGTGAGCACAGAGGGTCGACCCAGGGAAGCTAATCGAACGCACCCAACATTAAAGATTTGCCCTGTTCGTTTTCCTTGTGGCTTAATTCTAATTATTTTAATAGTTGTGTTATTTATGTTGTTTGTAAACAGCTTAGTATTAACATCGCTGATGCTGAAACCCTGCAGGAAGACCACCGTCGATTGCAAACATCCTTACAAAAGAAAAAGGTGAACTATTTGAAAAGTTTAGAGTACTCTAAAATTCTGTATAAACTAATGCACTCATCTTTTTAGTATCAACTGTGTAGCGTGTTGTGGCTGAACGGTAACGCGCACTGTTCACGAGCTCTGGTGTTTGTGATCAATAGAATGTGGGTTCGAGTCTGGCCCAGTCTTGACACTTGTGTCCTTAAGCATCAAATTTAATTATTATTGCTTCGTCCTTCAGATGGGTCGTAAAGCTGTATGACCCCTTAAAGGAACCTATTTAGTTTCACCTTTTGCTTAGAGAAGGGGTTTATTATTTTAGACAATTTAAATAATTTGTTTTTGTACCATTTCAATATAAAGAAAATGGGTTTAAATGATCTCAACATCATTCTAGCTCTCATTTTATTTTATACCTATAGCATCAATGTGAAGAGACTGAAGCTCACCTTCAGGTCAAGAATGCTGAGCTGGCTGAGGTATGAGATGACTTCATCATTTTTTTACTGATATTCTTCTTTCAATTCCATTAAACTTTTATTTCCATACTCACTACAAGAAAAGACAGAATCAGTGGGACAACATTTATATGCAGTTTTGGTTTTACCCATTTACATTGATATGTTTTAAAACTGTATAGACCTTATCACGGTGTGGCCATGTTGATTTTACTCCATTCCAACTCATTGTAGTAACCAAACTGAGGCTGGACGAAATAATAGTCTGGTGCCATGTTTGTACAATGAATGTTAGCATTCATTACTGTTATTGGAAGTAGGGAACATGATCAAGATGGTGACAGCGTGATAAAGGTCTATACTGAGTACTTTCCCGAGCTCTGTGAAAAAAGTCACAGGCGTATTACAAAATTTATAGTAATACAATACAAGCAAAGAGTTAACATGACCAATGATAATGATACTGACAAAATGTAACAGAATAAGAAGTGGATAAGGAGGCTATTTAAATAAGCCCTAGGCTTGTTGGGGAACAGCCCGAAATGTAATACAGACATGGTATTAAGTTTCTATGGGAGAGAGTGTCCTCATTCCAGTCTAGTTGGTTTCCCATCAAACGTGTTTTATTTAGGAGAACATTGTGTATGGCTCACATTGTCTCGTTTTCAGAGTGGCTCATTTTTACACATTTTATAAATGTTAAACTATGCAAATTTGAATAGTGTCTGCCTTTTTGGTGTTTTATTATCCAAATGAATAAAAACCATACAAAAGAAGCCAAACAACTTTACAAAGTTGTTCAATATAATTTGACATAGTTCTATTTTCAGAGATAAAAACACAACCCAAAGTTTTAGTTCTTATTTTCATACATCAGTAAGATATTAAGTATCTTTGAGCTGTGTGTTTATTAATGGCTTTATCAGATTTTATTTGCTCTTCCATCCATTGGACTGGTGTACAGATTATGCCTGCAGGAGTTTAGGCTCTGTGGCTCATGCAAACATGTGATGTCACAGGTTATATGATCTATATTTCATGAATTATGGAAAAATGTAAAGTTCGTCTGGACTGAAACTCTCGTGTGAAACTAGAGAAGGGACTTGAGTTTACCAGCACAACCAGGACCCAATTTCCTACAGCTGATTTAAAAGCAGAAAATACTGCTTAATTTGTTTCTGTTTAGCAAAGTTAAGCAGGATACCAGCCACAGATAGTACATGTGAGATGTTACTTCGGTTGGTAACCTTATTCTGATAAACAAAACTTTGTTTTGCTTATTTAGCTACATTTTGTGCTTGAGCAGCTCTATGAAATTCAGCCCTGCAGTTCCTCCCCTTGAATGAAATGACAGATTAGCGTTGAATAGTTCTCTCTGTTGTTATTGCAGAAAGCCAAGAGATGTGAAGAGATGCAAGCAAACCTTGAGGAACTTTACAATCTCAACCGGGTAAGTCATTCAATCTTATCACGACTTCACGTCACAAACGAGGCATTCATTTCATTTACCCTGACAAAAAGGAATACTACTTGCTGGTAAACATCGTTGGCATGGAAATCTCAAAATGTGTTGGCGGGAAAACGCAGGTGTGAAAACGGAAAGGTTTGCCAAGTTAATTGTGTGTTGGGGGAGGGGGAATGGGAGAATAATCATTGTACAGGAAGTTGTACGTGGCGGACTTTAGTATGGGTCTCTCATGATTCACCTGTTCCCATGTCAACACTAACTGGGAACTACAACTAATATTTAGATCATATTTGGAGCACTGAGGTAGTTTATGCTCAACTAAAACTTAATTTGAGAGAAAACTTGGATAACTTTACATCAGGCATGACTTTCTTCTGTGGGCCACCAGAAATATTTGTTGTTAATAATTAACCTGAAAAGCCTATTAGAGCCCACACCTGTGTACATATTGGACAGCGCTTGTAGTCAATAAAGTCTTGTCCCTGAACCATATCTTGACTGTTACATGTAGGCTTAAGAAAGGGAAAGTTCAAGTACATACCCTTTTTGTACATACTGTTTTTTAGTGAGGCACAGTCCACTTTTCAAAAAACAAAAAAATTAATAAACTCTGATTTTTGTGGAAAGTAAAAAAAAGATGACATTAACTCAGATTCTTGTATTAAAATTAGTTGAAAGACTAATTAAGTATTATTTGACTATCTATGTACAACAATAAAGTGAAGATAAACTCTTGAGTGATATTGAACAGTCTTAGGCACAAGTGAGGATGCTGTGTAGAGTGATGTTGGACTATTTAAGACGCACCATCCTTGTCAAGATGTATTCTGAGTTATCGACTTTCTCAATGTTCACATTTTATTCCCAAAATTACAGCAATGTTAATTTTTCTGCTCAGCTGCATGCAAGCGCACTGATATAATGCATAAATTTGAAATTGGAGTGATGTCACGCAAGTCACATTTCTAGGCCGAATATAAACAGGTTGCATGTTGGTACATGTGTGGGCCTGAAATCTTACTCTATGACAAAAGTACTTATTTCACAAAAGATATGTGAAATTCATACAGCAAAGCGCAAATTTTCCATAAACTTTCAAGCAAGGATACGAAATATACATCTATGGCATTTTTAAGGTGCCACTACATCAAGAACGCAGCGCGTTATACATTTTGATACACTTCTTGAATTTGCATAAAGAGCCAGATAGTCTGGTCTTGATAGTGAGTGCATTCCACGGATCAAAATGTGCAAAAGGAGAGACTTGATGCAGACTTAAAGAAGCTTGACAGAGTTGGGTTCCATAAGGCGAGTAGTGTCAGATGCTGAGCAAAGGCTTGAGCAACCTGGCAAGATGATAAATAGCCAGGTGCTGTGCTGTTGAGGCATTTATACATAAACCAAGATCTTTGAGGTTATCCTCTCCCTAACCAGCAGCCAGTGAAGTTATTTTAATTAAGGTGTGGCATAGTCATGCTTTGATTCAAGACAGAAACTAAGCATTCAGAATCTAAGTGTCGGATATGTTACAGGTGACACTAGATAAGCAGGTGCATGCTCCTCAGTGACTTTGTGTTGCTACATGTACCTCCGGTACAGGGTGAAATAAGAGGAAATGAAAGTCATTAAAAATCTTGTTTGAATATCACAAAGGAAATTAAAAAAAGAGCCACAATACAACATTAGTTGCTCGTTCTGAATGGACCATAAATTGGTTCATATCAGAAGCCCATATGATTTGCATTAATCTGTTTTTTTGTGAGTGAGATGATTAAATGTGAGTCTCAAGGATTGCTATTAAATACACAATGCATATTTCATGGTGTGGATCGTTCCATCAAACTGATCGGTTTTAATCCCTCTTGATACTGCAAATTATCAGCAGTGGTCAAAATATAATTTTTGTCTGATCCTGAAATAATGTCCCTGGGCACAATTAGATTGAATTAGCAGGCTAGATAAACTCAGCGCGGTTATCTGCTTTATCTCTAGACCTTCTCTCGACACACGGACAGACAACGCAAAGTTGTCCTGTGGGAGATTTGCTTGAGAAATCTTTTGGTGGAATTGATTTCAACGTCTTGGGTTTTAGCTTCAAGGAATTTTTTTGAACTCAAGTTGAAATCATAATTGTGTGAGATTAATTTTCAAAGGAGATATGTACTGATATTCTTGTAAGGGCAAGGCCGTTTTCCCCCTTATGAAGGGGGTCATTTCAAGGGGCACCAATACAATAATAACAAATAATGGAGACTTTTAATGTGCCATGTCTGTCACATATGACACTCTTGGTGCAGAAAACTATTGACATCTGAAAAAAATACAGTTAACTGAAGGTGAAACAATCAGTTGATAAAGATGGGTTTTGAGTTCGTTCTTGACTGTGAGGTAGGAAGTCTCTGTTTCATGGGGAGTGAATTCCAAAAGGAAGGACCAGACAGATAAAGATCGGTTTCACCAGGAGTGGTTGTGTGAGGAACTCACCAAGATGATTTGTGTCGGAGGAATGGAGGCGTCGGTGTGGTTCAGGACGTTGTTGCAGCTCTTGAAGGAAGGTGGGTGCTGTGCCATGTATGGAGAGAGTGGAAAACCAGGACCATGGAAGCCATTTCTTTTAATGTGGCCGAGTGGATAAGAGCACCAAACTCAAACTCTGGTGCTTCTGTTCAGCAGAGTGTGGGTTTGAATCCCGGTCGTGACAATTGTGTCCCTGAGCAAGACACTTAACTATAATTGCTTCTCCCCACCTAGGAGTAAATGGGTACCTGTGAGGGCAGAGATGGTTCTTGTGAATTAGGATTACATGTCACTTTGATGTTTTAATGTAAGGATGGTGTTAAATCTCTATGGCAAGCCGACACCTTTCTCAAACTTGGCATTTTAGTCACATTTAGTCACACTCTCTTAAAGGTTAGAGCAACACTCCTCAGGGTAAACAAACCACCTTTGTGCCAGTTTCCAGACTGTGTTATAACTTACAGTTTCCTATCCACATTTTCTTTCGTTGCTACACGCTAAATTATTTATTCCCTTCTTTCTTTGTCTTCTCTCTACGGGGCTCTTAGCTAGTACAAGGATTAAGTTAGCTTTTTTGAGAGTCACAACTAGAATTTATAACTGAAAATTAAATAATTGAAATGAAATTACATCTGAAAACTTTATTAATCTCCTAAGCTCTAATAGTTTGTTAAATTAAACAAAACATAAACATAAGACCTTAAAAATCTGTAAGATACACTTTTATCTAAATTCAGACTTGTTATGTGTGCCTAGTAAAACAAATTGTCATTTTCTCCGTATGAAGAAATCACTCACTATTTCACTAGCACCGAGGATACTGTTTCCAAAGCTCCTTGAAAACTTTATTTTCAGGGTTTAACTAAAAGGACCATTTCAACATACAAGCATGGCTTTAGACTTTTAGTTAGCAATGAATCTCACTGAAGTGTAGCCTTCTGTTCTTGTGATGTTATCTTTCATATAAAAAAAAACCAAAAAAACACCTCTGTAAGTTAGATTCCGTGCAGTTTGAGTAATTTATTCATGTTTTCTCTCGTATATTTTTTTAACTGTTCTTTCGGAGAAACTTCTGTTCTTTGCAAATATTCCTGGGTACCCAATACATGATTCTGTTCCTTCGGATAAATACAACAATAATTTTGTGTATGAATCATTCATGTTCCATGCTCAATAAAAACGACCAGTATGAGCACATGATATCAGCAATTACACATCATGCACGTTGTGGCATTATTTCCCGAATCCGCCGCCAATTAAAGTTTTTAGTTTCTACCGCACATTGGCGGTCAACCAAATCGTTGATCTGTACCGGCATTTTAAAGCCAGCTTTTGTGAACTCAAACACACTTCATAAAAACACATGTAGTTACACGCACACAGTTAGTGCTTGAATTGCCTTTCCACATCACAAAGCACGATCTTGCTCAATTAAAAATTAGGGGGGACTTTCCCATTTTCCACTGGGACACGAATCATAATCGAGGTGTGATATCATTTCTGTATAATCTACAAGCTATTTACAGCTGGCATCTGGTAGTTTCCCCCATGATTAGCTACATCCCTGCTTGCTTAATGGTACGGTCCGCTGTATAAACGATGACAGTTCTCATCACCACTTGAGCAACTTGTGCCAGTTGGCTTTACTTGTAGTGTAACTCAAACCAAGATGTGTTGAGTTTGAGTCCACAGCTGGCTATTTCATAGGACTATCAGCTGGGACTGTCAGCTGGGTGTGTTAGTTCTTCACAGTTTGTCTCTTGGATTTTTACCTGTTCGGATGTAACTCTGTAAGGGACACAGTTCTGACATGCAGTCATAAAGCGTAAAGGATGACAACTTCTAGAATCTAAGGATGACTTGGAATACGTTGTTGGTTTAATACAGTCTTCAAGGTCTTCGCTCCGGATCCTAATCAAATAAAGATGCGTATATCTTAGGAGTTTAAGCGGAGTAATGTTGGAGTTTTTCGCTAGGAATTTGTATACGTTGTCATGCAGGTAAAATTGGCTGACTGGGAAATGTGCTTTTATGTCTGTGGAGAGGAACACTTTTAAGATTATAAGAAAGGTTGATGGATGTTTTAAAGATCAGTTAGATACAAACTATGATATCTTACAACCTAACGTAAAATTGTTAAGTCATTTATCTCATTAACCATTACCATGCCCTGACTACATTCATACAAATATGTATTTTATTTTTTCGTTTAAAATTAATCAACAAGAACAAAAGGACCATCTTGAAATTTTGAGTTGTTTGAAGCTATACACTCTCTCCGATGAATGTAGAAGTAAATGTGTACCTTGACTTGAGTTAGCAAATGATGAGAGCCTGTGGACGTGCCTAAAGCATGCAGACAATATCCGTAAATGTCAAAGCCGGGCTTGAAATTAACATTGGACAGCAGGCCAATTCTTTTTGACTCCCATAAATGGCCGACCGTGTTAGTCGACAATGTAAAAGGAAAACCGTGCAATTTAGAGGCATGTTTGTGTGGATCATTGTATTCTACTTTTACAACATCTTTCAACCCATGCATTTTATAACAAACGGTTACGAACGCTTTTCAAAGACCAACTCGACCGATCCAAGGCAACGTGTTCCTTTAACAACAGTTATAACTCATTGTTGTGTAATTTCTTAGTGAAAAATGTGACAATGAGTCTGATACATTTCAATTCTATTGAGCATGTAAGTGGCATGGCTAATGAGATAGCTTTTCTCTTCATGCTTGTTCAACTCATCTTGAATCTGGTCTTGTAAAATAAACGTTGGGTCTTGCAGTGTTGGGAATTTTCCTAAAAATTTGCTAAAATTTGAGCCATGCAAGACTAGTATCTGCACTTTTTGTGTCCCAACCTATATTTGAAGTAACAAACCTGTGAAAGTTTAAGCTCAATCAGTCATCAGAGTCACAAGATAATTGTGGGGAAAAAACCTAAAATGTTTTTTTCCTAGGTCTGTTTTTAGACATCAGCATTTTTGACTCACAATGTCAAAACTAATTGCTTTACTCATTTTTCAGAAACTAAATCATTTCAACCAAAAATATTTCAATTGATCACAGTTATCTAACTCTGCCCATCTCTATGTTAGTTGTGTGTAACTGTAAATCTGTGAACATTCATATTTTCAATCTTACCAATGTTGTCGTACACCCTTTAAAAACATAAACAAATTTATCTATTTTTTAATTTTAGGAAAATTATTTCTTGTGAACTTTGATATTATGTTGACTCTTGCGGTTTTGCATCAGCCTTTATCTATATAGTGTTGAAAAGTTCAAATTGATATTTGGTGTGCGCAGTGCAGGCTCATCTGGTGGTATTTGTAATGTTTTTTTAAATGTACATTTTTTGTAATTTAGCGTTTGTGCTGGGAGGACAGTTTTATCTATTTACCGATCATAGCAACAACTAACAATGCAATTTATCAGCTGCTTTGCCCCTCAGCAGTAAGCCGCCATACATTGTTCAGTCCAATTTCATTTTTAAAGCCATTCTCTACAATTCTTTGCATGAACACATGGTGTAAATGAAGCATATTGTCCACATTCATCCATAATGTATTTAATTGAGTGACTGCATAAAAGACTTGTTTACTCAAATCATTTTCTAGTAATATGAAGATAAATTAGGGGCACGCTTTACAGACATGCAAGACATGAACAGAATTTATTTTTAGAACAGACCCTTTTGTTTTGATTGTATTTGTAGTAATTACTCTATATTCATTTTGACCCCCTTTTCTAATGTCAAATGCGGCTACTCTCTGTCACGCTTGCCATTTTGGGAGTCAAATTACAGTTGATAATTATTGTAAGCATGTAAATGCTGCAGCATGTAAAATGCATGCCATATACCATTAATAACACTGTTTAATACTGTGAGAAAATAGAAAATTAGCTGTTTGCAAACTGCATATAAACCAATAGGGCCTATGGTATAAATGAAAAACAAAAGTGATTGGCCTGACGCTTCAACCCTAGCAGAGTCTTTCTTTATGGCTAAAAATAGACAATAATTACTGTATGTACCACTTTGACTTCCGAAATGGCCCCTGACCAAGTTTTGTGATGATGATGTCAAGAAGTAAATTGAAAATATACTGAATGGGCTTTACACAACTTTAAAAAGGCAATAAATAAGCCAATACATTTTTGTTTAAATTAACAATTATAAAACAAAATTATGAAGCAAAGTAATATCAAATATGAAATGAAAGACAAAACAAAAGAATAGCAATCTTTGGATGAGACATTCACAGCAATCTGTTTTGACTTTTCATTTGCACCGTTGAAGATTTTCACCTTTTCACCTTTTTTATTGAAAAAGGGAAGAAGTGTCAGCTAATTAAACTAATTGGGGTAGTCATGAAAAGCAAGAAAAATAGTGCCTGCAAAATAAATTGGTCGACCCACTTAATTTTTTTTTTCATTCACATATTCTTGACTCTGAACAATACCCACTATAAGAAGTATACATCAGTAGCATTTCAAAATTAGACAAAATCAGGTGCAAGAGTTTAAACCCTTAAACAGCTACCTGAGCGGAATGTTTTCAACAGAATTGGTATTTTTACTTGTTTATAATGCACTTGTTCACCATTTTAATGTAATTTTGATATGTGTACACTTCTGAACTTTTCGTAATTATCGATTAAAAAATCAGGCCCCTACCTAAAGGTTTTTTGAAAAACTAAAAACACTTCTGCCGTTGAGAGCGGGCGTCAAAGGACAATGCCGCTGACGTCATTTGTGGGAGTTTGCTTTGTTATACATCCACGCGGCAACAAAGCGGCTTTATCTACTTATGACGTTTTGAGAGTGATTACGTAACGGGGCTTTTCGCCAATCTCGCAGAAAAGCTCTGGACAAGGGCATACAAAATGATTGTTTTTTTACACAATTGAAACCTATTTATAATCATATGACTCGATTTCCTTATTCATCGAAAACATTTTAAGTGGAATTCAGCAAAGTTCACGACTTGACATTTTCGTTCAAGCAGGTCTTTAAGGTCCACTGTCGGGATAGTATCCAGACAAAACTCTTGCTGTATCTTCTGTCAAATTGGAGCCCTGGAATTCAAGAGGCTTCATCAGGTCCTGAAGCATGTGTCTTCATTTCCAATATTCTTCCTACCAAGAGACAAAAAACAATCATCGCGATTGTGGAATTCTAGCATTGAAAACAGCGATGGCTGTGAGCTATTTCTAGAAACAGATTGCAACCTTTCATCAAAGTAAATAGACACCATGGAAATCAGGAATTTTTCATTTCAGGCTTTATGTTTTCTATTGCAAGGGAGTTTTTTTCCTTTTTTTCTCATTAACCTTCATTTTGAAGGGTTGATGTAGGTAATACATTTATAATATGTGACATAACCATAATATAAATCAAACTATTTGTATTATAAAACAAAATTCAAAAAGTTGACATAGTCTACAAATTACTGGGGTTAATTTTTTTAAGAACTGTGTTTTTAAATAAAATTGAAAATGGGCACTTGATTTTATATAAAAATAAAGGCCTAGTCTTTGCTTTAGCTGTTTTCTCGTTTATGATGTGTGAGTCTGTATGACCCTTTTTTTAAATCTCACTTTATAAAAGATAAAGGTTATATTAGATGACAGTTAACTGACATGCCCCAGGGTTTTGTACACATATACCCACTCTAACATACAGATCCATTTATAGATTGAAATTTAAGATTAAAAATTTTCCCTTTTCAAGTTAATTAATAAACGAGTGTGTACATAAATTTATGAATCCATCCACAAGGGGGGTAGGCAGCGAAGAGAAAAAATATCGGCCGAATGACGTAAGAGTCCAAGAGTACACAAACAGTACCTTGGGAAGTTGAACACCTGTCTAATTTATTCCCTCTAACGGAGAAGGTGGAATTGCTGTAGAGCTGAATGGATGGTCTGTATATCATACAGACAATTATTAGTGTTGGACTTAATAGTTTAGACCTTGCACTACACCCAGGGTGTTCAGAGCTTGAAGTGGTCGCTGTAAAACACACATTGGATAACACTCTGTTTACTGACAAATAGTTTCACGCTGTTCAAGTGAAAGGTTTTTAATAATATCTCTTCAGTTGATTTAATGTTGATATATTTGTATAGTACTGTAAATGTAGGAGCTTGTTTATCAATTAGAGGATTGATGGGAATGTAGACAGAGCAGAGTAGTCGTGGCTGACTGGTCTAGTATACTGGACTCAAGCTTTGATGCTTCTGTAGCAGGTGTTGGTTCGAGTCCTGGTCTTGACACTTGTGTCCTAAGCAACACACTACCAGAAAATAGAGCTGCAGCAACTCTCCCTGATTCTGCAGAAAGTTTCTAGAAAATAAACCAATCTTTCAATGTTGTGATGAGCAGATATGAAATTTTAATTAATAAAGTTAAATTTAACTTTAATATTAAACTTTTCTCGCCATTCGTGCATATCGACTTGCATTATAAATGCAAGTATCAACCAGATGTGCTAGTTTTTTCATTGTGGGAACCCTGGGGGTCTGCATTTGACATTTAACATTAGAAAGATTGAAATACTAACATAAAATAACATGGATACTATTTAATATATAGCAGTGTAGTTTTTGTGGGTGCACCATTTCAAAATCCCTTCTAGAAGTGGTTGCTTTCTGAGTAAAGAGAGATGGTTTATTGTAGTAAAATTTGTACACAGTATAAAAATGGTGATTGTGGACAACTTTTTTCTCCCCCACTAATTTGTGTGACTCTGATGATGACTGATTGAACTTTCACAGGGTTTTTATTTTTTATACACTTTGTGTTGGGTCACACAAAGTGTGAATACAAGTCTTTGACAATTACATAAGTTTGACTTCTCTCATATTCAAAGTAAATATTAGGTTGGCGCACGGGTATTTTTTGTTGTGGCTGAGCAGATTTGATGGTCTCGTCATCAAAATATGGGTTCGAATCCTGGTAATGACACTTATGTCCTTGAGCAAGAAACTATAAACTATAAATCCTTCTTATCGTAAAGGAATTGAATTGGTACCTGCTATGGGTGGAGACTGTTTAATGTGAATGATAAGTAACCTGTTTGCCAATTTGGTTGCCGGTGCTGCATACTCCCAAGGAACTGAGATGTTTTTCTCTATGGTTTTAGGAATGCTTAATAATGGCCAATGAACACGGAAAGTAATATGGAAGGCTTTTTCAGAAAATGTTGACAGGCCAACAACTTTTTATCTGCCTTCCTTTTTTCTATTCAAATTTACAACCATAGGAAACTGAAAAACACTGTACACAAGTTAAGTGTGATCGGCAATTTCCTCCTTTTTTGCATTAGAAATGTGCATGTCTGTGTTGAAAAGCGCTTAATAAATGCCTGTTATTGTGTTTTTATTCAGGTATTTTCCTTATTCAGGTATTTTCCACTGGGGTTTGCTAATATTATGCACAAAACCTCCACTATCCTGAGCTATTGATTTAAGTGGGAGAGATATAAATATTGAACGTGGTTGAGTATGTATCCCTTGAATTCATTCAAGACTTCCATATGGTTGTTTTTTTCTTTCTTTGAATTGGTTTCATTGATGTAAACACTTGGGTTTCCCGATCAATTGAGAAAAGAGGAAAAAACAATTTCTGTGCAAAGTCTCTCATTTTTTTCTTCCGTTTCATCTTGAAATGATATGTAAATCCCAAAGTACAGTGTGCCAAAGATTGAAGCAGTAACAATGGATCTGGTGTAATATCCTTGATTATCCTTTTAACCTTCTGTCAAGAGATAAAGGAGTTTCCAATCGGCAGGTGGTTCATCCACTTAGCTCTAACCCTGGAGGTTGAGGATTGTTTCAATGAATTATCAGATTATGGTATGGACTTCCTTGTTGTTTCCCTCTGCAAGTTTATAATCAATCGTGGTTTTATTGTGTCAGGACCCATCATCTACTTCTTGTGAGTGCTGATTAGTGGTTGTTGTTTTTTGTTGTCTCCTAGCTTGATTTGTGGAATTATGTTACTTTCAATTCTGTGTTTGCTTTTTTTCATATTCAGTTTTGTTGCTATAAAGTACATTTAAAGTTATTTTTAAATGTTTTATGTATCAAAGGAGTTGAAGTGTTGTACTTGTATCTAGGTCAATTGACATAGGATGGACTTCTTTTCCTAGAAAGTTTGCCAGTGGATGATTGTTCGAGGGGAGACTGGAATTCTCAATGTGAGGTCATGGATGGTTCAGCTGCATTGAATCAGTATAAACTACATAATGTTTGCAACATTTGTCTCTGTGTGCTTCTGTCAGCTGTCGAAAGGATTGAAAAGTGGGAAAAGAAGATACTGAATGTTGACGATGGTTTTCTATGAAACAGACACCACAAGATGCAGACATCTCTTTGCTCTTTGATTATTACTTTTGGTTCATCATGAAGAGCTGTTTGAGCGTCTTCACTACTGTGGTGTAGTCACATCAGTATAAAAACATCTGAGCAATGTCCTGACACCTACGCTATTAACTAGACACTGAATATTCTCCAGAATGAGAATTTCTTCTCATGTAGGAAGCAACTCACAAATATGAAAACCCCAATGCTTGCGTTAAGCTGACTACACCTTGTAATTCTAAACTGTACTGTACTGCAACTTGACCTTGATGAGTAATTAGGGATATAACAATGGGAGATCTACTGACAAGCCGATACTACGGATTCTTTAATGGGATATCCTTGGTGTCTCTCGGGACAGAGAGTGAGCGGGTGAGTAAACACAGAGATTTAATAAATCGTCTTGTATCAAATGTCAGTACATGTAACTGTCTCTAGTCACCCATCATGTCTGATACAATGTGCTCGGGCAGAAGTGAAGGCTGAAATTTAATGATAGTCAGACTTAGTGTTTTTATGTCATGGGTTGGGGCAAGGTTCGACAGATAAGAAATGGCAAACACACCTACAAGGGTTTCAAAGTAATCTTACTTCCTACAATGAAGGACAGAAAATGAGAAATTAACAGAGTACATGTTTGAGTTTGCACCTTAATTAACCCTTTGTATTGCTTGATAATTGAAGAAACAAAAGTACCTTCATGTTTCAAATGGAAACATTACCAGATGAATAGCAGTGTTCTCCCTTAACACTCACTGAAAAGTTCAGGGCAAATGCAAATTATTTTAATTATAACATCGAAGTAGTAATAATATCGACTGTCTTATATAGCGCAGGTTTCTACCAAACAAGTTACTCAAGGCGCTGAGTATATACTCTCAGAAAGATAGGTTATTGCAGTGATGAATTCTGAGACCCCATTATTTAGCACCTTGTTAGGATTTACAAGGTGCTACGGCGCATCCAGCAGCCACAAACAGGAACACCGAGGTGAACCCCTTCTCTTTTCGATAAGTGCACTTGGTTTCTTTTGCATGTGTTACACAACACATGGGACCAATGGCTTTACGTCCCATCCGAAGGACGAAGCAATGGCTATTAAAGTGTCTTGCTTAAGTACACAAGTGTCACGGCTGGGGATTCAAACCCACACTCTGCTGATCAGAAACACCAGAGTTTGAATTCGGTGCTCTTAACCGCTCGGCCACGACACTTCCAATTATAGTTTTAGTGTTGGCATACTTGTTGACATCAATCGCCAGTTTCTGCACTATAGATTTGTTTGTTTACCGATGTTCGTTACTGTTTAACTACCCGCAGCATGTAGCTGATCACTTGCTGGTTATACTTTGCTGTGTGTTTTTCCAATTGTGACGGAAGAAAAAATCATTTAATACACTAAAGTGGCAGACCAATTTTAGTAGTCATAAACAAAGGCGCTTTACCATGTATAAATTAACTGCAAAAAGTAAAATAAACCAGCAGGAGAAAATTAACCAATGACCATGAGGAGTGGGCCAGAATGTACCCAGGGATAATTACTCTTTTAAAAGAACTTCAAAAACACCTCATTGTTTTCAACAATTCTTGCTAAGCTTGGCACTTTTCTCTCTTTATTTGTTGACAAACTGCATGACTACTAATCCTATACACATACTGGTATGATGATCAAACTTATAAAATGTATCTACCTTTAATACTTGAATTGGAGAAACATGAAAAAATTACAATTATTATTCCACTAAAGGAACATTACAGAGTTGGTTTTTGCTAACAAAACAGTTGCTGGCAGTGTAAGCGCTTTCTGTAATCCACCATATGCATAAACTGACAAACCTGTCGTAGTTTTAGATTAATCGGCCATCTGGGTCACGAGAAAATATTGAAAACATTATTGCACATTTTGCATGATATTGATAAAATAAAATAGAAATTTAAACGCTCACTGAGCAATAAACTCCAAACAGGAATTTAGTTTTACTTATTTATCCTCAAATATGACATTGCAGACAAAAATATTTCATGAGATGTTTTCTACTATCATCATCATCATTACACCTTAAAAAATGTATGTAAATCTGTGATCTTAGACAATTTTTTTTCTTACCAATTCTGTAATGTTCCTTTAAGTTAATGAAAGTTTCAAAATCTAGAAAATCAGTTCGCTGAATGTTATCGTTTTAAAATTCCAGTTTATAAATCAACAGATAGAGACATCCAATCTAATAAGATGTAGACAACTTTCCTAGAATTGCAATTTAATATAATTAGTGTGTTGTTGAAAGCAATTATATTTTCTCCCAAGGATTAATTGACATCAGACTCCTTGAGATGATTGGCCTCGAAACCATCCCAGATCAAGAACACCCCTTTTTTACTAAGATTAAATCCAAGATTGAAGGAGGGTAGCTTAATATTTCTTTTGGCAGTTGCAGGAGGAGGGGGGGAGGGTAGTTCAGTGGGGTTAGCTGAGGCTTGGATATTGATGAGTGATTTCCCAAGAGGCACATGGATGCAGTGCTATTTTTCTTGTTCCCAACCAGAATCATTCCTCACCAGTTCTTGTCAGAGCCAACACTGTCTCCAAAAAGAGTTTTATACTTAGTTGTACCAGCAAGAATTTTTGTTTTTACGATCGACACCAGGTCGCAGAGCTGCTAACTCTTGATTCTACAGAAGGTTCTTTGAAAATAAACCATTCTGTCCATGTTCTGATGAACAAATTTCAAAATGTCTCTTAACATGGTACTTTGTTCTACTTTGTTGAATGTAATTCTAAATATCTCTGTGACTGTAGTGAACAATTTCCCTGATATTGGCAGCTCAGCATCCAATTCTTCAAACTTCACTAGCATTTTTGGGGTCTGTATGAAGGTGTATTACAGCTCAATGTTTGAAAATGTCTGTGTTTTTATGTTTAAACACAGACAACAGGTGTGTGTCTACCTCCATGCCAGATTATCAGAAATAAAAAAGGGTTATTTTAGCTGTAAATTTCATTTTCCTTCCCTCTTTCTTCTTTTCTGCAGGTGATGAAAGCTGAGAAGACCAAACTGGAAGGTAGACTTTCCGAAGTCTGTCAGGAGTTAGACTCCTATCGAACCCAGCAGCTTATAACACCACAGGAAGTCAACAGCATGTCTCCATCATTATCCCCAAGAAGTGAATCAGGACTGGGTAGAAGTCTACACTCAGAACTCAAATCAGTAGTAAGTCATTGAAGAAATCTCTGTCAAAGTTTTATTCATTGGATCCAGTTTATGTTCTAGTTATTTATATTTGTTTAATTTCTCTGGTATAAAAGTACAAGAGCACAAGAGCTGTCAGGAAACTTTCCTTTCTTGCGGGCACGCATAAATATTAAGATGAAACATAGTTTGGCTTTTACCCTAACACCGATGTGTAAAGCACATGTATACTTCCCCAAGTTGTGTGAAAAAAAACATCCACAGTCAAATCACTCAGATAGGATTCGAACCCACAACCTTTGGCACTAGTGGATTTTTTTCACAGAACTTGGGAAAGTACCGCGTATACAGTGCTTTTTATACATCAGTGTATGGGTAAAAACCCAATTATATTCTTTATCATGATGCAAAATTAAGATGAAGTAAAAAAAAAAAAATTATAATTATTTTGTTTAGGTTTCTGCAGATGAAAACCTGCCCTCCCCAATCTGCGGCAACGAGGATTTTGATTTTGAAAGTCACATCGATAGTGCTAGCTCATCCACCGCCAACACTCCCGACACGCCATCATCGTCATGGCAACAGCCCTCCTCTACAAACCAACTCCTGGTTCATTTCCGACGACGGAAAGACGATGTGATGAGGCAGCTGCAGAGCTTCCTGGTCGAGGAGGATCAAAACAACGATAATGGAGAAGAGGGATCGTCTTCCAAGGTGAATACCTAGAGTTGATATCCAGGTCTTTCCTTTTTTTCCTCTTTAAAAAGGGGGGTAAAATGATTGATTGTTTAACCTGCTGGAATATACAGTACTCACCCTTTTTGGTTTCTGAATGTAGATAATAGTGGATTAAGGTGACTACCTCGCCACCTTTGATTAGAAAAGACTACATTCACTTAAAGGGACAATATATTTGTTTGGAGCCGTTTCATTGTTTTAATATTTTATGTAGATGTTTACAATAAAACTTATAGGAAAATTAAGTTCACATTTTTGAGATATTGCCGAAAATCTGGTGGAAGCATGAAAAGTCTGACCTTTTAACCTAATTTACACGAAATTTTTCAGAGTTCGGGGGTCAAAATATCAATCCAATTCAATCCATTTTCTGTAGTTACAAGCTTTTCACTGTGGCAACATTTCACAAAGCCTGTTGGGAAAACAATTTGCTTAATACTTAATAAAAAAGATTTGCTTAGCAAAAGTAGATTTCCAGCCCAAAAAACCTTAAAGTTTACTTTGTCATGACTGGCACCAATCATGTTCCTGCTTAAATTAGGCCCACAAACACATATGACACAGTAAGTAAATGATTATTTTCAAAATTTACAAGAGCAGGAATTGAACCTGCAGGATTTTAATGTACTGTCGTTCTACTAGCATAGTTGGTTGTCTCCCTGTTGTTGGCCATCTCCCTATTTTGTCAATATCTTTGTTCGGGGTGCCATTCAGAAGCCATGTAGAGTGATATACACTCTCTTAACTGGAGGTTTTAAAATTTAAATTTTGTTGTTTTTTATCTTGAGCAGCAGGATAACTTTACAAAACTTCTTGAAACGGAACTTGACTCAATGATGGACAAAATTACATCTTTAATGAAATCAAGGAAAAATTTTGAACACAGGTAAGGCTGACAATAGAAATACTGATTTGCTCAAAATGTTAACAAAGAAAGGGCTAGTGACTTTTTAGAATTTTTTCTGATTTCATGATTTTGTATAAACTCCTGGTGCCAATACGTGTTCTTAAAAGAAGTAAAACAGTCACTAGAGGGAGAGAGAAATAGTCCACGATTTGTTCAAACCTGAAGGTTAATGTTTCCGGTGATGCACAGAGTACGCAAACCTCCTGAGTTGTTAGATCTTGTAAGTTCTGGGTCTAGAGTTTTGGGATAACACAGGCTCAAGAGCCATTTTCAATTATGCAAAATCTCATTCCTGAAAGAAGATCAGATTGGCTCAGTGGTTTCTTTCCTTCTTCCCCTCTGTGGACACGGAGTTGATACCCCACCTTAGACTGGAGCCTTGCATGTGGTTTGGGTTTTCAGTCCCCAACTGATTGCCTGGTTTTCCCTCTATGGAGTTTTCCCCCCTCATTTAAAACTGAACATTTCTTCTTGTTTCCTATCCATCCTGTGGTTGGCGCTACTTGTGCTGTTGCATGTGTAATCAAATAAATTATTAAAATAAAAAAGGTTTTAATCTGAAGCTATACTTGATTATTGTTCCCATTTCTTCCCCCACCAGAGCCAACAAGTTGTCCTTCATGTTGCGGAGTTTGCAAGGTAAGATCATGGAGGTAGAATAAGATAGTGAGATTCAGTTCAGACAATGTCACTTCACTCCATAAGTAAAAAAGATTCTGTAGACCTCCTTGCATATCTTCACCATCTGATAGGTACAATAGGTGCACGTTTCAAGGAGTCTGTGTGATGATTACAATCAAAGATTATAGAGCAGCGCTGAATGCACAAGATGGTGGATATGGCTGAAATGTGATGCACTGGGCGCCATTTCAGCAAGCAACTCCTTTAACACAAAAATTGATCAAGACCATTGCGGATTATGAGTAACAAAACATTTGCTGATGGAAACGGCGCCCAAGAATACTTCATGTTCCAACAATATATAGAGCTCTAGAATCGTTGGTTGCAATATTGATATTTTGTACAAACAAAGTAGAAATAGTTAAATGCAAAAATTGATATTGATACATTTGTTTATGCGCGCAGCTTGTCTTTATGCGTAGCCGACTTGGCCATGTCACCTTGGGAGAAACATCGCATAATTGAAACTGAACAACTTCAATCCTCGTTGTATCTTATTTCCCTGGACGGATTTGTGAAATATTCTCACTCTAGTTCATGGGTGTAGATCTGAGTCCAGATTACCATATTGGCATGGCTCGAATAGTTAACAGTACCTTCATATCCAATTAGTATGAGGCGTTTAATTGTAGTAGAGAGTTCATTCTTCAATAAAGATGATTTTATTTCCTTAAAGAACACGGATGACTTGGTTCAGGTAGTTGATGGTACGTTCCAATACAAACATTGTCAAGGGTTTTTTGTAGTAGAGAAGTTTTTCATCAATAAAGATGATTTTATTTCCTTAAAGAACACAGATGACCTAAATGTCCAAAATAAATATATTTCCATTGTTAGACTTATTAAGCAATGGCAGCCATCACAGGCTTTATGGGAGATTATTTTGTATTATTTTGAATTTGTATTATTGGTTTTTATTTTCTCATTAATTCAATGCTGTGTTTACTACTGACATCTTGTCTCTTTCCTCAAAAGATGACTACGTAAGAATTTCTAAGAAGTATGAAGAAGCTATCAAGCACTGTAAGGAGCTAACATCTACAAAGTGTGAGCTGGAGCGAGTCAAAGCAGAGAGTGAGATCTTACAGTTTAGTATCCAGACAGGCAAACAGAGAACACAGGAACTGGAAAGAAATGTAAGGCCCCTTCAACTTCTATTTGTTAAATTTGTAAGGAAAAAAATGACTTGATAATTGTTTTTGTAACTTTGTATTTTAATAGAAATTGTTTTAGAAGTTCTTAAAAGTCTTAAATGTCAGTTCCATCTGATACCTTTTCTTTGGCCCTCTTGTTTGAGAGCATGGAGGTACAAATAGAGGAAGTCGGTTAAATCTTGGGGTACAGTCCACTACGCCCTCTTAAAGGATTAAGCAACCATGATGGGGGAAGTCTGGCACTTACTGTAAACGCAGGAGATCAGGTTGGCTTAGTGGGTTTCTTTCCCTACCTTTTACCTCTATGGACCCTGGATCGAGCCTTGCATGGGGATTGAGTTTTCAGTCCCTACATTTTCCCAGTGTTTCCTGTTTATGGTGTTATGTGCTTTTGTGCTGTTGGATGTAATGAAACAAAATAAATCATGAATTGTTTAGTTTGATTTCATTTTGACATGTTTGTTTATTTCCAGCTTTCATCCTGTGAGTTAGACTTGGAATCAGCTCATCAAGCCAATCAGAAATACCGTCAAATGGTTGAAACCCAACTAGGGGAACTTAGAAGGTATTTATTAGATGTTAGTTTTTCCATCCGGGATAAGGAATATAGCTATTCGTTTTACCCTTAAACTGATGTGTATTAAGCACTGTATACTCGGTACTCTTCTAAGTTCTGTGAAGAAGAGAAACGTTATTCACATAGTTAGAGTATGTTTTCATCTAGAACCATAACAATTCAAATCATTTACTTACTAGATGATGTCCCAAAACAATGTTTGTTTTTATTCCACAGGTTGTTCAAAGAAATGGAAAAGAAGTACAAAATATCACAAGGTAATTCATTGAGTAGAGTGCATTACTAAAAAGATTGAATAGTTACAAAATAATAATTTAACCAATATTTACATTTGTAGGGAAACCTTTAAACTCTAGTGACAATATATCTGATTAAAGTTTATGATTTATTTAAATTTTTCTTTTGGCAAAAACTCCAAGAGAGTTTTTCTCAAACTCTTATTAATGGCCACAATAATTTGACCCTAGCAGCATCTTTTTCAAAGACTAATTAATGGCCGAACATTGTGACCCTAGCAGAGTCTTTCTCAAAGGTTAATTGAAGGCCAAAGATGTTAACCCTAGCAGAGGCCTTCTCTACAACTAAATAATGGCTAAACATTTTAACCATATCAGAACCATAGCCACATATTTCTCAAGCAGAGTCTTTCTCATTTTAACCATATCAGAACCATAGCCACATATTTTTCTAGCAGAGTCTTTCTCATTTTAACCATATCAGAACCATAGCCACATATTTCTCTAGCAGAGTCTTTCTCATTTTAACCATATCAGAACCATAGCCACATATTTCTCAAGCAGAGTCTTTCTCAAGGCTATTAATCATAGCCACATATTTTTGACCCATTGAGAGCCTTTCTAAAAGAATGTTGTAGTTCGTTAAGGTGAAGATGATTACCTGCATGGAATGTGTATTAATTACTCTCTTTAAAGGCAGTGGACACTATTGGTAATAACTCAAAATAATTACTAGCACAAAACCTTACTTGGTAACGAGTGATGGGGAGAGTTTGATAGTATAAAACATTTTGAGAAACGGCTCCCTCTGAAGTAATGTAGTTTTCAAGAAGCGTCTGAAAGCACACAACTTCGTGTGACAAGGGTGGTTTTTTCTTTCATTATTATCTCGCAACTTCAATGACCGATTGAGCTCAAATTTTCACAGGTTTGTTATTTTGTGCATATGTTGAGATACCCAAACTGTGAAGGCTATTTATTTTACAATTAACAATAGTATCCACTGTCTTTAAAACGTAGTAAGCAATGTCTCTCTCACAATGACCTCAATAATTTTATATATGTTTTTAATCTTAGACAATGCAAGAAAACAAGAGGCAGCCTACAAGGTAAGATTTTTATTAATTGAACAAAAATCCCCTAAATCAAATTTGTTTTCTTTTCTAGATTTGTATTTTACTTCATACTTATAAACAGTATTAGGACAGTTGTTTTAATATAGACTAGATGGAAGTCTCATTTGTAATTGATTTGGGTTTTTTGGGTCCGGTGAGAATTGCTTGATTGTGTGAAGGAAACAAACCTGGGCACGTTAGCGAGTCCCTCTGTTTGAATATGCACAAAACTGCCACAGTCTTTTGGCTTATAAATGGCAACAATTTAAGAAAATCAACAATATATTTCTTAATCCTATTTTGGAATTGACCATTTAACAATTGTACCTTAAAGGGAGACAAATAAACATTTGTTTCAACCCTTACCACCACAAGCCACCGTTATTCAAGTATACTTGTATTTATTATACTTTGTGGGACTGAGGACTGCTTGTAAAAGGTCAAGTATAAATACATATAATCAGAGTCCTGCAGTTCAGGTTGATTTGGTGAATTTTGTTAGAGTGGGAAGGATCCCAGTAGATCACAATGCTATCTTACAGAATGGTATCTATCTAAATTGCAGAATGGTAAAAATGTCAAACCATCAGGGAAAGTGTGAAAAAAACAAAAACAAAAAACAACAACAACAACAACAACATTAACCGTGACAACAACAACTAACAGAATAAGTTTTAAATTAAATTGTGGCAAAGGCAATTAATTGGCAACCAGACACGTTATACAAATTTGTTTTAACATACAATTAAATTGTTAAGGGGTTTTTAACACCTTATAAAAACGTTCTTAAAAAAAACGTTATTGAAAAAAGAAAATACACATTTTAAAAATCATTACTTGAAAAGGTTACTATACTCAAATTTCAAAAGCCAAACTTCTAAAACAACACTTGGAAGAATACTCCTGACCTTTCCATGAGGTGGTTGATAACTATTACTCATCAAGCACCCCCCCCCCCCTCTCTCCCACCCCTATGACACACATCCTTAAACTAAAGTGTCATACTGCCCTCTATATTCATCCAGTCTAAAACTGCCCAGCAGGAGTCTAAACACAGTTCACATGTGAAGGCAATCTTAGATCTAGTCCAGAGTAGCTGCAGTAATGACCAGCTGAAGACCTTGAGCTCTCAGGAGGAACAGGGACTAGCAGTTTATGAGGTAAGTCTTAGATCTCACATGGGTACATAAGATAGAGGGTATGCTTGATGAAGAAGTGACCAGTAATTCACTGCAAGTTTCGTCTGTGTTATGGTATGGTACTTTTGTGAAAGAAATAGAAAAGGGAGAATGTGTTTTGTATCCAGTTATGTTATTATAGAAAGTTGCTAAGCTTTTGGAAGGGTAGTGTATTGCCGGCTCTGGAATGTTGCACTTAAGTGATATGGTTATAATCTCACCAGGAACAAAAGTCCCCAAAGTTATGGCTCTACTGGTCCTACATGTATCTCTATGCTCTGATTATCATGGGAGTGATCGGAACTAGAAGTTTTGTCTGTGTTATAATGGTATAGTGTGCCTTTGTGACAGTAATGGAAAAGGGAGAATGTGTCTGGTGTTCCTGTTGTATGCTGTTATGTTATTGCAGAAAGTTTGTAAGCGTTTGAAGGGTAGTGTATTGCCGGCTCTGGAATGTTGCACTTATCAGGAAAATAAGTCGGCAAAGTTAGTGGCTCTGACCACTCTATGCTCTGACTGATAGTCCTTGCTCTATGGATTAACAAGGGAGCGAGAACTGCCATGGGAATTTAATTGCATGGACTCTCAGGTATGACTTTTTATTTTTGTCATGGGTGGTAATGAGAGTAAAACAAAAACATTTGTTTCACCCAAAACAAATATTTTAAACATGACTTTTAATTGTGAAAATAATTGTTTGTCCTCGTCCACGAGGTTAGACCATGGAGGTAGAACTTCCACACTACTTATTTAATGACATGTTTATTTTGGATGGTTTTACACAATCCCTTCATAGGCAAGTTTATGTGTGTGTTAAATTGTTCAGCAGTGAACCTCCCAGTTAATTTCACACTTAAAAGTTCCTGTTGGTGTCCCCCGCTTCTTTACACACACACTCTGAAAAAACACTGTTTTCCAGTTGTACATGAAGCAAGGTTAGTTTGGGTGTGACTGGATTATCTTGGGGAACAACTCTATCCTTAGGTACAACTAGGTTCAAGTTACGCTTGAGTTAATCTTCTATGAATACTCCATGTACGTACATAAACCTTTATGTACACTTTGTATGAACTATAGATTTTTTCATAACACACTGCGCCTTAATGTAATGGGTGACTTATTTTGAAATATTGACATGGATGTCCAATGTACAGTGTGTGAATGGTTTACTGCTTATTTTTGCCTAGAGAATTGGTAAGCAATATTTTCTTCTTCAGCAACTTTATGGAAATAGGCCACTTTATAACAATTTTTTTACAATTCCAGCTTATTTATCTTTTACTTTCACTTGACCTAAAACTGAACCTGAGTTTCAGCCACAGTTTCATTGTTTGCGCTTCTGTGTTCCCGCTTTGAAAGGAAGTGAAATTATTTCAAAGCGTATTGTATTATTATTTAAGTGTAATTGGTTCATTTCAAATAAGTCTATCATGATAAGTGGAGAATAAACTAGAAAACACCTTTTAAATATAAAAAGGCAAGCTTATTGGGTTGCCGATAAACACATTCTGAAAAGATTGTTTAATGCAGCCAGGCATGATTTTGTTTGCCCTTGGACAAATCTGAATAATTAACCTATAACCCTAAATGTCTATGAAAGCATACACCATGGTTACAATGTAGGTCAGTCCTTGTTTTCAATCAAATATTCCTACTTTTTTAAGTACCAAATATCATGATTCCAGCATACTTGTGCCAAACATAAACAAATTCAATTTATTTCGGCCAAACATCAACAAATTTGGGTCTAGAACGCCCCACAGTTTTGACAAATCCTGGGAAGAACCCTGGTAAATATACACTGTAAACGACCACCCTGATTCCAAACCGCATGACATTTTAATTCCACACAAATATACTTTATGACCAGATAAATTTTACTGAGATTTTGCTTCAGTTACTGAAACTGTGTCAATACGTGCCTCCAACCTTTTGTGAAGCTGACTCGAAGTAAAACACAAATTCCAGAAGAAATGTCATTGAAATATAAAATAAACAAACTGACAGAGTCGATCTTGGCGAAACGGACGTTGATTATTTTACTATGGGAAAATATTTAGGTTTCCACTTCCCATGTGATCGAAATAACTTTGACATGACTGTATTTGTAGAAATGAGAGGGAAATGGTTTAACATTGAAGAGGAAATAGTTTAAATTTGTACAGGAAATGAAAAGAAACATTGCAATTAACTGTACAGTAATGAGTGACAACTGGTTGTACTATTTCATATAAACTCAACCGTGTGTGAAATACTGCAGAAAGTGTTGTGGCATTATACATTAGTTTAACCATGGAGGAAGAAATAGACTATTTCTTCCTCCATGGTTTAACTATCCATTGTGAGGGTTATCATGAAAACTTACCAAGTTAATCTAAAGTGCATTTTAGGGTTGTGCACAACATTGGTTAAACTGAAAATTGTAAATTTTACCATTTCATTTCATTTCATTTTATTGGAATCACATTTCGTGGCCCACAGACCAAATTGCATATGAATTATCAAATAGTAAAAACATTCACAGCACATACATGTACGTTATAGATGGTATAAACATTGTCACGGTAGAAACTTACACTTAAAGGCAGGATACACTTTTTGTACTTGGTGATCTAAACATTATGTGTAGAGTAATAAACCTTTGAAAATTTGGAATCAATTGGTCATCAAAGTTAAAGAAAATAATATAGATTAAAAAAAAATACCCTTGTTGCATAGAAGTGTGTGTTTTCAGATGCCTGAGAACCTGAAGCCTTTGTTTTTGTGTGTTTTTTTGGGGGGGTAACTTCGAGTAAAATATATCATACACACTCTATTTAATGATGTTCATGTTATACTAGTAGTAGATACATTGTACTGCAAACATAAACACCAAGGAATTTTGTTTATACTAAAGGCAAAAGTTTTTGTTGGCTGAGATGAAGTAGTTTGACCACTGCTTTTAATTTTGTGTCAAAGTGTGTATCAATATTTGAGTACACAGATCCAGGTCCAACATTTACTCAGAGTGAAAGTTGATACAGTGAGGGTCATTCTATCAGATGTTGTGCTTGCATCAATACTTCTTGAAGAAACTTTTCAGATGTTGCTCTTTCATCAATACTTCTTGAATAAACTTTCCAGGGGGTAACAAGACTGTTTGAATTACTGGAGTTTGTGGTTTATACAACCCTAAGATTAAGTGTTTAGACTTGGTGTATGTGTGTCAGTATATGTTTCTATAACCATCAGGGAATCGTATCTCTATGTATTACCTTGGCTTGAATAACCTTAGTAAGAATGAAACAAATACGTTTACACTTACAGATTTTGAAATAACTTACATGGTAAAAAAGGATGGTCATGGTAAGATGGTTATGGTGGAAAATGTTCCCTTGGACCAAAATAATGTTGCCTTAAATGATACAGTTTTTGACAAAAATGGCTAGACAACTAATTTTTATCTCACAAGTCTGAAATTCGGTGTTTGAAATCAGTGATGGGGTTATTCACTAGTTTCTTGTGACTTTGATGACCGATTGAGCTTTAACTTTCATAGGTTTGTTATTTCATGTATGTTGGGTCACTACAAAGTGCAGATACTGATATTTGACATTGACCAAAGAAACTTGAAATACAATGAAGGTGAAGATGACCAGTATTTAGCCGAGTAGTGTAATGTTGCACAGGCTGCATACTCCCCACCAGGGAGCTGAGATGGTTTAAGGAGTGATTTAAGGCCCAGTGACCAGGGGTAATAATGTGAAGCGCTTTGGGACGCCCTCCGGGTGTGAAAAGCGCTATATAAAAACGGGTTATTATTATTATTATTTATAAATGCCCCTTTTAAAACCATTGCTCTGACTTGAGATTAGGCTTGGGGCTTGGAATTAGGCTTGGGCTTTGGCTTTGTCTTGGCTTTGGGCTTGAATATTAGACTTTGGGCTTGGGATTAGGCTTACTTTGGCTTTGTCTTGGCTTTGGGCTTGAAGATTAGGCTTTGGGCTTGGGATTAGGCTTACTTTAGCTTGGCTTTGGGCTTGGGCTTGAGCTTGGAGTTTGGGCTTGGACTTATAGCTTTGTGGTTGGGCTGTCAGATTTTGAAAAATGGGTTTACATGTACCTTCCAGGGTTTTAAACAGACTGGCAGAGCCCAAGCTGAAGTCGTGGTTTTGGAAGCAGCCAAACTAACCAGTATCTAGTGTCTATTCACACTATCACTGCCTTATCAACACCCCCTCCTCACCTCAACACATGACCATGCATATCTGCATTATTTTCGCTTTGACTATCCATTGTTTTCAATTGGCACTGACATTCTTGGGTGTACTTTTTTCAATAGAGTGGGTTGACAAAGGAATCGCAGGATCCAGCTCAAAGCAAACAAAGTCAGTTAGGGATCTACCCAAAATGGATTCGTCTGTAGCTCACTATGGAGCTGATTAATTTTGGTTTTACCCATATACACCGATGTGTGGTAGCACTGTATACTCATTACTTTCCCAAGGCAACTTGGGTGGGATTCAAACCTTTGCAATTCTAGAGCAGTGTCATACCAAATAGACCAACAAGGTTGCCAGCTAGCTAGAGGCAAACCCAAAATTAATATTTGTAATGACAAAAGGGCATTAAATTAACATTTTCTCTCAATTTGTAAAAATGAATCAAAATCAATAAATTAATCTTTTTCTGAGAAAATGAGTGTTACATTTACTAAACAGTTACTCGGAGACCACTCTTGATCAAGTGCCTCCATTTACCAGCTGAGCTCCAAAATATGCAAAGCCAATTTACAAAATGTAAACAAACTCCACTAATGACCTTATAGTTCTGACCTGATGATTTCATCTTTCGATGATGTCCATAGAATGTGCTGTTTGCACAAATTTTGGTAGATCCCTAACTGACTTCTTTGCAGGGGTGCAATTGGGTTCGATCCTGACGGTCTTTGTCAACCCACGCAATTGTCAAGGAAGTATACACACTAGAATGTCAGTGTCACACTGAATGCCAGGGACAGTCAAAGAGAAAATAATGCAGTTATGCATGGTCTATTATTTGGGGAGAGGGGGAGGGTCAGAAAGGTCTAGTTATGGGCGTGGGGGGGGGGGGTAGGCCTACTGTAGTCTCTCTGTAACCAGAAAAGTAAGCAGTGATAGTGCGAATAGAAACTTTCTGTTATATGCTTTGCCCTCTCGGGGCAGATATTGGGTAACCATAGTTGCTGATTCTAAATATTTTTTCACTCATTATCACAATTTCTAATTTATTACATTTTATCTCATTGAAATTTTGACTGCAGCTTAATACATAACTGGCTCAATTTCATAGAGCTGCTTAAAGAACGGTCCTCTCACTTGGTGTATCTTAACATATGTATAAAATAACAAACCTGTGAAAATTTAAGCTCAATTCGTTTGCGAGATAATAATGAAAAAAAAAACACCCTTGTCACACAAAGTTGTGTGCTTTCAGATGGCTGTTTTCGAGACCTCAAATTCTAAGTCTGAGGTCTCAAAATAAAACTCGTGGAAAATTGCTTCTTTCTCGAAAACTATGTCATCCCAGAGGGAGCCGTTTCTCACAATGTTTTAAACCATCAACCTCTCCCCATAACTCGTCACCAAGTAAGGTTTTATGCTGATAATTATTTTGAGTAATGATCAATAGTCTCCACTGCCTTTAAGCAAAAATTATTGCTTGACAATTTTTGGCCTAGCAAAAAAAAGGAGGATACCAGTCACAAATTGTTGGTTGTTAACCTTAATCTGCTAAGCATAATTTTGCTGTGGTTAGCAACCTTTTTGTGCTAAGCAGCTCTACCACATTGGGCCCAGAACTCATGTTGTTTCGTCACATCCATGAGTGTTGTGAGTTTTCCTACTTTCCTGACAAATCTGTGGGTTTTATTGAGACAGTAAAATCAAGATGATCCGTTTTTGTTTGTATTGGTGGAAGAATGAACAGTGGTTAAATGGACCTTGCACTGGGTCTAAGTGGCACTCAACAATGCTTTGTGTGAAACACAGCTCCTTTGTCATCCAAATTGCCAAGTATGTGTGCTTGAATCTTTTTTTTTCAATTGTGTTCACAAATCAGTAAAAACCACTACACATTTTATGGGTCATCAGACATTGTATGTTTGGCCTTCAAGCATTATGGAAAGGATCCACTGACCTCTTTAGGTAGATACATGCACTGTCTACTGAGTGTTTGTATAAAAACTTGATCACAAAAACCAGTTTGTGTACCCCTTAAAACCCATGCAGCATAGTTTAGTGTAAGCATAGAGCAAGAGGCTTTTACCTCTAGGAAAACCAACACACCCACACTGTAACTTCAGAAAGTCACGATCCAATCTGCTGAATGTGATGTCCAGGTTTGACTTGGTAGAGCCGGATCAACATTAAAAGCTTAATGAAAAAAGGTTTTCGTACAGCCATGTCCAAATTGGTAGATACGGCTACGGCTAGATTACCATATGATCACGTGCTGAAGTACATGACTGTACTTAAGCCGAAGCTTAAGCCGAAAGGGATCAACTTTCTCTCTTATAACAGGAATGTAATTTCTGACCTTTGTTCATGATTTCAGGATTTTTTTCTAAATCTCCCCGAGACTTCATTTTTTCTTGATTGAAGTTAAGTTAAGTAGTCATGAAAGGGAGAAATAAATAGTCCCAATTGTGTCCAAACATGTAGTTTTGTATTTCTGGTAATGCACAAAGTCTGTAAATCTCCTCCTGAGTTGTACCATTTACATTGCCCAAGTGGACTTACGCAGTTGCATAAAGTTTTGTGAAATCGGCTGCTGGGAGGTTCAGCGTATGGAACAGGGGGAACCCAGCTAGGCCAGCAATCCATTTTCAAGAAATGTCACTTTTGGCAAATCTCATCTCACCTATAGGCTCAGGTTACTCGGGTTGGCAAAGAAAGCAAAACACCAGTTTCTCATCTAGAATCCGAACATTTAGAATCAGCCCAAGTGTCAATCTCTCCTTCTAAGTAATCTAGTCATGCGTTAATAACTTCAAGAATCACAGGAACATGTGTCTGTCCTTCGGCCTGTCTGGAAATGTTAGCATTTTGGTTGTCTGTACAAAGAGGTAGACACTTCAAAGTATAGTTAACAGATCAATGGTTTTTGCTGTCATTGCTCTTATGTCCTCCATGATTCTCAATGCACTCTGCATGATCCAAGATGAGAGAGGATCCCATGTGTACTTACAGGTAACATGGAATTGAATGCAAATTTTTCAAGGAAATGTGGTGATATAAAGAGCTAGACAGATCAATGGTTTTTACTGTCATTGCTCTTAAGATGTCCTCCATGATTCTTTATGCATTTTGTGTGGTTCGGGACCAGAGGGGTTGCCATGTGTAGTTAAACATTACTGTTAACATGGAATTGAATGCAAATTTTTCAAGGAAATGTGGTGATATAAAGAGCTAGACAGATCAATGGTTTTTACTGTCATTGCTCTTAAGATGTCCTCCATGATTCTTTATGCATTTTGTATGGTCCGAGACCAGAGGGGTTGCCATGTGTAGTTATACATTACAGTTAACATGGAATTGAATGCAAATTTTTCAAGGAAATGTGGTGATATAAAGAGCTAGACAGATGAATGGTTTTTGCTGTCATTGCTCTTAAGATGTCCTCAATGATTCTTTATGCATTTTGCATGATCCGAGACCAGAAGGGTTGCCATGTGTAGTTATACATTACAGGTAACATGGAATTGAATGCTATTTTTCAAGGAAATGTGGTGATAAAGAGCTAGACACTTAAGACCAATTAACAGATCAATGGTTTTAGTTGTCATTGCTCGTAAGATGTTCTCCACGATTCTCTATGTTTGAGACCATAGGGGTTTCCATGTGTAGTTATACGTTCCATTGAACATTTATAACAAATTTTCCAAGAAAATGTGGTGATGATGGTGCTGATGCTATTAAAGCACTTGAGGTCGATGGAGACCAAGTCTTCATTCATCTGTTACTTTAGCATGTCCAGTGATGGCTTATTCATCATCCAGAGTCCTTCCCATGAACATTCTAACAATTCTTTTCAAAGAAATTGTTTTCAAAATATAGTATAACATTTTTTGAAACTATATTTTTTTCACTTCAAAAGTAAGCAGGAGTTTGTACATCTGCCCCCCCCCCCCACCCCTGCATGGTGCAAGGAAGGTTTAAAGGCACTATGCTAGCCTGAGGCCAATTGTTTTAGTTTTGGGTCAAGAAGTCTCTGACCATACAAGTCCGGTGGTCTTGGGTTTTTCAATTGAATAACAATACCTCATTGAGTAATATCTTGAACAGAAACATCATGTTTGAATGTAGACAGATGAGAGAAAGTTTCTCTTATATACCTAGATGTTGTCAGGGCTCAAGAAGAAACATCATGTTTGAATGTAGACAGATGAGAGAAAGTTTCTCTTATATACCTAGATGTTGTCAGGGCTCAAGAAGAAACATCATGTTTGAATGTAGACAGATGAGAGAAAGTTTCTCTTATATACCTAGATGTTGTCACGGCTCAAGAAGAAACATCATGTTTGAATGTAGACAGATGAGAGAAAGTTTCTCTTATATACCTAGATGTTGTCAGGGCTCAAGAAGAAACATCATGTTTGAATGTAGACAGATGAGAGAAAGTTTCTCTTATATACCTAGATGTAGTCAGGGCTCAAGAAGAAACATCATGTTTGAATGTAGACAGATGAGAGAAAGTTTCTCTTATATAGATGTTGTCAGGGCTCAGGAAGTTTGTTGTCTCATTTTAGTTCTGTGTTGTAAAAACATTTCTGTTCCAGTAAAAAAAATTGTAAATTTTCTTCCAAGTTCCGAGTGGTCTTAACAATTTTCTCCCAAATTTGAGCCTTGGTAAGGCTACTTTCTTGCTTCAATTCATCATAACCAAGATTTTAGAGCAAGATATGCTAGACTGAGAAACCCATTTTTAAATGTCAGTGTGCCTTAAGCTTCCTGTATTGTAATAAGTACCTGAACATGCAGGAGTCTTACTCATAAAGTAACCCCCCCCCCCCCCGGGGAAAACTCTTTATTAGGACATGGCTTTTTCTTTATTGAAACAGAAGTCATGTAAGAGGTGTTTTTCCCCTTTTGTACTTGTCAAGTAGACGCTTAGTCTTAGCAATGCAAGAAAAGAAGGAATTTTAAGTTTTTTAACACCTGGTTTATATTCAGATGGATTGTGTAAGAGTGATGTTTTTAAAAAGGGTGTGCATAAAATTTGTAAGACATGAAATATAAATGTTCACAGACTTACACATAATGTACTGAATCAAAATATGAGTTTTAACAATAGATTATTCTTATATCATTGTGTGGTCTGTATGTGAATGAGAATAAGGGAAAGGAGGAACAAGTTCAAGCAGTAAAAACTCACAAAACATGTGAGAATAAAGTAATCTTAAAATTAAATTAAATTAATTGTGGTAACAATGATTAAATGAGTTTTTAAGTTTGTTAATTCATCTTAGGTCAAACATTCTTGGCCGCAGGCTTCAACACACACATGAGGGCTTAATGGTGTCTGTAGACAATAGACCCCAATGAATGTTGACTCAAGGAGGAAATTAACCCCATCTCTGGAGAAGGGTGTGGGCTTTCCCCCTGTATAAGAAGCTCATTTGAATCCTTTGAGGCAAACTTAACACAGAGTTTAGGCAAGAAACAAGGCGAGTTGTGACCTGATAAACCCTTCGTTGTAAAATTGGATTGCTCAACCGGGCATGGTTCAAATGTTTACAATCTACAAGGTTGTTTCCTTGTACATTGTCTTATTAATCTGCTGTGGAATGCAGGGGGAAATATCAAGGCTCAATAATTTGAACTCTGAAGCTGACAGTCAGAGTTGACATGTCCATTCTGATTAAACAAAAATTAGTTCGGAGCTTGCAACACTCACCCTTGCTGATGAGCATTAGGCCTACTACATTGCAAATTTATTTAGACAATTCTGTAACATTCCTTTAATTTTACCCGACTGTTTTGATTTTACTGACCTACAAGATTTCCAGCAATAAATCTAATACATAATGAAAATTGTGTGTTCTAAAACTAAATGTATTTAACCTAACGATTTTGTTGTGTGCAAAAAATGGCGTGATGTTTCGACCCTAGCAGAGCCTGTTTTCGTTAACAGATTTTTATTTATTTATTATTTACCAGCAACCACTGAATAACAGCCAGGTGTTGGAAACGGTGTCTTCCTACCTCACAGAGCTCAAGAACCAGCTTGCTCAGGTCAAAGGTCAGCTCATCTCCTTGGTAAGCCGGCATGCATTTATACATTGACCCTGAAACATGCTGATAAGATCCGCAAGGGGGAAGTCCAGACTTATCTGAGACTTTTATCACTAAAATTGGAGGACGCTGTTAAAGCCGCCGTTAAAGTGGACCGGTTGTGTTATTTGTTTGTTTTTTGTTAGCCCTCCCAGTCCCAGATCTGTATACAGTTACCAGGGTTTTTATAATAAAAAATTAATATATTTTGGCGTAAATCAGAGAGAAAGAGGTGAATCTAGTAATCTTGAAGTTAAAGGGAAGGTATACATTTAGCCTTAACTCTTAAAATTAATGACATTAAAAACATTTGGTCAGAAGCCTTCAGCATCTTTGAGAAACAGTTCACGTTAAAGTACCAAAGATATGCTTTGCCTTTGATACACCTCGGTATAAGTGCAAAGACCAAATAACATTTTGGATCTATAAAAATATATTGTACTTTTATTTTTTAATGGATGCCTAATATTCAAAATTCTATGGCATTCAGGGTGGTGGTGATGGTGGTGGTATTGTTGACCATGACCTCCTGCTTGTTCCACCTGTACAACTGTAGGTTAATTGTTACTTTTTAGACGGATATCCTTTTGTTGTCGGTCAGAAGAAAAAAATCATGGGATAAAAAAAATTCCACTTTTTTGAAACTGTTATTGTATGTTCTGAAAGTATCTAAAAGATAAAACTTTTTTGCAAACCTGTTTGGCTGAGTGCTGGGACAAGTTTATGCTTTCTGTTTGTGAATACTGCGTTGGTGGCAGCGCTGACTTAAGGATGTCAAGGCCCTCTATTGTTAGAGTGTGTATGACATTGAACAACACTTCTGGGGATTTTTTTTTTTATTTGTTCAAAGGAAAGGTATTTTGAAGAAAAGTCTCCATTTGGTTCTTGGCTAGTACATTGATAAGTACTCCTGCTTTATTTTATGCAAAAATTAAAGTTAAGGCCATGTCAGACGAGGCAATTTGCAGGCAACCAGTAAAAGGAAATTTATCCACATTTCAGTTTTCTTGTTATTTTCCTTTGGATAGTGAGTCACAGCTAGAAGAGAGTCTCTTGTGCTGATGAAGTGATTCCTGTGAATGTAGTGCAGTCAGGCGCCTCAAAAATGCCTGAAAATGCCCTTTACGATGTGACCTTTAGTAAATGATTGGTGCCCCCCCCCTCCCCCCTCAAAAAGAATAAATAAATAAATTGTAGTCAGTGAGGGAAGTTGTGCCCACAGCATATTTTCCTTTTGACCGAGTTGTACTTGTATCAGATCAGAGGCACTCTCCCCAAGGCTGTCTCATGTACCTGGTTCATGGTTGTACTATGTATTCATAAACAGAAACCAAGTGACTGGTTTTGTTGAAAATTCTTGCAAAAAAAATGATTGAATAAGCATATAGGGAATGCTATATTGGAGTTCCATTGAAAAGGGTATTGGCAAAATACTGCTAGATTCATAGATCTTTTTTTCCCCTTCTTTTTCTTACAGTTCATTTAGGACAGAAAGAGGTTATTTCTAACTCAAAAATTTAAAGACTTCAGGCCTGAAGCCTTTTTTAGGCATTTGAAAGCATACACAATTGTGCGACAAGGGTGTTTTTTCTTTCATTATTTTCTCACAACTCAATGACCAATTGAGTAAAAAAAAATCATGGATTTGTTGTTTTAGTTGGGATACACCAAGTGAGAATACTGGTCTTAGACAATTAATCCCAAGTGAGAATACTGGTCTTAGACAATTAATCCCAAGTGAGAATACTGGTCTTAGACAATTAATCCCAAAGGTGTCCAGTGCCTTTAAGTGGCAGCGGTTAACCATAACAACAATTTTCTTTTTCTCATTTTTTTTTTTTTTTTCATTTTAAAATGTTGTTGCAGAAAACCAAGAAATTCTCTCAGGAGCACAGACTGCTTGGAAGTCATCGACCGGCAACAAAAGAGAAATCATCAGCAGTCTTCTCACAGTGCAAAGAGGATTCCTCTGTCCTCCTAGGTAAGGATTTATTTTTTTCTGAGGCATTAAACAAGGACTTGGAGTTTTGGTTTGTTCAACTCGAAATTACTGAAATCACAAAGACAATCAAATAAAAGTACAAATTTTTGTTTTTTTCTTTCAAACCTGCAGATGCCCTTTCATTAGACCTTGTCGATGAAGACTTTCAAAGATCCTCCAGCCCTTTACTCTTCCAGCATAGATTACCATGGCAACAACATGTCTCCAAGGACGACACCCTTATCAGTACCCAGAGGGACTCCCCAGAAATAACATTCAGTGACCTCAAAAAAGACTTTAAGAATAAAGCACTTTTAAAAGTAGAGACTGTGTCCACCCAGACGGAGATCTGTAGAACACCTGATAGAGAGGTCAAACCGTACTCCAGAAGTTCCCAAGCCCAAACGAGTCCCAGAGGTCCACAGAGTAGGAACACAGATACTCAAACCGATCATTACGGTAGGGACGAGTTTAAGTCGTCGTCGTTCAGGACAGCAGACAGCGCGGACGTGAAACAAGCGTACCTCGTCAGTAAGCATCCGACGCTCAACTCTGCGATCCTGCTTCCTGTAGATGAAGCCATTTCCCCAGGGGATAGCGCGTCAGAACTGAGCGATTCGTTCGTCACGGCGTTCTCGTCGCCAGTCAACTGCTCCCCACTCAGGAGTTCATTTCGTGAGTCACCAGACTGGGATCCATCAGCAGAGTATCTGGGCTCTCACAGGTTGGTGGTTCTCGGTCATTGTTTTTAAGTTGCTCACTGGAGCTTAAACATTTTGAAGAAAAAGATGTTACTCTTGGTCGTGGTTTTAAGTTGCTCACTAGTGCTTAAAAATTTTGAATAAAATGATGTTCCTCTTGTAAGTTTAGGAGCACAATTGGTATTGTTATAATTCAAATTGGCTATTGTTATTCTATTACAGAAAATAGCTCACCTCCGATACCTACAAATGCATTTACAATGCGCAAGCGCAAGCGACTTCGCTAAACAAAAACAAAGCACCCCTCCTTGCACTGCAGGTCCCGTGTGTACACACAAATAACGCCCTTCTTTTTACAGCGCCCATAGTGTCAAGTCGTTTTTGGGGGGGAAACCATTGGCGTGTCACCCAGGGGACAGGAGGCAAGTGCCCTCCCAAATTCAGACAAAATAGTGGGACACACCAGGAAGGAAAATAATAAGACAGATAAAGTAGAAGAGACTTTTTATTCGAAATTGATACTTGTGTCTTTTCTCGGTACAGTTTTTGGCAAATCAATCCCTCTGCCCCCCCCCCCTCCCCTTAACAAAATACTTCCCATCCATGGATGTGTACAGATGTTTAGTTGGTGCAAGCTCAGTACATCCCCCTCCTTGTAATAGAGGTCGAGGTGTTGTGTAATTTTTAACTTTGAGTTCTGACATTTTAACATTTATTGAATGGCTCAAATACCCTCAAACTCGCTTTTTTTCCTTCTAACATTGCATGATGATTGGACTTATTTCCCCCCTTCCATTTCCTACTCTCTTCATTACTAACAGAGAAACATCAGGGAGTCTTACATTGCCAAAGGAGTCCACTGAAACCCAAGAATCTAGCTCCAAGAACGCAGTTAGTTATTCAGATATTAAGATTCCATCTGTACATAGGGTATGTCTCTTATAACAGTTAAGTGTATCTATCACAGTGTATCTATCGCAGGGTATACAGGGCTCAAATTAAGGGGGGAAGTCACAAGACTACAGGGCTGGACCAGCATATATTTTACAAGACAAAATCGTAATGAGAGAGAATATTTCATTAATTTTAAATTAAGAATGCTTTAATACCCAACATAATTGAAAGATATTTACCAGACTCAAAGCCAACATTGAACATCATTTTCTTTATCTTTTATTACACAATGTGGAACTGTTAGTCAATTGAAAAACACAAGACCACCAGAGTTGTACAGCCCTGAGTTTGTTGGCCCGAGGCTAAAATCACTGGCCTAAGGCTTGCGGTAATTATTCCATAAATCAATTACCATAAAAACTGACTTAGTAAGAAGCACTACAGCTATTGATAATGTATACCATTTTAAGAAAAGATTCCCTTCAAAGGAATATGGTTTTAGAGAGAGAGAGAGAGATTAAAAAACATTTCAATTTTAAAACTATTTCTGCATGAAATGTTTCTCAGATTTTCGGCAATATCTCAAAAACGCTACAACCTTTTTAAATCAAATTTCTACAGGTTAGTTTAATTGTGTTAGTGTGTACAGTGTATGTCCATTTATATAGGATTAAAACAATAACATTGTTAAGTAAACCAAAGGTATACTTTGCCTTAAAATTATTTTTTACAGGTGAGGCTTGTTTCTAAAACAGAATTTTATGCTGGCCAACAAAGTTTTGTTTTGCTTTGTAATTCACATAGTCAAAAAACAATTGCTAACTTTGCTGGCTTAGTTGTCATCTAGATAGCGCCAGGAAGGTAGAAGTAACACTTAAAATAATAACTAATATCATGAAAACTGCATGAGCTTTCATAGCATCAACAAGATTACAATAGAAAGAAGTTAGGGCACCAGAAATGCTGATTTATTATTCCTCAAGATATGACATCAGTTACGACAGTTACTATTATATAAAGAAAATGGCTGAGCAAACTTTGTTAACGTTTTCCCCCCCTGCCAGAAAACTTTGGAGACCCATCAGGAGGAGGCTCAACAGAGGATGGAGGATATGCTTGGTACAAACTATGCCAGACCCAATATTGTGGTTGAAGGTTGTCAAGAAAAAGCAGATATGGCAGACTGTGAAGATGAAGATCACAATGCAAACTATGACAGGTTAGACTAAATGCCTGGGTTCATAGGGTGTGGCTAACAGCACTAAATATGTTTTAGATTTGAGAGCCAAATAAAAGGGGTGCGACATGGGGGTTGTTGACTTCCAAGTTAATGTATTTTTTATGGCGTACTCCCTGAAAAAAACACTCCTATTTGCCTAAAAGTGTAGGAACATTTTTTAAGATTGATGCTCGAGCGGTTGTAAATTGACACAGGGCTGTGGTGTTTTTATTTGATAACTCGACAGGCCCTGGGACTCCACATATCAAATCAAGCAAAGGATAAAAAGTTCAATAGTCGATGGATAATTTTCCCTTTACTTCAAAAGCTGTGAGACCTATATAAGTATTTGAAAAGTATTTTTTAGTACAGAGCAAGACGTACTTCATGAAATTCTTTTCCCCCACCCTGTCTATAATATAAATCCACTGCTAGAGTCAAACACCTATGGGTTTTGTCCACCACTTCACAAATGAATAATCCCCCTTGTCAGTAGACATAACTGTCCCCACCTAACAAAGATAATGTTTGTTAATCCTTGAATAATCTCACTGAATGCTCTGTGGAATTCCCTGTCCTTGATTTGCTCACCCTAATAATCACAGTTAAATCCTAAGGGGTCGTTGTTTATTTTGTCCATAGAGCTTGTGTTTGTCCATGGTTTGTTCAACTCCAAAAGATCACTTATTAACTTAGTACTCCTTGTTAAAACAACTTTAATCCTAAGTAAGTCCTGAAGCATATTTTATGAAGTGTCCTCATACAATCATTATTCTTCAGCGATGTGATTAATCAAAAATCCCCTCTGCGGGGCGCTATAACATTGGTTACCTTTCATTCATGCGAGTAACAACAATTGACATGATGTTATCTACTGAGTCCATTGAATAGTTTGTTAAATTTGGGGTGTGTGGGGTCGATGGTGATTTCTCTAGCATAAACAAAAAAAACATCACTGCTTGAAGAAAATATATTAAAAAGAAGGAGGAAAACAAAAGCAAAACAGTACAAAATGAGCTTCTTGAGTCACAATAGTCATTTGTTACATGTCTCACACTCCTCACAAAGTTTTTGCAAACATTGAGACTTTTTTTCATAGGTCCCAACGACTTACTGCAAAATTGAACGCAAGCAGAATGTTTTGCATGAGCCTAGCTTGCAAAAGGGGTCATGTGTCAGAAGATTATTAATAAAGCAAACAAACTGGACTCTTAAATTTCATCACAGGAATCTAGTTTTTTCTGTCATTTGAAGTGGGCTTTTGAATCACTTATGAATTATTGTGATAATAAGGATGCAGTGGATCTGTCAATTTATAAAGAGCACAGTATTGATGAAGTAGTTTGGTTTGCTAATTTTCATTTGATCTTTTTTACATTTACTTGCTCCTTATCTTTGTCTTAGATCTGGCAAGCACAGTCCCTCAACTCCAAGAAAACTCTCCCCTGCTCGTCTCAAACGTCGCTCACTGGTTGAAAAGAGGACCTCTTCATTAGGTAAGACGAGTAATCTCACTTAAATTTATTTATTTATTATTGGAGATCAAAAAATTTATTGGAGACAGTGAAACATTTATGGTTGAAGAAAGGCCCTTCCATGCCCACCACCCCACTTGACACTTTCCTGTTCTGTCATCAGGAGATGCATTGACTCCTGTGACGCATTGGAGTGCCATGCCCATCACCCCACTTGACACTTTCCTGTTCTGTCATCAGGAGATGCATTGACTCCTGTGACGCATTGGAGTGCCATGCCCACCACCCCACTCGCACACTTTCCTGTTCTGTCATCAGGAGATGCATTGACTCCTGTGACGCATTGGAGTGCCATGCCCACCACCCCACTTGCACACTTTCCTGTTCTGTCATCAGGAGATGCATTGACTCCTGTGACGCATTGGAGTGCCATGCCCATCACCCCACTTGACACTTTCCTGTTCTGTCATCAGGAGATGCATTGACTCCTGTGACGCATTGGAGTGCCATGCCCATCACCCCACTTGACACTTTCCTGTTCTGTCATCAGGAGATGCATTGACTCCTGTGACGCATTGGAGTGCCATGCCCACCACCCCACTTGACACTTTCCTGTTCTGTCATCAGGAGATGCATTGACTCCTGTGACGCATTGGAGTGCCATGCCCACCACCCCACTTGCACACTTTCCTGTTCTGTCATCAGGAGATGCATTGACTCCTGTGACGCATTGGAGTGCCATGCCCACCACCCCACTCGCACACTTTCCTGTTCTGTCATCAGGAGATGCATTGACTCCTGTGACGCATTGGAGTGCCATGCCCACCACCCCACTTGCACACTTTCCTGTTCTGTCATCAGGAGATGCATTGACTCCTGTGACGCATTGGAGTGCCATGCCCACCACCCCACTCGCACACTTTCCTGTTCTGTCATCAGGAGATGCATTGACTCCTGTGACGCATTGGAGTGCCATGCCCACCACCCCACTCGCACACTTTCCTGTTCTGTCATCAGGAGATGCATTGACTCCTGTGACGCATTGGAGTGCCATGCCCACCACCCCACTTGCACACTTTCCTGTTCTGTCATCAGGAGATGCATTGACTCCTGTGACGCATTGGAGTGCCATGCCCACCACCCCACTTGACACTTTCCTGTTCTGTCATCAGGAGATGCATTGACTCCTGTGACGCATTGGAGTGCCATGCCCACCACCCCACTTGACACTTTCCTGTTCTGTCATCAGGAGATGCATTGACTCCTGTGACGCATTGGAGTGCCATGCCCACCACCCCACTTGCACACTTTCCTGTTCTGTCATCAGGAGATGCATTGACTCCTGTGACGCATTGGAGTGCCATGCCCATCACCCCACTTGACACTTTCCTGTTCTGTCATCAGGAGATGCATTGACTCCTGTGACGCATTGGAGTGCCATGCCCATCACCCCACTTGACACTTTCCTGTTCTGTCATCAGGAGATGCATTGACTCCTGTGACGCATTGGAGTGCCATGCCCACCACCCCACTTGACACTTTCCTGTTCTGTCATCAGGAGATGCATTGACTCCTGTGACGCATTGGAGTGCCATGCCCACCACCCCACTTGCACACTTTCCTGTTCTGTCATCAGGAGATGCATTGACTCCTGTGACGCATTGGAGTGCCATGCCCACCACCCCACTCGCACACTTTCCTGTTCTGTCATCAGGAGATGCATTGACTCCTGTGACGCATTGGAGTGCCATGCCCACCACCCCACTTGCACACTTTCCTGTTCTGTCATCAGGAGATGCATTGACTCCTGTGACGCATTGGAGTGCCATGCCCACCACCCCACTTGCACACTTTCCTGTTCTGTCATCAGGAGATGCATTGACTCCTGTGACGCATTGGAGTGCCATGCCCACCACCCCACTTGCACACTTTCCTGTTCTGTCATCAGGAGATGCATTGACTCCTGTGACGCATTGGAGTGCCATGCCCATCACCCCACTTGACACTTTCCTGTTCTGTCATCAGGAGATGCATTGACTCCTGTGACGCATTGGAGTGCCATGCCCACCACCCCACTTGACACTTTCCTGTTCTGTCATCAGGAGATGCATTGACTCCTGTGACGCATTGGAGTGCCATGCCCACCACCCCACTCGCACACTTTCCTGTTCTGTCATCAGGAGATGCATTGACTCCTGTGACGCATTGGAGTGCCATGCCCACCACCCCACTTGACACTTTCCTGTTCTGTCATCAGGAGATGCATTGACTCCTGTGACGCATTGGAGTGCCATGCCCACCACCCCACTTGACACTTTCCTGTTCTGTCATCAGGAGATGCATTGACTCCTGTGACGCATTGGAGTGCCATGCCCACCACCCCACCCGCACACTTTCCTGTTCTGTCATCAGGAGATGCATTGACTCCTGTGACGCATTGGAGTGCCATGCCCATCACCCCACTTGACACTTTCCTGTTCTGTCATCAGGAGATGCATTGACTCCTGTGACGCATTGGAGTGCCATGCCCACCACCCCACTTGACACTTTCCTGTTCTGTCATCAGGAGATGCATTGACTCCTGTGACGCATTGGAGTGCCATGCCCACCACCCCACTTGCACACTTTCCTGTTCTGTCATCAGGAGATGCATTGACTCCTGTGACGCATTGGAGTGCCATGCCCATCACCCCACTTGACACTTTCCTGTTCTGTCATCAGGAGATGCATTGACTCCTGTGACGCATTGGAGTGCCATGCCCATCACCCCACTTGACACTTTCCTGTTCTGTCATCAGGAGATGCATTGACTCCTGTGACGCTTTGGAGTGCCATGCCCACCACCCCACTTGACACTTTCCTGTTCTGTCATCAGGAGATGCATTGACTCCTGTGACGCATTGGAGTGCCATGCCCATCACCCCACTTGACACTTTCCTGTTCTGTCATCAGGAGATGCATTGACTCCTGTGACGCATTGGAGTGCCATGCCCATCACCCCACTTGACACTTTCCTGTTCTGTCATCAGGAGATGCATTGACTCCTGTGACGCATTGGAGTGCCATGCCCACCACCCCACTTGACACTTTCCTGTTCTGTCATCAGGAGATGCATTGACTCCTGTGACGCATTGGAGTGCCATGCCCACCACCCCACTTGCACACTTTCCTGTTCTGTCATCAGGAGATGCATTGACTCCTGTGACGCATTGGAGTGCCATGCCCACCACCCCACTTGCACACTTTCCTGTTCTGTCATCAGGAGATGCATTGACTCCTGTGACGCATTGGAGTGCCATGCCCATCACCCCACTTGACACTTTCCTGTTCTGTCATCAGGAGATGCATTGACTCCTGTGACGCATTGGAGTGCCATGCCCACCACCCCACTTGCACACTTTCCTGTTCTGTCATCAGGAGATGCATTGACTCCTGTGACGCATTGGAGTGCCATGCCCATCACCCCACTTGACACTTTCCTGTTCTGTCATCAGGAGATGCATTGACTCCTGTGACGCATTGGAGTGCCATGCCCACCACCCCACTTGCACACTTTCCTGTTCTGTCATCAGGAGATGCATTGACTCCTGTGACGCATTGGAGTGCCATGCCCACCACCCCACTTGCACACTTTCCTGTTCTGTCATCAGGAGATGCATTGACTCCTGTGACGCATTGGAGTGCCATGCCCACCACCCCACTCGCACACTTTCCTGTTCTGTCATCAGGAGATGCATTGACTCCTGTGACGCATTGGAGTGCCATGCCCATCACCCCACTTGACACTTTCCTGTTCTGTCATCAGGAGATGCATTGACTCCTGTGACGCATTGGAGTGCCATGCCCACCACCCCACTCGCACACTTTCCTGTTCTGTCATCAGGAGATGCATTGACTCCTGTGACGCATTGGAGTGCCATGCCCACCACCCCACTTGCACACTTTCCTGTTCTGTCATCAGGAGATGCATTGACTCCTGTGACGCATTGGAGTGCCATGCCCACCACCCCACTTGCACACTTTCCTGTTCTGTCATCAGGAGATGCATTGACTCCTGTGACGCATTGGAGTGCCATGCCCATCACCCCACTTGACACTTTCCTGTTCTGTCATCAGGAGATGCATTGACTCCTGTGACGCATTGGAGTGCCATGCCCACCACCCCACTCGCACACTTTCCTGTTCTGTCATCAGGAGATGCATTGACTCCTGTGACGCATTGGAGTGCCATGCCCACCACCCCACTCGCACACTTTCCTGTTCTGTCATCAGGAGATGCATTGACTCCTGTGACGCATTGGAGTGCCATGCCCACCACCCCACTTGACACTTTCCTGTTCTGTCATCAGGAGATGCATTGACTCCTGTGACGCATTGGAGTGCCATGCCCATCACCCCACTCGCACACTTTCCTGTTCTGTCATCAGGAGATGCATTGACTCCTGTGACGCATTGGAGTGCCATGCCCACCACCCCACTTGCACACTTTCCTGTTCTGTCATCAGGAGATGCATTGACTCCTGTGACGCATTGGAGTGCCATGCCCACCACCCCACTTGACACTTTCCTGTTCTGTCATCAGGAGATGCATTGACTCCTGTGACGCATTGGAGTGCCATGCCCACCACCCCACTTGCACACTTTCCTGTTCTGTCATCAGGAGATGCATTGACTCCTGTGACGCATTGGAGTGCCATGCCCACCACCCCACTCGCACACTTTCCTGTTCTGTCATCAGGAGATGCATTGACTCCTGTGACGCATTGGAGTGCCATGCCCACCACCCCACTTGACACTTTCCTGTTCTGTCATCAGGAGATGCATTGACTCCTGTGACGCATTGGAGTGCCATGCCCACCACCCCACTTGACACTTTCCTGTTCTGTCATCAGGAGATGCATTGACTCCTGTGACGCATTGGAGTGCCATGCCCATCACCCCACTTGACACTTTCCTGTTCTGTCATCAGGAGATGCATTGACTCCTGTGACGCATTGGAGTGCCATGCCCACCACCCCACTCGCACACTTTCCTGTTCTGTCATCAGGAGATGCATTGACTCCTGTGACGCATTGGAGTGCCATGCCCACCACCCCACTTGACACTTTCCTGTTCTGTCATCAGGAGATGCATTGACTCCTGTGACGCATTGGAGTGCCATTCCCACCACCCCACTTGCACACTTTCCTGTTCTGTCATCAGGAGATGCATTGACTCCTGTGACGCATTGGAGTGCCATGCCCACCACCCCACTTGCACACTTTCCTGTTCTGTCATCAGGAGATGCATTGACTCCTGTGACGCATTGGAGTGCCATGCCCACCACCCCACTTGCACTCTTTCCTGTTCTGTCATCAGGAGATGCATTGACTCCTGTGACGCATTGGAGTGCCATGCCCACCACCCCACTCGCACACTTTCCTGTTCTGTCATCAGGAGATGCATTGACTCCTGTGACGCATTGGAGTGCCATGCCCACCACCCCACTTGACACTTTCCTGTTCTGTCATCAGGAGATGCATTGACTCCTGTGACGCATTGGAGTGCCATGCCCACCACCCCACTTGCACACTTTCCTGTTCTGTCATCAGGAGATGCATTGACTCCTGTGACGCATTGGAGTGCCATGCCCACCACCCCACTTGCACACTTTCCTGTTCTGTCATCAGGAGATGCATTGACTCCTGTGACGCATTGGAGTGCCATGCCCACCACCCCACTCGCACACTTTCCTGTTCTGTCATCAGGAGATGCATTGACTCCTGTGACGCATTGGAGTGCCATGCCCACCACCCCACTTGCACACTTTCCTGTTCTGTCATCAGGAGATGCATTGACTCCTGTGACGCATTGGAGTGCCATGCCCACCACCCCACTCGCACACTTTCCTGTTCTGTCATCAGGAGATGCATTGACTCCTGTGACGCATTGGAGTGCCATGCCCACCACCCCACTTGCACACTTTCCTGTTCTGTCATCAGGAGATGCATTGACTCCTGTGACGCATTGGAGTGCCATGCCCACCACCCCACTCGCACACTTTCCTGTTCTGTCATCAGGAGATGCATTGACTCCTGTGACGCATTGGAGTGCCATGCCCACCACCCCACTTGCACACTTTCCTGTTCTGTCATCAGGAGATGCATTGACTCCTGTGACGCATTGGAGTGCCATGCCCATCACCCCACTTGACACTTTCCTGTTCTGTCATCAGGAGATGCATTGACTCCTGTGACGCATTGGAGTGCCATGCCCACCACCCCACTTGCACACTTTCCTGTTCTGTCATCAGGAGATGCATTGACTCCTGTGACGCATTGGAGTGCCATGCCCACCACCCCACTTGACACTTTCCTGTTCTGTCATCAGGAGATGCATTGACTCCTGTGACGCATTGGAGTGCCATGCCCACCACCCCACTTGCACACTTTCCTGTTCTGTCATCAGGAGATGCATTGACTCCTGTGACGCATTGGAGTGCCATGCCCACCACCCCACTTGCACACTTTCCTGTTCTGTCATCAGGAGATGCATTGACTCCTGTGACGCATTGGAGTGCCATGCCCATCACCCCACTTGACACTTTCCTGTTCTGTCATCAGGAGATGCATTGACTCCTGTGACGCATTGGAGTGCCATGCCCACCACCCCACTTGCACACTTTCCTGTTCTGTCATCAGGAGATGCATTGACTCCTGTGACGCATTGGAGTGCCATGCCCACCACCCCACTTGACACTTTCCTGTTCTGTCATCAGGAGATGCATTGACTCCTGTGACGCATTGGAGTGCCATGCCCACCACCCCACTTGACACTTTCCTGTTCTGTCATCAGGAGATGCATTGACTCCTGTGACGCATTGGAGTGCCATGCCCACCACCCCACTTGACACTTTCCTGTTCTGTCATCAGGAGATGCATTGACTCCTGTGACGCATTGGAGTGCCATGCCCACCACCCCACTTGCACACTTTCCTGTTCTGTCATCAGGAGATGCATTGACTCCTGTGACGCATTGGAGTGCCATGCCCACCACCCCACTTGCACACTTTCCTGTTCTGTCATCAGGAGATGCATTGACTCCTGTGACGCATTGGAGTGCCATGCCCATCACCCCACTTGACACTTTCCTGTTCTGTCATCAGGAGATGCATTGACTCCTGTGACGCATTGGAGTGCCATGCCCACCACCCCACTTGACACTTTCCTGTTCTGTCATCAGGAGATGCATTGACTCCTGTGACGCATTGGAGTGCCATGTATTCAACTCCTACTTAAACTTGATGAGAAGTCCGAAAAAAAAGATGTCAGCAACGAAACTAGACACTGTGGTTCAGCTTCAAACCTTACCTTGATCAGGTTTAAGCCTGACTAAATAAATATTAGTTTAAAGGCAATGGACACTATTGGTAATTGTCAAAGACCAGCCTCCACAGTTGATGTATCTCAACATACGCATAAAATAACAAACCTGTGAAAATTTGAGCTCAATCGGTCATCGAACTTGCGAGATAATAATGAAAGAAAAAAACACCCTTGTCACACGAAGTTGTGTGCGTTTAGATGCTTGATTTCGAGACCTCAAGTTCTAAATCTGAGGTCTCGAAATCAAATTTGTGGAAAATTACTTCTTTCTCGAAAACTATGGCACTTCAGAGGAAGCTGTTTCTCACAATGTTTTATACCATCAACCTCTCCCCATTACTCGTCACCAAGAAAGGTTTTATGATGACAATTATTTTGAGTAATGACCAATAGTGTCCACTGCCTTTAATTTTTAACCTTCACTGATATTTGGTAAAGGATGCTCTGTCGAAAAACAAATATACAGCCATGCTTCTCTGATGGATTTCAAACTTACTCAAATTTTTGTTTTTCTTTTTGAACAAAGATATTGACAAAATAGGGAAACTGACATCATTACGGCTAGATAGCTTTGTTGGTAGAGCAACGGCACAGCAATCTGGTTGTCACAGGTTCAAATCCTGCTCTCTTCAATTTTGTCTGTGAGTTTAGTCGCTTGAGGTAGCCTTGACTTAATTTGAGACATTTTGTCTTTGCTCTCTCAGGTTGTGACAGCAAGATGGTTGACCTCACCAACAATCTCCTGGATGTTGAGATGACTGAAGAGGAGAATGAGTTTAGCCTGAAGCTCCTTGAGGACTCAAAGAAGGCGTCCGATAGAACCAAGACAAGGAGAGGCCGAAGGTGGTCCCCTGTTAACTCGCCTGGTAAAACAACAACATTTAATTTAACTTCAACTTGTTAGAACTTTTTTTAAATTTATAATCAACGTATTTTTTTTCTTTTTAAACAGAACCATAATAATGATTATAATAATAATAATACTGTACACTCTTTGGATGCGGTTTCTCAGGGTTGTTCCGAGTTTCAGGATTTTATTGAAAGTTCCCTTGAGACTTCAAATTTTCATCAAAGATAGAAAGCAGTCACCAAATGGAGAAAAAACAACCCACATTGTGTCACAAATCTGGTGATGCACCAAGTCTGCAAACTTTTCACCAAACAACCGTTTGAGGTTTTTGGTCTAGAATAAGGGGGGATCAAACCAGAGAGCCATTTTTGAAAGGAATGTTCACAATCATCAGATCGCATACCTGACATTGGCAGTGTCTGCCATAAATGTTATACAATCAAATCTTGTGAAGAGTGTCAAAAATGATTTGATGAGACAACACCTTGAAAGGATAGCAATGTGAGGTGGTGGAATTTGCTGCCAAGCCTTTTAAGAAACAACGGGGCTAGCTCCTTTTCTTTACCATAAGTGACCTGATTTCTTTTACGAGCGGTACCTACAGCTTTATGTCCCATCCCAAGGACAAAGCACTTATTATCAAGTGTCTTGCTTTTGCATACAAGTGTCAAGACCATGACTCAAACTCACACTCTGCTGATCAGAAACACCAGAGCTTGAGTCCAGTACGCTTGGCATCTCAGCCTCGACTCACAATAATTTGTGTACGTTCTAATAAATGGCATTATTCCGGTTTTTATAACAGATCAGCATTTACAACGGCCAAGCAGTAGGGATCGTTCACCATCACCAACACTCTCTCCAGCTGTTTCAGTCAACGGTGATGAAGTGGTTACAGATAATGGTGAGTGGGATCTGACGAACATACACTTTTGCATTGATCTTTCTGTTTGTGTTGAGCAGAAAGTCTTACGATGTTTTTTTAAACAATAAAACGGATGTTCAGTATGGCAATCGACGGATGAATTGCACTGGTACAATCAATCAAATTTCTTTAGAAGACGCTTGAACAATAAACACTCAATTTGTAACAAGCAAGTGTGTACTCTGCATATAAATATCTTACACAGCTAGAGCAAGCATTTTGTACTTGGATTGCGGAACTGCCAACCCTGTCTGATTCTGCAGAAAATTCACTAAGAAAACACCAATCTTTCCATATTCTGGTGCACACATTTGAAAGAAATCCCTGAATGGGGAAACTTTTCCCATTTTATGTTAAATGTAATTCTAAACATTTTCCTGATTGTTGTACACTACCTGATTGTAAGATGCAAATGTAGGCAGCTGTGGGATTGATTGTGTTCATGTTCAGCCCTTTTCACATTACAGTGCCAAATTCCAGAAAATAAAACCCCGTTGGTTTCACACTTGACGTAGATTTCCTGGGAAGTATGATGGTAACATAGTAACCAATGTTGGCCATAAAACTCTCTTGACTCCGAAATTTGTGATCTTTCCAAAAGGAACTATTTTTGAAAGCGTTTACCTTCGAATCACTACCTTCAAATCAGTCTTTACAATAATCTTTGTTCATCAAGTGTTTGATGAGGCCCTGACTTTAAGTATTTTTTATCAATATGTAGATTCTTGAAAACTACCTAAACATGTAACATTTTACTTCAGAACAGCCTCAGAACTCACTTTTCATAATGATGGCTTACCCTTAAACCATGTCATTTTATTTACAGCAGTCAATGCGGACGACCAAACCTCACAAGCTCCACCTGAGAACCATACAGAATCCCCTGTATTTGTAACAGAACCCACAGCAGACACGGTGACAGAAGGGACAAGAGAGACGTGTCCTACAGGGGAGCTACAAGAGGAGAGAACAGGTGGTGAGGTGAGAAAGTGCTCTAAATCTTTACCCCAAAGTAAAACTGAAACTATCAGAAATTTATTGAAAGGTCTGTGAATTAACTTGCCTTACTTTACAGAACTCTAAATTTATTGGGGGAAAGAAAGGTCTGTGAATTAACTTGCCTTACTTTACAGAACTCTAAATTTATTGGGGGAAAGAAAGGTCTGTGAATTAACTTGGCTTACTTTACAGAACTCTAAATTTATTGGGAGAAAGAAAGGTCTGTGAATTAACTTGCCTTACTTTACAGAACTCTAAATTTATTGGGAGAAAGAAAGGTCTGTGAATTAACTTGGCTTACTTTACAGAACTCTAAATTTATTGGGAGAAAGAAAGGTCTGTGAATTAACTTGGCTTACTTTACAGAACTCTAAATTTATTGGGGGAAAGAAAGGTCTGTGAATTAACTTGCCTTACTTTACAGAACTCTAAATTTATTGGGGGAAAGAAAGGTCTGTGAATTAACTTGGCTTACTTTACAGAACTCTAAATTTATTGGGAGAAAGAAAGGTCTGTGAATTAACTTGGCTTACTTTACAGAACTCTTAATTTATTGGGGGAAAGAAAGGTCTGTGAATTAACTTGGCTTACTTTACAGAACTCTAAATTTATTGGGGGAAAGAAAGGTCTGTGAATTAACTTGCCTTACTTTACAGAACTCTAAATTTATTGGGGGAAAGAAAGGTCTGTGAATTAACTTGCCTTACTTTACAGAACTCTAAATTTATTGGGGGAAAGAAAGGTCTGTGAATTAACTTGCCTTACTTTACAGAACTCTAAATTTATTGGGGGAAAGAAAGGTCTGTGAATTAACTTGGCTTACTTTACAGAACTCTAAATTTATTGGGGGAAAGAAAGGTCTGTGAATTAACTTGCCTTACTTTACAGAACTCTAAATTTATTGGGAGAAAGAAAGGTCTGTGAATTAACTTGCCTTACTTTACAGAACTCTAAATTTATTGGGAGAAAGAAAGGTCTGTGAATTAACTTGGCTTACTTTACAGAACTCTAAATTTATTGGGGGAAAGAAAGGTCTGTGAATTAACTTGCCTTACTTTACAGAACTCTAAATTTATTGGGGGAAAGAAAGGTCTGTGAATTAACTTGGCTTACTTTACAGAACTCTAAATTTATTGGGAGAAAGAAAGGTCTGTGAATTAACTTGCCTTACTTTACAGAACTCTAAATTTATTGGGGGAAAGAAAGGTCTGTGAATTAACTTGCCTTACTTTACAGAACTCTAAATTTATTGGGAGAAAGAAAGGTCTGTGAATTAACTTGCCTTACTTTACAGAACTCTAAATTTATTGGGGGAAAGAAAGGTCTGTGAATTAACTTGCCTTACTTTACAGAACTCTAAATTTATTGGGGGAAAGAAAGGTCTGTGAATTAACTTGCCTTACTTTACAGAACTCTAAATTTATTGGAAAAAAGAAAGGTCTGTGAATTAACTTGCCTTACTTTACAGAACTCTAAATTTATTGGGGGAAAGAAAGGTCTGTGAATTAACTTGGCTTACTTTACAGAACTCTAAATTTATTGGGAGAAAGAAAGGTCTGTGAATTAACTTGCCTTACTTTACAGAACTCTAAATTTATTGGGGGAAAGAAAGGTCTGTGAATTAACTTGGCTTACTTTACAGAACTCTAAATTTATTGGGGGAAAGAAAGGTCTGTGAATTAACTTGGCTTACTTTACAGAACTCTAAATTTATTGGGGGAAAGAAAGGTCTGTGAATTAACTTGGCTTACTTTACAGAACTCTAAATTTATTGGGGGAAAGAAAGGTCTGTGAATTAACTTGGCTTACTTTACAGAACTCTAAATTTATTGGGGGAAAGAAAGGTCTGTGAATTAACTTGGCTTACTTTACAGAACTCTAAATTTTTGCCCCCACTAATCTGAAACTATCGATTATCAAATTTATTTGCTGTAAAAAGTGATTTCAAAGTCCCTTTTCTCCCTTAACAAACGCGATTTGCATTTGTATTTGAATTCAGTAGTTTAGATAATGGTTTTTGGTTAAAGAAAGAAACAAATTACCAGGTTGGGACTTGAACTTGAGACCTCTAGATTAAAATGCCGGCACTCTACCAACTGAGCTATCATCTAGCCATAATGTTGGCATTTTCCTGTTTTTTATATATTTTGTTTGTGTGTGTACAAAATAGGTAGATCGCTGACGTTAGGGCTAGTTAGCTCAGTTCTTAGCAAGTCCCGCTCTGTCAATTCTTGTTTTTTTTTACACAAAATTATTTTTTAAAATCCAAATCATAGCAAGTTTTCCTTGTGGTTTAATACTTATTTATTTATTACCCCAGAAAGATAAATTAAAGCAAATGACACCAACACAGCTAAAAGTATAAGGAGAGATTGATGATTTGTTTTGACAAAGATGTGTCCTTGAGTCATAAAAGAAAGACTTGGTTTGTTATGTTAAGGAGGGTGGACGAGGAAGTATAGATTCTTGCACAGAATGTCCACAGGCGAGTACATTGTATGCAGGATTTTTGCACTACTGCTGGATTTCATAAAGCACTAAGATTCATCTGAAAGGGAAGCTATACTTTTGGTCACTCTTTGGTCACTCTTAAAATGAATGGCAATAACAACTTTTTTTTTTTTTTACTTGTAATGTGGTTATAAAAGTACAAAAAGTTATACAAGTTTTTATGCCCCAAAAGTGAATCTGAGAACCATTTCTCTCGGCTTGTGTATTCCAATTACGGATTATTCTTCTTGCACGGACATTCGGCGATATCTCAAAAATGCTACCACGTTTTGTGTTTTAAATGAAATTTTCACATGTTAGTTTTATTGTTTGCATAGCACATTTATAAGACAATCGATGGTCCAACAACCAACGGGGCTGCCCTTCAGATGTGTGGATGAAATGACATAGGGCTTTAATAGGAGTCGGTACATACAGGACTTTGACCACCACACCAAGAGGAAACTGTTTTCAAATTTCAGGATTGTTCATTTTCATACAATCTCACCCCTGAATTATGCCAACTGGTTTGTTATGTTAAGGTAATTTTAGCTCATGACCTCAAATAACCCTGATTGTATGTGGTTATTGAGGCAAGTTAGAATCCTTTGTTATGAGAAGAATTACAATTGATTGCCAACTTCTAGTGGTAATTAAATAACACAGATAGAGTTTCACTTTCTTATGCTGTGTGAATGTTATCGATATGCAGAATTGGTAAGGTCAAGAAACCGCAGACCAGGGTTGTCCTCCAGCAAATCAGGGTTTCTGCTGATCCTAAAAAACTCTTCAAAAGAACTATCCATATTTAAAGTAATTGTGTACAAAATAGGATTAGCTGTTGCAACCTGCTTACCAACAAAATAACCTATGGTATAACCCTTCAAGAAAGACTTTGATAGATTCGAAAAATTGGGCCACTATCTTTTGTTTTATATTGATCACAGTGAAAGAAACAATAACGATACTAATTTCTCAAGTTTGAAACATTGAAGTAGAGCTTTGGTTTGTATAGTTTCTTTGTTTGATTAATGTGACTGATTTGAGTTTCTCTTTGATTGCTAATTACTGTTGTTATTCACGTGTGAAATTGAACCAGTTGGTATAAAATCAAGCATATAACCACAATCGAGTATCTTTAGGTTGCCAATGGACTTTAAATCCACATGATTGAATTACTCTTGTAACTATCAACAGAAAGTAGCAACAGAAAGTAGCAACAGAATCAGGCCAGGGCATGTCTGGAATTCCTCACTTACTCCATAGCCCTGGATAATTAGTGTGTAACAGTCAAGGGATTGTATTACCATTCTGGTTATTTATGCTGCTAGACTTTATTCCAGACAGCCAAGAGAAGTTAGTTTCCATATTGCTGATCTGATTTATGCTAATTTGAAACTAGAAGTCATTTAGTGTGAGACTTTGGAATGCTGGGTGGCAGCAGACTTACTAGGTAAATTTCCATTGTTTACGCTGTTCTGGGCAAGTGCTAATTACCAGGAACAATGGATTTAGGGGGAGGGGGGTTGAAGGAAAATACTAAGCAAGTTTTTTGTCTTTGTATTCCTCCAGGGTGAATCTGATAAAGAGGATAACAAACTACAGTCAAAGTCTGAGCGTAAAGACTCTGAGGTTGAAGAGTTTGACATCAAAGCTGATATCTTGAAGGCGACTGGACCAATCCAGGCTGAAATGCCACAGGTTGTGAAGCCTGTGTTGCCGCTGGCTAAACTAAGAGAGGTAAGGAAATATTGATACTCCAAAAGTCTGACCGAGCATAAAGTTTGAAAACCCCGGTTATAACTGATTATTAGTGGCCCTCTTAACAGGCAAAATAGTCCATTGACTTTAATCTGATTTTCAATCATTATTTTGCCCTTAGGAAACAAAAAAGTCTGTAAAATCTGTCAAAGCCTCAAACATAATTGTAGGTCAACCCTTTGTACTCAATCAAAAAATTCATACTTTTTTCTTTTAAGGTCAAATATTATGCCTGTCATAGTGTTGTGAAAATAATTGAAGGGGAATCACAATACATATAAGTTTGTATAGTTCACTCAAAAATATGGTTATTTTTCAAAACAAAATAACAAAATTAATACAAATTATAGAAAAATTAATGCTTCATCATACAGTATCAATTATAGTATTTACTTTTTTAAACAGACACTGTTTAGTGATTAGTAAGATATTCCAGTGAACCAAAATTTTTTCTAATAATCATCAAAAAATAACCTTTGTACCATAAGCAATCACTTTACCACCCAAAACTATTTGCGCATATTGTTAGTAAAATTCGGAAAAACATGAACCCTAATGACAGCAAAACCATGTAGAATCAATTTCTATAATGTAAATCCCACTGAAGGACAATTATCGCTGATTATTATCAAAAGACCAATAATAAAATGGGCCCTCCGTCAATTTGATACTTCAACTTCACAAAAGAAAAAGGGCACGCCATGATCAACAGACATTAGGCACTCACTTTAGGGTATCTAGGAAGCTTATAACCATCTGGTTTATTTATTTGAAGTGCCTGGGTAATTGCACAAAGCAAAAAACCTGCCCACCAGTAGGCTGCCCACTAGTCCAATGAAGTCCATTCAGTGTTAGTGTCCACATATAATCCTATATAAATATTTCTAGAGTAAGCTGACAAAATGAAGCGTTGATATTGATTCTTTTCTGAGGTAGGCGTACAAATAGAGGTCACAGTCAGTTGTTCATTGAATTAATTGGCAGCGGTGTTTAGTGTATATAATCAATCCGATATCAAGTCATCTTGTGCATGTGGTGGCAGGGCAACATGAAAAATCTACCTGTGTCTTTTGGGGCGTTGTGTCACTGGAACTTGACGAGGTTGTTTTGTATGTTTGAATTGAGAATACCAACTGACAGAAAATGTGCCATGGTTGAATCATGGAGGTAGAATGGAGCAGAGTGTGATGGTTTCATAGGAGACTATGAGCATGGCGGATTATGTGAGGATCAATGTCTGAACACAGATGCTAATGTATGGAGTTTGTTAGCTTGTATTGGATGATGTTGTGTGAGGATCTTGTTCACTTAAAACTCCTATAGAAGAGTATAGCATCTGACTGAATGTGTTAGACTCTTTAAGAAGCTGTATATTGTGAATAAAAAATAGCCAGGAATTCGGCATAACACCCAAAGATGTGACTCACTATGGTGATTCTCACTTGAGAACTCAAGGGTTTGAGTCATCTTCAGTCATGTGAGTGGTGAACTTAGTTTGACTAGATTTATATGTAACAACAACATGTGCAGCTATGACTACAATGTGCTTTGAACCATTTGAACCATATGAACTTACTTAACATCTCCCCACAGACTTTGTACACACAATTTGTTGGTGAGCACAATTCCCTATGAAGACCTTTTATTTGTCCTTTTCTGTTTTGTCATTTGTCTCCATAAGGTAACAAATATGAGCACACAAGTTTGCTTTGAATTGTTAGCTTGTTTGTGGCAAACAAGAAGGCATCAACTTGTAGTCCGATCATTATCCAGATATAAAATATTGATTATTGGTAAAGAAGTACAGTGTGCTAGTTTAATTTGGGCTGTGGTTATCACAAACAAATATCAGCCTAACTTGCGGAGTATGTCTGTGTATTTTTAACAATAAACTTCATTAAGACTCGAGTAGCACTGATACAGATCTTATCACATTATTTGTGTACGGTGAAACCAAAATATTCTTTATCTATGATGCAAATGATTATAGCTCTTAAATTGTTTGCTGTTGCTAATTACTGTATTGGAAATAGCCTCTTGTCATTAGGTATGCTTGGGGGTCTAGTGGTTAAAATATCCGCTTCTTTAGGGTCTTTAGTTCACATCCGGTCAAAGTAGTACGTCTGTGTTTTGGACTAATTTATTTCAGTCTTCTTTTTCCCCCAGTTTCAGCACTCAGTTGATATGTAACTGCACAGCCACTATCATGGGTGCATATGTAACTGCACAGCCACTATCATGGGTGCATATGTAACTGCACAGCCACTATCATGGGTGCATATGTAACTGCACAGCCACTATCATGGGTGCATATGTAACTGCACAGCCACTATCATGGGTGCATATGTAACTGCACAGCCACTATCATGGGTGCATATGTAACTGCACAGCCACTATCATGGGTGCATATGTAACTGCACAGCCACTATCATGGGTGCATATGTAACTGCACAGCCACTATCATGGGTGCATATGTAACTGCACAGCCACTATCATGGGTGCATATGTAACTGCACAGCCACTATCATGGGTGCATATGAACTGCACAGCCACTATCATGGGTGCATATGTAACTGCACAGTCACTATCATGGGTGCATATGTAACTGCACAGCCACTATCATGGGTGCATATGTAACTGCACAGCCACTATCATGGGTGCATATGTAACTGCACAGCCACTATCATGGGTGCATATGTCCTGTTTATGAACAAAAGTTTGAAACCACTGATGCAGCAGTTATATCATTGTTGTTTATATATCAATTAACAATTAAAGTGATTGAGTTTGTTGAAAACAAGATCTGCAAAGAGTTACTTATTATTTAACTGTTGTTCAGGTGGTGTTTGTGACAAAAAGTGTACCGATGATTGTGGTTATGCACACACCCAAACAAAATATGGAAATGGTGACTTGTGACTTTACAATTTAATTGCTTTTAATATTTCCAATTTTATTATTTAAGTTGTTTTGTTTATTTGTTGTTTGGGTGTAGGGGCATTTGTTAGGGGGGATATAAAGCAACAATTTACAATCTTAGCAGTGCTCGGCTATTCTGTATTATTATTATTAACTCTTCTTTTGTGTATTTTGTTTTAAGGAACACAAACTCCAAAGGAAGTCCAACATGCTCTTCACTATGCCAGATTTGACAGAAGCTACTGAGTCAGAACCTCATCGTGACAGTACCACCCTCTCCACCACTACCTCATCTAATCCCACCCCTCTGACAGGATTGACCGACCCAGAGGAAAGATTGAAACTAGTAGAGGACTCTACCACTGATGATGATAAGGAGGGGTGTCAGAGTAACGAGGGGCCTACAACTGATAATAAGGCACTCTTACCGGATGCAGTCCTGAAGAAGTTGGGTCTTAAAGTCGGACATTCCAAAGAGTGAGTTTTTGCATTTTAATTATTTTGTTTATATTTTTTTATATTTTCTTTCATTTATAACAACTTATAATATTTGTAGGTAGAATTTATGTTTTCAACATAAACAGAAAAACAAACAAACATATGTGATACTTTATTTGACATTCAAACTTATTTTCCAACATTTTTGATGGGGCATATGAAAAACCAAGGTCCAGGCTGTAGGTTTAAATATTAACAAGCATGATAATCTTTCTAGTTTAATGTGATTTCCGTTTTGGGGTTTGTTTTATTTTTGGTCCCAAATGGATTTGTCAATGCAAAATTCATCATCACATAAAAAAAGGTAGTAGCCTGTCTGTACTCTTTAAAATATGAATTATTAATAATGAATAACCATTAACAATGGAGACAGAACACCATTTCAAAAGAGATGTTAATTACAACATTGGCGACAAGAATGAACTAATTGATTGTGAATAATTAACAGCGCCAGCTCAAGCTCTATAGATAGATTGTTTTGTCCTTTTCTGCTTTCTAACCCAGATGGTGTTTCAGTTCTGCTGGTGTCAATTTCATTTGAAAGAAACTGACGCCTCATAATTGGCTCAGTAAAAGTAAAGAAATATTAACTGAAGTCAAATCTACTGGAAAATTAGTATGTGGGTCAAACTTATTTGTGAATATCAACGTGGCAATTTATTGTCAATGAATTTGTATAATTCAATTAGGTTTCTTCTTACATGAGTTTAGAGTCTTTGCATGGTGAGGCATCATTGTTATTAATTTATCTATATATTATTTATTTCTTGTTTACCCTGGGGAGACGTCCAAGCACAACACTGTTTTGGTGCCCAGCGGCTACAAACAAATATTAATAGAAAATAAAAATGACTGAGAATGTTAAAAAGATATTGAAAGATATTTACAGCCAAATAAAGGTAAAAACCAAGTATATATAATAACATTTAAAAAGCGTCACATAATTTAAACCACATGTTCATGTACAATAAAGACTAGGTTAAAATCTGGGTCAATCATATTCAGAATGCAGCTGTATGAGAAGTTTATATTTATTCTACTGCCGCAAGGTAGATTTTGGAGTTTGGGAGATTTTTATTTTGTCATTTGATGCACTAAACAAAGTATACATTTCAAAGATGTTTACCAATTTCTAAGAGCCTATAAATGCCAACTTTTAAGTACACAACCAAGTAAGAGGCAGTTAATTGTGTTTTTGCAAGCCGTTTATGGTCTAAAATAGGTAAACACAAGATAAACAAAAATAACATTTTGTAAGCAGAGACAATTCTGTTTACAGTTTGTCCAAGGCCCTGTTAAGTCTACTTCTCTGGAGTCCCTGGTAAGTTCACTGCTTAGTGATCAACCTTTAAATTAAATCGAGATCAACTTTTCCATTGTCTGACAGATTGTGTGCACTGACGGAGAATGAGATTGAAGAAAAGTTCAATGCCCTTCAGCTAGCCTTCAAAGCTAACCAGTACACGTTACAGAAACGAGTAACGCTTCATCACAGACAGAGAGACTTGGCTGAGAAGAACATCGATGGAGAGATAGAAGGATTGCTACAAACTTTACAAGTAAGCTCTGATGAAGTCAACCAATGATCTTAAATCCCCCTCATACAAAGAACCAACAAAAGCTACTTTCATACTGGATGAAATTCCCTCAAAGAAAATTCAGTTGATTTTGTTCACGTTTGAGTTGCAAATCCTTGCAAATCCTTGCAAAGTTCCGGGAATTGACCATATCCTTGGTACATAACCATTTCACAAGGAAATAGATATCCTGACTTGGAAGTTGGGTAAAGTCAGTTAATCTGCCCTTACACATGCCGATTTTGTTTGCATTGACTGTATATATCTTGTTAACATTAAAATAAATGACTTTTATTTGTCCAATGAAAGAGAGAGTGAAGTGTCATAGCCGAGCAGTCCTTTACATTTGACTCAACTTTTGTTGTTGTTAAAAGTCTGTTTTGGTGACGGTTCCTGGTCATGGCTTGTGTACACATTGGGTTTTTTAAACCGTCCGATTATTGTATTCTAAAAAAATGTAGATATGTACATAACAAAACTTACCTGTGAAAGTTTCATTTCGAAAGGTGATTGCGTTTTTGAGAAATTCTATCGCTCAAAATGTGGAGCGGTTATGTTTACGCAGGAAGAATATTTTGTGATTGGAATACACAATCTAAGAAACATTTTATGCGTAAAACATTTCTCAAAATGTTAGACATAATAAATAGATGCAGTGCTTCTTATCAAGAAAGTTTTAATGGTAAATAATTTTGGAGTAATTACCATGATTGCTTTGTCCTTTGAATGGGAAGTGTTTGCTCGGTCCCAGCACCTGAACCAAAGGCTCTGGGACTGGCCCCTGGCATGCTCATTTGTCCATTTCCCTTGACCTTAAATAACTTATGGTCACCTCAGGTGACTCTTCCTATTTACAAAAGATTTGACCTCTATCAATATTTATTAGGCTCTTTGGTGTAAATTCATTAGAAATATTATTGTCACTCTTTGCCTTGTACTAAATTGGTCTCAATCCCAATGCTTGTTGGTTCAAATCCCGCTTTAGTTCATTTTTGTTGGTTCTACCCCAAATTTGTTGTATTCTTTGTGCAAATTTGGCTTAAAAATAAAGAGGGCTAACTAGTTGCTACTTTATCTTATCATGAACATGTTGTGATTGTGCGCATTGTGCCGGTCAGCATTACAATCATTCCCACCACGCATCACTACATCCTGCTCATCAGGCCATCCCAACAGTCTTGGATGAGATGGTTCGGGCCGAGCAAATGTAAAGCTGGGTCATAGAACCCAGTACACTTACATGTATCCAACAGAAAAGGGACTTAGAATCCAGTACACTTACATGTATCCAACAGAAAAAGGGACTTAGAACCCAGTACACTTACATGTATCCAACAGAAAAGGGACTTAGAACCCAGTACACTTACATGTATCCAACAGAAAAAGGACTTAAACAAAAGTTCCAAATCATCTTAAGAACATATTGGTTGTATTTGATTATTAGATGTTGGAGCCTTTGAGCAGCATAGACACAGTGTCTCGGGATTACATCAGTAAGATAAAGCAGCATGTGGAGGTCCTACAATCATCCTCACTCAGACTGTCAAGCAAGGCAGAGGGCTTTGGGGCTGTCCAGCAGGTGAGCAGGGAACAGTAGACAAATAAGGAATGTTTAGGAGTGCAGTGGTGACAATGTTTTCATGGAATGAGAGATAGCATGTTCTCCTCTTGACGAGGTGGAGCAGAGTTGAAACAAATAAATTTCATCTTTTTACAATTGTTTTTCCTACTCTAGGAGGGACGGCTCAGCAAAGCAACTGAAGTTATGATATCCCACGTTGAAAACCTAAAGAGACTTTTTGAACGAGAACACGCAGAGCTTGAAGATGCAAAGTAGGTTGGATGTTACGATTCTGATTTGTATTACACTTAAGTTTGTTGATCAGAAATACCAGAGCTTGAGTCCTATGCTCTCAACTGCTCGGCCACAACATGCCGTTGATGTAGAAACAAGCGAATCAAATTGTAATTAAGGTTTTTTAAATGCTTATCTTTCCTCAGCAAACTTCTTCAAGACAAGTAGGTTGGATGTTACGATTCTGATTTTTATAACACTTAAGTTTGTTGATCAGAAATACCAGAGCTTGAGTCCTATGCTCTCAACTGCTCGGCCACAACATGCCACAAGGATAAACTATTCTAAAGTGCAGAAAAGCCATTGAGGGGGCTTGCATCTGACAAGCTCTACTTTTTGCAAACCCACCTTCACATATTTTCTTCTCTGTTTCTCTTCAGGCGCTATTCTCATTAAATTATTAAGCATCTATTATATTATTACTCTACACAAATATCTTCTTCGTTGATGTAGAAACAAGCGAATCAAATTGTAATTAAGGTTTTTTAAATGTTTATCTTTCCTCAGAAAACTTCTTCAAGACAATCGGAAAATGTTCAGAGGCAACAGTATCACCAGCAACATGTCGGCGGATGGTGAGTTATGTTTTCAAAATGATGGCTTAAGCTCCGGCTTAGGCTGTGTGACGTAGGTCCTGTATCAAAAGTGTTCACAGCCGTTACGTTGAAAACGGTGACCTCTATAGAATATTGACTTCTCAGAACTTACTGGATAGCAAGTTAGATGGTTTAGTATGCTGATGCTTTTAGTTAGACTAATGGCTATTGCTAGAGGGGTTATAAGCTGTTAGACCTTACCCAGCTGAACCTTACTGTCTTTAGCTAATGCTTCAGCACAGACCAGAGCTGTATTTAGAGAGAGTTTCAACAAAACTCTTGCATTGTTGAGTACAGGGTGCCAGTAAACTAGTCTGCCCATCGGGTTGTGCTGCATAGGGACCAAAAATGGCGTCCAGCCACCCTGTGACTGAAAAAATGGTCCCTTCATGTCGCAACTCTCTTAATACCATAGAGTTAATATATAAGAACTAGAGGGCACACTGGTGATGCTTCTTGCACAAACGCGACGGGACCGCAAGGAGACACGCGCACACCATTCTGTACGCGCGTTGAATATGAAACACACGTTGGAGTTTGTGTTTATTGAACGCTACGCGATGCTGTTTTGTCAACTTACAAAATCGCCGCACAAACACACGCTATGGAATGCCAGTTTTGTCGACTTAGAAAATGGCGCCTGCATGCATGCTGCGGCGCCTATATAGGCCAGTGCGCCCTCTAGTTCTGATATATAACTCTATGCTTAATACCCAGCTCTGGCGCAGACTTCAATTCTTATTCAATTTTGGGTGAACAAAGAGAAATTGACTTCAGTGGAATTTGAATCTGCTACCTCTAGATTAACATTCCGGTGCTCTACCAAATGAGCTACCTATTTTCTCAATATCTTTGTTTTGGGTAACCACAGTCTTGAAGTTTACTGCCGCAAAGTCAAGGATCACGACCAGAATACGATACAAACTGGGAAGTGACATTAAAAGGATCACTAGGGATTAATCTATATAAATCAATGACAATATAACAATTTCCTTTTCAAACATATTGTAAAGGCATGGATTTTGATTTCTAAATGTTTCTGTTTAAGTTGCATCGTCGATTTTTTTGCCAAATTGATGTTTTTTAAAGTTGGTGTTTTCAGTGGAGGCTCTGAACAAAATAGTCCATCAGAAAACTGTTAGTTCAAAGATGCAAAAACAATTTTCGGTCGGGAGGAAACTTTGTTCACGATACCAGCAGCCTTGTGTACAAAAATTGACGGTATTTAGTGCACTGTGAGTTTTTTAGGTTTTCAGATTTGAAATACTCAAAGTCAAAGATCAGTCTGAGAAAATTTGAATATTTTGGCGACAAATCGGGTAATGCAACTGTAACTGTTTTGCAGTAGTGTACAATCTTTAGGCTAGAAATGTCTTTCAGTAATGTTAAAGCATGAGAAATCCAGACTTTTCTGCATGTTCACGTGTTTCTCTTTGACTATGCACTTACACAATTTGTGCCCAATGTACGTGTGTGTATGTTTTGAGACTTTGAGATCATTTTACAGATCACATTTTTTACACAAAGAACTCTCTTAATAAGGTCATGTCCCAATAAGCAATTTGCGAGTTTGATTTGCAAACAGGTAAGCAAACCCTGGTACCATTGTGAATACACATTCATTCAGACTGTGTATGATGTTTGCTGTTTGATACATAACTTCACAATAAACTTGCCTCGAATCATGCGGAATAGCAACTCTCTCATCAGTCTGAGGAATTCAAATTTAAGTGGTAACTTGTGACTGAGCAAGTCATGGTACCAGACATTATTCAAATTCAGTAGTGGCTGTGGTTGGATCGCTGAATCAGCCAATAGCCGTAGTCTGAGCGGCTTGATATGTACGTGAACTAAGTTTGCTTTGTTTGTTTGTCGTCACATTGAATGAGTGATAATTGTTTTCCTCACTCCCCTTTTCTCCTTCCTTATCGTGATTGCTTGCTTCAATTCTCTGTCTTGCCTGGCTTTGCTGATGTGGTGAGTTATTTCTTGCACGATGAATGTGTTTCCTAAAGGCCATGTCACACAGGGTAATTTTTTACAGGCAACTTGGAGGCAATGTTTTTACCTAATTAATGTGCATTATTGTACTTTTTATCTACCTCAGAAATTAAAAAATATATAGAAATAAATATAAATATTCAGTAGTGACTGCATACAAAAAGGAAATCTATGAAGTACAACATACATTTTTCTATCACTATCTTACTGTCCTAGGAAAATTATTTGGAAATTAACATGTGAGTGTTCGTCTTCATGAGGATTGCCTGGAACTGGTTGCCTGTAAATTGCCTGGAACTGGTTGCCTGTAAATTGCCTAAAACTGGTTGCCTGTAAATTGCCTCGTGTGTCATGGCCCTAAGAATCGAACCTCATTCTTTGGGTAATCAATAAATTACTAATGCACGCTTGATTAATCCAGTGCCACACGCCGTCTTGATTGCAGTTTTGATGTATGTTTCTCAGGCTGCTACAAGTAGGTCTTTATAAAAGCGCTTGTTTTAAGTGCTTTAAAAAGTTAACTATTTTGAACTTGACTTCGTGAGCCTGTTGTTGTCTTTGGAGAGATTGTGAAAGGTGGGCTCTAAGCTCAAATTCAGTTTTGCAATGCGCTCATTTTAATAATAATAATAATAATAATAATAATAATAATAATAATAATAATAATAATAATAATAATAATAAAGACTTGTAATGCACACATAGACCCTGCTGGTTGTTAAAGAAGCAGTATAAAAAAAAAATTAAAAAACGAAAAAAAAAAACAGACACAGCAAAATTTGTCCTTGTTGGTAGATAGAATCTTTATGCATGTGGAAAATCTATTACAAGTATTTTACCTTACACTAAATCGATGCAAAATGCTATTGTAGCGATATTTGATACCCAGTTCCAGTGCAAAAATTTGTTAACATCAGAACATCCAAATGGTGTCTTATTTCCGTCAGTCTGTACAATTTTGTAACAGGAATTTGTTTAGTTCATTCCAAGCAAGTAATGTCTTATGTTTTGGTAGCATTTGATAACCTCTGTATTTGAATCTCAATGTGTTACCCACCAGGGGAGACAGATTCCAGGCTACTAAGCAGAAGGGCTTTATCTGTATCAGGAGGAACTGGCAAGGTATGTCAAGTTACATTTCTCTAGAATTGCTGGGAAAATTTGGGGCATCTTCAAAGAATTAGCAATACTTGGCTACTCTATGCACCCTGGGCATAATGAATAAGAGAAGATTTGTTTGCTTTTTCGATTATCAAGCTATCATCATCTTTGGCGCTGTTTCCCTGAAGAAAAATAAATATGTGCATTAAGCAACAACTAATACTGACAACCCCTACAGCAAAATTAAGACAAAAGGGTACCAGCCTATTTTTCTTTCCAGCCTCACTTTGGATTCAATATAACTATACATAAGATGAGTGGTACATGAGCTGATAATCTTAAGAACTGTAGTACCACCAGTAAGATGCTTGTATCTTTTTGGCATCCATTTCTAATGTTACAAACACCAGAAATATAAACTGTGTAAATCTTGTGCGTATTCAAACTTCCATGACCAAGTTGGTCCCAAACCATCTCAGTTTTTGCGCATGTGTGATTCTGTTTCTTCAAATACTTCCCCAGGAAGTTCGAATACGCGCGAAACTTGCACAGTCTATTGTCAGAAAGTATTGATATAATAATTGTACATACAAATGAGTTTGAATCACTTGTCATTATGTCGTTTGACATCACTGTCATGAGAATTGAACACCATCATCATCATTGTTATCAAATTGAGCCTTTTTATCTGATCAACCCTACCCCTTATTCACCCCTCCCCCTCCCCACCACTTCATCACATCCCCCTGCCCACAAACCAGAAACCCACCAGTTTATTCCAGCTAGCTAAGCTCTTAACGAACCCCAACAAGAACGCATCAGTGCAGCAATCATCAAAGGGGAAACCTGTTCTTACCACCACACAAATTCACCAGGTCTCAAAACAAAAAATCATTGTGTTTACGAAAAGGCAGTTTTCACTATTGTTGTATAAACACCCCACAGTAGCGCTTGTGAATTTGTGATCACTTTGTGAATGTACCCAGTAATTTGCACATCAGCTGTCTGTCATTGTCACCCAATGGAGTGTTTATTTGTTTCCATTAGAGATCATTTATACCCTCATTGGGAAGGAAGGGATCCAATTGAGGGAGATGTAAATGTATCCCAAATGGGATAAATTGGGAGACAGTGACCCTATTTCCTGCTTTCCCAACCGGGGGAGATTTAAAAGTATTGGAATTTGGTGACCCTTTTACCCTCCTTTCCTAATCAAGAGAAATTTTAAAATGTCCCAGTTGGGATAAATTGGGACGACAGTGACCCGGTTACCCTCCTTTCCAATCGAGGGATATTTAAAAGTATCCAGTTATAGGATAAATTGGGCGACAGTGGCCTGCTTATCCCCATAAAGTAATTAAAAGCACTGAGGCCTGGGGCAGATTTTCCTCTTATAAAGGGCACCTCAATGGGGGCATCAAGACCATGACCAGGGGGCAGGGAGGCAATTTCCTCCGTCGCCCTTGTGAACTATCAGTCCTGTAAATGCATGCACCATCCGGCTTGTAAATCCATTTTTACATTCAGTGATTTTGCTTTGTATTTGATCGCAAACTCTTTAATATTTGGCATGTTTTAAATTCTCAATGTTACCCACCCCCCCCCCCCACACCCCAAACTAATCTTTTATGTGTCCTACTTTCACCCATATATTTGTGTGTTTGTCCTCGTTGATTTGACCAGTACTCAGTGCGCATGCGCTCTGCCAGTATGAGTTCATCTCCCAATCACTCGCTGAAGAATCCACCAGACCGTAAGGTAACAGAACTGAACACGAGTATCTTGGACTCATTTTGGTTGACACTAAAGCCTGGGTGGTTCATTTGGCTCTAAAAAGCACTTAACACTAGGATTATTTGCTTGCAAACACAAAAGATGACAGCCTTATGTGCATCTGTGGTTGTTTTGTTTCCAAGATTAAGCACCCAGCACAGAATTTTTAAACCACACTTTGAGCTTGGGTTTTGGCTGAGGCTCTTTTAGTTATTTAGAAACTTTACTTTTCTTTATAGGGTTTCAATCTGGCAGGACAGAGCCCAGTCCATGGTTTTGAAAAGGGCCACAGGCCTTTCTTCTATAAATCTCTGCTTAAGCTTGGGAACCATCCACCTATTTGAAGCCTTGTATAAAGCGAACATTTTTTAAATTATTGTCAGTTGAAGCCTTAGCCCAATTAAGCACAAGCCTTGGTATTGAAAAGGGCCATAGGTTGTCTTTGGTGTTTCTGTGTTAGTTGTTTTGTCAATTTTTCTGCTCTTTAAACCGTCTACGTCTTCATTTTGTTTTCGTTGTTTTGTTTTTGTTCTCGATGACCTTAGATTTTGTTTTCTCTCCTTCAACAAAATTTGAAATTATTTCATTTTTATTGGAATGCTATCAGTTTGATCAATGCTAGGGAGAAGAATATTTTAATTTAGTAAAAGCTAATCGTATTAATTAGCAATTAGGATTAACAACGCAGTCGGGTCCAGACACCTGAAAAATAACTGGAAGTTTGCTGTCAAAGAAAAATGATTGTCTGTTTTTGTTTTTGTTTTACAAGCCGCAATGCGCTGGGTTTTGATTACTCTAAAGAAAAATCATTGTGTCACAGGTTTTTCAATGACTAATTTTGTTGTGTCTGTTTTTCTTTGTGTTTTGTTTTTGTTTTTGTTTTGGTTTTACTGCGCCTTGAACACCCAGCAGGGTGGATATGTGCGCATTACAAGTCTTATTATTATTATTATTATTATTATTGTACAAACAATTTTAAAACCTGACACCTAGTTATCTTTACAAATGAAAGAAAGCGCTAAGCTGTTTTAGTCAGCCGTCTTCATTTGAGTGAACTGTTCACATCTTTTAAACTATCGCTCTACTCTCTTATTACGGACTCAGCTGGGTTTTTTCCACTTAAACGTTACACCAATCATAAAGTTTACTCCTGAACCTTTCATCTTCATACTCATAATCACATCACTGCATGCTGCACAGCATGAACTCATCCAAGTTGAAAAGACTGTACCTTTTCATCATATTACAGCACTTCACTACATTTCACTTTATGAAAACATTCATAGCATTCACCATCATACTTGACACCGTCGTTTATACCATAACCAACTATAATGAACACAAACAGTATTGGTTGAAAGGATGTGCCATTATGTATTTTAGACTGGAAGGAGGCGTGCAAGTGTGGCAACGGTTGTTGGGGCAGGATTGCTAAGCTCATCATACGGGTCACCACAGGTATATTAAACACTGATCGCTAGTGTCTTTTCTCTGAGATCTGAAACCTTAAGCATGGGAGGTTTTTTATATCAAGTACTTCTTCAGTAATCAACTGTCTTTCTAATTATTAATTGTAAACGAAGTTTTCTTTTCTACCTCTTTTTTTTTTTCACTAAGGAGTGACATTTTGTTCGAAGATGTTTGTTTGAATATTGTGATCTTTGTCGATTTTGAGACTGTGTCTTTTTGGAAAGTTGTTTCTGGTCAGCATGTTCGTCCAATTCTGTGCCAGTCTGTCTGTCTGTCTGTCTTTCATACGGTTTATCTTTAGATCTATCTATATTTAATCCATTAAACATTCTTTTCAAAACATCAAAATTGTTTAATTGAAGAATATGTAAGATGAACAGAAACAATTTACATTTTGCCACTGTGCAAATCTTACAAGACTTTCTTCAATTTACATAATTCACAAACAATGTGGAGGTTCATGAATATTTTGTATAAAGATCATCTCTACCAATGGCTTGGATTGGGGGGGGGGCAATAATACTTTTGATGTCAACTTTTAAACGTCAGCATCAATTTTCTCGCCTATGAAATTACAAGATGAGGTTTCATTTTTCAAGACCGCCCAACTGTTCATTCATGGGTTTACTCGCCCAATGCTTAAACCACTGGCCTCAGACCTGTGTTTGTGTGCAAATCCTGGTACTGGTTTTTAAGTCTCTTCACAAAGAGGCTTTGCAAATACCGATACCTCACTAAGTTCATCCATATCCAGTGAAAAAAATGGCAACACCAAACAGTAGGACATCAAAGAGGAGTTCTCGTTTTCCAGGTCAACAAATGTGGATGTTTGTTTTGTTTTTTTCTCCAGAGCAGTGGTGTAAAACCAACTCAGTCTACACCAGGAGAATAAAACTAACAAACACACTAATAAACACCTTTTTCTTTTGTATGATCTTCACTTGGTTACCTTCTGTGTAATAAAATTGTAATCAAAAAGTAACATTACGTTACGTTTTTGAAGTTTTAAAACATGCTATAAAACATACAATAGTACTGTATTTCTGTTTAACCATGTTTTGTTGATTATTTTGTTGATTTTGGTAACTGTTGTCTCAGAAACCAAACTATTCATCCTGTTGATTTGTGTTGCTTATCATTGTGTTTTTTATCACCAACAACAAATGCACCACAAATCAGCCTAATATCAAGTTTAATATATCAATGCAATTATTAACCCTTTTTCTTTGATATTTTTTATGTCATCACAGAGTATAAATGCTAATCACTGTTTTTATCACCCAAAACAAGTGCACTGTGAAGTTTTAAGTTTAATAAATCAATCCAGGTTGTAACCTTTTTCGTTGCACCATGAAGCACAGCCTAATATACTAAGTTAAACACATCCGTGCACTTTCTAACCCCCTTTCTCTTTATATTTTTTATTTCATCTCAAATTATAATTGCTTCTCCCTGATTGGCCAAAACAAATCCCTGCTTAATCCATTAATGCTTCATCTAACCATCAGTCGGTTTCGTTCGGTGGTCAGCACACACGCTCACAAACGGAGCCTGCAGGCGTTAGTATGACATTAACCCAACCGGTAAGGATAATGTCTTACGTCCAGGGAAAAAAACCAAAGTGGAAAGCCTCTGGGTTGCTATCCTTGTTCCTTGTTTCCGATGGTGAGGGAGAGAGTCTGTTAACAACCTGATTTATACTGGGTACCCTCTATCCTCCTGACAGGGGCAAGCCCCAGGCCTGAGGGAGAGAGTCTGTTAACAACCTGATTTATACTGGGTACCCTCTATCCTCCTGACAGGGGCAAGCCCCAGGCCTGAGGGAGAGAGTCTGTTAACAACCTGATTTATACTGGGTACCCTCTATCCTCCTGACAGGGGCAAGCCCCAGGCCTGGAATTTCATCTTTGCATGGGCAAGGCCATTTTCATTTTGTAAGGGTCATTTTTTTTAATGGAAAATCTTAAAGTCTCTAAGGAAACTGTTGAAAGGGCACCCAGGCCAATACCATGCACAATTCCAGGCCTAAAGTCTTGGCAATTTACCCCATAATTGTTATTTGTGGTGATGGGAAAGTCTCTCAATCCTCTGGAATGTAACAGTAAACACCCTGGGAGTTGAGGATCCTTTGGCATCTTGACCAACCTGAGCTCTCAAACCCTCTGAAACTTTCCTCTACTTTTTCCAAATCAAATGATAAAACACCCGCTATACGGATCAATTACTTGACCAAAACTGGATCACGCTGGTCATTTTAAAAGAAAAATCTATATTAGTTTTGAGAATGGCTTTAATATACAACCTCAATTTGTTTCCATTAGTATTATTATTTCATATAGATCACCCTCATATTAATTACAAAACTTCATTTCATAAGGTATAGATAGATCCTGGCCATAGGCTGAGTAACATCACTTTGAAAAGTAGATGAAATTAATATTCTGAACAAAATGAATCACTAAGTTGGCCACCTACACCCCTTCACGCTATTTACCGAACCACATTGTGAACCTCCCTCTTCCGTTTGAGTTTCTCCCCTTCCTTCCCAACCTCTCGTCACCAAAGATACCTCTGTAGCCCAATTTTACTTTCAATAACGTTGAATTGTCTGTATGTATGCAGATTGTGATAACCATTTTGGGGTCAGAAAGTTGTTATGTTTTGTCCTGCTGTAAATATTAGTTGCATGAAGAAGTAAATACCTAATATGTGGACTTGCCACAGAAACAAACAAGCTCATAGTTTTTAGTCGGAAGGTTACTTGTGAAAAATAATACTAGTTTTTCCAATACTTTTGAATAAAAATGCTCAGTGAGTTTTACTGCATGAGATTTGTATTTGATGCAAGAAAGTGTTTGGTAGCAAATTAGATTGTTTTTTTCTGATTTGGTTCAATATCTGTGATTCAAAAGTGGACAATCCTACTAGTTACTGGGCTTTTTTGGTAGATCTAGTGTTGTTGCTAAGCGTTGATAAACAAGTTTATCTAGAGCAAGTTTACAGACCCAACCATATTTGTAGCTTTTTATAAAAAAAGGAACAAAATAATAGACATTAGGGCCTACTTTCATAGACCTGCTTAAGCAGCATTCTCAAATTACTGCATATTGCTTCATAACTTTCCACAAAGTCAAGAGTAAACCCAAGCATGATTGTGTTCAAGCATGTATTGATTGATGTTGTAGTATTTGAATGTCCAGTCCTAATGATTTAATGGTATCATTGTTTTGAATAACTCTGGTTTCTTGTTGCATCAGTCTCGGCTGGCTGGGGCAGTGAGGAGGACGTCAGTTCAGCTTAGCAGTTCTCTCAATACTGAAGATTTCAAGGTTAACTATCACATAATAGCAGGGTTCTCTCTCCGATGTACATTTACCTGCATTACAATTAGGCACAAATTGCTTGCTGATACGCGTACACTTCAGCTGAATACGCAGACAAACAAAAAGTTCTTATTGTTTAGATTTAATATCATATTGACCATTGACAACAATCTTTGAATAAAATTATTTACAATTTCTCCCGATTGCACAGTAGAGCATTGCAAACCAAACATAAACATCAAAGAACAAATTCAGTTTACCTCATTTCAGTTCAGAGTGCTTTTGCCAAACTTGCACAATTTTGGTACAGAATGCCCCCCAGTTTTGACAAATCGTGTCAATCCTGTATAATTTAGCTGTCCTTTTTTTAGCGTAGATCCCTTTAGGAATATGTATGTTTTGGGGAAAAACAATCAGGTAAAATTATATTGATGTTCGTTTCAGAATAAATAATACTTTTTACTTTAAATAACTAACAAAAAACTGGGCCCAGTTTCATGGCTTTGCTTACCACAGAATTCTGCACTTACCTTACCTTGTAGAGTGATTCTTTGGGTCTTAAGCGCAGAATTTCGCAGAAAGCAGAGCCACGAAATTTGACTGCTAACCAAAAAGGCATTCATCTATCAGATTACTTAATCAACTGATAACTAACGACCATCAAGTACTAACTGGTCATAGGTGGAGGGTTTTGTAGAATTGTTATCACCTTGAACTCGAAACAAAGTAAGAACTGGTAAGAATAAACATTTTGTAAATAAACACGTAAGAGGCTGTTTTTTCTATAGAGGCATTGTTTCAAAATGACAATGTATTTGCCGCAAATGGCCCTAATATTTGACCATTCAACCAAAAAGTTCAACGTAAAGGTCCTGAACTTTCCCATATTTCCCATGGTCAATAAGTACTTATATTTCTGGGAACAAGAAAAAAACATTTTTTTTATAGTGTTTGTGCAGATATTTATACTGATCAAACTTGGCCAACAAAATTCAACAACATCCGGCATATTTGGGCAAATTTGATGATAAGACATAATTGAATATTTCATAAAGAGCTAAATTTTTTGCATCTACTCTGTATTCAGTGGATGAACTCACAATAATTTTTATTTTGGAGAAAGTGTTTAATTAACTTCCCCAAACCATTCAAATGAAATGAACCAATATTCTTATCATCTATCAAACAGGAGGCCAAGGCGAGGTTAACGGGCAGTTTAAGCACAGGTTCCTCTAACGGCAGACACTCTCCCTTATTGAGAACAGATAGCTCTGTTGTTATCAAGAGACGGTCCAGTGATGACGGACCTCAAGTTCACCCATTGCTGGATGGAATGAAATCAGCACCTCTGTAAGATTCAACTTTAAACTCTCAAAGAGAACCAAGAAATTTGTAGAATCAGGAACCCAAGTACAAAAGCATCTACTATTTATGAATAATACAACAAAGTGGATATTACCGCTCCAGATTTGGCGATATCTCTAAAACGCTACCACATTTTGAAATGTAATTTTCACAGGTAGTTTCATTCTAAAGAACATACACTTATATAGAGAGGAAAAGGGTAAACTTTGCCTTTAAGTCTTGAAGTCTGGCGATATAGCAGTCAAACATGCAGTTGATCAGGAACAAATGTTTGATTTTTTCAATAGTTGATACTTTTAATTTACAGTTGGCCGTTTTTTTAACAGGAAACAAAAGTATTTGTTGACTTTGATGATCCGTTTTTCCATTCTCCACGATAGGGCGAGTCCAACAAGTCCGTCGACCAGTCCATCCAGACGACATGCTGTCTCACTCCCATCTACACCCATGGTATCATCATCAGCATTCCCTAAGGTTATCGATACTGATACATCTCGTAAGGAGCTCACCAAGGTAGATGGAGCAGAACTTAACAGTGAGAAGAAGGAGGAAGTCTTTCAGAAGGGGTAAGTCTTATAAATGGATCTTGTGTATTGACGTGTTCCTCATTGAGATAAACCGATGATGAAACTATGGAAAGTCAAAGATTTGTCTGCATGGCACCATTAAGGCGACATTAAGAATACTTGATTTTTTTTAGATTTGTTATTTTGGCTTACCCAACCACCCTAACTTTCAATTTTTAAATTATAGGGCTTCATAGTATAATCCATACACTGAAGAGAACAACATTATTTTAGATCGAATGTCTCCAACAGTAGAAGATTTAAATGGCTTTCTCTGGCTTTAACAAATGGCGTTGTACATTAGTCAGGATTGTGATGATCTTGGCCAGCTGGGTATTTTGTTTTCTTCTTTTTTCTTTGTTAATATGTATTTAAAATTTCATTTCACAATAGTTCCCTGGTTATTGGGCTGAACACATTCCTGTAATCTTTCTCAACTACCTGGGGAGTATACAGCCCTGGGGTGCTGTGGCGCTCCAAAGGCTTTTTCAATGACAATATCAACCTCTACCCTCGAAGGTTTTTGAATTGTTTAATGTACTCTTGTCTCTGTCTGCAGATTTGAGCAAGGTCTGAGAACTCAGGTGTCTCAGGAGTTTAGTGATTTACGAGAGCAGCAGAAGGTATTCTGTGATAGTCTAGAAGATCTGATTGATCAGGCTGAAGAACAAGACAAGGAAGAGACCAATATGTGAGTAATTCATTTCATATCAGTCAACAGTAAACAAAAATATATATATATACAGTATACAGATAAAAACAAAAACTTAATTTGTTCAACCATTTTCCAAGGTACAGACATTTTTGTTTATTTTATTTATTTTTGGTTAGTACCATATTTTTAGATATATTTTTCCCCTGGATTTTGTATTGTATTCTTGTGCGTATATTTGTTGTCATTTACATTATATAATTATCTTTTATGCTCTTAAGTTTTGATTTTTGCCCTAGTCAGTGTTTTACATGTGGAATCATTCTATACAGCTAGTCTGGTATTTATTTTCTAAAGTGTATCTTTGTATTTTATCTGTTCTAAATTGGGAAGCGCATTGAGGAATCTGTGATTCATAAGACCCTATTTAATGCTGTTTTGTGATTGTTTAAAATGTTATCCTATATTTCAGTAGTAATAATAATAACAAATAATAATAAGACTTGTAATGCGCACATATCCACCCTGCTGGGTGTTCAAGGCGCAGTAAAACCAAAAACAAAACAAACAAAACAAAACACAACACAAAGAAAAACAGAAACAACAAAATTAGTCATTGAAAACCTGTGACATAAGATAAGTTTTGAGAAGAGACTTGAATTTTGCGGTACAAACACAAGATCGAAGATTAAGTGGTAGAGAGTTCCAGATGCGTGGCGCGGCTGAAGAAAAAGACCTGTCACCCCATGAGTGTCGAGACTTGGGTTCAATGAGGAGAAGCATGGAACTTGATCGAAGATTCCTTGATGGAGTGTAAACTTGAAGCAGTTCAGAAATATAGTGGGGAGCCTTGCCATTAAGAGCTTTGTGGACAATGAGCATCAGCTTGAAGATGATTCGTTGAGAGATAGGGAGCCAGTGTAGTTGTTTCAGAATGGGGGTGATAGCACAGGATTTTCTAGACAGTGTCACAATGCGGGCAGCAGTATTTTGGAGCCGTTGAAGTCGGGAAATCTGGTTGTTAGGAAGACTGTAGAGAAGTGCATAAATGCGTGAATGACCTTTTCAGTGGCACTTTTGTCCAAGTACTTGCGAATCTTACCTATATTCCTGATGTGATATGATGATAAACGAACAATGTTGTTGATGTGTGGCTGAAGTGTCATCGATGAATCAAAAATAACCCCTAAGTTCCGAGCTTTCAGCGAGGGAGCTATCCGAGCATCACCGATGGAGATGTATGGTACTGAAACCTTAGTTATCTGTTGACGTGACCCAAATAAAAGGAACTCTGTCTTATTGTTGGGTACCGTATTGATTTAATTGATGTTAAATTTGCATCAGTGATTAAGACAGTCAGTTTTATTTCTGTGCCATCTCACCTTGTTCCCAACAATAGTGTTTTTCTCACTCAAAACTATTTAGATAATTGTTAAAATATCTACTTTTTTTTCTCTCTCTCTTCTCTCTCTCTCTGTCTCCTAATTCTAGAAAGCAAAATAGTCTGCTAAGTGGCTACAAGATCTTGCAGCATTTACAGAAGATTAGAAGCCGTTGGCCAAGAGCAGTGCACATCAGTCGCCTTACTCTAACTGTCTTTGTCTTCTTACTTGCCGTGACCTACGTTATCATCACAGTGATTCCAATGGAAGCCTGTCAAGGCACCAACTCAGTTATGTATTCACCTTGGCGGACATTGAAGGAACTACTGTGGCCGTACACAGAACTAAGACACAGTAACCCTCCGCCAAGATAGGAAAACAATACTACCTCATGTACCATTCAAAGCTTTTTATGGGAGATTAGTATCCCCCAGCCCGCCCTGAGCCCCTAATAAGACAAATTAATACTAGGTACATTTTTTTGAAAGGAAAGCTAGTGCCTTTTGCCAATATGTGTGTCCATGACCAAAGTGAAGCTGTTGTGTATACTAGTCCGCAGTTACTGGAGAAATGGCATAAGCAATTAATGTGCAAAACTTTGTTTCAAAAAGTTTTGATCAGTTGTCTGCCATTCATTAGTCATCATAGGAAATTTACATTCTGCATTGAATGGGAAAACATCTCATTGGGGTACTTCTAGCAACAAAAATGTAACAGGAGTACCACTTTTTGTGTCGGGAGCCATTTTATTCCTTACAGACTTTTGTCACTGGAAACAAGTACTTTGTGTGCCTGGAAGAAGGGCGTAGATTCTTACGTCCTTCTTCCAGGCACACAAGGAGTTGTAATTGAAATTGCATATCAGGCGTGACAGGCTATTTGTAATTTGGATGGATTCATAATTGGAAACCTGGGAATAACGGCGACAGTTTCAATCAGGATTCTGTTTAAAAGTCTCACAAAAATATTACCAAACTTGTTGATTTATTATAAATAAAATTATTTGCAATGCATCTAATGAGATGAAAACAATGTTAAAGAACTTTGTGGTGTAAATTATATAAATTATATTTTACAATTGCGGAGGTAATTGTTTAAAAATGTGCCTTGTGATCTAGAAGAAGTAGATACTAATTTAAAATGTTTGGTTACATTTGACGGACTGGTCGGCCGTCTGTGCTTATTTGGGGGCTAGTATTATGAATAAACCTCTTCTCTTTGAGATCATTTTCAAAGAAAAGACCAAGGGGTATATTACGCCAAGTATTTTAAACAAGATGCAGGTTTCATTGAGTGTTTGGTTCTAAGATAACCAGAGGTTAACTCAAAATGTCCATTGCTTCTGTGAGTTTGTGGTTCTAAGAAGAATTAGAGGTTTACTCAAAATGTAGTAAAGTGTTTGGTTCTAAAAAGAATCAGAGGTTTACTCAAAATGTCACAATATAATGATTCTCTTGTTTGGTTCTGAGAAATTTTAAACGTTATGCTCCATGAGATCCACACACTCACTGGAAAGTTTCAGTACTCAGTGTCAATGCAAATAAGATTTTCTTGTACCTCCAAACCTTCAAATAAGTCTTTAAGTATTTTACAGAAGAAAACACACATCCCATCAAGCAACTGTGTTGCAACTATTGCCATTTTATTTAAAGAGTACAGCTTCGGCTCAAAGGGTATTTACTGCAGAGAAATTTTTCTGAACCTGAATATTTTCCTTATAGCTGTTGAAACGTTTGATTACATGGAGCTGAAGTTCGTTTATGAGATATTTATTTCATTCTTGGGAATTGTAAGCTTATTATTTCTTTTTTCTTTTAAATTAGAAATTTATCTAACAAAATCCTCTTTTCAGAGAGGATTTTTCCAGTATTTTTTTTTTACAAGTTCAAAAATTCTAGCAATGCTTGAACATTCATAAAATGTAATAAAAAATGGCTGGTCCAAGATTTAAAACAGTAATGCATTATCTGTTTACATGGAACAAGTTGGTAAAACCATATTGTCTCATCAAAATAAATTAGTTATTTGTGGTTTTTGTTGAATATATAATTTTTCACTAGACACTACATTTGCATGTGGTTTGAAATATGAAGGTTTCGTTGGATTTTGGTTGAAAATTCATTTATTTATAAATTAATTCTATCTAATTATCTTCTATCATCCACACAAGGATGCAAAAGTTAATGCCTTCCATTTTTATGATTTAAAAACAAAACAGAAATCTTCCAAACAACATTGACCCCCCCCCCCTGATTTTGTAGTTAAATGTGAAAACAAATTCCATCAATAATTAAACACTCAAATTTCATTCATCAATACAACTTCTTGATTTAATTGTAGAAACAATAATCAAATTAACAGCAGGGCCGAATTTCAAATAAAAATAATTAATCAAATAGCCCATCACCATAGTCGAGACTGGAATGGTCTTTTAGTATATTCAGCAAAAGTATTTATTTACATAACCCTCATACAGGAAACAATACCACAAACCACTGTGTAATAGAGAGCTCGGTAGTTCCAATAATGTGCCTTAGAAGTGTATTATAATAATACGGAAATGTTAATATTTGCTATTATATTTATTTTTTCTTAAAGATTCTGAAAAAAACTTAAGAAAATTGTTGGGATTGATTGATGAACTAATATAATTTATTGAAACTAACTGTTAATTAACATTAATTTAAAAATTGTTAACAATGAACGTCTTTAAACTGTTGAACAGTCAACTGATTAAAATTCTGAGATGAAATGAGAGTCATATAGAAGGAGCTGTACTTTATGTTGTTTCTTTGTAACTTTAATGAGGGGGAGTACCTGATTGGCTATTAATTATTTTGAAGGGTGGGAATGAGCCAGTCTGAGAGCTCATCGCAGAGAGTGTTAATGCATTAAAAAAAATTATTTCTTTCTGAAATAGGGCCTTCCTGTGAATGTTTTACAAAACCACCCGGCCTTGTTTGACCAACCAAAACAAACCCTAAAAAAATCCCTGACAGAAACCAACTTATCTTCTTTCAACATCTCAACTGAACCTAATAATATGATGAAATTTATTTTAAGTTGCCTTGTATGCTTATGGTGGGTTTTTTTTGGACACTCAAATATGGAATTCACCACCAAAAAGAACAAAATATAACAAAAGTTGTTAATGATGTTTACAACTGGCAAATGAAACGATATGATTATAGACGAAAGTTGTTCATTGTGGGTTAGCTCTTCATTGTACTCTTATACCCCATACACCTGCATCATTGAGGAAGTTGAACCATCAGATACTTCTTTACTATATATATATATATATATAATGAATAGGGTAGGTGGCCTTAGCTTTCGATCCAATCCGGACCTTCTTCATATATATATATATTTTTTTTTTTATGGATTCCCTGATCAAGCTTTTTTCTTCTTTCTTTTGCACAAATTTTCTATCTTGCCCCTTGGTTTAGATTATTTTGGTTATAATGTAGGTAGGGTGGGGCTAGTGCATGATGCTCTAATCCGAAGGAATCCAATGAGCAAAATCTTGCGTCAAATCATCAATCATTCATCATCGAGGATGACACAAAGAGGAGTCACGCAACAAAAGTAGGTTGATGGACCGTTGAGGGCGCCACACTGACACTGACAGCCTAGTTCGTCTGGCTCCCAACTCAAGTCACGGTTCAATAATGTGTCACGGAACGTAAAAGTTGCCAGACTGGTAAATAACAAACGAGCGAAGCAGACGAAACGTCAACCACGAAACATCGCAAAATGCTTGGAACTTAGCAGCGCTTAGTTACGATTTCTTTAAAAGGTAGGTCTTCTTTAGTCTTACTGAATTGCTCAATGAGCTTAAAGATTGAATTTATCCAACTTTTTGCTTTTTTGTTTTGACTGTTGAGGTTATTTTTCTGTGGGGTTGTTTTTGCTTATTATTAATTTTATTGTTGAACAACAAAACAATCAATATCAAGTATTTTCGTTTTGACAAAAAGCTGTAACCATGGAAGTGGGTCATTTCTCAATGCATGCTGTAAAGTGTAACCGAAACTGACCACTGCCACCTTAACTCTCTTTATTTAGTTAGGTCCAATTAAATATATCCTTGTACTTGTCCAGTATACAAAGAATTTAAGAATGACATCATAAAAGACATAGAGTCAGAGAGAGGAACAGCCACCCGGCCCACTCACCACTGTGTCAACATTTTTATGAAAATAATAATTGCAATTTTCGGGTCTACGGATGGTCTTCAGGAAAAGTTTCCATATGGCGCCACCACTTGGTCATTCGATACGAAATAATGTAGTATTAGTATCTAATTTACCTCAATGAGATATCCCTTTTTGTAAAAATGAGTGAACAAGTGGTGAGCAGCAGCCCAGTTTTTACTTGCACTTTGTCCAGCACCAGTTGAGTTCCACTTCCAGTTGTCTTGTCTTCATCACCTTCAGTTTCTTCAGTTTTGTTTCTCTGTTAAAAGTGTTAGCACTTTTGTGTCCGATCTGCACTGCATCAACAATCAAGCACAGAAGGTAGTGGTGAAATACTTCTCTTGAAATATTATTCCATGAAATGCTTTACTTTTTGAGAAAACAGTAAAACAATATCAATTCTCGTTAACGAGAATTACGGATTTATTTTAAACGCGAGGATACAAGGGTGGGTTTTCCCATTATTTTCTCCCGACTCCGATGACCGATTAAGTCTAAATTTTCACAGGTTTGTTATTTTATATATAAGTTGTGATACACGAAGTGTGGGCCTTGGACAATACTGTTTACCGAAAGGGTCCAATGGCTTTAAGGATTCTGCCGAGTATCAACATAAACGTAAATGTAAACGTACAGAAAGTTATCCGGTCTCGACAACGTCCCTGACCAATTTTATTTAATGCAATTATTTTTTTTAAAGTTCCTTTGAAAAAAAAACTGTGCATGAGAGTTTTGTCTGTGCACTTCGCTTGAAAGTTGAAATTTCATTTTTAAATGTCAAAATATTTTTTTGCTAGCTACCCATTTCTTGAGAGTTAGCCTATGTTTTGAAAATGAAAAAGGGAACCAAATAAAGTCCAGCAGCCATCAGGCCTAACAATTCTTAAAAACTGGCAGTAGGTAGGCTGATCGCCTCAATGCCTCTCTGGTAATTGCCTTGGTTACTCTTGAAACAAAATAAAAATTTAAAATGTTCTCATAAATAGAGGTGCCCTTAACAAATCAAAGGATAAAACACCTTGGTGCTCTTGTCCTTTTAAAACTTAAAATTTTTCCCCTAGTCACACTTTGCTGAGAAAATGTTTTTTAAAAGTAATAATAATATTCTTTACTCCCAAATGCAATTTTGTTAAAAGTAGAACTTTATCTGTGAGACTTGAGAACAGTTTTTTTCGAAGTTTTGACAGATCTGTGGTCAAACTACATGTGACTAGCACGACTGCAGTACAGCTGAAGTCAAAATATTAAAAAAGGAGTACAATGCCCCACTATGTCTAGGCCTTTTGCATACTATTTTACAAAGGGCAGTTTGAATTTTAAGTATTTGTGAAACCTTTGAAGGGTCACCAGGCACCAAGACCAGCAGGACCACTGCCTCCAGGGTTCCATGTAACTCCAGGCCTGCCAGCTAAAACGATCCTTATTAATTATGCCTAGAACATATAAAGTTAACACTTACACTAAACACAAATTGTATTGACGACTTTAATTATTTATGAATAAATTTACACTTACAGGATTTGCATGGACAGTCTGATGTCAAAATGGACGATCTTGACTGTTCATCAGAGGGCGATGAATACTTCCAAGAGATAGCAAGGGGCGCTGAAGAAAGCCTCGTACCATTGAAAGAAGATCTATCAGAATGGCTGACACGGGTACTCGGTAAGATATAGAAAGATGCCTTAACTTCAGCTGGGTAAGCATAGGGGTGGAAGCTCCCCCTACCCTATCCTCAAAGTCAAATGAGATTGAAAAAAAGTAAATGAGTGTATTATTTGGTGTGCACCCAAAGTTTCAACCAATTTAGCTGTGATAGGAAACATAGTAGGAAACATTCCACTGTGGCCAAAGGCTGAAATAGAACATCTGTAACAATAATTATGAAAACCAGATTATTAACAAAATCAGATACAGTCAATAAACATGATATATCAGCAGCATGCTTGCTTGCGCAAACAAATTGCAAAAAGTGGAGGGGATATATTTTTAACGAAAGCTCTTATTTGTTAGGATTACTGTTTTGCACCTGAACAAGGTAAAGGAGCTTTTTTGTAGGATTCTGTTTTGCTGGTATACATTATAGGTGCAACTTTGCCTAGCTCTGACATCCAATTTTACCAACCGCTTAAGCTCGAAACTTTTTCCTGTTTAAAAAAAAATACACAAGCCCATTTATCAATATTGAAAGGGCAGAACAGCTAGACAAACAAGAATGTTTTTTGTTTAGTTTTAAAACCAGAAATCTTTGAAACCTTATGAGTTTATTGGGTGTTTTGTTTCATTTTTCCAAACAACAGGGGAAAAAATAACCGCCACTGGTCTTGTGGGTTCAATAGCCAATGGTGTACTTCTATGCAAATTAGCACAGCTGATTCAAGACAAGGCTGTGGAATGTCAACGAGCAGGGAAATCTATAGGGGTGAGTAATCCTGTAAAGGTTCAAAAGGTGACGGAAGGACATCAAAGAATTCTTTGAAACTGCTTAGTAAAAACGCCCTATACAAAGTCTTTTTTTTGTCTTTTGCATTCTTAAAAAAAAAGAAATTTAATGCTTAGTTTCGTTGTTGCGTTACTTGACCATCTACATGTCAAAACATTGTTACAGTGATAACTGAACAGAACCCAACTGTTAAATATAATATTCTAAAACCAATGTTTTAACCGTTTAGTTCCTTAATATTTGTCTGATGGCATTGTTTTATACAATAACTGAAATTTTCATAACCATGTCCTTAGATCCCATACTTATCACCAGGCTGTCCTCAAAATTAGCTCTTTTTGTGACAATTCCTACTGTGTTGTAGGGCCATGTTTGTGGAATGTTTTCCCCCCACCTAAGGGAAGCACGATCTCTCATCATCTTCAAGAAATTGTTTTTAAAAAATCATCTTTTTGCATCCAAATGTTTTGTTTAATTTCATGCCTTTGCCCCTAAACACTTTTTGTCTTTGTTAATTTAGAAAATGCCAGTGAAGAAGCTGAAGTACAGGCAGAATGCCGCTGCAGAATCCTTCTTTGCTCGTGACAATGTGGCAACTTTCTTATCCTGGTGTAGGGACATTGGTCTTGAAGACACTTGCCTATTTGAAACCGATGGCCTAGGTAAGTCTTGAATCCCTTTAACCCTGTGCATGCTACCATTTCTTACACACACTATTCCACATACTTTGTGAAGGAATCATTTTATTGCAAAATACAAAATTATACAAAGGTAAAGATAATACTGGCAACAAGGTAGCTCAAACAGAATTTATATTGAATGCATAATTTATCAAATACACACTTCTAAAGCACGCCTAAAAGCATCCCCAACACCTTGGCCTGTTCTACCCTGTTCCCCTCATTGCATAGGAATGATGCCATGCTAACGTCAGATTCGCCACAGTTGCAATAGATACGTGTCTCATATCTGGCCCAATATCAATAGGTGTAACCCAACTAAAGTATTATCGTAACTATCGTCTCCAAAAACATCCTAAAACTCTGATTTTCCATAATTAGAATCCGCAAAATACTTTTTTCAAGAGAAATTGTCACAAGTTCGTTCGTAACATGGCTTCTATGTATCAAAGTGTACGAAAAGTACCTGGATGGATGTCACTACGTTGGCCAGTGCACACATGCTTCTAGTAACTAGTTGCCTCCTGTGATCATGTCGATAGTCCTCCTTTTATGATAAAAACCATAAGGATTGCAAATGGCTGGTTCTGTAAAAAAGGCCTGTTTCACAATTTTTATTCAATTTGGTCCGAATCTTTTTATAGAGAGATAATGTGAGGGTACAAAATTGTTCAAACAATTATCTCAGTAAAGGGACTTTAATTTGATTGAGTTTCCTATCAGGAAGTAATTCATTTCCCCTTTAGGAAATTACTCTCTCTTTTTTTGATTGCCCGTTTAGTTTCGCTTTCCCATCCAATTATTAGTCACAACCAATTTTGCTGAGATTGTCTGATGGAATTTTACAATAGGCCTACTGTTTGGGATTGATCCACCCCTAATATAGGAATAATAACTGAAAAGCAAATCCATGTTGAAAACAAAGCAAAACATTGTCAGGAATTTAGTTGTCATTAAGATGTTTGGTAAGTTTGCATCACTAAATTTGTTAATGTTTTATCCTTAAACTTTTTCCCATATAGAGCATTGAACTCAAGTTCCGATGGCTGAGTCATCAGATTGTGGCTTGAGACCTTGGGTCAATTACATAAAGCTGTTAAGCAGAAAATGCTGCTTAGCAAATTTCTTTTCAAAGCAAAAAAATAGTGGGAACCAGTTGCAACAATGTAAACTTTATGGAATTTTGAAATTGGGCCAAGAGCTGTTGAAGAACAAAAAGTAGCTAAGCACAGCAAAATTATGCTTATCTTAAAATGCTAAGCAGACAATATTTGTGCAATATTTTCTGCTTAAAAGCAGCTCTATGACATCATACCTGTGTTCTTATGCAAGGCACTTAACATTAGTTGATTCTCATCGCCCAGAAGTAAATGGGTACCAGCAACAGTAGAGATTGTTGATGTTAATGATTAGCAACCTGTGGGCCAATTGCCAATTTGGCTGCCGGTGGTGCATACTCCTAAGGAGCTGAGATGGTTTCAGGAATGCATAACAGGGGTAGTAATATTGTAAGGCGCTTCGAAACAATGTTTAAAAGTTCCTACTAAGTACCTTAACAAGCCTCAATATAACCCACGACACCAACAGCAATGGGAGACTTTCTGGGACGATAGAGGGCAGCAGACTTACCGGGTAAATCCATTGTTCTCAGAATTATGCGCATGTTCAGAACTACGTAAACAATGGAAATTTACCCGGTATGTCTGCTGCCACCTAGCGTTGGAAAGTCTCCTATTGCTTTGGTGCCCTGTGCTTTTACTCTTTGCCTTACTCTTTGTAAGGTTTCAATACAATTTGACATTTTCTTCATAGAAGTGCCCCTTACCAGAGGGAAATTGTTGCCACCCTTCAAGAGCGAAGTTCAAGGTCTGACCTACTATTATTATTATACCCAAGAGTACATCTGTATGGACTTTAAAGGGGTTAACCCTGTTTTGGCCCCAGGAGTAGATGGCAACGGCCCCTTGAGAAAATAGATTGTAGCCCACACCTTAAAGTGGCCTTCAGACCTTGTGTGTCTGGTGACTTGCATAAAAAAAAATAAAAAATAAAAAAAATTTGATAATATTATTATTTTTTCTTTCCCTTGCTAGTTCTCCAGAAGACTCCCCAGAATGTGTTAGTGTGTGTTTACGAGCTTGCTCGCTTAGCGGGCAGGTATGGTATCGACCCACCAGGCCTTGTTAAACTAGAGAAAGAAATTGAAAAAGAACAGCAGAATCCTCGTCCAGCCTCCGCAGTAAAAAAAAAATCTGTCAGCTTACTGGATACTGAGGTCAGACTTCATTAAAAAAAATATTTTGTTTCCGTCCTTGAAAATTGAATGATTTTACAATTGGTTTAAAGCGACTTACCGCTAGTTTCATGACAGGTACTAAAAAGACTAATTTATGTGATGTTAAATTTCGTCACCTTGTCCAGATGGTAGTTTGTTTAATCTTTATGAGGGAATCAAATTTTGCATCGCCAAACTGGCATCTCAAAACAAAGATATTGAAAAAATAGGAAGACTGACAACTTTAGAGCTAGATAGCTTAGTTGATTGGGCTCTGATAGTTGATTGGGCTCTGATAGGTTTATTTGGAGGTCACAGCTTCAATTCTCTAAGGAATTTGATGTCATACTCTACTCTAATGGCTCTATTTTCTGAAATATTCTACAAATCGTTAGATCTGTTGTGAACTATTTGTTTGTGATTGTTACATCATTCAGGTGATGAATGTTGCTAAGCAGTGTGACTTTGAGCTGGACATACGACGGGTATCAGAAGGCAAGTACAACATTGGAGGAAAGATGGTCTTCATCAGGGTGAGTCTAGCATTCATTTATTTTAATTTTATTTTATTACACATCCAACAGCACATTAGTGCCAATAACAGGATGGCTAGGAAACAAGAAGAAAAGTTCAGTTTTAGATGTGGGAGGAAAACCCCAATGGGTAAAACCAGGCAATTAGTTGGGGACTGAAAACCCAAACCACATGCAAGACTCCGGTATGAGGTGGGATTCGAACTGGGTCGACGAGGTGAAAGGCAGGAAAAGGAATCCACTGAGCCAACCTGATCCCTCGTCTTTTCTTATGCTGTTTTTTTTTTTCATGGTCATAAATGTGCGGATTTTCTTAGGTTTTTGTTTTGTTTTAAACTCTTTTTTTTTCTGTTGTGAGTTTGTTTTCTTTTGAAATACTTTTGTTGTAAATTTATTTGCAATTCAGCTGTAGCAGCGATTTGTAAATTTTATAATAAACCATTGATGAATGTATGTTATTATAACAAATTTCTTTCTCAGATGCTTCGAGGGAGGCATGTGATGGTGAGAGTCGGAGGTGGTTGGGATACCTTGGAGCGTTTCCTTAAACGCCACGAGGCATCCAAGATAACTCGTATCAGTAGAGGCAGCATCACCACCGAGGCTGGAGAAAGCGTTCCAGATGACTTCTTCCATGTACAGGCCAAATATAAGGGAGATGCGAGAAGCTGAGGTTAGTCAAAGAAAAGAAGGTGGGAGTCCAGATCATTCAGTGATTCCTGCCATGCCTTTATTGTGGTTCTTTATCAAGGTGCAGCTATCTTTACTCCACTCATTCAAACCAATGTAATCAAAGTGAGGCTTGATTCATGAAGTAGTCTGGCCCCCCGTATTGATGATTGCTATTATATATAATATACGTGAATAGGGGAATTGACAAAGAAGGTGGAAGCTTACTTAATAAAGGTTTATTCAGCAGCAAAAAATTTAGGATAATTAAGATATGTTGTTTAACATGATGAGTCCAGTGAAAGCTGATTGTGAGGTTTCAGAGTTTCCCGTAATAAAAAAAAACAGCAGTTACTTATCAACTTATTGAAATGGCATAAAAAAAAAAAAAAATTGTGTGCTTAAAAACTTCCAATAAAAATTGCTCATGAAACTTTTTAAAGATTAAATACTTCCATAAAACTTAACAAAATGCACAAATTGAAAGATTTATGAGTTTAACAAACTAAGATGCCTTATATTTGTTAACAGTTACAACTGTTCGTTCATAGTCATTTGTGTACGTCAACGTACCTTAAAATCCCTGAGTTTTTACCACTGTTAAACAGTAACAAAAATACTTAAAGTAAAAAGATTTTTTTAAAGTAAATTTTAAGTGGTCCATATTTGTTATGTTGAGTTGGAGAGACATTGAGAGATTTTTCCGTTCTGTACTTTAGGAAAGTCTATAGTTTGAGTGACAACCTTTTAATGATTAATTTCTGATTAATTTACCAAATCTCTGACATCATCAAAGAAAGCTGTTTTAAAATCTTAGTTGAAATCCAGCTGTCTTTACAGGCCATGACTTAAGCTAGCACAACCAAATTAGAACATTTCTTTTTTAATAATAAATGCAACTTCGTGTAACTTATGAAAGCAATAAAAAAACACAACCAGAAGCCATTTGCGAGTTAGACTTGACTTCGACTGGAGATAATTGCTGAGTCAAATTGTTTGGGCAAGCTTATTTGCATATATGTAAGAGACTCTGAGCACCATCACACAACTCTGAGTGAATGTGTATGGCGCAATGGTACCATGCTTTTCCCATCAGGGCCCAAATTCATGGTTCTGCTTACCGTAAACTGCTTGCGGAAGCAGAGAATTCTGTGCTTAGGTCAAGCGTATTGCACAGCTTAGCGGGGAATTTTGGCCTATGTGCGGCGTTCTACATGGTACTAGGCATTCTACGCTTAAACAGCTATTGCAGATATTAAGCGCTTGCATGTAAGTGGAGAATGGTGATCGTAAGCGCAGAATTCAGTGGTATTGATCAGAGCCATGAAATTTGGCCCTGATGGTTGCTATACAAATGATGGCCTGAACCACTGTGACATGGTAACCATGTCTTTAGTCTGGTGAATCCAATTTGAGTGTTTACTTGTGACAAACCAAGTCAATGAACCAGACTTTACTCAATTTTTATTTTGCAACTGGCTCATTAAAATTGTCAGCATCCTCAGTCTGAGCCATCCATCTTCAATAATATTTCTTAGGTTTTCAAATTTTGGAAAGACTTAATATCACTAGGGAGTATTTCTATTATAAAATAGAGGTTATCTTTGTAAGCTTATGTTATGATTTTATTATTAATGAGAAACTACAAAGGGAACAGATTTTATTATCAGTTTAAATTCCATAGATATGTAAAATTTAATACTTGAGGTGTTTTAGATTAATTGGAATAGTTTTATTAGTACCACAATGTGTGTGCAAACAATAGAACCTTTTTAACTAAGGACCACTATGAATATTTTAATGTCTTCACTTATAAATTATCATTAATTGAAACTATTGTTGAAATCTTTGAGAAAGAAATCAAGCAATCTTTTGTTTAGGTTTCCGTCCAAATGACTGAATAACCCACCAAATACCAGCATTCCATATTTGTTCCTCCTGCACTGTACTGTAAATGCTAACAAATTATTGAAAGACTTAAACTGCAATGTAGCAAAGCAAAAAGGCAATATTTCCTGACGCTTTGAGATATCAGCTGAAGTTATTTAATTGAAGAAACTAAAAGAGTCTGTTTTAAAAGAAATACTTCTGATTTTTTTGCTGACAAATCATTATTTGTGCTTCATTTTCATGACTTATCCATTTTATTTATAATTTTGTTGAAAAATTTGAGAGGCTTCATACCAGTTTAGGCACAGTTTCCTTAATTGTATAGCTTATTTTAACCATTTTTATTATTTATATATTGATGATACCTGTATTCAGAAAATTTGTTTAATGGTGTTTAATTAGGTTTCTTTTAAACACCAGATTTGTTTGTATTCATGTAAAAGATGACACTGTGTTTGTGTTTGTCCTGACCACTGTGCATTAAGACGCAAAGGTCCAATTTCCAGCAGTTCTGCTTCAATATTCTTTATAAAATGGTGGCTAAAGGTGGTTATTTTATGCACAAATAAGTCAAGGAAGTTAATAAGAGAAAATCATGTAAATCATTTAACCCTAGCAGTGTCACAGTTGATTTAAGCGGCCCAGTTTTCAAACTGTGTTGACCATGGCTGATTAAATCAGCCCCAGGTACAAGACGTTTCTATTGGTGCAACACACCATGTGACCTTCAGTTGACCTTCGCGAAGGTTTAAGTTGTGACAAAAGTTTTGGCAGCCAACTTTGAACATTTATGACTGCAGACATTGTTTCTAGAGTTTTTATTTGCAATTTATTTTCAAAAAGTAGTATTTTACTGTTTTTGAGGGGCACTGCTAGGGTTAAAGTAGTTCCCCTTTATTTGTTCCTGTTCAGATGTAGATTGTATTGAAGTGTGGTTTATAAATTAATTTTAGTTATTAACGATGATTTTATTAATGTATTCATGCCATGCTTTTAACGATACAATGATGAAACATCAGAGTGAAAGACGCCATTCTCAAAATATGTTCTAATTGATAGTTTGTTCTATTCTGTTTATTTTTTAATTCAGTACTTCAGTTTGTTCATCATTTTAAAATTATTTATTTAGTTTTTTCCTTTCTTTTCTCTGACTGATGAGTTTAATGCATTAACCTGTGTGTTGTGTGTAGCACTTGTACAAACCGTTGAGCATTTAAGATTTAAGTATTGTTTGCAAATGTCTGTTACTAAGCCATAATTATATTGTGCAAGTTTAACACGTATTCAAACATCGGGGCCAAGGAATGCGCTGGTCTGTTTCCTTCATGTGTTAAGAAGTGAACGTGGGATCAAAGTTGTGTTTAAGAACTTTTTTGATACCCACAATATTTGCACAGTATCATAATTGTGGAGCTCTCTGTAGCATACTACAGCCCAAATGTGACATACACACTGTGGTAAATGGATGTGAAAGTAGCCAAATTCTCACCGGTATACACAACTGCCAGAACCTCAAAACTTGTCATTGAACTGATCTGATTGACAAGATAACAATGTGAGTCCATTTGAATCATAATGTTTGTCCATAAATCATTTAAATACCAACAAAAGTCTCCCTCTGGGTTAAATGAGTTATTCAAAGTCAAATATTTAAAAGAAAATCTATCAGTTTTTGCACCAAAGGTTTGAAGTTATTTACCATCAAATTTATTGTCAACTTTCAAAAAGAAATTGTTTGTATATTTAAGAGCTGCATCAAAATGTTGAGTTGTCATATTTTATTGTTTAAATTAATTGTTTGAGCTTGTGTAATCAGTAAGATTTATTTGGGATTGTGTTTGTTGTATTTACTGTGCTTTGTGTGTGGAAGACGTTGTGATTTTTATGTATCAATCGTATTATTTATTGGGTGTATTTAAAATTGTTTGGCTTGTATTCAGCGATTGTATTGTATTCTTTGAGGCAAATTTATTCATATAAAAGCTTAAGCTTGGAACTAGAATGGAGTGATAACCCAACTTTAAAACCTTGGTTGTAAATACATTTAAGAAGGTTGGTTTAGATGATTTTTAAAGGTAAATTTTCTCGTACATTCATGAAGGTTTGTTTTGCTGCCAAATGTTGATATACCTTGCAGAAAATGATTAAGTGATTCTATTTTTTCAGATGCGTGAAAATTGCTAATTTGCAATGTGTGTTATTAACTGTTACTTTAAAATAAACGATTAAACAGCAGGATTGTGTCTTTTGTGGTTCATTCTTGTTTCAGAAAACTTTGAAAAGTTTGAAAAGGAATTGAGGAAAAAACCCAAAAATAATCATGGCTGAGCGGTTAAGAGCACTGGACTCTAGCTCTCAGGTGATCAGCAAATTGTGGGTTCGAGTCCCAGTTGGGCACTTGGGACCTTGAGTAAGATACTTTACAATCATTGCTTTGTCCTTACAGCCAAAGGTCTCGTGTACTAGGATTGGTAGCAGTGCATTTAAAAGAACCCAGAACACACTTATTGTGAAAGAGAAGGGGCTAACCCGCAAGTTTTGTCTTCAGACTTCCTCAAATAGGCTACAAATAATCACTTATGAGGCATCCTTGGTATCATCACCACAATTATTGAGTGCCTAATAACAATTAAAAGAATTGAAGTTGGGTAGTTTAGCATCATTAAATGGAACATTGTTACAGTTTTTGTATCTTGCACAATGGTTTTACTATCATCCTTCATAGTTGCACTTTAAAAAAAAAAAGGTTTCAAATGATGTGAACATTGTTATTGCAAAATACAACAAATGAGTCCAATGTGCACATCCCCTCTCCCAAAACTGTTTTCCCCTTCTTGCACTTTACTAATTTGCTTTTAGTTTAGGTTCCTCGGTTAAGCTGCTCCTGTGTTGTGTGCAAAAGTTCTGCCAAACAATCAACATTAAATGTAATAAAAAATAAATCTTATTTCCTATATTTTATAGTGTTGTGAGGCACCATACAAGAAATGTATTTATTTGTGTTGTAAATTAGCAATAAAAGGGAACAGACAACTCCAAACTCAAACATATCAATAAAGAAATTACTTTTTGGTAATAAAACTAAAAGAAAGCCCCACAACTTTTAGTGTCTGTCTTTTCGTAGGGCGCCCTCTTTGACCAGCAAAGTAAGAGTTTGGTACCAATCCATGTTCGTAATGTTAAAGTTATGGAAATAAGTCAAGGAACCATTCAATAAAGTAATTTTGACCGACATGCTGAAAATTTGAAAGATGGCGGACAGCAAAGCGCTAAATCTTGGTGAGTAAAACATTGTTTTAAATTTACGTTTTCTTGTGTTAGGTTAAATATAGTGTGGTAAACTGGACGTAGCCGAGCTTCGCCAATCTCCTACTTTATTCCTATCATAATTGTGTTTTTGAAATGTACCTGTAATTAGTACCAGGAATGCAGTTGTTCGTGATGATTATTTATTTTATTATTTAGTTTTAGGGCCTTAAAAAAAATATAAAAAAATTATAAAAAGTCAATTAAACCCAACAAGATACACAGACACTGGTGGCAGGTCCCATTCATTGCCTTGTGCCCTTGAATTGATCCAGTACAAGTTTGCAATTTCATCATAGGGTGCCCTTATTTACCAAGAAGAAAATGCCTAGGAGCCCTTGCAACTTGCCCTTTCAAAAATGAAGCATACAGCCCTGTTATTTTGTATCTTATTTTGTATAATTACTTGCTAAGTTGTTCTTTTTATTTAATTATTGTTCTTTCTTGTGCTCTTGTAACTTTTTAGTTTGTTTGTAGTGGTCAAATAAATGATAGTTGTAATAATAATAGTATATTACCTACATTAAGTTTAACATTTTCAGGGGTCGCATTTTCTGTGATACTAATTTTATGAATTATTGAGAGTCCATTTTGTGAAACTCACACAGTCACACACTGCTCACGAGACACTACCTTGTTCGGAAGCTATTTTATTTGCCGATGAGTCAGATACAATACAGAAATACAATACAAAATTTACAATTCAATACAACTTTATTGACCCTGCATGGAAAATTCCTTTGACCTTTTTTTTTGGGGGGGGGGTAAGCTTGGGTGATGTCGATTTATTTTATTCACGATATATCGCCGACAATACATCGCGATATTCGATATAATCGCGATAAATTAAATTGGACATCATCAGTCTTCAAACTCCCAGTGAAATTTGTAGAAGAGACAGTCATTCATAGCATAAGAGAGGTGTTCTAATGACCTATTCTTCTGGTTTTACTCCAAACCTATGGGGTGCAAGATCTCTCAGCTTGGAAATACATCGCGATGTTGCGATACTTAATCGATATAGCGATATCGCGATATATTGCGATATATCGATATTTCGGTTAAAACCAAATCGATCCGATATCGAAATCGTTTCCAAATTAGTATCGCGATATTTTATATCGTGATATCACCCAACCAAGCTTAGAGGAGGGGGGTTTACATAAATCAAAGCATACTCCTAGCTAGTCCTAGAGGTTTGTTTCGCTGTCGTAGATAGCAAAAATCTCATAGTTCTAGAAGTACATAAAACTAACGTTACATAAAACACACCAATAGTGAATCTTGAATTAAATACCATGATGTACACATGTAAGTTTAAGTTTTTAACGATAAGTTAGTTTAGAGATAATAGTGTAGCTTAATAAGTCAAGAAGTACTGTCTTGTGCAACAAATATTTGTAATACTATGAGCATGTGCGACAAAGCAAATTTCCATGTAATATGAACAGTAATTTAGGGGAAAAAAACAGAAAAAAAACACTCAGCTTTTCTTTACTTCTCTCTACGGATTTGTTAAAGAAAATTTCATGCATATTTTGTAACTCTTCATGGAGTTAACCGATAACAATTTGCTAATACCCACAAGTCAAAACTGAAATCACATAGTGGCTATGGCAAAAATTGCCCTGGTCTTGGCCTTGATGCCCCTTCAAACCTTTCCCAATGGATTTCCCTCTCAAAATTCCAGTTGCTGTTTTTAAGCTTTCTGTCATTTTCTCATGTTCTGCATTTTCTTGTCATGTCATGTTTTGTGTTTTGCATGAAATTAGAATGAACATTTCTCACTATTTTTGTTTCTTCTTCTCTGCCTGCAGGAAGCAATCTTTGGAGTCCATTTAAGGATCTTTTACGTACCGTCCATGCAGCTCTATCACAGAAGCTTCCTGATGCTTACTATGAATTAGACGCTGCCATTCGGAAACACAAACCAGATTTCCTTTCCCTTCTTCAAAACCCGGTAAGTTTGTTGCTCCTTTGTAATAAAATACATTGACAGGGCTCAAGTTTTACACTGGGCTGAAGGCCTGGAGCCAGTGCTTTCAGTGGCGGACCAGTACACTTTTGACAGGACAAGTCCGGTGGTCTTTTATAACTCAACATTCGTACATCACCGTGTGATATCCCCTCAGAGACAAATTATTTTCAAATGTTGACTCAGAATCTGAAAAACTCCTTTCAATTCTATTGAGTGTTGAAGTACATACATTCAAATACTTAATACCCCCAAAAAGATAGATGAAATTTCTCTTGTGGTACTTGCCTTATTGTAATTACTGTTCAAATAAAACAACATAATCTACCATATCATTTCAAAAACTGGAGTTGCAATGATTCAAATAAACTTTTGGTTTTAAGAACACCAGTCTTGATTTTTTAATTATTTCTCAGGCCAAGAATGTTCAGCACCGAGCTCAGATCCAGAAAGCCGATGTCACTGGAGTGGTTGTCGAGGGCCAAACGGGCAAAAAAACTTTACCCAAACAGTTCATTGAGGAAGCACTTCTCATCAGTGATCTGTTTGACTTGAACGAATATGCTGCAGTGGAACTCTTACTCTCTGGTAAGCTATCAATCTTCCAGTCAAGTTTTACCTCGCCATGTTGCAAATCCACCAAATTTATTCCCTGGATTTTGGCGTGGTTAAATGAATTGAATGCTGCAACTGCTTTAATCAAGCGTGGTGTGTCGTGGCCGAGCGGTCTACTGCATCAGATACAAGTTCTAACTCTGAATCATCAGAGTGTGGGTTCGAATCCTGGTCATGACACCTGTGTACTTGAGCAAGACACTTAGCCATAACTGCTCCTATCAACCCGTGTGTATAAATTGGAATCTGAAATATTGATTTTGAAGTTGCGATTTTCTGGTTTGTTTTAGGAGAGCAACAGCAGCCCCATTTTCCTGGTTTAGCTCGTGGTCTTGTTGCTGTTCTCTTGTACTACGATGGACGGCGGAGTATCGTCAATGCTTTACAGCTTCTGGTCCAGTCACGCAAAGGTTGGTTAGCATGACAAACCTTATTTGGATAGTTTTAATTGTTTTAATTGCAGTGATTTTTTTATGTTTCATATTTTGTATAAATATGACTTCAAATGAAGTTAAGGTGTTAAATGCAGGATGCTTTATAATGAGATCCTATCACATTTGATGGTCAATATGTGGCATGGTGTGCCCCCTTCTTTAATTGTGTCTTCATCAAGTTCTGGAGTCGCAGTCTTAACACTTAAGCAAGAAACTTAACCATTATTGCTTATCCTTCTGAAGGGACGTATAGACATTGGTCCCGTGTGTTGTGTAGTGCTTGTCAAAGAACCCAGTTACACTTATAGAGCAGAGAATGGGTTTACCCCAGTGTTTCTGACAGTGGCTGATGAATACATTGTAGTACCTTCATAAACCCTTACAAAGTGTGATATAAATTGGTGTCATAATTGACAAACTTCAAAATCCTGTCTGGAAATAACCCAATGATAAGTACTCAGAGAGACTAAAGCAATATATAAAAACTAGTTATTATGATTCTTACAAAAGAAAATGTTTTTCTTTCTACTCAGGCCGCACATGGACTCTTGAACTGGATGAAGAAGTGTCGGACCTGACCACTCGCTTCACTGACCAACTCATCCAGGAGGGCCTGATGCATAAAATCCTCAAGAAACTTCTAGAAAGCGACGTAACTAAAGAAATGGAAAAGTTGGGTCAAGCGAGGGCTCTAGGTGATGCAAAACACAGATTTAAGGTAAGTTTTGCCTATGTTAATTCTGTATGATCGTCATTACAAATGTTGTATCAGTCATATTTTATTATAACAAGGTCTGCCTGACTTGCCAGTTTGCCTTGAATTTTCAGAGGCCTATGTGGGAATTCTTTAGGCCTGATACTTCATGGAGGCAATTGCCTCAGTTGCCTCTGCACATTGCCTTGATGCCCCTTGAATTTTTTAATAGAAATTTACACTTCCCTTTACTAAGGCATGCACTTTACATGACAAACAAACATCGAATTATATGGACTAGTGAACAAGCTGAATACAGAAACGGCAAGCTAACTATTTCTGCTAGCTATTTGGTGAGAAAGGCGAACCCTGCTGACAAGAACAAGTCTAACACATAGTGTGACCGCAAGCCATATCTCACCATTCAATGCCTCAAAACACATTTATTTGCTGTTTCTTCAAAAATCATCAACCATCAACCGCATTCTCATTCTAAAAGGTATCTGAGATGCTGAAGGAAATCAGGTCGTGTCTCTCGGAATGCCTCTTTGCCTGGGCGTGTCAGTCCGTCCCAACAAGACAAGATACTACCCTCCTAATCACCCATCTAAGGAAACACTCAACGCTCGAGACTGATGGCACAATGAGTAATGTCACTCTAGCTTTACTCATGGCGTGTCTATACTGCCTCGATGTTGGAACACTCGACAGCTGTCCTGAAGACCAAGATGGTGAGTAGTAAAGCTGGCGATTGCACATTCACTGCCACTGTATCCAAAGAATGGAACCATATCCCTTCTATTATTAAAGCAGCAAATTCCACAGACCAGTTTAAGAAACTCTTGAAAACATACCTCTTCCCTGCATAGTTAACTTTGCCTTGTTTGCTTTCATTATTCCTTTCAAACATTGTTTTGTGCAAACACTGTGATATAGTTTGCTATTGAGAGCGTACTAAATACTAGCTATTATTAAGGCATTATGGGATAATCCCCATTCAAAATTAGATCTTTTATCACTAGCCCTTTTCACACTATCTCTTATCCTTGATAGAGTGCCCTTTGCGTTAATCCGGAGGTAGTTGGTTCAATTCCTGCTCCAGTCAATTTTTCTTTGTTTAATTCCAAAACGAAATAAATAAGTCTGACTTTGTTTCCATCACCAGAGTCGACCAAGAAGTTACCCATCCTTAGAGATAAGCAGTTTCTTCCAGACCTCCACCAGCTGATAGTGAACGACGACACCAAATGGAAATGTCCTGGAATCTCGGCAGTTCTTCGCTTTGCCTGGGCCCTGACACTGAGGAATATCGCTCAACAACCAGAGACTGCTAGTGAGTACTTGACACTATTAAAAAAATCGTATTCGTCAACAACAAAAAGGTTACAGGGACTGTCCAAGTTACCTCTTTATAACAGAAACATTGTTAACAGAGGGCAGCAAAACAAAGAAATACAAAGCAGAAATGAGATTTTTGATGTAAGATGTACTCTATTTAAGCAGAAACTTTTTTTATACTATCCCAAAAGAAAATAACTGGAGAAGACAAAATTGAGTACTAAGTTAAACCCAAACCCTACAAAGGACTATATAAACTTTGGGATGACTAGGGTTAATTGGAATTTTTTGAATGAAATAACTACTTAATGCAAATTTTATGTTCCTTTTTTTTAGTGATGCAAGATTTAATCGAAGAAGATGAGTCGGTCATTGATGAAGCAATCAAAGATAACGTCTTCCGCTTTCTTAAAGATGCTGTGGTTTCCTCCAAGAACTTCAACCAATCGGTAAAACAAAATCACAAGGTTTTAAGAAGGGGTTGTTGTATTTGAAAGCACTTAGATACATAGTTAAAAATAACAAATTATATTTTTATTTACTATTGTGTAGACTCTTTTTACTGTACATCAATAATTCTTTGAAGTCAGAAATAAGAAGTTTATTTCAATTTGTGTTTTCTTGTAGGAGTTCTGTGCTAGAAGACTTCATAATCTGCTGACGGATCTCATCGTTCAGATGCCACTCAAGGTAAGAGAGAAAGACAGATAAAAGTGTAACAGTTTCTTTCAAAGAAGAAGTAGTTTTAAGTTTTCAAGATGTCAAATATTTTAAAGAAAAACCGGTACGGAAGATTATAAAAACACAAAAATATTAAAACATACAAAAAGTTTTGCAAGTGTTTTATATTATCAGATTGATTATTTTTAGTTAAAAATAAATTTGGTGGAGTTTGTTAAGATTGATTTTATAATGCATCCATATTAAAACACCTTGAAAGGTATACAAAGCGAGGTGGTGCACTTTGCTGCTAGACACACCGGGACAAACCCCCTTCCCTATACAATAAACCCCTTGCGTAACGTGTAACGCTACACTGACGCGCACGTTTTCACGCACAAAGAACAGCTATCGTCCAATCATTTGCCTGCTTTGACCCCAGTGAGGGCGCTTTTTGACCCGAGTGTGGGTGATTTTTGAGCGTATGACGTCACATGCAAGGGGTCTCTATAGCATGTGTGTCTGGGTTCTTTTAAGTGTATCACATAACACACTGGACCAACTTAAAACTTTAAAACTTGCAGTTAAAACATAATTGAAATCCTGTAATAGTTCAGATTAAAATGATGTATTAATTTAAGGTTTCACCTTTCAATGGAAAGATTAGCAGTCAAAATCATGGTTTGATTGTTTTTGTTTTGTTTTTGCTGTTATAGGTTAAGGAGATGCGTAACCGTGGTGATGATGTCGGAAGGCTACTGATTGCCCATGAGAGAGAAGGAGTAGAGCTAACTTCAAGTCCACCGATGTACTTCAAAGACTTCATGAAATTGGTAAGACCTCTACTAGGCAGGGAATCTCATCTTGGAGAGGGCAATGCTATTTTGTAAAGGGCACTTCCAATGGACTATTTTTTAAGTCCATGGGAAACTTTTGAAGGGGTAGGTCATAATGGAAGCTCCCATGGCCTCCGTGTAATTTCAGGACTGCCCTACCTCATGGTACTGTATCATTCAGTGGTCAATGGTTGATCAACGAGCTTTAGAACTAGGTTTCAAATCCATAAAGTCCAATGGAAATGTCAATATGAATCTTTAGATGGTTTAAAAAGAGAATATGGTTTTATTCAAGATACCACATAAGAAAATTTGAAAAACTAAAAAACAGCAGTGAAAAAGTGTTGTGACTTTTACTACGTTGGTGTCAGTGTACCCAATAGATTCCGATGGTGTCCTGCAGTCTAGAAACCCCCCAAAGAAAGTTGACCAATCGGTTCAGATCATTCTTCATGTTTCTGAGCAGCTCTAACTTTACTAAATCTGTTTTTCTGTCTGTTATTAGTTGGGTACCCTTTATAGCAGTGATCCTCATGGTTTAGAGTTGACTCTAACTTTACTACATCTGTTTTTCTGTCTGTTATTAGTTGGGTACCCTTTATAGCAGTGATCCTCATGGTTTAGAGTTGACTCTAACTTTACTACATCTGTTTTTCTGTCTGTTATTAGTTGGGTACCCTTTACAGCAGTGATCCTCATGGTTTAGAGTTGACTCTAACTTTCAGGCATGCAACTCTTCCGCGTTTCCGCGGAATTCCGCGTTTTTAAAAAACTGATTAGCGCTAAGAAAAACATTCCGCGGTTAGCGCGATCTTAAGACAATTACAACAATGCATCGTAACGCATGGTCTGGCCTCTGCCGCGGCACGCAATCCATTCTACTGCATGGTCAATCTAAAGCCCACAACAAGCAATGCATACGTTTACACACTGCGTGCGGTCATTAATAGCCGTGTGTACGGTCGAAAAATCTGGAACAGTGGAACGCACCCCGTGGCGCAGGCGAGTTGTGTGCTAAACCAAGTTATTATACAGCCTTGAAATGAGTCTAAGGTCATGTCTTCGTCTGGTCCCGCTATTTTGCAATAGTATACACGTATTGTACATGTATGTATGTGTGTGTGAGTTAGTTACCAAACGTACATGTATCTGCTGTGCTGTGTGCGAGTCTCACATTGCATTGCGCTACGAAACAGTCGCATTTTCAAACGTCCGTCAAAATGACATCCAAAAGAAAATATATTTTAGAGCGGGACCGAGTGGTACCTGGCCAAATTAAAGCCAGAGATAAAGGAGTAAAAAATACCTGGAAGTGGTTCTGGTTGGAAAAATAAGACGTAGACGGTAAACTGCTCTCCGAAACCGTCCGGAAAGTGGACAAGCCAGGAATGGCATATTGTGTGATGTGCAAGACGGCAAGCGGGAACAAGTGGCTCTCACCGAACATTGTAAGGCGGCAAAGCATCGGGAGTTGATTAAGTTGAGTAAAACTAACTATCGTTTCCCAGGTAGTTATGAAATTTGCATAAAATTATTATTCCCCCCCCCCCAAACAAAAACAAAAACAAAATCTGATTTTTTTTTTTTTTTTTTTTGGGGGGGGGGAATAATAATTTTCTGCAAATTTCATAATTACCTGGGAAACAATAGTTAGTTTTCCTCAACTTAATCAACTCCCGATGCTTTGCCACCTTAGAATTACGGTGCATACATAGGCAAGGTGTTTTTCCATGTTATTTTAGTAGTATAAAACACTTCACTTTGTCTTTGTCATACATGTACATGCTAAGATTGATCCTACGAGCATAAAAAACCTCAACACTTTTTAGGGTACCATTGTGGGTCTCGAAAAGTTTCCTCTTTTTTTTTCATCGGGCAGTTGCATGCCTGAACTTTACTACATCTGTTTTTCTGTCTGTTATTAGTTGGGTACCCTTTACAGCAGTGATCCTCATGGTTTAGAGCTGCCCTTGGAGTATTGGTGCACACCAGAGAGCAGCCCCTCCGCAAGTGCTACATATATCTCACAGCAACGCCAGTCTCCTAGACAGGTATGGATTAGTTTATTAACCTTGTCAAAATTAGTCCAGGAAAACCAGCGAATAAGTACTGTCTGGGAGAAGGTTTTTTACTTGCTATTAATTCACCTTGTTGGCAATTGGGTGTCAGAGAAACCATGGGAAAAGTTCACAGTGCCTTCCGTTGGTTTCAGTAAACTCTTTATCCGAAGACGGCAGGACGCATTGAACCCATCTTGAGTTAGGACGAGTTACTTGCCTAACGCGAGATAGGATTAATCCTAGCGTTTTGTGAAATCGGCTGCTTGGGTTACACTTGTTTACAAACAGCAGAGACTTATCGCTATTGGAAAGCATGCAGGGTGGTCTCATTATGTCTTACTAAAATCTACTCTACACTATACATCTTAGACACTATACATCTTAGTAAAATACAATGACCCCTAAACCTTCTAGTTTGCTCCACAAATCCAGTCAAGCTGCAGAACTCTCATCAGGAAACATTGGCATAGAGCATGCCTTTAGTGCATCGGGGTGTGCCTTTCAGCAAGTAAAACCATGTCTCTCGGAGGTACAGTCTGATGGCATTCCAACCAAAAATTGACATGTTAGAATTGTTGTTTGACTACCTGTCCTGGATTAATTTTGTCAAGCCCCCTTAACAAAGCTTAAAAGAAGTCCAGGTACAAGAGACTGCACCTTAGAGTTGACATAAGCTTTGTGGTAGAGTCAAAGTGTTGGATTCATTCTCAACTTTACAATATTGCACACAAAACAGCTAGTACATTGACTTTTGATCTCCTAGGCAAGCTTGTTCAAGTTTATCCGAATGGCTGGTGATTTGTTGCCACCTTCTCTGTATGTTTCCTACATGGAGATGTTATGTGGTCTCGCTAATGGTGAAGAAAGTGCTCATCATTGCTTCAATCTCTTAAAGATGAACGGCCTCGGAGCAGGTAAGGAAACTACTTTCACTCTCACCCAATCTCATCCATGCCACTGTGACGATTAGTATAGCATGCAAGCAGGGCTTGAGTTTTACACTGGAGCACAGGGCATCGCCAGTAGTGTTAGTTAGTGTGAGGCCAGTAAACATCATGAACGTTCAAGTCAAGTGGTTATGAGTTTTACACTGGACCACAGGGCCTCGCCAGTAGTGTTAGTTAGTGTGAGGCCAGTAAACATCATGAACGGTCAAGTCAAGTGGTTATGAGTTTTACACTGGACCACAGGGCCTCGCCAGTAGTGTTAGTTAGTGTGAGGCCAGTAAACATCATGAACGGTCAAGTCAAGTGGTTATGAGTTTTACACTGGACCACAGGGCCTCGCCAGTAGTGTTAGTTAGTGTGAGGCCAGTAAACATCATGAATGGTCAAGTCAAGTGGTTATGAGTTTTACACTGGACCACAGGGCCTCGCCAGTAGTGTTAGTTAGTGTGAGGCCAGTAAACATCACGAACGGTCAAGTCAAGTGGTTATGAGTTTTACACTGGACCACAAGACCTCGCCAGTAGTTTTAGTTAGTGTGAGGCCAGTAAACATCATGAACGTTCAAGTCAAGTGGTTATGAGTTTTACACTGGACCACAGGGCCTCGCCAGTAGTGTTAGTTAGTGTGAGGCCAGTAAACATCATGAACGGTCAAGTCAAGTGGTTATGAGTTTTACACTGGACCACAGGGCCTCGCCAGTAGTGTTAGTTAGTGTGAGGCCAGTAAACATCATGAACGGTCAAGTCAAGTGGTTATGAGTTTTACACTGGACCACAGGGCCTCGCCAGTAGTGTTAGTTAGTGTGAGGCCAGTAAACATCATGAACGGTCAAGTCAAGTGGTTATGAGTTTTACACTGGACCACAGGGCCTCGCCAGTAGTGTTAGTTAGTGTGAGGCCAGTAAACATCATGAATGGTCAAGTCAAGTGGTTATGAGTTTTACACTGGAGCACAGGGCCTCGCCAGTAGTTTTAGTGTGAGGCCAGTAAACATCATGAACGGTCAAGTCCAGTGGTTATGAGTTTTACATTGGAGCACAGGGCCTCGCCAGTAGTGTTAGTTAGTGTGAGGCCAGTAAACATCATGAACGGTCAAGTCCAGTGGTCTTGGGTTTTTCAATCGATTGTAATATCTTAAACCCAAAAATTACATTCATACAATTCAAAGGTTGACTATTTTTTATAATTATAAGCCCCTTGAGACGCACGTAGATAAAACACTCCATAAAAAGTAGTTATACTATTATTATTAATCAAGGTTTTACTGGAGCTTGACGATAACTATTTTTATTTCATTTATAATTGTAAAAGAAAAATTTGTTTTCAGGTGGAAGTGGCAGCGCTGTGTCCTGGGATCACTTCTTTCTCTCTATTAACCGCTACTACAACACCCTCCGCCATGAGGTGACTAGTTCCCCCCATCATGAAATGGCGCAGCCCCACTCAATGCATAGGTATGCTGTTAACAAGGGGATCACTCCACAAGAGATGGAGGGGTTGTTGGCCGTGCTCAAGTTGACGCAAGTTGTTGCTAAATGGGTATGTTCAACCAATTAGGACTGTTACGAAGACAAATCCTTTAAACATAAAAATCATATGCTATTCGATATTGTAAAATTTGATTGTAACAAAGTATGTAGTTGTTTATAGACCATGTGACATGTGACATAAGATGTTTACAAAAGAGCCACAAAGTCTGGACTTCCTGCAAGCACAGCTCTATGGAAAAACAACAAATCCAACCTGATATTTAATGGAGGTTGTACTGTTCGAGTTTTATCAACTTTTGATTCGAAAAAAGTGGGCACATCTCAAAAAAAGTTCAGCTGTTATTTCTATAACTGTTGAATTTATCAGAAAATGATAACACAAAATGAAAAGTTTCCCATATACGACCATTCTGGTAACATCGCCTGTCTGGAAATGCCATAGAATTTACAAAGTCAATCTTTTTGTTAAAGGTTACAAGGTCTATTTTGTTTCAATACTGGAAAAAGTTTCCGTATGGCGCCACCACTTTTTTATTTGATGTGAAATAATATAGTGTCTACTTTACCTCAATGAGATATCCCTTTTTGTAACAATGAGTGAAAAAGTGGTGGAGCCATACGGAAAGATATCCCAATACTGAAGCATACCACTCAATCTATATTGGTTAAGTCCAAATAACTTACGTGTTGGGGTCAGTACCATGGAGATGTCTATTCATAAAAACATGTGGCGTCTATATTTAAAATAATTGGTCAAATTGTTGTTTGTTTCCCTCTAATGAAAGGATGACAATGCAAGGATACTACTGTGTGAGAACCAATCATGGCTCCCTCTTGTCTTGCTAATGGGCCTGCTCAGCTGCAGTGTACCTCCAAAGTTGAAAGGTCAATGTCTACGCACCCTTGCTACATTAGCACAGTCTCCAGAGGTTGGTGCTATGCTCTGGCAGTCCTTAGAAGTCTCACAGGTAAATCACATTAAGTTACTTATAAATGATCCAAACATAGGGTTTTTATTCAAGTATTTTTTGTCTTTTGCCCATTTTGATTTAGTCAATGCATTGGAAGATCTTTGTTTTTTTGTCAGGATAAAGTTGGCAAATGATGTAACAATCCAGATATTCCACAGGCAGTTTACTCTGGTGGGTTTCGAACCCATGACCTTTGCAATTCTAGAGCAAATATCTTCCACTACACCACACAAAGTGAATAGTGCTTCACACATTGGTGTATCAGTAAAACACAAGTAATATTCTGTATCCCCAATGCAAATTTAACATCTATCATAATCCGTCTTGATATCATTATCTGTTTTCTTAACAATCATCTTCAGATCATCCCGACAGTCCACCTCCCTGGATCCCCCAGCTCCGGGATCCCAGTCGAGCTAGATGAGATAGAATCATCCAATGAGGAGTACCCTTTAACCTGTGGCTTCTTGGAGTTAATAAGTACCCTAATGAATCTACCGATACCAACGATGCTTGGTGCAGGGTACAGGGCGCCTGGTTTTGATCCTTACCTAGAGTTCCTGAGAGATACCGTGTTCTTGAAGTACAAGTGGAGAGCGTATAGAGACCCTGGGGAAAAGGTATGTCAAGGAGATTTGAAAGTAAGAATAAGAATTAACTATTAATTGTAAACTTGCAGGTACAACCATGTGAAGAATCTGTTTTAGAGGAGTAATGGCTTTAAAAAGAGACATTGTGTTCGAGCAGTATACTCTTCTCATGCATCAGCATGATCACAGAGCATGTACAATCAACTATTTGTCAGGTTTTATGCTTCAAAAAGAATTGGCACTTGTATAGCCTCCCTCGCACCAACCTGAACTTTAACTTGGAGACTGCTGAAGTTAGTAAGAGACTAAGAGTTAATAGATGGAAATTTGCATCTGGGATAAAGAATATTAATTTTGGTTTTACCCATAAACATAATCTTGGTGGTCTTGTTGGTAAGACACTACTCTAGAATTGCAAAGGTCGGTGGTTCGAATCCCACCAAAGTAATATGCCTGTGATTTGTTCACAGAGCTCGGGAAAGTACTGAGTATACAGTGCTAACACACATCGGTGTATGTGTTCAACCAAAATCAATAGACTAAGAGTTGTTATCAGCCCTGTTATGAATTGTTGTTCACCCCTGAATTCTTGTTTATTTTCCCCCTCCTTCAGTGGGAAGTAGCGGCTGGTGTGACTTCAATCTTCTGTAAGATTCTTCAAGACTACACTCCGCAGCCTCAAGACTTTGTGGATCATCCTGTTGAGATTCAGGGAGGTGGGGTGGGCGTAGCCAATAAGCCCCCCGGTCATCATCTCATGGTGCACATGCTGAATAACAGCGCCATGCTCAAACTGGTAAGTCGACCGGAAAAACTTCACTGCATGTTTGTGCAATCATGTGCTTAGGTTATTTATTAAATGACTGGTTTCGTTTTCATAAACCGGTTAACATTATTCACTACTATAAAGCTTACATATAGGCTAATTGTGTACGTCCCATGAAGGTTTAGACAACTTTTCGATTTCTCATTTCATTTGTTTTACATGGGTTAGAGTTATAATGGTTCATTATTTCAACTGATCAATTAGCAATAGTTTTTGTTTCTTTTTGTTTAGGTTCTTCAAGTAATCGACGAGGTCACCCAGCTCCTAGACCAGTATCGACCCATTCCGGGCAAAGCCAACATGGAGAAGTGCACCCTCATGTGTCTTCAGTTGGTTCAGTTTGCACTAGAGAAGCAAGACGCATTCATTGACCTGGTTAGATTGCAGGGGTCAGGGATCATGGTCAGCACAATGGATGAATTGTTAATGGCCATCAATCCAAGAACAGGAGACGCTGACCATTTGGTCAATATTGCAAAGTGAGAACATTTTGGTATTTATACTTTTTTTTTAACCTTGCTCTAGTCAAATCTCACTCTGGTTGACTTTTCTTTGTTCAGCCCAGAATTAAATAAAATTTACCTACTTGGCTTCCTGTGTGTTTTATTAATTTATATTTGAAACAAAAGTTGCCTCCACTTAAGGTGATCCTCTGGCTGTCGCTTCCCAGTTTTTATCTTAAACTTGGGTGTGATCCCTGGCACAACAATTAATGGTTGTATAGTTTCAGACTGGGACCCCTGAACCAAAATTTTGACCAAACAGGCATGTTAATCCGGAGGTCATAATTCCAAATCCCACTCTAGTAAATGTTCTTAGTTCAACCAAAAATAATTAAAATTTACCCAGTCAGTTTCCCTTTTGGTTTATTACTTGATATTAAAATATTTCTATGGCATTTACAAAGATTATCATAGTTGCTGTTTTTATTATTTGCAAAAACACCAATGCAAAAATGTTGTATTTAAAAGCACGCTGTTTCAAATCATGTACCCACTGACCGTGGGCAAAACAATAATTTGTGTGATTCAATTTTTTTAGGTTCAGAAATCTATTACTTCTCAAAGCTTTTGATAATCTCATACATTGTGACTACCTGCTATTTTGAAGGTAGCTGTTGATAAATCTCATACATTGTAAATACCATTGCATCATGAAATATTATATTTATTTGTGTCCCTCAGGTTTGTAACCCACAGTGACACCCATGCTGCACATGCCTTGGCAAGTACTAAAATATTATACAGTACAGTCCGAGCCTCCAACATGCAGGCTGAGATTGTAGGACTCTTCACTGCAAAGCAGGTAGGTTATTATTAGGATATACTGGAATTGGTGACTACAGCTAGGGCTGTTACTAAGGGTGTTGCTAAGGATGTCCTATTCTTCAATGCATGATGATGTGTGGATCCATCAGTCTTTCAAACTTCTTGTTACTAAAGTTTGTTTTCTACAAATAATTCTTGTCATAGAAGTGAAAGAAAACTAAATTCTGCCTTTTTTTTAAGGATGTACGTACAAATCTCTTGCGTGGATTTGTCGATTGCTTAGAGACAGATGATCCTGAAGAATTTGAGTCTGAGAATCCATCATTAGAGACGGACGTCATTGAGGAAGATGCAGCAAGGATCCGAAGCGATACCCGCCTGGTGGTCATGCGTCTCTTACTCTATTCCCTAGAGCAACCAACTCCAAACCTTGCGCACTTCCTTCTCGGTTATGAATATCGCAAACCGGCGAGTAAGACCAATCTTCAAGACCCAGGTTCGTACAAAGGGGAACAAAAGTCAAACTTATGTGCATCTGAGGGAACATCTCAAATGTCTAAATGGTTTCAATGTTCTAAATGGATTGGCTGGGTATTCCAGCAGATGCACATAGATTGGTTTGTTGGACTGCAAGAGTGATCCATTTCAGAATTTTATCATGTGATAAATTCCAGACTTTTATCTAAATTCATACTTTTTTTTGTACCACTCAGGTGAAAAAATCTTGCTGGTATTTTCTTTAGATATGACAAAATGCTACTAATGTATTTCCTTTACTAGTGCTGAGTATTCTATTACCAGAAGCTCCTTGAAATCTATAAGTCCAGGAGTTACCTAGAGGTGCAAAAGCTCCTTGAAATCTATCAGTCCAGGAGTTACCTAGAGGTGCAAAAGCTTCTTGAAATCTATAAGTCCAGGAGTTACCTAGAGGTGCAAAAGCTCCTTGAAATCTATAAGTCCAGGAGTTACCTAGAGGTGCAAAAGCTTCTTGAAATCTATCAGTCCAGGAGTTACCTAGAGGTGCAAAAGCTTCTTGAAATCTATCAGTCCAGGAGTTACCTAGAGGTGCAAAAGCTTCTTGAAATCTATCAGTCCAGGAGTTACCTAGAGGTGCAAAAGCTTCTTGAAATCTATCAGTCCAGGAGTTACCTAGAGGTGCAAAAGCTCCTTGAAATCTATAAGTCCAGGAGTTACCTAGAGGTGCAAAAGCTTCTTGAAATCTATAAGTCCAGGAGTTACCTAGAGGTGCAAAAGCTTCTTGAAATCTATAAGTCCAGGAGTTACCTAGAGGTGCAAAAGCTTCTTGAAATCTATCAGTCCAGGAGTTACCTAGAGGTGCAAAAGCTCCTTGAAATCTATCAGTCCAGGAGTTACCTAGAGGTGCAAAAGCTTCTTGAAATCTATCAGTCCAGGAGTTACCTAGAGGTGCAAAAGCTTCTTGAAATCTAGAGGTGCAAAAGCTTCTTGAAATCTATCAGTCCAGGAGTTACCTAGAGGTGCAAAAGCGATCATTTAAACATGCCTTCTGTTATTTAGATCCTAGTTTCAGTCCGTTTTGTCAGTGGAAACTCTCATCCCTGATATTCCTTCTTGCAGGTACAAAAAAATTTTCTACAATCTCTTTTGTGGGAGTGTTGGCACTGAAAATAGCCAATGTGGTTTTGATGTTTTAAAAAGTATCTTCTCTTCTGCTCTTCTTCTGGAGAATTAACTATACTGTTCAAAACATTGAGACCACACCAACTCTTCACAGAGCCAACATTCTTTCCAAAAGAGATTTACAAGTGGTTGTTCTTGCATGTTATCTAGTTATAGTTACTTTCAACTCATGATCTTTGATTTCTCCCAACAGGTGTGCTTGGTTCTCCCCGTACCTGCCTACACTCCATCCTAAACATCCTGTCCCTAGACCGTGACGCAAACTCACGCTCCGGCCCATCAGCCATCCATTCCATGCCTCAGCTAGCCGAGCTAGCCTATGAGATGATTTACCGTCTCTGCGCTAACAGGGAAACATCGGATCCAACGATGAGGTACCTCAGAGCTTCACAGGATTTCTTCTACAGTCAGCTCAGACATGTGCCCTTCAATAAGGCTTCGGCATCTCAGAGTTAGTATGACCTTGCTATTGTCACACAATTCTTACTTTTATTTCTCATAAACCTTCTCATAAAGGTAGGGGCATACTTTGGTAAGGACCTTCAAAAAGGATGTAATTCCTATCTGAAAGTCTCTTGTTTAAATAAATACGGTAATTGTAGTAAGCACCCTGAGAGATGATTTCATCTGAAACACACCAGTTGGTTGGAAATCAAATGTTGAAAAACTTGAATCACCACAACTCACCTCAAGGCAAGTTTTGAAGATTTAAATTTCCATGGTGTCCATTTGTTGATGCAGCGGTCCGAGATGTGGTTGTACTCGCCGTCACCTCACTAAATATGGATGGATTCGTCCTTGATGTATTCGGCTAAAACTTTCACAGGTGACTTTGCTGTGGGTTTGAGTCTGGACAGTACTTGTGGAATCTTGTGGCATCGTCCAGTTCAGCAGGAGAGTATACCGATAGTAATAGGGTTCTAATCAGCCGGTTCTGGTGATTCTATTATTCAGGAAACATTGAGGAGAGGTTACTTTTGAATCAGCAATCCTGGCTTCTGAAGGCTGTAGCAACTGAGATCAGATTAACTGCGATTAATCGTCAACGTTCACATCTTCAGAGATTGTTAAGGCTTCTTCTTGAAGATTCACCCTCCGTTCTATTTGAAGGTGAGTTAAAAATGCCTTGGGCACTTCTGTCTAAGTTTATTGGCCAATATGACACCCTGCGTATTGGCTGTTCAAAGTCAGCGTATTGCACTATTTTAGCTGCTCATCTGTGCGTCAAGTTTGCTTGAAGATAAATTCTTTATCAGGCGCGATCGAGGAATACGGAAGTGTAGCAGTTCTTAATTTCATATCCAACTCGAATATGGGCGTAGAGGCGCTATTTTTCTCTGTATTTCACTTGTGCTTGTGCAATACCTAATAAAGTTCGTTAACCGTTAGACCCCAGAGCAGTGTCGATCATGCACAAAGACACAGCCTGAGGAGTTGACTGAGGATGCATTCATGTTATCTGTTTGGGATGGCAGAATTGCGGTCACTGGCTATAAACATTTTGTGTGTGGTATATTCAGTAAATGATGTTGCAACTAAAAATTCATATTTTTCACTAAAAAATAATAAGTAGTAAATTGAGAAATAGCCGACCCTCATCTGGGTCAAATTTTATAGAGCTGCCTAAGCACAAAAAGAACCCACGCACAACAAAATTATGCTTACCAAAATGAGGTTACCAGCCAAGCTACCATTTCACATGTACAATTAGCCGACTTCTGCAGTGCCTAATGATATATATTGTGTTATTAAAGATGAGGGTGTTGAGGATGCTGGAGATGTGACTCTCATCACTGAACGTGGAGCTCTTGGTTTAAGTGCAATGCAACAAGTAGGACAGAGTAGAGTTGCAGGTAAGTACAGGAATCTAACACCCGATTCTGAAAAACAAAACTTTGTAAGGAGTAACTTATTAATAGCAGGCAAGATGTTCTTCCTACTTTAGTCTGTTTTCTGATTTATTTACTTGGAAAAGTCAGCTTACTTGTACTTTTAATGAGGCCTGAATTTTGTTTTACCTCCTACACCAAGTGTGCATGTAGGTCAGCCCTGGTACTAGATCAAATTTCATACTTTTTTCCTTGGACCAAATATCATGACTTCACCATTTAACTTGTGGATACAACCGTGCAAAATTCTCTTTAGTGAGAAGTTATCTCTTTCTCAAAACTATGTTACTTCAGAGGGAGCCGTTTCCTACAATGTTTATAATATCAACAGCTCTCCATCGTTATCAAGTACGTTTTTTATGCCTATATATATTTTGAGTAATTACTAAAAGTGTCCAGTGCTTTTAAAATACTCTTCCTGTTTGCCATCACTAGGCACCCAAGTACGACGTAAGATCCTGACCTCCCTAGACTGCATCGACCTGGTCCAAGACCTCCCGCCTCATCTACGTCTTGAATACATCGACCCGGCTAAGATGGAGAAGATGATCAGCGCTTGTGAGCAGCCAAGTGAGCGTGGTGTCGCTTCCCTCTGTGATGTCCGTCTCTTACATCATTACTTAACGTTGAACTTAAACAGTCTTCAAGGCTCTTCAGCTGTTGGACAACGACCTCTTGTTATGCAGGTCAGTAAAAGAATTTAGTTGTTGTAGTATCAACAAAATATAGATTCAGCCAGTGTTCTCCCTTAATGGTGGTCCAAAGGGCAAATTCTAGTTTAAAACCAAAAGACCAGACGGAATTCTTTCCAAGTGGTCCGGCTGGCTGGTTCAGTGTTTAAAAACATCTTTATTTCGTTTAAAAAATAGACTAGTGACAGAACTTGTGAAATGACATCTGTGTTAGTTCTTGGAATGCAGAATACAGACCAAAATGACCAGCAATGTGTGGGTGATAAAGCCATTCAGTGGGAGACTTCATCAATCATTTGTCAAATTCAGAGTTCAAAATAAAAACAGAGTTAATCAAGTGGTTATGTTGGAAAGTTCTAAAAGCAACCTGGGCACACTTGGTTTCTTTTGGGTTAGAAAACCCAAGTGATTCTCAAAGATGAACCGCTACTGATCATCCTTTCAATCTCGTCAAACTCATATTATCAATTTTGTTTGTGTGTTAATCATTCACCAGGAAATTGAAGCTGTCCTTCTGAACGTAGCAGAGCGCAACAACTTCCGTCAAGTGCTGGCCGCTAAACGTCATAACTTTGATGCTTGGAGGCAGGTGACTGAGGTCATTCTGACGTCTTGTCCGGCTGAAGTCTTACCCTCAGGAGTCAAACAGAAAGTTGTCATTGAACTACTCCAGGAACTTCTAGCTAAGGTTTGTCATACTAGATGATGGTGTTAAGTTTTGAAAGCAATTGCTTGTTTTGCATGATGTTTGCCTAGTGAGACGAGAGAAGGACAACGTCAAAGATGAGGCATCCTTTGTTTCATTCCCAGCAATAAATAATAATAAAAACAACTACCTTTCTCTGTGTTTGACAATGTGCCACACAATGACTGATGAGTGGGCAATTTCTGAAATCAGTTAATATTAGGTTTGCGGTAACACCATGTGTATATCTACTTGCCAAGGAGGATTATGTTCTTTTGAGAATTTGTCTTGCTATATTCTACTACCGCAGAGTATATTTTCGAAATTCGGGAGACTTTTCAGTTCTAAAAAGAACTGTCCTGTTTTTAAACTACTACTTGAGCGGAAGGTAGGAAATTGGCCGGGACTACTACTTTAGCTTTAGTCTGAAAGCTGAATGTTAGGAGCTCTGGGGTGCAACTTGATTCAAGTAACTGCTCAACACCCGAATGCACAATGATTCATGAGTTCTTACTTGTTTGATTATGTCCAGGTTTGCAACGAAGATGTGACCCCTGACCTTGCCTCTCCAGTGGGCGGAGTTCTGCTGACTCTCATGGCCTCATTGAGGGAGTGTATCCTGAGCGATGAAACCCAGAGTATTCCACAGCTACTCTCTGCTCAGTACGTCCAAGCCTTAGATGGATCCATGATGACAGGCGTCAGGGGTGATAGTCATCAATCACTCAGAGGGCTTGGGGTTGAGGTTGTGGCTTTAACCTCTATCCTGAAGGAGCTGCTGAAGTTCATCATCATATCAGGTGGGTATTGTTTGTTAAAATTATGTTTTGATTTTCATACAAGCTGCTCAAGCATAAGAAAATCGCTAAGCCCATTAAAGAGATGCTTACCAGAATAAGATTACAAGCCAAACAATCTGTACCATCTGTGACTGGTATCCTGCTCACATTAGCTGAGCAGAAAACATTTAAGCAAAAGTATGAAATTGTAGTAGCAAGGATAACAAAAACTTGTTATGAATATTTTGCACCTATTGCAGGAGGTAGCCAGCAGAGGGTAAGAGCAAACCTCTACGGAGCTCTCTTAAACTACCTTCACATCCCTCAGAAGCCTAGAGAGATCCCTACCCTTCAAGACAACGCTATGGTTCTTAACTCAGCTCTACTAGATGAGTATGAGTGTGTCACAGCGTCTAACCTCGCTGTCATGCAGGAGTATGGAGAAGGATTGATGGATCTGGTGTGTCGAGATGCAAGTGATGGTCATGGTGTGGGAAGGGTAAGTTTTGCCGGAAGGCTTACGTCTTTAAAATCGGAAGAACAAAAAATTATTTCACACTGCTTTCCCCTTTCTACAGTTAAGTTCCCCCTCCAGAATGCTCCTCAAGCTTTGCATAGTTACCTAAGAGTAGGTGAACATCGACACACAACTCTGTATGAATGTGTATGGCACAATGATACCAGGGTTTGCTCATCTTGAGGTTGCTTTACAAAAGCGTGCCCCGAACCATTTGACACAGCTACTGTGTTTATGGTATGAGCAATTCAAATGTAAGCAGTAACTAATGACTAAGCAAGTGGGGTGTTGTGACTGAGCGGACAAGAGCACCGAACACAAGCTCTGGTGTTTCTGTTAAGCAGAGTGTGCGTTTTGAATCCCGGTTGAGACACCTGTGTCCCTGAGCAAGACACTTGACTATATAATTGCTTCTCTCCACCCAGGGCTAAATGGGTACCTGTGAGGGCAGAGATGGTTCTTGTGATTGATTTAGCTTACAGTGCTACATATTTGTTGCACAGGCTGTATACTCCCTCAGGGATCTGAGATGGTTTCAGGAATGACATGGCGCAATGATCAGGGTAAAGTCACCTGGAAATGTAAAAACAAATTTCAAACAGTAGAGTGTATGTTCCTGAACAATAAATTTTTTTGAGTAATTGTTTGTAACGATTTATATGTTTAAAAAATAAATAAAATTGTGTGGGGAGTGACTCCACCTACCCCTTTTGTGACGTCAATCGAGGAAGACTTTGCCTCGATCGAACATCGAACACGCGTACGTGCAAGTACATTCAAGTTTATACGTTTGGAAAAAGTTTTTTTCTTAAATTTTTTTGGGCAATGTCGACCAGGTTGCTGCTGGATGCAGCAAAACAACTAAAGATGGGGTCAGTTTGCAAAGTGGTCCGGTCCGACGTCTTTTCCAGCGCTGTGCAAAAAACACTTCTGGAATACACTACAAATTTTGACATGAAGAGAAAAGTTCTTTTCTAAAACATAACGCCATCCCAACAATTTTGCCAGCTAGTTGGGAAGTTGAAGAAGGTACCTAAAAGACGTAACGAACCTAAAGGATCATTTGCCTAACAGGGACAAATCAGGTATTGTTTCAACTTTGAGTGCATGGTTTTAGCTTGCGCCAAGCTTCACTATCTTGTGTTGGCACTGCATGCGATTCATCGTGCCTCGATTGACGTCACGAAAAGCGCCCTCTCGGGTCGGGCTTATTTTCAAATTTGGAAATAACATTGAAAGTAATTTGTTTAAACCTTATTTAATTGTTTATTCATATTCCACTCATCAAAACACATATTTTAGTGACAGAAGCTTTGTTTGACAAAATACCACTTTCAGGTGATTTTAATAATGTTGGAGGCGCTTTTTGACATGGTGTACAAAGAGCTATATAAAAAAAATCAAATCTTACTTGTAAATGGCTTATTGTCAATATTATTATAGATGCTTGCCCTGTCCGTCCTTGACACCATCATCGGTATTGATAAGCGAGGTGATTGGTTAGCCTTCCTGTCCACCAAGGGATATCTGCGTCATTTTATTGAGAACCTCTCTCAACAAGACCAGGAACTCCAAGAGTCACTTCAGCCGACCCCTGAACCTCTCAAAGCACTATTCATCTTTGAGTCACAAATGGTAAGGAAAGTCATGGATCACACCAATCCCCACTTCTGAAGTCACCTTGGTCTTCTCCTTTCAATATATATCTTGTAGATTTTGTTTAAGATTTGTTTACTTTTTTGACCTCATTTATGCCTAATGGTACGGGCATACTTTGGGTTTTGTCAGCTTAATGCTGATTTACAGGCAAAGTTATCAAACAAGAGTCACATGATTAGTAAGAAAATTAAAGATACCCATGTAACGCAACTGTTTTTCTTTGTAGTCTCTACTGAAGAAGATAGCTCTGAATGCAGTTGGTGCCCAGTCATTGCTACGAGCAGGACTCATGGCAAGACTGTCTGCCTGTCGATTTCTTGACCTTCGACCTGAACATAGCACACAAAGGTAAGTACCAACGATGAATAATTTTTCTCAAAGAGTCCTATTCCACGTAAGCTTGTTCAGTCATAGCATACATCTTTGTTTTTGACTGAAAAAGGGATGCCTTGCAAATGAAATCCATGCAAGTGATTTCTTAGGATTTTTTCCTGATTTCATAATTATATCACTACACACGTTCTATAGACGGACAATTATTTTGCTTTGGATATGGTCTAGATTTAGGTGAAATTAGGCCAGGCTATGACCATCCCTTCCAATAGTTTGCTGAAGACAACTAGAACCTGCTGGTCGAAATGTTGAAAACAAACCAAACGGCTCTTCTCTGAGCCAACACTTCTTCTAAAATAACTTTTTCACTTTGTTGTAACCCACAAGAATAATAACAAATGACTGTGCATAGTTAACCACTGTTTTAGAAATGCACTGAGCCTTGTTGGCCAACAGTTGTTTGTTTGACCTTTACTCTCTGACCTGTGTTTGACCTTACAGCCGTTTAAGAGTAGCATCTTCCAGCCTGGAGCCAGTAGAGGTTGAGACATTCATTCCTGGCATCATGCAGCGCTATCGTCAGCTTCTGTTCCCTGTCTTGAGGTTGTGTATAGCAGTTCTCACGTCACTGGGGAGTCAAAATAAAGAGGCAGCCAATCAGGTGAGGGTCTCATGACAACGGACCCCTTAAGTTAATCAATACAAACATCTCAAATCACTTCTGCTTTCATCTCAAGGTTACTTGTCATTGCATTGTTTCTCCATGGATGGAATGATTGTTCTCATAACATTGCAAAAAAACAAAACATTGGAAGAAATGTGCTTTATAAATGTTTCTGTTACAGGCATAATATTCTTCCTACTGCAGTCTGTTTTCCAATTTGATTTTTCTCAAAAAAATTGTTATTGATGATACCTAAAAAGTCCATTAAAGCCTGCACCATGGGCGTATGTAGGTCAGCCCTTTTTTCCAAGAACCACATATTATGCCTAGAAATTGGTTCTTATCACTAATTGGAACCAGTAGAAACAGTCGAACGGTTCTGTTTTAAGCATTCTAGGAAAATAAGTGTAGATTCACACCCCTAACTTAAGTGTATTATTTCACGATGTAGAACTAGATTATTATTGTCATTGTGTATCTTTCAGGTGTTGCATTTTGTGGTGTCCCACTCTGAAGTCTTTACAGCCATCTTGAGAGAACAACATACAGAACTTAAGCTAGAGTCACTCCAGGAGCTTGCACTTGCCACCAGCGTCATATGTACTGTTGCAACAGACAGTAAGTGTTTCTGTTTTACTTTTTTTGTCTCACAGGCATAAGTTAATTGGAGTGTGTTGGCTAAGTGGTACAATGCACCGGACTCAAGTTACGGTGTTGTCAATTTACTTTCTCGTCCTGGTCATGGCACTTGTGTCCTTGATCAAGAAACTTGCACCATATTCAAATTGGCGGCTGCGGCTATGATCGTGCTAAGTGTGTTGCTAAGGATGTACTCTACTTTAACACATGAAGATACGGAAATCTAGCTGTAGCCGGAGCTGTATCCACCAATTCAGAAAATTTGCTTTAGAATTGCTTTTTTCTTCAAGCATAGTGTCACTGTTCTTCCCATGTTTTGGCCGATATGCACAAATTGCGACCAATGTGCCGAAAAAAAACTATTTCTGTATATATTATTTGAGCAAACATTTAGAATGCTCCAGATTTCACAGTCAGAATTTAAACACCAAGTAAAAAACATTCCAATACCTCGTTTCAATTCAGCATCCTTCAGCCAAACTTAAAAAAATTTGCTCCAGAGCCCTAGAGCTTTTTAAAATCCTAGGGAGTATCCTGAAAGTTTGTATCATTCAAAAAGAATTTTTTTCAAGGGACAGATGTTGATGATTTATTGTCTTTTTCTTTCACAGTTACGCATTACGACCTCCCAACCTCCCAATTCTCATCTAGCCACGTTCCCCTTCAGACTCATCTGAGTCGCATCCATCGGCAAATCCTCGCTCTCGTCCCACAATTCTGCTCGTTGGATTCCCGTCTGCGAGAACTCAAGAGGCTGGACAATACCACTGAGAAGTCCGAGGCTACAAACGCCCTCTATCAAGAGAGCTCGCGCCAAGTTCTCCTGGAGATATCCAGGAATGTGATTGGCTACTGCAAGAATATCGTTGTCCAATCAGGTATAAGGATACATATTTTAAGAGGTTTTTAGGTTTAAATGGGGATCGTCGTCCTGAATTTTTAATTTTTAGTTCTTAAATAACCTCATGTGCCAAAGTTTAGTTGGAAATGTTTGGGTCTTTTCAGCAAAAATAAACTGAGTGATGAAATTTTAACAATGAGGAACAATATTTGTCTGTGTCTTCAGGTACAACGGCTAAAGACAGTCAGGTGCTTTTCACTCCAAGCCTGCAAGAAGTAACTGTCAGAGACTACCACAAAATGGAAAGTAAGTTGAAACAAAAACTCAAGTCTAAAAGGTAGGGTCATAGATCTGGTTCTGTCAACGTAATGCTGATTTAAAGCCGAAGATATAATGAAAGATGCAATAAAAGTCAGATGTGAAAGTTTTAGCTGAATTCAGTGTCTGCTTGCTGTCACAGTATTTTCACAATAACGTTGAATCCATTCAAGTTTAGTGAGGTGACAGCGAGTACCAGTCGCATCTCTGGCCTCAGAAATGTGAGAAACTATGCTTAAATCATTTCTCAGATTCAAATGTCTTTGGGTGAAAAAGTATTTGAATCATATCGCTTTGAAGGGAAGCCTTGCTCAAAATTATTTATACAATCATCAGCTGCAGTGCCTCTCATCAAGTAAGTTTCTATGGCCCTTTATTATTGGTGTATTTACCAACCTTTGACCCTACCTTTAAATTATTTACCGACAATCTAGGTAACTCTCCCTGAAAAAGTGCTTGTCTAACCAAAATGTATATATAAAAAAAGAGTAGTAAAGACTTTCCTGACTGATCGTTTACATCTCCATTCAAGGTGTTCATCTGTCTTCTCTGGACCTCGCCAAGCCTCCCAGTCTTGGGATCATTGTACGTCACTTACGCCAAGCAGTCAGTGAGTTTACCGCCACCAAGGACAGCCATCACCAGCATCTGCACAAACTCAAGAATGTCGCTGAACTATCCACCGAGGAGCTCAAAGAGGTCAGATGTCTAACAGACCTGGGGTTGATTTCACAACGATAGCCCTAACTTAGGATTTGTCCTAGTACTCCTTAGGAGTTATTAAAAACATTTGGCTAGTCCTTAGTTTGAGATGAGATTAGTCTTAAAGACACTGGACACTATTGGTAATTGTCAAAGAGCAGTCTTCTCACTTGGTGTAGCTCAACATGGATAAAAAAAAACCTGTGAAAATTTGAGCTCAATTGGTCGTCGAAGTTGCGAGCCAATAATGAATGAAAATACCCTTGTCACACAAAGTTGTGTGTTTCAGATATTTGATTTAGAGACCTCAAAATCTAATTCTGAGTTCTCAAAATCAAATTCGTGGAAAAATACTTCTTTCTCGACAACTACGTTACTTCAGAGGGAGCCGTTTCTCACAATGTTTTATACTATCAACAGCTCCCCAATACTAGTTACCAAGTAAGTTTTTATGCTAATAATTATTTTGAGTAATTACCACTATAGTGTCCACTGCCTTTAACTCTTTGTGAAGTCTACCCCTTGGCACCAATGATGTCACACGAATTAGAAACCATCGTTTCTATGCTCAGCTATCGGAAACGCTTTATGTAGTTCTAAGCAGTACGAGTACTAACTAACTGTGACGTCAATAGTACAGGGGTCTGGACTTTTCATTTATCCTCCTTGACTTTCATATTTTCTTGGAAGAGACCAACTCTTGTTAGATGTTTTATACAATGTAATGTGTGTACCTATTACATGTACTGTACATAGCATTCTGTGCCTAACTTTAAATCGTATGAATGGATATTGCACTTTTCTGCAAGTTTCTCCAAAGAAGGAGAAACAGACGCCTTGCATAAACTATGACATTACAAGCCCAAACAGTCCTCTCACTGAGGTCAAAGGAAGGGCTATCATTGGCTGAGAGTTGGGCTTGGTGCATTCACCCTTGCTTGGTTCCCTTGTTTGACCTCAGCGAGGGCAGCCTATTCAAGGTGTCTGAAGGCTCACGATTGACATAACAAAACCCTCTCTCAATTTCGTTCCACAGCTTGTTCAGACAATATCAGGCTCAGAATCAGAGAAGCTTCTATCAAGTCAACGTCTTCAACTGGCGACCAGGAAACTAGCCGATGTTGTCCGCCAGAAAGCCGACGAGTTGGCCCTGCTTTACTGTATCCTTTTTACATGTTTGTTTATTGTAGAGTTTTGGCTCAAGGATAAACAAGTGGGAGTTCTATCAAAACTCATTTCATATTTACGCAGAATATCAAAACTTTACCCTCAAATTGCATTCCCCAATTCATCAGAAAATACTAACAACTTGAGTTATTTTTTTTTTCACGACAGATGATGCTGTTTCAAAACTGAAGTTTCTTTTTAAATTGCGTATGCAACACACAAAATATGCATGAAAGAACTGCAACATGTGAATTAATTGTACATAGCTGTTGTTTATGACGGGTGATAACTTTGGGTCTTGACATTAATTCATGGGTCTCTTGTAACTTACTATTTTTTAATCAGTTAACAAGTTATCATATCAAAGATTGTATTCTTATAGTTTGGTAATTTGTTTTAGTATCAATTCGGAATTAAATTAAGCCATCTTTTTGAAATAATGTTATCAACTGTTGCAATAAGGAAATTCACAGATCAGTTGAAGGACAAATGTCTTAAAAAATTGAGAATCTAACTAGAATTTATTTAGAATGTACAGCTCTTTTGAGAGTATACATATTTCAGATAAGATTTATCTTTTTATAATGATATTACAATCCTTAACTAGGAACTACAGATATGATAGAGTGTAGTATGTTCCTTGTCTGGCGCCACCTAGAGTTTTATCTTGTATATTGTCAACCATCTAAGGATAGCATGTTACATCAGTTCACTCTACCAAGGCAATCACCAAGGAATTTAGCTGGTAAGATTTGACTCAAATGTCCTTTGGTTTTTCTTTTTCTCCATTTCTATTTTATGATAAACAATAAGAAACAATGATAAATCTCAGAAGATGAGCAGAGTCTACTGTTCGAAACGTCCAGACCTTACCAGCTCTTTACAAAAGAATCTGAGAAGCGTTACTATTAGGGATTATTCTACATGCATGGACACATTCGCTCCAGATTTTCGGCTATGTCTCATTGTTTGTGTTTTCTCTGTTCAGACCCATACAGGTTCCTGATTGATGGTGGAGGGGATGACCCTAGCCGTACACCCATCAGTCCAGTCTTACAAGGCATCAAAGATGAAGATATCAAACAGGTAAATAAGACCATTTAGAGACCATTCATTTTTGTATAATCAACACACAAAATGCCCAGACATTGCTAATAATATTGTTTATTTCCTGAATCAAATTTTGTCAGTGAAAATGTCAGCAGAAGTTACATTAAACCGAACAATTATTTAGTTTATGTGTTAAGAAATTGGGATGCTATGTTTAAACAAATATTCTACATTGGAAAATTTTATCCGGACATGACCTTTACTTTGACCTCTTTGTGTGAATGGAATACGGTAAAATCTTGCGGCATCTATTGGCATTTTGGTACATGCAAGCCACTTGTGGTTGCTATGGTCTCTAAAGAGACTTCCCACTGCCAGAAGGACAGAAGGGAAACGACTGAAATTGAGTTGGTCATTCCTGAGTGGGAGTGGTTAATGGTTAATGATATGTCTTGGTTGAGCAGTGTAGCGCATCGAACTCAAATTCTGATGGTATATTCATCAGAGTTTCAGTTTTTACTGTATTTGCTGACCAGCAAGACTGTTGTGTATTTCTGACCAGCAAGACTGTTGTGTAGCTTTCTGTCTAAAAGTCCTAGTCCACTGTTTGTGTTAGTTTATTGTTTGGATAGGTGTTTGCTGATTACTATTTGTGGATTGAGACCTGCTATTATATTTTGTTCAATTGTGGCTCGTCTTGACATATACCTCCATGGTTCACTTAGTGTTATTTTTAAAGGAACTCGTTGCGGTGGATCGGTCGAGTTGGTCTTTCAAAAGCATTTGAAACCGTTTGTTATGAAATGCGAATGGTCTGATAGATAATTTACAAGTAGAAGTTAGGAAACACAGTTGGCCCTTTTGTGGAGTCCAAATTTTGACTCAATAAAATGGCCGACCATGTTAGTTCGGAACGTAAAAGGAAAACCGTGCAATTTCAAGTGATAATTGTGTGGATCAATATATTCTACTTTTAAACTATCTTTCTAGCCATATGCATTTCATAACAAATGGTTTCAAACGCTTTCAAAGAGCAACTCATCTGATCCAAGGCAACATGTTCCTTTAATCTGTCATGAGGGACCATTGCCTACAAGCTTTACTTCTTAAATGGATCCCTCCGCAGTGTAGTTCTTCAAGTCTTTGTTTTGAGACATTTACTTTGCATTTTGTAATGATTTCTTTGGATGTAACTTATTTACTTGGTGAATAATCATGTTTGGTTTTGAAAGCTTTACTGTTTAATCCGGAGCATTGTAAAGGGTTTTCTGTATGATTTTTGAGAATGTGTTCTTTAATCTTATGCAAAATATGACTAAAGGTATAGGCCTAATATTATTTTATTTTTAATTAGTAATGTTAGGGAGGTTTTTTTTTTTTTTTTTTTTTTTTTTTTTTTTTTTTTGGGGGGGGGGGGCTATTGTATCTGATTGGATAGAGCCCTGATTATTAGGTAATAATTATATAATTTATTCACTAATGAAATCCTGTACATTGTTTCTAACCCAGCTCCAGATGGACGCAGTGAGCTGTCTGAGTGACATGCTGCTGAAGAGAACCAGAGAGATTGAAACTCAATTCAGTCGAGGCCAGTCACGCTACACTTTCATCTCTGTGCTAGTACGGCGCATCAAACGTCTTCTAACCCTTGGAAATCGCTGAATCTACCCGAATAAATTGAGAAGTGTGTCCCCCTGATCATTCACACTTGAGTGGTACGTCACATCAAACGTCTCCTGACTCTGGGAAATCGCTAAATCTACCCGAATAAACTGAGCAGTCATACTGGGGCTTGACCCACACTCTGCTAATCAGAAACACCAGAGCTTGAGTCCGGTGTGCTTGACCACTCGTCCACGACACACCTCACTAATTTCACTCAAACCCACACTCTGCCGATCAGAAGCACTAAAGTTTGAGCCGGTGTGCTTGACCGCTCGGCCACGACACACCTTGGTCAATTAATTTGGAATCACACTCTGCTGTTAAGAAACACCAGAGCTTGAGTCCAGTCCGCTTGACTGCTCCGCCATGAAACACTTCGCTTATTTCATCTGCCAGGGGGACGCTGTTCATTGACAATTGTAAATAGTTGTTAATACTTAACCGCTACTCTTTATTAGTTCTGCCTTATGTACTAAGAGTATCATAAGAACAGATGGACTGTATTGGCAAAAATCATAGGGCTGTTATAACATACAGTTTAAGAAGGTTTTATTCAGGATTTGGTATAGGGTGTCCAAATTTGATGGAAACTTATAAACTGGATGTCAAATACATTTATATATAAATAACAGATGGAAACAGGGTGTCCAAAAGACACCCAGACATTCCCTCGGGCTTACACTAGGACTTTTAATGAACGTCTGAGGCATTTTATAAATAAACAAGGTTATTTCTTTGTCGTGTTTCTTGATAAAACTTCCAGACGCTCAGTTTGTTCAACACAGTCTTGCTCCCCTGGTCTAGTGTAGCAAACTAATAAAATAAATTTGACGGACGTCTAGGGGTAGGGGGGGTGGTCTTTTTACATGTGGAGTTGTACAGAGAAGGGGATGTTGAAATAATCACTGAAAAGATATGCATTAATTGACCTAAAAATAAATCACATGATATCATTGATACAACAAATCTTGCTTTGGCCATTTTGGGCGTAAGTAACTGGTAACTTTATTCTGGTAAGCATAATTGTGTTGTGCTTAGCTACTTTCTGTGCTTAATCAGCCCAAACCTTTGCATATTATAAACTTGTCCATTTTTGTCTTTTATGCATGGTCTGATGCATAACAATTTATTGAGGTCCACCTCTGCCTGATTGTGTTGTCCAAAATGGATTAAAGTGTATTTTTTATGATATTATTTTCCTGCGAAAACAGAGTTAGCTAAAACGACCTACGGTATAAATGCAAAATAAAAAGTGAATGGCCTGACATTTGGACCCTAGCAGAGTCTTTCTTGAAGGCTAGAAAGATTCTGCTAGGGTCAACACATCAGACCATTGTTTTTTTTTTTGCATATTATTTTCCTCTGAAACAAATGTGAGGTTTAATTATGTCATTATTATTATTTTATCATTCTGGTACTGAAACCAATGATTCCTGGAAAGTAAACTTCAATCAATGTAGCATGCACGTCTGAGGAAACTGGTCCACAAGGGTGCTTGCTTTGTGAACCAGAAACACCTACCCTTACACTGTAGCTTGCAAGCCTGAGGAAACCTGTAAACAAGGGTGCTTGCTGTGTGAACCAGAAACACTGGGGTTAACCCCCACTCTTTCACTGTAGCTTGCAAGCCTGAGGAAACCTGTACACAAGGGTGCTTGCTTTGTGAACCAGTCACCCTGGGGGAACTTCCACTCTTCCACAATAAGTGTTCTGTAGCCGATTTCACGAAGCGCTAGGATTAATCCTATCTTGAGTTAGGACGAGTATAACCCATCCTAACTTGGGATGGGTTCAATGCGTCCTACGCCTTTAGATATGGAATCTAAATCGTCCTAAGTCGTAAGATTAATCCTAAGTTAGTTTGGTGAAATCGACGGCTGTATTTTGTATGCACATGTCCAACGTCCCATTATTAAAGGAAGGGTCAAAGATAAGTATATACTTCAGAAATTAATGACCATAGAAAGATACTTAGTGAGAAGTGCTGCAGCTGTTGAGAGTGTAAACTATTTTGAGAAAGGAACATTTTTTACCCAAAACATTTGAGTTTCAAATATTTGAGGGTTGGTGTCCGTTTGTGAATGCTACAGCCAGAGATGCTGTTGGTACCCTCTGTAACCTCACTAAATGTGGATGGACTTAAAAATACTTATGGAAAAATAGTGACAGATTGTCGCTGTTTTCTTGACAAGTAAGACACTGTTTTCAGCTAAAACTTTCACCTGTCATTTTTTATTGTATCTTTCTAATTTGCGTATAAATTAGCTTCATGTTGACAACAACAATCTATGACCCTACCTTAAATTTGTTCAATGGAAACTGTATTAAATTTACTACAATAAACTTAAATCTTAAAGTTAGTATTGAAGGAAATCTTGTATTAAATTCATTTTGATAGAGTATCATTTATCGCATTTGAAGCGTTTGATTTTGTTTCGCATCCCTGCTTGTTTCATACACAGGCACTGTGATTTTCACGAAGTGGATGTGATGTCACATGTCTGGAATTTTGTGTCTGAGAGGGTAAGGCCATTTTAATTTCGAAAAGGGCACTTCCACTGGAAAATCTTGAAGTCTATGGGGAACTTTGGAAGAGTGACCAAGACCAAGCCAATGGGCCTTGACCAACATTGTTAATTTGGATAGACCAGTTTGTATGGCCCAACACCAGAGCTGCCATTGTTTGCATTTTGCAATTTGGGAGATTTTGTACATGGCAGGGGAGAAATTTCCTGTTTATTTTTTGGGGAGAGTTCGCAGCTCCGCATGTGCATGAAATAACGGTGCAAAATAAAACATCTGTGAAATTTTAAGTCCAGTTATTGGTAGTTGAAGTCACGAGAAAATGGTGAAATCCCAATCATCATTTTGGAATTGTTTGAAACGGCAAACTGTCTATATACAAGAATGTAAGCGAAGCCATCTTTTAAAACTACAAAAATTGACAATTAATACAAACTTAGTTGCTAAGAAGCATTGCAGCTGTTCATAATGTATAACATTTTGAGGAACGATTCTCTTCTGAGCCAAGGAATGTGGTTTTTGAAACGACCAAACGGTAAAAAATGGTATGCTTTGCCTTCAAACTCATTCCGCGCCGATGACCATTCAAAAAAAAGTGTATTTCACGCTAACAATATAATGTCTAAAGATCGTCTTTAGGCGACCGTCTTTGGAGATTTGAATTTCGGCGGTGTACGTTTGTGATTGTTACGGCTCTAGAAAACCAACTCGAAGACATCTTAAAAGTTCTTGAAAACACATAATAATGAATTATTTACAAAGAAAGAGTCCACTTATGTTGTAAAGAAGATACGGGTTTACCTTAAAACGATACTTCCTTGTTTCGTTCCCTATTCCTTACTGCTTATTATCGTCTGCAAAAGAATTGTTAAAGATGAGCGTGAATTGTTTGGTAAATTTGCGTTTTCTTTTGATCACAGAAAAGGCAAGGTGCACGCACTTAATTTCAAAGTGAATTAACTGAATTAATATTTTTAGGCTTACCCTTTGTATTGGTTTTTTTGATTGGTGGATTGATTTGTTGATTGACAACTTATTCACTGCTAAAAGGGGAAATAATAATGAGCTATAATGAAGTTTTCAGCTTTAACAAATTGGACCAGTTGCGGCAAGTTTTGGCAAAATATAAACTAGGCTAGCTTTTGTAAACTACTTGCCAACCAAAAGGAAAGGGAAAGCTGAAGACCGAAGGACTTGTGATTGATAACCTTTAATATCCATTTTAATTTTTTTTTCCGGTAGGAACATAACACTCTGTGCTTCATTGTTTGAGGAGACTAGATAAATTTGGGGTTTAAAGTTGACTTGGGAAGTGGACAAGTGGTTCACGAAAACTGGCAGCAAACCGGTTTGGGAAAATGCAACTTTTTTGTCTTTTTGTTTTCTGGGGTAGCCTTCGGCTGACCTGCCTTGAAAAGAAATGTGAAGTTTCGTTAGCCGAAAATAGGTTTGATTAGTTTTCAAGAGGTTAAGTTATTCATATGGATGTATTGTTGAATAGTTAGCATTTAGCGTTAGTTGCAACGGGAGTGTATTAGTGATGCACCCTTGGTGAGGATAGACCCACAAAATACAGCCCGCCCTCTGTCACAGGGACAGTGCCCCATTTCAACTTGTGGTTGGGGCCGCCGGCAAGGGGCGGTAACCTTTAGTGTGGTACCGTAGGGAATCCGTTTGAGTCACACAGTATCCATGATGTCTGGTGGCCATTTGTGTGACAAAACTTTCGAAACTCCTTGTGTATAATTATAAGCTTGTTTTTAAACGTGCCATTGCCGTGAAACAATTATTCCAGGCTAAATTCACGCAATACAGTTTACAAACATATCATGATAAATCAAAAGATAAGAAAAAAAGAATATTCGCTTTTCAAAATGTGCACATAATGTCCTTTTGCAAATTTATTTTGTCTTACTAAATAACCTAGTTATCATCCTTAGATATTTGAGTCATGTTTACAAAACTCAATTAACTGCATCTGGTCATTGTTAATACCAATTTACCTGTACAAATTGCGAAACCAATATGTCCCTACCGAATAAATATGTAGAGCAAATAATTTAAAAGTTTCCTGGAAGTCGGTCATTCTTAATCACTTCTGATGACGCAGTGTTGAATATTCATGACCGAATACAGCAGGGGTTCTCCGGCACCCGCCTCCTAGTGATCACTCAACCATAACAATAACTGGGTACCAGTCTATCACACCTAGCTCACTAGCACTCTACTCGCTACACAAAGTTTACGAAATCGTTTCCGGAAGCTAAATGGACTTATGTAGCACACGTTGATGTAAGTTATTAACTAGTATTGTGCCGCAGTAGAACAATATTTCTCGAGACATTTTAAACTGTTTTAAAAACCCTGGATAGAAGCTGTAGTGACGGCAAGATGACTTCGAAGTATTCTTTCATATTCCTGCTTTTTTGTGGATTATTTCTGAGTGGAGTCGTGGGAGATATCATAGCCAACAAGGATGAAAAAGGTAAGATTTTTTAAAACGTAAACTTGTGTGAGTGTTGTCTGTGTGTCATGTCATGTGGTGGTGGGTACGTGCATTTTTATGCCCAGATTTAAAAATCATTCCCTCCCTACCAGGTTTGGTTTCGATTTGTGCAGTGTTACACATGTTCCTGATGTTGTTCAGTCTCAGTTTTGTATTTGTCATGTTGATTTATATTGTTGAATTATCGTGTGACGAGTGATGACAGTTCCTCAGTTTTAATTTGAAATTCCGTATTGCTTTCGATCGATAGATCTGTTTTACTCAAGTATGTAATGATTTTTTTCATTTTATGGAATACTATTTTATAAATTAATTATTAACTTTCTAAAATAGCACTTAAAAATAACTGCTATCGTATCAGCAAATGTGTGGATTACAAATGCAAAAAAGAAAGTGTTGACAAATTTTACATCCATCTAGACTTAATTAAAAGCAAATTAGCTACATACAAGTTTTACAACTTATCTAGAGCCCCAAAATATATAAAATTCATCACAATTCAAACCTGCAGCTCTGCAAAGATACATGTAGTTAAACAAAATGGGTAATAATATAAATAATACTATAGTTTTTTTGTTTCAGTTGTAAATATCTGGATAAATACCTTTTTACAATTGGTGGTACATGATAAATAATATTGACTGTCTTGACTACAGAAGATTGAGATAAAAAGCAAAACAATTTTTTTACAGTGAATTTGGTTACCCTGTATTTAAAATAAGTAACTAATAAATTAATGACTGAAAGTATTTTAATTGTAAATCATAAATGGTGAATTGTGTAAAACTAACAGGCCCCAACATACCAAATTAGGATAAGATATTTGCAGAACAGAAACGACAAAAACAAATTGTGGTTTTCAGTAACCTGAGTTGTGGTTGGATATTACAAACAAACTTTATTGACCGTTTGAGAGGGTTTACGGACGGCACTGAAATTAAATATGCCATGACTGTACAGGAGAATAGCGTTGAAAATAACAATCTCAGTGCCTGCTGAACTAGCAGATTATAGGGTCAGTACTATTGTGTGCCCCCGAAAAGAAGTAAAAAAAAAACTGCGCATATTTGGTGAATAGGTAATGAAAAGAACCAGTAGAAAGGTTTTGTAATCCCTCTTGATTCAGTGTCAACAAGTTTATATTGGCAGGGAGTTTTGGTTTGAGTTTCTGACTGAACACCAATGGTTGTGGCTACAGTACAATTGATAGCAACAAGAGAGTTGTAGCCTGAAATTTGTTGGCGAAATGAATCGTCCTCATAGAACCGCAGAACATTCTTTGTACCAATTTCATTCATCCCGTCGTCCATTCATTTCAGTTGAGTTACCACTCCTCCAATAAATAAAATTAACTGTCTGACACATAAGTTTCACAAGAAATCAGTCAATAAACTTGGTTTTTTTCTGTTTAGACCACAATTTGAATTCATAAATCAAAATTTCTGTAAATCAACACGTGAGTCTGTCGGATCATTTGTGCTTTTTAAACAATTCAGACCTAACCTAGAGCAGAAATATTTGAAATGAAAGGGGTTTGCACAACACACTTAACTACTTACTGTAAAACATTATAATTGATAAGTAGGGCCTCTGTTTGTATTTACCTTTATGAATTGAACTGCTTACCCACCAATGTTAAGTACCTTTGGTATACACGCAAAGTATAGTAAATGACCTAAAGTTTTGACCCTAGCAGAGTCTTTCTCAAAGGCTAAAAGAATTGCATTGGTGTGAATTGATGTGGAAATACAAAGATTGATTGATTGATTGATTCTTCAAACTTTTCTAAGCTGCATTACACATAAAGATTAGCTTCCTATTGAAAATAACCTTGTCAAAGGTCTAATTTCAGCCCTTGTGGTTAGAACTCCCCTGGTTTTTTAAACGATGATTTGGTCGAAGGAGAGAAGTTTGTTAAAGTTAGGCAAATTGAATGTTTATTTTTGCCTGTGTGAAACTGCTCTGCTTTGGAATCTTGAGCAACTGCTGAAAAGTTTGATAATGATTAAGTTTAATAAGTTTTAAAAACAACTTTTTAGTGAAAAATATATTTTCATTCAGGCTATTTTGTATAATTTGCACATCAGCCTGATGATGGCTAGCTTTTGCATTGGTCAATCCTGCTTATATATTTGTTTGCATCAGGCTGATGATGGCTAGCTTTTGCATTGGTCAATCCTGCTTATAAATATATTTGTTTGCATCAGGCTGATGATGGCTAGCTTTTGCATTGGTCAATCCTGCTTATATTTGTTTACATCAGGCTGATGATGGCTAGCTTTTGCATTGGTCAATCCTTCTTATATATTTGTTTGCATCAGGCTGATGATGGCTAGCTTTTGCATTGGTCAATCCTGCTTATATATTTGTTTGCATCAGGCTGATGATGGCTTGCTTTTGCATTGGTCAATCCTGCTTATATATTTGTTAATGTAACAACATGTACATACTAGTGTTACTTAGTACATACTTAGTATTTTATTCATTGTTGTATCTAAAGCACCACAATTTGCAAAGCACAAGAAGAAATAAACTACCTCTAGTGCCAATTGACAGTTTATAAATGATATAACAGTGTATGATGTATGATGAGGAAACATGGATGATGTTCAGTTTTAACTTCTGTAGTTTTAGTTTAACGTCACTTCCAGAATGTCTAGACTTTCAAAATAGATTTTTTTTTGTGGAGACAATGTTGGCCTAAGAGAAGGATCCCAACCAAACCACTGTTGTCTCTTTCTGTGTCATCAGTTGACCAGTGTATTGCATATTATGTTACCACAGTGATAACCATATTAGTTAAAGGAAGTGTTTGATAGCTGGAATATAAGACCATTTTAAAATAATCAAGAAATCTACCGATTGGGTGGTATCAAAGTTCATTGATCCCTTGGAGCTATGCTTACTGAATACCAGCGCTGAGCTGACCACAAATCTAAACTGTTGCCAGATGTGATTCCATGATGGGAGGTTCATGCACTAAGAGTCTAAGACAGCGAGTGATTTTAAATAAATAAGATTGTCCGCTAGTAATCTGGGCATCTGACTTCTGAAGGACTATCCTTTACCATTTACTTTTCATTTGTAGCACTCTCGTTTTTGAGAAAAATAGGGGAGATTTTAGTTATTTTTAGCACCATACATGTTCCTGTTCAAAATTATAGGCCTAGGGAAAACCAAAAGCTTTTATTTGTTGTTTTTCTCCCAGAAAAATCTGTTTTAAGTTTCACTTGATAAGTTTCACCATGTGTATTTTGGATTGATTAAAAACAAAACCCAAATAAAAAACCAAAAGTCTATAAGTAATAAACCAAAATTTGGGGTTGAACAAAGTCAAAGAAACATTAAACCGGAGGTCATTGGTTCAATTCAAATCCTGCTCCTTAGTAATTTTGTCTTTGTTCAAACCCAAGTTTTTCAAAATAAACAATCTTCACTTTAAGTCGATCCGCAATCCACATCCGTAGCTACATACGTAGGTTGTACGCCACAAGTTAGTAGTTTGTTATATTTGGTGAGTTTCCTGAGGTGTCATAAAACTTAGCATCGGAAACATTTGAAATCACCAAAGCCCTGGTTTTGTGGAGTTTCCTTCCTTTCATAGGAAACGTAGTGGTTTCATATCCACGTTGTTTAACTGTCAAGATGTTATGATAACTCACTATATCTGATTAGAATGTCCGAACATAAGCAGGATCTATAAAAAACACAGTTACCTTGAGAAAGGGATGTTTATCCTACATACAGTCAGATAACTTTACCAGATTAATCCTGGTTCAGGCAACGAAGACCTGGGGCCAATTTCATGGCTTTGCTTAGTACAGTAAGCGAAGAATCAACGCTTATGGAAGCAAGTTGGGAATTCCATGCTTATATAATGTACATAATGCGTCAAGCCTATTTCATGGGTGGCAATATTTGCCTTTGCGCTTGCGTACACGATGTAACCTAGGCACTCTTCTCTTACAGTACACTTTTTCGTACATGTAGCGCAGAATTTCAGCACTTGCACAGTAAGCGAAGAAAGTTGATTGAAGTGCAGAATTTGGCAGAAAGCATCCATAAAATTGGGCTTGGGTTGAACTGCTCCACAGAGGCCATGTTGCCAGGGTGGTGGCCTTGGTGCCCTTTTAAACAGTCTGCTCCACAGAGGCCATGTTGCCCGGGTGGTGGCCTTGGTGCCCTTTTAAACAGTCTGCTCCACAGAGGCCATGTTGCCCGGGTGGTGGCCTTGGTGCCCTTTTAAACAGTCTGCTCCACAGAGGCCATGTTGCCCGGGTGGTGGCCTTGGTGCCCTTTTAAACAGTCTGCTCCACAGAGGCCATGTTGCCCGGGTGGTGGCCTTGGTGCCCTTTTAAACAGTCTGCTCCACAGAGGCCATGTTGCCCGGGTGTTGGCCTTGGTGCCCTTTTAAACAGTCTGCTCCACAGAGGCCATGTTGCCCGGGTGGTGGCCTTTGTGCCCTTTTAAAGAGTTTCCTTAGAATTTTAGAGTTTTCTAATCCAATGATTTCTCTTGTCTCTTTATCCATTCAATTCACAAAATTTACTTGTTCTGTTATTATCTTTTGTAAAAAAAAAACCCAACCAATAGGCCTATGTTGGAAGACGTGTGTAACAGAATTAAGCAATTTAGAATAACGACGAAATTAAAACTATTGATTTTTCAATTATCATTAAGAATTAGTCTTAAGACTCCTGTCTAGTAATTTAATATAGCTTGAAGGCTTTCTTTAGAATTTCTTACATGTAACAATGTAACAATGCATGACAGATATTTTGTTTCTTTTCTGCATTGTTTATCTGAGACGTTTTTAATTTGAAAAGCTAATGAATGGAGACGCTGGCAAGGAGTTTACTCTGGACACAGACGATGGATTTTAAAGTCATTAAGCCCTGTCATACTTGTCTACTGACTGGACACACAAATTTGACTGGTTCTTGCGGAAGACTGGATTGATTGATTTAGCTTGGAAGACTTAGTGCTGTACTGGTGGTATGTAGCTCTCACTGATTCTGCAGGAAGTTCCACTAAAGTAAACCATTCTTTCCATGTCTTAATTAATTATTTGTTTTTGAAAATCTCCCTGATTGCAGAAACCTAATCCATATAATGTTGACTATAAATTGTAATTCTAAATATCTCCCTGAATGTTGTATAAAAAACTGTAATAACAAGTAAACTACTGTCAAAGACAAGAAATAACATTTCAAGAATGTAATCAGGGACAGGTATTTTGATTACTGTACTTGAAATCATCCGGTATTCCGGATACGAACCAACGCTAAATTCCTGTCAAAACCACAAACTATTGGTTCCAGCAGCACAGCTCCGACCTGTGCACAATATAATTTGTTTTATATTCATTCTGGTTAGAGTGCATTTTACAATTATTCTACCAAAGTGTACGCCTTACAGCTTCTAAGACAGAATATTTCCTTTAAAACCTTCTGAAGTGTGACTCGATGTATGCCGTGGTAGACAACTTAATTATGTGATAATACCCTTAATTATAGAATGGCAATGGGAGATTGAGATGTAGGAGCGTAATTTAACATGCATATTGTATGTTGCGCATGTGTCACTTCAACTCCATGCCTGGATTTCGTTGGACTGTAAAAATATTAACGCTAATTATAAAATGTGTCGCGATGAAGTCCTTTTCAGATTGCAGAGCTAATTCCCAAGATTCCCATGGGATTTGCCTCCTTTACTGAGCCTTGGTTCTTTGGTTCTTTTACATATTTTTCCTGATCTTATTTCCTGTGTAACAATTTATTAAAAAGGAACATTTGCAAAATTCAATTTGGTCGAAAGGTTTGTAGACTCATTTTGCTAAAAAGTAAAATATTTAGGCCCTATTTAAAAAACAAACAAATTTTCTTTGTAAGAGTAATGACCCATTCAACAACTAAAAGGTTGTTTTTTATGGGGCCTTGAGAACACATAAAACAAAAAAAAATAGAATAAATTAGAAGAAAACAAAGAAATTTACCATCCAACCAGAAAGGCCATCAGTAGGTCTACATGACAAAGTTAGTTCAAAGAAATGGATGTTTTTAAAACAACATCAGCAACAGTAACAACAATAAACAACAATTTATAAAAAAGGACAAAATGCAAGAAAAACTATTGAATCTTTACCTACTCTCGGCACTTTGGATATTTAAATTTAACATCAATTCTCAACCCCCCTCCCCCCATGGGTGCTTATAATAAACTGAAAGAAGAAAAATCCCTGCTCGCTTAAATGCTTCTATGCATTGGCATTCCTCTGGATCCATAACTCATTTACAACTTGATGTGTGACAGTTCAAAGTTTAAGAGTCACTTTTTGGAATTCTAAAATATAGCTGACATTGTAGTCAGATAAACATAACTGAACTTTGTACTTGTCTGTTTAGTATTAATTTTAATGCCTACAAATAGAAGTACATTACATTGTTAGTATCAGTGATCAATCATACACATGTTCAGTAACTATAAATTCCCTAACCAGTTTGCTAGGGTCCTCTGATAACCAAATCCCAATATCCAAACTATTGGGCCTGCAGGACTCTGACTATGTCGGTATTGCCTGATCCCATGTATAATCAGTTTACTGGTGTAGTCCTCATTTGACACCATACAGCAACTCAACACCCAAACTGTTGGACTCTGATTATGTTGGTATTGCCTGATCCCATTCAAAACATATTAAGTTTGTTGGTGCAGTCCTCAGTGCTACATTAAACACAGCATGAAGTTGGATTGTGAAGGCTTGGGGTAGTTGGGGGCATATTGTTACTATGTACAGTGTATACTGTATAGTAAACTGCCATAGAATATTGTGAATTGGGAACCAGTTTCTTTCTATGCACTTAAAGCACTATACGTAGTCCTTCAAACATTGCAACACAAAATGTTTGTAAAAATGCAGTGTAAAACCTTCAGTTCTTGAGTTGTTGAGGCTCCAAGTTTTGTTTTCAAATTGAGTGCATGCGTAACTCATCAGAAAGAACTTTGCTAGGAATAAATGTTTGTGTCTGTAAACTTGGACTGTTGAAGAAAGCAAAACATGTATGCGTCTATCTGATGGTGCTTTTGAATGGTTTTGGCAACATTTCATAGCGTGTTGTTCCAAGCCATGTGATATTTGGTCACCCTGTACCCATAGTGGATTCGCCTGCTTGTTTTTCCCCAGTGAGACCAATTAACTACTATTCTTGTTATCAATTTTAAGAAATGTTGTCAATTTTAGAAAATGTTGTCATCTCTGATATTGTGGTTTTAAACCTTGTGATCACAGGACACGCATAACATACATTGTAGTCACATGTCGCATGAGTCACATGACAAGCTCCAAATTTAGACTATGGTTTACTCAAGTAAACAACAATATTTCTCGTAAAAACCCTGGTTTTATTTTTGTCACACTGCTTAGGTTTTTATGACCTTCCATGCTTAAAGTGTCTTTTTGACCTGGCAAGTCCGGTTCATGTGTAATAAACAGATTGGTTTTCAAAGTCACAGCATTTTTCAAGGGTTTTTAAAAAACCTTTATGCCTGCTGGCAGGAGCAGATGTTGGGGTCCCCTTTTATGACATCTTCGCTCAGGTAGCAGTAAATAAGTAGGACAGGTCTTTTCAGAACTTAGTTGTATTCCAAATTCTAAAATCTACTCTGCAGCAGTAGAGTAAAAAGCAATCCCCAAAAACAAAATCTACACAGGAAAATGTTGATATGGTGTTATCGCAAACCAAATACACATTGATACCATGTAATGCCTAAAAAGACTATAGACCTTTACCTTACATGAGGGTCAGTGTTACAACTTATCTGACAGTAAGTCATTATGCGCATCTGCTTCACGTCAAGATTTGTCACTACTTCTGGCTTCAAAGCTGAAAATTTACCCCCAAATCATCCATTTCATCGTTCAATGGCATTTGTTATGACAGAAATTTTTAATTCTTAGAAGACCTAGAGTCTTGGAAGAACACACCTAAAAGCAAAAAATAAAGTTAAGTCCTGATACAAAAACAAGCTCAATGCAATTCCTAAGGGCTTCTGGTTATCGTAGGAGTCAGTTTGTATGAAGTGGTGTGGCTTACAGTGGATTTATGTCAAAACTTACAAACAAAATATTAGACAGCAATTAGAGGCACACTGTCTGGACAAGTACATTGTTTATTTACTTTCATATCACCACCAACAGATACAAATGGGTTCAAACTTATTAGAATTTTGTTAAAGGTATTGCACTGTGAGGTATTCTTTCTAATATTCAGTTTAGAAACACAAGATTGCCAGACTTGTCTGGTGTAAGCTTACTTGCTCTATGCTTAAATCACTGGCCTGGGGCCTAGGTTGGGCCTGATTTCTACCTCCATGTTTCCAGTGTAACTTTCAAGCCCTGCACCAACAATCTGATAAGGATTTAGAATTGTCTCAAATTGCAGGCGCCGGAAACCGAAAAGTTATCAACTTTATTTTATTCAATGACTCACAAATTTGTTGTACCTTATTGCTGTACTCTGGGAACATGGGAAAACCCTGTCACTTCCTTGCTTTGTTTGTTGTTCATCTGATCTGATTCTGTGTAACCAGTAGCCTTTAGTCAAGGCGCATGCGGCACCCCCAGATGTCAAGCATGACCCCAGATATCACGCACGAAAAAACCCCAGCGCGAGCGGCGGAGCTGCGAAGCCCTTTTAGCAACTCGTTTTGGGGCCTATGTTTTTCTTTACTTGATTTTGGTGGGAGAAACGTAATGCATAATGTATGAGCGTGATGAGTTGTTGGCCAATGAGAAGACGCAATACCATAGATAACACGCCGCATGCACGCCCCATGACCCACACACATATAATGGTGCACTAAAAAGTCACGTGCTGAGGGCAACCCACACAAGGTGCATATATGAATAACTAATTAGATAAACGAGTAGCTAAAGGCGCTTCGCGGCTTCGCCGCTCGCGCTGGTCTGCTTTCGTGCGTGATAATTGGGGGTGCAGCCGCCGCGTCCGCCTTGATTAAAGGCTATGTAACCAGGTGATAAAGGTTCCCTCCAAACCCCATTTCCACTTCAAATTCAAATGCATCGTGTAAAAAAGTACACTGTATTGACTTTTCTCCCAACAATTGTATTTACACCAGTAATATTTCAATAATACTTAATGAAGTTGTATTCTTTGAGGTATTGCAAGCTTCTCTTTGTAAACCTGTCTTTGCCTTTCGCTTTGTCTGTGATTAGTCAGCAGGGTAGGCCTCGATAAGAGTTAATATTGAGTGAAAATCCATCTTAATTGCTAAGCAAAGTGTGATGTCAAAATATAAATCACTATGGTCGTACGGACAACTCATCTTAAGATGAATATTAGAAATCGACCCTGTGTAGCTTGTTTTAGCATTACTAGTCTGCCAGCTTTTTTACTAGATCATATTTCATATTAAATAGGATGCTTATCAAACACTGAACTAGCCAGCCGAACCCTTTAGAAAGAGTTTTGACCAGTTCTCAAGAGTTTAAAATAGCACCGTTCAACGGAGAACACAAGGTCTTAAATTACCTGGAGGCAATGAGGACATGGCCTTGGTGCCCCCTTCAAAAGTCTCATAGACTTTAAGATTTACCAATGGAAGTGCCCTTGGCAAAACGAAAGTGGCCTTGCCCTCTCTCAAAGATGAAATTCCAGACCTGGAATGCTGTTGCTTTCAACATCCTACTTGTCCATATTTTTTCTCTGGACAACATTATCATCTGCTCAGGACACAAGTGAGGTTGAAGACTTCTGACTGAAAAACAACTCTCCGAACTACTAGTCTTTAAACTGCGCAGTTCGCTGAACCATTTGGGTTTTTAAAAGACAGCTGTGGCATCTTCATCATCCTTATCCTCATCTGTATTAAACATCTCAGGGATGCCAAGATGATTCATGAGGGCCCATGGGTCGTCAGCGCACTTGATTGCTCTCTCCATTCCCATCACTAAGCACACACTACTGGATACCAACGTCTTCTTCCTCAAGAAGTCATCAGGGATGATAGTTTTTGATGAGGGGAATAAGATGCACAGACGTTAGATCGACTGGTGGAACTTTCTGCTCCTTTGAGCACTTTAATTTCTTACATCTGGTCGGCGGTAGCAGAGACATGACCTCCGCCTGACTCATAACTTTGAAACTTTCATCATCGTTTTCTCAGTAAACATATCGTGGGTCAGCGTGGTGTCGCTGTCAAAAGTGCCGTAACCAAAGCCTCCTTGAGAGGGAAGCTTCAGGGTTTGGGATCATTGAATTCCCTTCCCTGACTGTCCAGTGTGAAGAGTTCAAGAACTCCAAGAAACACTTAGTTTTGACTTGATCGATACTTAGTCACAGACTGCTCTGAGCAAAAAACAATTACAGGAAACTTTAGGGCCTATAATATTAAACAAGCATGGTTTCATTAAAAAGGTTTTCAAAGTATTTTCCTTTTGCCTAACCCCCTCTTTCCCCTACCCCACCATTTCCCGTACCCCACCATTTCCCGTACCCGACCACTTCCCCTACCACACTACTTTCCCTACCCAACTATTTCCCCTCCCTCTCTTTTCCCACCCTCCTTCTTCACCAGACCCATTATATACACTGCAGAGGTAGTCCATTCGGTTAACGTGAAGAACTAGCGTGCGTCTGCTCCACACCTTTCACAGCGAGCTGTTCAATACGGGAAATTTCCTTTTAACTTCACGCACCTGTGAGACTGAATAAAGTGTAACATGTTTTTGGATTGGTAAACTGGAATGAAAAAGGATTACAGTTCCAATTCTGGCTGTGCACTCGGCCTTATCACGTCAACACACCAACCTTGTGTCGGGGATTTCTGCATGAAGCACAAATAAAGTTCCTCATAATGGTACAATTTGATACTTTCCACTCTCCATTAGCACACTTTATTTTCCTGTATGGTGTTTTACATGTATTCAAGTCTGGTGAACGCAACCTAAAGACAACATGGAGACGTTTATGTTTGCTGTCTTTGTTGAGTTGATGCTCATTTTGACTGTGTTTGACTGTGGTAAGCAAAGTTATAGTAGGCCTGATTAAATGGAGTTGCTCAAGCAGAAATGACTGCTTAATTTTTTTTTCTCTGAGTTTTGTGTGTGAAGCAAAAACAGTCACGGGGACCAGTCACAGATTAGATGTCACATGTAATGGTCTTTTGGCTGGTAACCTTGTTATGGTTAGCATAACTTATATTGTGCTTGGCTACTTGTTGTGCTTAAGCAGCTTTATGAAATTGGGTAATGTTTGGAGGGGTCTGAGGTTGGATTAAATACATGACACTTGTTAACAAAGTTCACTCTGTGTGGCATTTTAGTTTGTTCACTCTAATGAGGCTTGTAGCCCTGAAATGGGACTGATCCACAATAAGTCATTTGTGACTCATGTCTTAAAAGATTTATGTTAAAAAAGATTCTGAAGTTTGGCACCTTACATTCTGCACTGTTATTCGGATAATGGACTTTGTTTTTTGTATCTTATTGACATGTTCAAAGCATGTTGGCATCATGGTGTTACATTTTGTGTACCTTTTTTATATTTTTTATTTAAGACTGTGAAGGACACAGTCTGACTGTTGTGCACAGTTTCGTGCCAAGATGCAATAAGACTGGTTACCACACGCTGTCATGCTTTTACAATTCACACCAGCGTTAACAAAGACGAAGAGATATTAAAAAAAGGAGAGCAAAACAAAACTCATAGTAAGAGTTTAATCTTGGAGATATTAAATGTATGTGCTGAACTGTTGATCATAGTCCTATAGATCCAAGAAGGGTCGGCATGTGAATTGGATTTACTGTCAAGGGCTTGGGTGATGTTTTCATGTCCCGGTGAGATGTGAATTGTGGTTAAATAAAACCAGACATTCTGTTCCAATACTCGCACTTGTTCAGCTGAGTGGAAATAATTTGTAGACTTTATGAAAATTAGATTTTATGAAAAGGGGACATGGAATGGGATGTGTTCGCTCCTTGGGAGGTGATGTTTTTAATCCAGTCATCTAGTTTTAAAATTTATTAATAAAAAGATGTTTTCAATTTCCACTATCTGCTGAAATGGTGTACACTGTTTAGATGAGAGGGTATGATTTCTACATGCACGTCAGTGGTATGCAGAAAGTTTGTTTTGGTTTTCTTAGTTGGGTGGAGGGGGGGGGGGGGGGTTGTCAATAAACCAGTGTGCCATATAATGTTTTTTAAATATATTTATTCATTTATTTCATTTTTTGGGGGTAGGGGGAGGGGCGCCCGACTGCCCCAGCAGTAACCCCTCGGAACAGTCACGGTACATTGATTTAATACTTAATAGGCCCTTTAGAACTTTTAATTCCATAAATCTTGTGGATATCTGGGTTGGAAACAATGGCAATTCAGCATTCTGCCTCTATTCTGCTGGCCAGATGCCAGGCAATACACCAGAGGACCAGTGAGAATTCTCTCCAAGTGGTCCGGCGGGCTTGTTTAGTGTTGACAAGTATCACTATTCAATAATTGACATAAAATATTAAGCGACATTAAAATACTTGAGCGGACTATTGTAAAGACAACCTAGGGTTTTTGATCTGCTACTCACTAAAAAGGGTTAAGGGTAAACCCAGCAATCCAGGTCTCTCAGTGGCCCCTTAGAAAGACGAGACGTACCGAAACACCTTTTCAATTATGTTGGACATCTAATGTGTCAACACCTGGCACCAATGCAACTAAATTTGATTTGGGAAAACCGCCGAACAACAAGTATTTTATCTCAGCGTGGCAACAACTCTCGTAATAAAAGCTCGCTGCTGGCGTACAGGTACACGTAGTTCGGTAAATTCAAATCTACCCAAGTCTTTTGACAAAAAGCAGTGGGTTTGACACTTGCCCAATTATCCGGAACTTTCATAAAAGCAGGGTGCTGGGCCCTGTCAAAGCTGGGTCATATGTTGTTAACAATGATAAACCATTGAATGGCTGATAAATCACTATGACAGACGCGAAGTTGAACTATTGTTGCACGTTGGGTTTGTACAGGTATTTATTTTCACACTTTTTGTAAAGAAGGAGCGGGAGGGAGGGGGTCCTCACATTACTTTTTATGTTTGACTGGTTGTAGTAAAACATTGGTTTGTGATACTTCAAGTGAAAAGTGTTTTTATGATGTTTAAGAATAGAACAGTGTCTGTTTGCGTATTTATGACTTTTTTATGGTGTTTTACAATGTATTTGATGTAAGGTTTGGTGTTGCGGTGCTGTATGCAAACTTGTCAACATGTGTTTATCATTGAACTTTTTTACCAGAATGGAATTTTTTTTCCTTGAAGAATTCAATGTCAAGAGGGTGTTTTTTTTTGCTCTGTTTCACCCTCAGCAATATTAGATTCCAATAAAATGCAAGGTCTGTTGACTTAAGTTCATAGGCTGTGAACCCTGTTTCTGAGCCCTGTTTATTTGGAATGATGTTCGCCCGTATCCAGAGGGTCCTTGGGCTCTATTCTATTCCTCCGCTGAAGTAAAAGCAACCTGCAAAACTAGGTCTCATTCACAATCGGGTTTCTTTGAATCCAGTCAAAAGATCAAAACAATCGTCATTGTTGGATGTGTACACATGCAAATCAAGGTCTGCTTAATGTTTGTTTGGGTAGCTAAACTGGTGTAGTCATTATAAAGTGCTTTCAATGTTGATTTTTCCCTCTGTCCTTCCTGCTTTGTGAGAAAGAAAAAAAATCCCAAGGAAATATGTTCTTTAAAAACTACAGCAGAAACCATTTAACAGCCGGGTGCGAAAAGGATTATCGTTAAAATACAAATTGCAGTTTGTCACTTTTTTCGTTTGCCACAAAATCTTCTAGAATAACAGCGCTTAACAAAAGTAAGACTTGTGTAAAAGTTCAGGACTTTGTTCCTCAACACAACATTCTTGTCCTTGAATGTGTGAATTGTACAATAGTGAAAAGTAGCTTAGTAAATTTGTTTGGGGGGAATTGTCACAGTGTGTTTTTCTGTAAGTTACAATATGCAAACACTTTATTTGCAATGCAATTTGTCAAGCTTACTTATTGGAAATCCCCTAACCTTGATTGACACCTTTTCTTTTAGAAATTAATTGCCATTTATGTTTGTGTGTTATTGACTGATTGAGCGGAAACAGATTGATTGATTGATTATTTGTTGAGGTGTCTCAAAAAGGAAGTACACGTACTGTTTGGTGAGGGGGGGGGGGGGTTGTAGTTTATACAAATAAAAAAAATTGAGTTCAAGTGAGGCTGAGTAAAACAAATCACCAGTTGATTGCCCCTACCCGTATCCTTGTTTAAAACGATTGCCCCTACCCGTATCCTTGTTTAAAACGATTGCCCCTACCCGTATCCTTGTTTAAAACGATTGCCCCTACCCGTATCCTTGTTTAAAACGATTGCCCCTACCCGTATCCTTGTTTAAAACGATTGCCCCTACCCGTATCCTTGTTTAAAACGATTGCCCCTACCCGTATCCTTGTTTAAAACGATTGCCCCTACCCGTATCCTTGTTTAAAACGATTGCCCCTACCCGTATCCTTGTTTAAAACGATTGCCCCTACCCGTATCCTTGTTTAAAAACGATTGCCCCTACCCGTATCCTTGTTTAAAACGATTGCCCCTACCCGTATCCTTGTTTAAAACGATTGCCCCTACCCGTATCCTTGTTTAAAACGATTGCCCCTACCCGTATCCTTGTTTAAAACGATTGCCCCTACCCGTATCCTTGTTTAAAACGATTGCCCCTACCCGTGTCCTTGTTTAAAACGATTGCCCCTACCCGTGTCCTTGTTTAAAACGATTGCCCCTACCCGTATCCTTGTTTAAAACGATTGCCCCTACCCGTATCCTTGTTTAAAACGATTGCCCCTACCCGTATCCTTGTTTAAAACGATTGCCCCTACCCGTATCCTTGTTTAAAACGATTGCCCCTACCCGTATCCTTGTTTAAAACGATTGCCCCTACCCGTATCCTTGTTTAAAACCCCCCTTTTTTTTCTTTTTCTTTTTTTTCTTTCACTAAAAAGACTTAATTTTTCATGGATTTTCACAACATCTTGGCATCATTCTTTCAGTGATGGTTGATTGAATTTTCCCATATTCTATACTTTACTTCTACAAAGCTAGTAAATGTTTAACTTAAGTTCTACAAAGGCAGTAATTTATTTGTCTGCCTCTTTCCTCCTTCACAAAATTGTAACCATAAAAAGGCACTGTTCTCTTCTTTCTGACCCCCCCCTCCCCCCCCCAGCTGATCAACTTGTGAAGTTTTCAGACTACACACAAGTTGCTTGTGTTTGCTGTTTCCTGTCAAGACAAAATTAGTTTTACAGAACAAATCAATACTTATTTACTATGTAGACCTCCTTATCCTCCCTTCAGAAAGTTTGGATAAGCCACCTGAAGGTGTCTTCTGATGTAAAACTTTGTTGTGATGAAGATACAAGTCTCCTTCCTCAAAACCAGTGCCATTGGGGTTTCCATGGGTTGTCCTTGAATGTTTCATGAATAGATGAGGCAAAGGGTGTTATATCTCCTCTAAAATAAACAATGTAGCAGGTACAACAGTTGTTGTGGTTTGCCACCAATCAATAGAAGGCTGTGGTTGGACCATCCCTGATGCCCTCCCTCCCCCACCTGATCAATGATGGCTCTCATTGCATGGTCTGCCCATGAACAACTTTGAAGGAATGGGTGTGGGGGGGGGGGGGCACTGGGAGTGTATTTGTTTATTAAGTGTCACCACTATTTTGGGCTGTGATTGCAGTATTAATCTGTATATGATACTTCCAGTAGGGATTTTTGAAAACAAATTTTGGTAACCTATATTTTTTTCTTGGATCTTCAAGACGTTCTGATCCAATTAATTATTCATTTATTTTGGATTGATCCACCTTTGATCCACCTGTAGGGCTGTGTTATATAAGACTTTGTTATTATTATTATTTGTTTGCAAAGAATAATTAAAAACGGAAACAGATTCCACCCAAACAAGGCTAAAAGCTTCACTTGGTACAAGTAGAAAAATTATTTAAAGTGGAAAGAACTCAGGGGAGCTGAAGGTAGGAGTTTATATTCCTCTTAAAACAGTATGTATCCAAAACGCTTACACTACCTGTGCATTTTACAATCTTGAATTGATAGTGCACGCAATGAAGCACAAATACAAGAAAGAACAACATCCTTACTAGTCTGGAACCACTCCTCAGGCTGTTACCATCTGCTGTCTTTAATGATAACCTTGGGAGGATGTGACTAGACTCCATGGGCATGGTGGGGTGTTGGAAGCTTTCACTGGTTACCCCAGCTCTGCCCCAGCTGGAGGGCACGTTGGCCACAACTGTGGAAGCATTTTACTTCATTATTTGCTTTTCCTGGCCTTCCCAGTTATGGTAGTCCTTGCGTCATGACACCCAAGGAAAGAGATGCTTTGTAACCTCATCTTGACCCTGGAGTTAAAAAAATGAGAAAAAAAATGACTGTCATCACCTCCTTTGTTTTTCAAACAATTGTTCAGTTTTAAAGGTACTGTATTTTGATAATTGGTTTATAAATATGTTTATAAATATGTTTATAGTAAATATGTTTCCCATCATCTTACTAGTTTTTCTTGGAAAAAACTTTCATAAAACAACAATTTTCTGCGCAATTTCAAATTTGAATAAAGTGTGGTTGTGTGCTTGTTGATATCATTTTATTTCAATATGATAATTCTTTACCACTGACAAAAATAAAGTTTCCTTTTCACATTTACCCAAAGGTACTGCTTGATGAGTTTCACACCCTGACATTAGCAATACAGTGTATATCCTCACCCAAATTCACTCGTGTTTCATTGATTTGTTTCCTCGGCCATACAGTTTATTCACACACTGTGTCAAACACTCAAATTCAGGCATTCCATAATTTTGTGCTGGTCCTAGTCATTGTGCAATATTTCACTATAAAACTGTGCGGAATCAGACTGCTTCAAATCTACATTGTATTTCCCACGAGAACTGCACTCTTGAAAGGTACTTGATCCACATTTTACAAACATGTGGTAGATTTTGTCCAGGCCTATGAATACTGTGTGTTTGCACAGCAGCAGTGGACCAACTGTCAAATTGGAACATCTTTCAATGGTTGATTCGGCTGATTGGAAAGCTAATAATATTCCAAGATAATTATATTGAGCTTTAAAGGGAAGGTTTATATTTGGTAATTACTCTAAAAATTAATGCCAATAAAAACTTGCTTGGTTAGAAATACATCAGCTTTCGATAGCATACCACATTTTGAGAAACATTTCACTTTGAAATGTGGTTATGGAGAAAGAAAAAATGTGTATCCCCCAAAATTTGAATCTGAAAAATGTTTCTGTCGCTGGTAAATTCACACTTCTTTGTCATTGGAATTCAGAGAAAGAGTTGCAAATTTGTTGTCAAGGAGTCTCCATTGGATCCATTTAAATGGGAGTCACTATGGCAACTCGGCACCCGACTTTGGACTTTTATAAGATTGCGTTGATGTAACTGCCTGCCGACCATGGTTGAACGCCTCTAAAATATGGAACATATGCACATAAACCATACATTGGATGGGCACACTACTCCACTGAGGCAACAGAGGCAATTATGAACCTGGTCATTTACTTGGTGCCCTTTGAAATGTTCCAATAAAAATGTAAAATTCCTATATACATAAGACTCGCTGGGAATAACTGCCTAGCCCATAATTCTAAACCTAAGTATACAATGCAGACACTTACATTGTATTATTTCACAAAGGCAATGCCTCCATGCTCCTGATCATTGCCTTGATGCCCCTTGCAATATTCCAGTAGAAACTTCACAGAGTTGCCCTTTACTACAAGGCAAAAATGCCCTGCCCCAAAAATTTTAAAATGAAAATGACAGATGATGAACTCTCCAATTCCATCCCACAAAAGGCCGAAATTATCCTCGGTAATGGCAGGATAGCCTGCATGAATGTACAATACATTTTAGTAGAAGTTTTGCGGTTTTTCTTTTTCGTATGTATTCATTTTTCATAACACAAATCTGTCCTGACCCTCCCCTATCAGGTGGACTCTATTAAAAGAACATTCCAAAGCCGCTTCCATAAGGACATTATTTAATTATTTAAAATACATCCTACTTTGTTTCATGGTCCATACCAGTCTCATATCAATTTCCCCCACCACAGCTCAACACAGTAGCTGTCTTAACTTACCTCAGGGGAACATTCCTGTCAATGCCAATTTATTTTAGCTTTAATCTCTATTTAGAAAAAAGCCTGAACTACAACACATCAGTTGACCGCAGAGGTTAGAATAACATAGTTAGGCTTCTTGATCTATGGTGAGGTCCATTGGATTACATTGCACTGGCTAGTTTGGGTTTAGGTCCAGGAGTTGACCTTGCCCCATCAAAGATGAAAGTTTGTTTAAATGTTGTCATTATAACACGTCTAACAGTGCACAGTAGATTAACATGATTTCAAAAGAAATTATGAAAAAAGGGTTCAGTTTTAGATGTCAGGTAGGGACTGCAAACTCAAACTTCTCCGCCATTACGCGATCATTTTGGCCGATACACAAAACAAACAAAAAACTCATCAAGAGACAACCATAATGCCTCAGATTGCGCAGTAGGGCTTTTCATACCAAGAAAAACACCAAGTAGAAAACATACAGAATGCCTTATTTCAAATTAGTTTGCTTCGGACAAACTTCAGAAATTTGGGTCCAGGATGCCCCCTCCCCCTCACCCAAAAAATCCTTGAGAGAACCCTACAAATGCAAGGCTTCTGGTCTGGGACAGGATTGGAACCGGGATCAACCGAGTCCAAAGGCTGGGCAACAAACTACACTATCTGGTTCCCTGAAATCCAGGTCTGTACAGTCAACTACTAATATTTGTAAACGTGCAAAAACTTTTACACTTTTGGGAAAAACAAATCATAATTCTTTTCTCTGAAAACCCATTCTGTGCCGCCTTGTTCAATAACAAGTCTGACATTGACAAGGTTATATTGCAGAGGTGGTTTGTAAGTCATATTTGAACCCTATCTACCTTGACCTCCCAGCTGGGATTCTATTATTGTTTGAAAGTAACAATACATTTCTCCCCCTGGTTGTTGTTGCTTTTGTTGGTGTACCGCTTGTGTTCCACAACTCTACTTTCAATAAGCCGCCCATTTATTTCACTCTCTTTGAAAATCGAGAGACTTGATCTGCCCAACATATTGGACCAGACATCCTGTGGTATCTAAACCTGTCTGTCTTTAGTGCTCGTTCCTGTTTACATTCTATTTGTCTGTCCATCAGGTATCTCACCACAAGCCCTGGCTTCCAGAAGATGCCCCATGCTTACTTTGTATTTTGGTTTATGTCTTGTGGTCACTTTTCAAATCGAGTGTTTGTGTTTTAGGGTTCTCCCCAGGATTTTGTTCAAAACTGGGGCATTCTGGATCCAAATTTTTGGCCTAAGTTTGGCCTATAAAGCACGCTGAAATTAAACAAGGTCCTGGTTTCACTTGGTGTTTATCTTGGTTTTAAAAGCCATGCTGTGTAATATGGGGCATTCAAAATTGTTTCATATTGATTATATTTTTGGAATTAGTTATTTTTTTCTGAAATAGTTTACAAAAATTTGTTTTCCCGTAATGACTGAATTATTTTTGTTCTCTTTTTCATAATGACTGAAGGCTGAAATTTGCGCATATCAACACGTATATTGCTTTGTTTCAGCCTGATGCGCTAGTTTGTGCTTCAGTACATGTAGAACCAGGTGTATTGTTCCGAAGTATGAACATAAATGTGAGTGTGAATGGATGAATGTTGAAATGCAGTCTGTCTGTCTCAGCTGACTAGCAAATTCCCCTCCCACCTATTTTTTTCATTCCATAGAAAACTGGAATGCCATGGACCACAATGTTTTACATGCAATGTTGTTTTCTTCTTGTTTTGATTACAACTCTGCTATGTAGTACAACTCTGGTTCATGTTGTGTAAACATATCAGTGCAGAGACTCATATAGGCCCTTTTTCAAAATGGCGGATTGCGCTTGGGAGGCTCTGGTAGTTATTTAGAAAAACGTGCCCTCTCCCTTCAAGGCTTCAAACACAGGCAAGAACCCAAGCCCAACTGGTGGGTTAAAAAAGGGCGATTGGTTTGATGGCAATTTTATTGTAAATAATCAATGAGTCTGGGCAGCTTTGTTATTGAGTAGGTAGGCCTAGTTCTTGCAGAAAATGGCATAAAGGCAACTTAGAACCTAAGCCTATAAAAGGTTTCCACTGCAAACTCTACCAATCTAGAAGCCGCACCTGGAAAGGTATTTCGAGTTGGCATTTGTTGGAGTGATATACACTGGCATACAACATGTCAATGTGATGTGTGACGTCAACCTTGAATAAGTAGTTGTTTGTACACAGTTTGTAAAAACGCACTAGAGTGTTGAAGACTGGTTTTGAAACTACATGTACTCAGTAGTTTGTACAGGTGAAAACATGTTGGTCAGCCATAAATCATTATGGTGTCCTCCAGATAATTATTTCATCAGATTCAGAGCCCACCTTTTACTGACAGCTGAAATGTTTGATTTTATGTTTTGTCCTGGTCAGTCATATAAACTGTCCATACATCAGAATGGCCTTGCATCTTTTTAAAGGTAGGGTCAGGTCTGCAAATAACCCACAGCACACGGGGCAATTGCAGAGGGGCCATGTGCTTTTTCTGTGGTGCCCTTGCAAAGAACTAAGCTTGGGCGATATCACGATATTATCGAATATCGCGACACCAATTTGGAAACGATTTCGATATCAGATCGATTTGGTTTTAATCGAAATATCGATATATCGCGATATATCGCGATATATCGTGATATCGATTAATTATCGCAATATCGCAATATATTTCCTAGCTGAGACATCTTGCACCCCATAGGTTTGGAGTGAAACCAAAAGAATAGGTCATAAGAACACCCCTCTTGTGCTATGACTGTCTCTTCTACAACTTTCACTGGGAGTTTGAAGACTGATGATGTCAAATTTAATTAATCGCGATTATATCGAGTATCGCGATATATTGTTGGTGTTATATCGTGAATAAAACAAATCGATATCGCCCAAGCTTACAAAGAACCAATTCAAATTTACATTTTCCCCATAGAAGTGCCCCGTACCACAGGAAAATGTCTGTGCCCCTTCAAGATGTTAAGAGCGAAGTTCAAGGCCTAGGGTCAACATAACACTAACTTATGAGAACAATTATCGAGAGGGAGCGATAACAGTCATCTGTAAAAGTTTTTTAGCTGTTGAAAAACTTTTGCGGTATTTGCATCAAAAATGTTGAATCCATCCACTGTGTACTGCAGTGCGCCTATGGGCGTAATGAGGGCAGTATTTAAACAGACAAAATTCAAATTTTAAGAAGTTGCTTACAGGTGATCTATAGAGATTCAATTTTTTCAACATACATTTATTGATTTCTATTCAAGTTAGGTACTTCAGGCAAAATAATTTGCAGGATGCTTAGTGCAGTAACAATCTTTATAACAAGTAGGCTTTGGAGAAAAAAAATCTACACTTTCTTTTTCATTACCCTACCTTTGTGACCCTACCTTTAAGAAAAACAAAAATGTTATGTACAGGGTACTTGTGGTTTTATTTTGCCAATTGTGTCACTTGTGTGACTGAATGAAGCCTAAGCAAGAACTAAGAACAGAATCAGAATTTGTTTGAACAGTACAGATGAGTGCGGATGTGGAGATAAAAACCACAGATATGAAACCAAGTTTGGAACTTGTCTTTGGTTTAGTTCTTGCTCTGTCCCATCCAACATTGTAGACAATGTGGTTTCCAGTGGAAAACTACGTTGTATTCTGGAAGCAAAAAGGAAATCCACTATCAAGACAAACAGAATATTCATGGACACTCTTTAATGGAATTACCATCTATGACTTGTAACCTGCTCATTTATGTTAAGCAGAAAAAGTTTCAGCAATGCTTTCTGCTTCAGCACATCTATGACAATGGGTCCAGGTCTTGTGCAGTTTGTGGTGACGGTCCCTCGTTCTAAAACAAAACAACAAACTCGGCATTCTTGGGAGTTGTCCATTTGTCAACAGTGAATTGGTTCAACCAGGGATGAGACCTCTAGGGCCAGGGCTCCTCACTTGGTTCACTGACAAGTGATGGGTGGGTTATTATCATGTAGTTCAGAGGTCATGTCTCTGTGAGCACACAGGTAGGGGCTGGTAGGCTTCTGTCTCTGTGAGGCACAGTACACAGGGTCTGGTGGTGGACTCCCCACTACTTACCCAAAGACTAATTATAAGATCGGCAGGTACCCTTCACAGAGTTGCTTTTAAAGGGATGGTACACAGGATTTTTCCAAACTCTAAGGCATTTTAAATCTAAATCAAAATTTTTGGATGTTTTGTCAAAGCACACTGAATTGAAACATGGTCTTTTCTTCGGAATGTTTTTACGGTGTTAATCTTGGTTTTAAAGTCCTACTGTGCAAATAGTCAAATATTAAAAGACTTCAGGCCTGAAGCCTTTTATTAGGCATCTGAAAGCTGTGTGCAATAAGAAAACAAATAAATAAAAGAACTTTCTCTTTGTGTATCAGCTGAAATTCTTCGCGGATCAGCTTGCAATCTGTACGATCTAGAGCTTTCTATTATGGTTTTCTCTTGATGTATGACGTGTTTGTTGTGAAAAAAAAAAATAATAATAAATAACTATCTGTTTGCATGGGGGAGCCCTGGTTGTGGTACACCAGAATTTTTGTTGAAGCGTTTGTTATTCATTCCAATCTTGCAGTCTAGAAGATTAGTATCAGTTTCATGTCTGAAAGGTTGTTTGTTTTACATGTCATTGTAAGTACATGGATGTCTGTCAAAATCAAATGAGGATATCACCTTGAGAAAGTATTTATATATTTATTACACATCCAAGGGCGCAATTAGAGCCAATAACAAGATGAATAGGAAGTGAGAAGAAATGTTCAGTTTTAGGTGTGGGAGGAAACCCAGGCAATCAGGTAAAGACTGAAAACCCAAACCACCTGCAAGGCTCTGGTCTGAGGTGGGATTTGAACTGGGGTTCACAGAGATGAAAGGTAGGGAAAGAAACCACTGAGCCAACCTGGTCTGCATTATGTCTTGAGTAGTTTATAAAAAATGTATTTGCCAAAGCTGGTTTTAAAACACTCGAGATTGTTTGTGTCTACTATGTGCCAACTTTGATTGAATTGATATTACTGTAAATACCTAGTCCTTACGGTCTTTGCATTATTCGAGATCCTGCCAATTGAGATGGTTTTTGAATCAAGAGTTCAGAAAGTGCACACTGCCCAAATATTTGTACATGTGGGTGTCTTAGAAGTTACCTCCACATAAGTCACCTTTGACCTTGTACCAGAGTGTCCCACCCACCCACCCCAGATGTGGTCCATACCAATGCTGTCTCTTCTTGTACTACACGTGCAGTAGAAAGTTATACAGTAGGACTTAAAATACATTTTATGTGGCTTATTACTAAACAGAGAGTAGGCCTATTGTGCATGTTCTTGATTACATCATGATTACATAAAGCTTGCAAGTTGCTTATTTAGGCTGTGTTCAAATTCATGGCTACGGCTGTGGCTGCATCACATTATCATCATGCGTTTAAGTATAGAATGTCTTAATCAACAGTCGTCACCCAACATTCAACAAATTTCGTCGTTCAAAGGCAATATTACTTACATTTAAAAGTTTAAGAAGACCTCAAGACTTTGAAGAACATGTAAATAAAAGTCGAACTTTTCTTGCATAAATCCTCATGCCATTCCATCAGGTAATCTTCTGGTAATCTTTGGAGACAGTTCATGTGAAGGGGACGTGGCTTTCAATGCGATTACATTACACGGGCAGGATAGTGGGGGCAGGATAGTGGGGGTAGGATAGTGGGGGCAGGATAGTGGGGGCAGGATAGTGGGGGTAGGATAGTGGGGGTAGGATAGTGGGGGCAGGATAGTGGGGGCAGGATAGTGGGGGCAGGATAGTGGGGGCAGGATAGTGGGGGTAGGATAGTGGGGGCAGGATAGTGGGGGCAGGATAGTGGGGGTAGGATAGTGGGGGCAGGATAGTGGGGGCAGGATAGTTGGGGCAGGATAGTGGAGGCAGTTTGCATATTACCTGAACCTCCATGCCTCAACCCTAATCTGTTTTTTGAGCATTGAGAAAGCATGTTTGGACCATTGAGGAAGGAACAGTTGGTACACGTAGTCCCATTAAAAATAATTCCCACAGACATTCTGACGAGGCCTATGTTTAAGTGCCCTGTTTGAAATTGAATAAACAAATGTACAACCTGCGCTATATGCATTGAAACATGGATGTACCTCCATGATTTAAGCTTCCTGTTTCCTTCATGCATGTTTCCCCAAAAAGTGCAGAAGCACTGGCTTTGCTACTCCACAAAAAGTGCAGAAGCACTGGCTTTGCTACTCCATCAGTGAAGAACAAGGTTGGTTTTCTGAAATTGAAGGGTACTTATTCAGTTGAAATCTCAATTAAGTGTCTTCAAGGGCACCAAGGTCAAAGATAATGGCATCTTAGGTCATGACCTCTGTAGCCTACATGTAATTCTAGACCTGGCTGCAATGCACACAGTCAATGGTTTGTGTACAAGTATTTTGTACACACGACAAGGAACACAATAACGAGGACCACTAAAAAGATTGTTTTATTGTTCGTAAGCATATACTCTTATGTTTGAAAGAAAAACAAATTCTATTTCCAGGTGACTTTAAATTTCCTTCGAAGGTAGAAAGAAAAATTTACCTTAAAAGTAAATCAATTATAATCAACTCAAATTATTATCAATATTTGTAAGCCTGCATTTCCCTTCACATGTTGGACCATTCATGACGGACACATAGAGGTCATCTTTTAATTACGTTTCATGTCACACACTCTAACACTAAATACTAGAGGTAAAAATTCCCTTGCCCAATTTAATCATCACTTTTTTCAGTTTAACACGCAAGGAAAGGAATGTCTTAATGGAGCCATCTGTTTAAGTCGCATCTCGTTCATCACCGTGTCCTCGATTCTTCTTCTTACGTGATCTTTGTCTGTTAATAATTCTTGAAATATCTGGTATTATATACAGACTACATGTGATTGATGACCTGGTTTTATTGACTGTGACCCTGACAGAAACAGGAACTGGACTCTTGATTCATCATTGGTTATAATGTATGTAGTCTTGGTGCCGGACGTTATTAGGGGACCCTTGTTACACAATCAACGTTTTAGTATTACTATACACTAGTCACCACTAGGGGGCGCTGTATTTCCACAAAACCAAGCATATTTGGCGTCACAGCTCCGTTTTTGCTGCAAATTTTTCACAGGAGTTCAGCTACTTCCAAACTGATTGTTCCAAATTTGTGATGTCAAAATTTGTTTGTTGTCTTTTGGCCTTACATTATTTTATTTGTGTATTTGTACAGTGAAATTATTTCAATTGCCAGAATGATTTGTTGTGCGTTTGTTATATTTGATGTTTTGTTGATGTGACCACTGATGATATTTTCTGTAGTCTGGATGGATGACGTGTTTACAAAACTATTGGATGGGAATAAATATTTACTCTTCAAAAAGTTGTTTAGCAAGTCAATATGGGAACTTGGGAAAGTAGAAGAGTTTATTGTATTTTTATAAACATGTTGGTTTACCTGTACGAACTTTGTTTGTTTTAAAAAAGGAACTAAAGTTAACCTTCTACACTTTAACAAACCATGTTGCCTCAATTTCTTTGAGTCCAAGTATGACATATTGCTAGAACTTTGGAGGTCATGTTAGAGCATTGTGAATGTGTTTTTATCACATGTTGTTTTCATTCTTTGAACCCTGGATGTTGGGTTTCGTTCCGGTCTCGTTGTCAGTCCCCATAGAGCCTCACAGGGGGTGTGTTGTCACTGCTTCACTGAATGTAGTATTTCTTTATCTGTTCTAGGAACACTCAGCATGAAATTGATCAGTTCTGAGCATATTGTTTCACAGACTTACACCAAAGATTTGATTGGATGATTCATGGTGGCTTCTTGTAGAGTTTCGGTTGTGATCTTTAAAGGTGTGGCATTTGCCTTAAAAAGCATTTTTTATTGTAGTAGCTCAGAAACAATATCAAACGAAAAGATATCAGGAAACCAGAATTGTGCACAGCCACAATCATGGGTACACGTTTTGTTCATGTCCTTTTTATGAACATTTTGAAAACCACTGATGTAGCAGTAATATCTCAAAGTTATTTATATAAATTGAAAATTCACTGTGGCAATGATATAAATGTATAAAAAGTGTGTGAGTTTCTCTTATACAAGATCTGCAAAGATTTTCTCACTATTTATCTGTTGTTCATTTGATATCTTTGTAACAAAAAGTGTACCCATGATTGTGGCTGTGTACTACCTATTACAAAATGAATTCACTTGGAAAGTCGCCACTAAGTTTACAAAACCAGAAATTGTCACTGAACATTGTAAACTACTGGTCTTCGATTGAAGTAAATTTTCCAGGTTGGCCTTGCAGTTATAACGTAGAAATTTATTGCATTGATTTAATTGTAAACATAGTATAGTAACAACTCATCTGACTGATACTGTCATATTGGATGCTTAGACAAATTATTTGTGTCCAAGGTCCAATATTATTTAACTACCTGTGTTTGACCCTGAGTAAATAACATCTCTTCAACTGCAGCTATATATATATGCCTATTTCATTTATTACAGGATGTTGAGATGTAGTCCATTTCCTGACATTTAATTTCCCGTTGTTTAGAAGGATACAATCATTCATTTTAGGTATTATTTATTTATTTTAGTTCATATCAGTCCGAGCGGTTAAGAGCACCGAATTCAAACTCTGGTGTTTCTGATCAGCAGAGTGTGGGTTTGAATCCCCAGCCATGACACTTGTGTCCTTAAGCAAGACACTTAACCATTGCTTTGTCCTTCGGATGGGACGTAAAGCCGTTGGTCCCATGTGTTGTGTAACGCGTGTAAAAGAACCCAGTGAACTTATCGAAAAGAGAAGGGGTTTGCCCCGTTGTTCCTGGCTGTGGCTGCTGTATGCGCCGTAGCACCTTGTAAACCCATTGAAGGTGCTAAATAATTGGGTCTCAGATTTCACCACTGCAATAACATATCTTTCTGAAAGTTTGTATATACTCAGCGCCTTGAGTACCTTGTTTGGTTACTTTCGCTATATAAGACTTCAATATTATCAAACAGCACAATTAGGGCTTTATAGCAGAATGAATAGGAAACAAGAAGAAATGCTCAGTTTTAGATGTGGGAAGAAATCCCTTATTAGGAAAACCCACACAGTCAGGTAGGGACTGAAAACCCAATCCACATGGAAGGCTCTGGTCAGGGTGGGATTCGAACCGATGTCCACAAAGGTGAAAGTCTAAGAAAACCTGATTCCCTAGGTTACATTGAAGATGTGTCGCAGCTTACATCTTGATGTAGCCACAAATGATAGACGTTGATGCAAACTCTTAAAAATTGTAGAAGAGTGACACCAGAAATACATGTTTACTGAAGTAGTTACAAATACAAAGCTAATTTATACATTTTTCTCAAGCATTCATTATTTATGGTCATTTTAAATAATCAATATTAAATGAAATTCACACTAATGATGAAAGATCTAATCATTTTGTTAAGACCTGCTCCCAAAGGCCTTCTCTATTCCAAAGGTCTTAATAACTAATAAAAGTGTGTCAAATGTCTGCTGACACAACCTTAAATCAATTAAAATGAAATTAGTTGACTGGTTGACATATCAGTCTCAGATTTCACTGGCATGAACTAAATAAACAGTTTTAAGTTACCTTGATTATGTGGCACTATAATATATCTCAATCAGAACATGTTTTTGTTGCAAACGAATAGTCACAGTAATCAAATCATCAAGCTGAAAGTGATTGATTAATTTCCCATTCACTGCTCTTAAGCTGGCTAAATTGTTATTTAAAAGAAAAGGTGAATTCTGCTAAGAACTTGTAACAGTACTGACCTTAAAAATTTGCCTGTAAAGTTCATTCAAAGAAGCGACAAAGATGTTGATAATACAACACAAACTTATACGTGTAGTTGGTAAATCAAGTTCAAGATGTTTAATTGCTAGGAAACTCCAGCTATTGACACAGAACTAACACATTTCAAAACATGTTTTGTTTTTACTTGAGATGCCCAGTTAGATAAAATCCAAGAAGACAAGAAAGAGGTAAAATCTATAACCATAATAATATTTGTGCCGGGTCAAGCAGGTCAAATATAAATTTGACGACCACAAAGTCCACAAAATTTAACCCCAACATCCCTAGTGTCAAACGGGATGTCTTGCATCCAACCACCACAAGTATCCACCCACCACAAGTATCCACCCAGTACAGGACCAGTCCAACCTGCTACTCTACTATCATGTTGGCACAGTCTAGCGCCATCATGTATTTGTACAAAGGCAATAATCTTTAAGGTACATACACAAAGAGAGATTGCTTCTTGCTCAGGCGCCATTTCCAGAGCGTGGTTATCTTCCACACAAGGGCGATAATTACACGGTGAAATATATTAAAGACCAATTCCTCACCAACCTTGTACTTCAAACTCACATTTTTGTTGTTGTCGGGTGGGGGGCTGGAGAGGGGATCTACCTTTTAGCTTCCCATGACAAGACATGCACAGATGACATTAATGAGAAGACATATAAGTTCATGTTTTCTTTTACATCAAGCACAGAGGGCCCCCCATTGGAACGCTAGGTAGCAACACCACATAAATTGCCATTGTTTACAATGTTTTCAGCATACACACATTTCTAAGAACAGTGGATTTACCTGGTAAGTCTGCTGCCACCTAGCATTTAAAGAAGTCTCACAACCGGAAATGGTTGGTTTTTCCATCCAGTGCGCACTTGGGAAATATCTCAGGAATCATTTCAATTTTGATGAAATGATCACCATTTAGTGTTTATTGCTTTAAGCCCCTGGAGTGATAGCAAAGTCTCCTGCCTGGTTCTTATTAGTTGGATCAGTCAGGGGTGATGACCTAGAGCCGACCTTGCCTAGTAGAAGATGTCTGAAGGAGGAATCAAGGGACATCTACATGGTTCAGTGGTCTGTACTTAGTACATCAAGGCTCAAATTTCATGAAGCGTATTAGCACAAAAACTTTCCAAGCACAGAAAAATCTTGCTTAGCAGAAAATGGGTTACCAGCCAAAATACCCTACATTACATTGCTTGGACTGGTACCTCTTTCGTTCAGAATTTGTCTGCTAACCAGCATCACAATTTGATGAAGCTGCTACCAGAATAAGGTTACCAGCCAAACAGCTATGTCACAGGTATAATTTGTGACTGGTATCCTGCAATTCTGCATTCTGCTTAATGCAACTCAATGACGTACAAGGGCCACGGAGGCCGAGGCCATTGTTGCCCTTGTTGGCCCCAGTGCCCCATTGAATGTTTTCCATAGACATAATATTTTCTAGTGATAGTGCCTTTTCCAAAATGAAGATGGCCTTGCCCTCTCAAAGATGAAATTCCAGGCATGTGGGTGTTTATGGTAATTCTTCTTTGTGAATGAAGCGGAGATATTTCATGGTTATGTCTTTCTAAACTTGGCAAACTTGTTCCAGTTTGGAGGCTTTTGTTGTGGCTTTTGGCTTCAGAGGAAACTGTGAAGCGAGTTTGTTTTTTATCTATTGCAACTGCAGTCGGGCGTGTATACTTTGTATTTTTCTATGTAACCCAAAACCATTGTTTCTGATGAGGTTTAACATTGCAGGAAAACATATTTTATAACATCAACAGTTCCAGTGGTTGCGTCAGTCGTGCTGGTCTGCTTTGCAATCTGTCGTACCAATAAACCAAACCTAACCAAGGCATTCTGGTACTGTTTTTGATTTGTATTCAGGAAATGTGATAAATCGATCAGAGACTTGGCAGCAAAAACTTTCCAAGGAATTGTGCATTTAGAACATTAAAGGGGTGCACTACATTGGTAAAGTTGAAAATAAAACATATGAACAGATTTTTACATATTTACCTAAAAAGGTGCTACTAAGATGGTCATTTTAGAATATTTCCCTTGAAATATTTTTGCTTGAAATGCTGTAGTTTTTGACAAATGAGTAAATTTGTATCTTTCAAGACTTAAACTCGATTTGTTTTTCCACTATTTTCCCGGACTCTAAAGACCACTACTGAGCAAAATGAGCTTTCATTTTTACAGGTTTGTTATTTCTTTAAATTATTTTGTGTCAAACAAAGAAGAATTGATAACGTGGCAGCACTGAACTGTCTATCCCTCTTATACAAATATTATGGATCACATCAAATGTAGATACTGGTCTTTGACAATAACCATAGATGTCCTTGTGCTGTTAAGAGTTCTTTTGGACATGGCGTAATAATAAATACCATTCCAAGTTATCCCTGTCTGTGAATACCTTAGGGGCTTTCTATTTTTGATAATGAGATGGTCTTCAAACTTCTCAAGCAATCTCCTAAGACTCAAGATTTCCTCTGGTTGCCTCAGCTGTTATGGCAAGAATGTTGAGCTTAGATTCTTCCAGACATTGCCGATCAGAACTGACTTATTTATTTCTCCTTTCACTTCCTCTCTACTCCAGCTTACCCAAAGGTTTGCTTAACTTTACAGTTTTTGTTCAGGTTATCGTCATATTTTGAAGATGGATTGGTTTACAAAACTTTTCTGTGAATAAGCTGGAGGTGTTCCTATGAAACGAAAGTCAAAATTTGGAAACGTTATCAGCTGAAGAGAGCTTCACAATGTCAAAGTTTAAAATAAAGATGTGTGTGGAATGTGTGGTTTAACTCAAGTGTCATAAATTGTTGTGAGATTTGAATAGTGAAGTATTAACAATGTACTGTTGAAGTTCAACAGAATTTAGAGTATTGGCCTATTTCAAGGAGAATTGTAAATTAAAAAAGTAAATCAGAAAATAGAATTAGCACACTGCTTACTAACTAAAAAGGACCCATGGTATAAATGCAAAAGTACTCTGCTCATCATGAGGTATGTTTATGCAGGTTGTACCCTTATAGTAACAGTAACTTCAAACTATTCACTCCACTAAGGTACTTCAAAAACATTCTTGTTGAAATCATGCGGTGCACGGTACAATAAAATGTACACATAAACAAGTTCAATAACTTTGCCACTATCGGTTGTAAAGATTGACTCATTCAAACAAACATGTTTGTCTCATAAATGAACTGCTTTCTTTGAAACCACACGCCCATAGTTTCCCCATGACGAGTCAACATGATAAATCTGGTGTTAAGCACAAGAGGGCGCTATTGAAATACATGGACCCACAATTATCCAGAGAGTTTTGTGATGTTTGATGAGTTGCACTATAAGTAAGCATCAGTCATGGCTAGCTGTGAAGCAGGCCCTCTTGTGTTGAAGATGATTTTTGTTGTTGTAGAACTGTAGTACACCGGTTTGAGACTATCACACAACGTTACCTATGTACATATTCAGGATTTCTTGTGGCAGGTTGGGCGGAGTGTGCATGTGGTTTCTGACAGCGACTCGATGATCGGACACATGACCTATTAATCGCTCATGATCTAGTACACTAAAGTTAGGGTTAGGCTTAGGGTTAGAGTAAGGGTTAGGATTTGGATTAGAGTTAGGATTAGGATCATAGGTGTAACTGTTCCCAACTACTTCTTGCCTACCTGGATTTGGGTCATGCCAACCTGGATTTGGGTCATGCCGACCTGGATTGGTATGTTCATAGAAAATTCAATCAATCCAACTTAGCCATGAAACCATCAAAACCAGGCACATTTAGGGTTTGGATTTTGGAGGATTTGATTGAAATTAAGGTGATGAAAATAACTTGTACAAAAATGATGCATTCAGGGAACATGTCTGGTAACTTGCAGTTTGCAATTTTGGTTGGGTCCGAAATTATCAACCTTAATTACCGAAACCTTAATCTCGGTTGCGACCAATAAATGATGATGATGATTTCACAAGCGCCGCACAGATTAGACAATAAGTTCGACTTTCAAGCAGTCATTAGAGCTGTGTGTTTTATGAGTAGTGACACACAGGCACCAGTCCGAATTGAATCGAGTTCTCCACGCAGCCTTTTCATCATTATGACAACTGGATTGTCTACAACTAGGGAGAAAATGAGAAAAGAGTCTGTTGTTATGACACAGTGTCCCATAATGATGACGAACGCAGCGTCGGCGTTAGCGTCCTAGTTTAGAACGGTTCACTGCGCAACAGGACCAACCCGTCTTGGCCATTTTCTCTGATGAGGGAGATCGGATGACAATCTCACAGCTGTTTGCTTTTTGGTTTTATTTTTTTTCGGAACGCAGGTGTGTGTGAAGAAAGGGATTAGTGACACTGTTGGAAGATTAAAACACTCTGCAAAGAAACTAAAGGGTTCTATATTTAAGGGGATGTGAGTTTGCAAAGAAACTAAAGGGTTCTATATTTAAGGGATGTGAGTTTGCAAAGAAACTAAAGGGTTCTATATTTTAGGGATGTGAGTTTGCAAAGAAACTAAAGGGTTCTATATTTAAGGGATGTGAGTTTGCAAAGAAACTAAAGGGTTCTATATTTTAGGGATGTGAGTTTGCAAAGAAACTAAAGGGTTCTATATTTAAGGGATGTGAGTTTGCAAAGAAACTAAAGGGTTCTATATTTAAGGGATGTGAGTTTGGTGTACCAATTACACGCGTCAAGTTTCTGGACTCGCCATCATTTAGCACTTCACATGTCGGGACTTTTATAAGTTTAATAAATTTCTTATTTTCCAAAACACGTAGCCTTGCAGTCTCTTCCCTTACTCCAATCTCTCCAATTAAACTGGTCGCTTCTTGCAGTCAAATTGTGCATACTGGTGTAATATTTTGAAATACTTAATGGTATTAATATTATGGTAGGGAGTACTTAATGCACAGTACATTGATACAGCTAGGGAGGGAAAGGGATAAAAGAAAAACCCGCTGGCATTCATTATTAAGGGGGGGGGGAGTTGGAGAATCTGTCTGAATATTATGATGGGGCCTGTGATCTGTGAAGCTTTGGGCCAAAAGGAAAGGTCGTAATGAAAAATGTGCGTCCTAGCGTGTCCAGGGCACATAAACATCAATGTACATATGGTGTAATGAAAAGTCTTCATGGGATGGTGTGAGCATGGGTGTGAGCATTCTGCTCAGGTGTGTTTGTCAAACATAATTGTGTGATGGGTAATGAGTGGGGTATGGGTGCTGTGCAGGGGTGCTCCACCTTAGGATGTCTTGGACAGTAAGTGGGGGTGCTCCAATTGAGGGTGTAATGGGTAATGAGTAGGATTAGTATTTAGGGTGTGTTTTCTATACCAACACACTAAAAAGCATACTCTGTGTAGCTGGAAATGTACATAATACCTAGTTCGTTGTGATCTTTGATTGGTTATTTGTTTTGTAGATTCATTGCAGAGTTATCTGTATGTCTATTTTCAAAACTATACAGAATGAGGGAAGCACCATTACTCTATCCAAAACCAATACTGTAGCATTCCTTTAATGGGGTATAGTACACACTATAATTACAAACTGTAGAGTGAGTCTGTAATGCAGGTTGGTGCACACTGTGGTTGTCATTGTAGATAATGTCCGCTACTGGGATCGTCATTGTAGATAATGCTCACTGATAGAGCTATTGACTCGAAGACTGATGATCAATGGTGATTACATCCACATTGAAGGAACAGAGTCGAGATGATGATTCATGGTTAGTTTCTCAAGAATCAGCTTTTGAAATCTACGCGTTTGATTTGACGCATGGTGTGTATTGTAATGTCATGAATTTCAGGACGCTATGTTTATTAGCCAATAATTGTGGATTTTGTTCCTCGGGAAGGCAATGAGTTTACAGCTTAAAAATGGCCCCATAAGCACAGTTAAAACGGAGGCACCTATATTTCACATTAGTGCGTATGGGTTGAATTCCAGGACCAAATATCATGGAGCTGCTTAGGTATTGCTTATATAATTTTTGCTTAGCAAAACCATTTAAGGAGGAAACCAATCACAGCGGGTGTGTTTGTAATGGTATTTTGGCTGGTATCTCTATTCTGGTAAGCAGAATTGTTTTGTGCTTAGCTATATTTTGGTACTTTTAAAAAAAGCTCTATGAAAATGAGCCCTTCACAAGGTACTACGATTCATCTTAAGATGGGTTATCACTTATCAGTATTACCATGGTGATTTGTTTTGTGACTCGCACTTTGCTTAGCTGTTTTAAGATTGATTTGCACTTAAGATCAATCTTAGCTTGTCCAGAATGTAAACATTGTGGGTTTCTGGTTTGTAGAAACATCCAAACTTATCAAGGAGTTCTTGGGCATAACAATTATGATAGTACAGTTTACAGTGAGCAAGGGTGAACCCGGAAAGCTCAAATCTAATTGCCAGTTGTTGTTATCTAATCTTGGAGAACAGACAAAATAGAGGCAGACAAAACATTATGAAAAGCAGATCAATTCTTGCTGGTTCACTTAGAGATAACAACGGTTATACAGTATCATTTGAAAGCCAAGGGATTATTGTGCAATGTACTTGACTTTATTTGCCAATGTTTTCAAAACGAGAGTTGTGTTTAGACCTAGCGATTGATTGAAGCTGGGGGGGGGGGGGGGATTTGTAGATGTAGACCAAAGACACAACAGATGGAAGGATTCAATAAAATGCATCAATTATGACTGAGTCTTAAATATTGTATAGTCTTTCACATTTGTATTATTTATAGTTTCAACAAACAGTTACTGAGCTGAGTTTGCACAACATTGTTGCCCAGTGTCGCACAGCGGCGGGTTGTAGATGTGTTGTTGGAATCACACATGCATTTTGTGATTATTATGTAATTGGAGAAACCTTATGTAGACATTATTATATTGTAGTTGGAGAAACATGTAAACGTTTCTCCAGTTACATAATAATTGTTTAAGACTGGAATAATTGATTATCCTTCCTTAGCTAGCCAGTGGGAATGAAAATATTTGAGTAATTTTAATAAGCAAATTATAAATAGTAACAATAGACATGAGAAAAATACTCTAATTGCAGATAAGGCTTCTGAAGCTGTCTAGAATCTCACCCCATATCTACTCCATCTCCAGATCCAATGAATTAATGAGGTGCTAATAAGTACAGTTAGATTCAGTGTTTGATTATTATAGTCTGGTCCATAGTGGTACATGTGTATCATCCAACACTAAATTGTACCACACTCATAATCACACTTGCCCTATTTATGCTGTCATGTCCATGGCTATATACTAGATATTTTCATTTATGGTAGCTATTTGTTGTTTGTTTGTTGTTGTTGCAGTGGCTGTTGTTGCTGCTGCTGCTGTTTTGTTGGGGAGGGTGGGGGGGGGGGTGGGGGTAGCTGTATACTATTAGACACCATTTGCAATAAATTACATTTACTGTTAATGACACTGATGTACTGAACCACATGAGATGCATTTTCATTAATCTTAATTAATTAACAGGTTATTCACAAATCATGTTTTAATTGCACAAAGAAAACCCTAACTGAACAAAATCATAGTTGATATTTTTTCTTCAATCTTGTTTTGGTAATGCCCTGTCTGGCCTCCAGTAAGCATTTGTATCTGCTTCCAGTTACTACCCACACCTCTTGGCTGAATCTTGGCTGTGGCGTATGTCTGGTGCCCCTATGGGCTTGTATCTGTTGGACGAGGAACTCAGTCTATCATCACAATTAAAATAAAAATCTCCCAGCCGCCCCATTACTCACAAGAAAGTACACTTAAGTGAAAACCAGTTCTTAAAACTAGAAAATGTTCTCTGTATAGTGGTACCTTGTTTTTAAATCAATTTCATTGATCTTCAGTGCGGACACCAGTTTGGTTTGTAGTCAAGACACGTGTCTAAAATCAGAAAGCTGTAAAACTAGATGACTTTTTGAACTCGGCAAGCAAGCCCGAGACAATTATGAAAAACCTGGCTCAAACTCCCTAAGGATCATGAGGTCTGAGTCGGGAGTATTGTCACAGAGCTCCCCCCACCACTGTTGTGTATTTTCTACCATAATAACGGGTCATGCTTGACCGCACATCTGAACACATCACCAGGAACCTAGCCATCCTTAATTCAAAGTGTTGTAACAGCTGGGATTTGCATAACGCTTTTAAAATTAGTCATTGATGGTTGCCTTACTTGTCATATTAGTTTCTATTTTTTGTCTTGCTCTTTTGTCTATACCTTGGGGAGACACTAAGCTGAGTTGGTGTTGTCCTTAATTCTAATTTCCTAGAACGGTTTCATTGTATGCATGTTTTTAAATTATTATGAAAACACAGATTAAACTATTGTCTGCCAACTTTCAATTTCACATAATCTTATTTTACATTCCAGTTGGCAATTTTGTAGTATGAATATATTATGGTGAAGTACAAACTGTTAATATGAGCTCAAATCTGAGCATACTTAATAAAAAAAAATTTAAAATAAAAATAAATTTCATCACTTCGCAAAGTGTCTTTTTGATGCGATTTTTGTGGCGTATTGAGTTTAAAATTTGGAATTTGTATTTTTCTTTCACCACTTTGCAAATATTGCAGTGTTTCCCCCAGTGTTGGATTTGTTTAAACTTCAGTTTCCAAGTTGTAATCATAAAAGTCTGTAGTAAAAGCTAAGGGAGAATAGACAAGATCAATCACATCCACTAATAATGAGATTTCCCGACACCATAAGGAGACCCGTCAAGGCTTATTTACAATCCGCTACCAGGCACACATTAAAAACCTTTCAATCATGATCTATTCACTAAAGGCTTATTTGTTGTTCATTTGAAGCCTCAATTTACAAAATGGCAGTTAGAAAGAATCCGTGACACAATGGATCCACAAATGGATCGCAAACAAATTTGTTTTGCTAATTAGAACAGACGCATTGGAACCATAGGCGGAGCTCATCCACGGAGTCTTAATTGCTGTACAAACTCACGCTAAGTAGTTGAGGTCTTGCCTCCGGAAGCAGCAACAGGGTCAGAGCTTACAAAGATACCCCCCTCCATCACTTGAACAAAAAGACAAGACAAATGGAAAGAAAACCCTCAAACAAACAAAGCAGCCGTCTTTGCCGCTTTTAAATGCAAGGTTGTATTCATTTATTTGTGATTTGTTTGTATGGAGTAGAAATTGACTATACTCTTTTGTTTCTACTTGGTCCATTAGGCAGTTATTAATAAAAGATCGTGCGATGGTTTTTAGTTTACACTGACACGATAAGTGTTCTGGGCTTATGCGCACTACCAATCCTAGCACACAGGACATACAGCTTCATATCCCACCCGAAGGACAAAGCAATGTTATCTGCTTTTAAAGCATCTCTATGAAATAAGACCCAAATATAATATGAAGAAATCCTGCTCTTTGGTCTTCTTCGCTTATATGCTGAGGATACACTGCGGGTACACACAGGCTCCTTGAAATCTAAAACTCTAAAGGTTATGTAAAGTTGGAATTCAACAAACCAGCTGAAATTATGGTCTTAGTTTTAGACATTTTGTCAGCAAATGACTCTCACCCCTGAGTTATAAAAGAAGCAATAATTAGTCTGGACTTTGCTTTTCACTATAGCCGCCCACTCAATTTCAATTAGCTTTAAAAAGAGTTTTTGTTCTTCATAACAGCTCTGTTGAGTAAGCTACCCTGACAAGTGTTGGAATATACACATCAAACATGTTTGTGATTCAATGTTTAGGAGTCCGATAGGCTTAATGGCATCATCTATCCATGGTCTATCTCGCTAAATTTACCAAGTGTGATTCGGCTAAAAGGGTCGCTCCCTTCCTGCTTTTCCAATCACTATAGGATGGCATTTGTTCAGGTGGGGAGACTGATGCAATAATAAGCTTATATTTTACTTGAGCACGCTCGCCGACCACTTAGGTGTTTTTAGCATTTCGTTGGAGACTCATGGAAGAATGATCGCAGTCATGTTCATTAAAGAAGACGAAGAAAAAAGTTGTTTGGACTTTGATTAAATCTTGTTTGTTTGCCTAAAGAATTACTTTACAATTTTTTTTATTGCGATGATGATGTTTGCAGTTCATAGGTTGCTATTTTTTAGGGAGTTTTTATTGATGATACTTGGCCTTTGGTTTTTAAATGTATCTCATGCTTTTTTGTTTGGTTTGGTGAATTTGATTAAATGTTTCCCTTATTAATCCATCATAACTTTCCTGTACCAGGGAACATATTGGAAAAACCAATCGTACCTACATGTATAAGAAAAACTAAGTAAACCCATAGGAAACACCAAGGGGCCTATATAGGAATAAGCAATGGCACCTACAGGGAAAAACCAAGGGCACCTATTTGAAAAAAATGGAAGAAAAACTACGGGAACCCATAGGCAAAAACCAAGGGAACTCAAGGTTTTACTTGTGGATGCTGCTCGCTAAATGATTGTGAACTTTGCATGAGCAAACGTTTTTTCTTTTGTTTGTGGTGATTTGGAGAATCTGTGAAACCACACTTCATATCACCCTTTGGTGTTAAGCTGAAAACTAGGCCATTTTCTTATTATTAGCCGAGGGGATAATTCACAAACGGCAATCACTATCACGTAACCTTTTAGATGACCTACATCAGAACTTACCAGGGGGCTTCATTTTAAACAGAAATCAGACGAAAAAGGTAGAACTTAAGTTGGCATATTCATGATTTCATTCTCGTTACGACAGGTGCATTCAGACAGGCTCATAAAAATGCCTCCATGAAAGAAAAAATGTTGAAATTTTTATTGATTAAAGCGCGATGAGCTCATATTGTGCACGATCTGCAGACAAGCCCCATGGCTAGAGAGGTTGACTTCCAGTAACTCAGTTTTTAAATGATGTACTAAAGTTATCACAAGCATTCACTTCCTTGATAAAATAAAAAAAAATGGTTTTGTTCCATCGAGAGCTTCCGAAACAGAAACTTCCCAGTAGGCCCTAGATGTTTCGTTAGATAATTTGAGAGTAATTATTAACTTTGTTGTATTGTTCAAATATACATTTGGGATATTTGCTGATTATCGTTATTCTAAAGTGCAGTAGTCTTGCTTCCTAAAAATACCAAAAAATATATAAAAATAAATTTGTAAAATGAAATTAATCGCACAAAAATAGAAACCTTCAGCGCTGTGCACACTTAAATAAAGCATGAACTACACTGCAAATGGATGCAGTATCAGTTGTTGATGTCATGGTAGTACTTCGTTTCCTATCTGTATTGTCAATTTGAGGCAATTTATCTTCCGGTATATACCTATAATAGGCTCATTGTCCTCTGTATTTAACACTTTACAATGAAGCTCACCGATTCTGCCGTATTTGAAAACTTCAACACCAAAAGGTTATATTGTTACTTTTTAAATGCATTGTCCCAAGGATATGGGGATAGTCCCTGGATGTTCCCTAGAGTTCTATTTTGGATATAAAAGCTTACAGGTTCTCAACGTTATGGAAAAAGAGACAGAGGACAAAATAAAGAGGTGTTTGCCCTACCTTCCTCTCCCTTTCTGACCCCCAAATTTTCTAGTTTTACAAGAAGGTCATTTGTTTGTGAAAGGTAGAGATACATTGTTTGTTTTTTCTTTCTCAACCGTAATACTGATTTGTAGGCAAAATTTGAAAGAAAAGTACAAAAGAAGTCACCTATGTATCTGCTGAATACAGTGTCAACTTGCTGAGAAAACAGCTACAGACTTTCATGGTTCGTTACACCATGCCACAATTCCAGCACCAAATGAGTTTTCAAAACCAAATTCCCATTTCCTTTGACTTTGCAAGTGCCCTTAAATGTCAAAGGTGTAGTAGACATGTGTTTACAGCCTTTCATCATAACACCACATACCATAAAATTGGACTGTCCCAGGCTTCAACCACACTTCAACGTTTTCGCATCCAGGTTTTCCCCATCCAGGAAAACTTGTCAGGGAGCCAGGGCTCCTGAGAGACTTTAAGTCACAACTACGTTGTGCAAGACATTTATCATTCCCTGTCTTTTTAGAAACCACTGATTAATTATCTTGACAACTTTCTGCCAGGGTCCAAATGCCTGACTTGGTCAGACAAAAGCGCTCAAAAGGTCATTCAAGGTCAGGTCACTTGAGGTTAAAGGTTAATTTAAGGTCACTGGGTCATTTTGGCATTTTGGGTGGTAACCTGTTTTATTAGCTAAAAAGCAAACATTTTCTTTGCTTAGCAAGTTCCCAACCATGACCATCTTTAAAACCATGTAAGTTGTGTTTAAACCTGTTCAGAATTGTTTTTTCAAGCTTGGGATTAATGTGCAGAACCCTTTAAACCAGTGTAATATAGGATTAAGTATGAGTTCATGGTGACCCCCTTTAATTACTAGTGTCAAGTAGAATTTAATATGAATTCATGACATGAAAGGAATATATTTAACCATTTTGAAAAGATTGTTTTCATCTATGCATATACCCCCCCCCCCCCTTGATTCTGGTTTAGGCGCAGCAGTAGCAGATATTAATAAAATGACAGATTTCCTTTGCCATGTTTTCTCTCATCTTTCCGCTATGAATATCTTTTTGCAGTTCACTTTCGTAGTCTCGCATATTGATTACCAGAAATGAATTGGATGACAGTCAACAATGTCAAAATCTCTCCGATGTTTTTTTTTTTTTTAATTTGAAGGAGTGTATGATGTGTTAGTTTGGATCTGGAGTACAATTGATCCAAAGTCGTCAGGAGTGTTAGCAGTATCACCTGTATGCAAAATAGGGTTGCTATGACGTCAGTCTTCTCGTCTGTCACATTACATACTTTGTGACAGTGTATACTGTACAGTCTTTTTAGTTAAAGTCAAAGAAAGAAAATAAACAGATACACATAGAGGTACTGTTGTTGTAGTCAACAACCTCAAGTGCTTGCTATTTATCATTGATGTAGTGCTGAAGCGATTGATTTCTGTTGACAATAACTATGATATCACCAGAACTTGTTCAAAACATGGACAACCAGGAAATGTGGACTCATGACTGGTTTATGCACACTCCTACATTGACAAACTTTTGTAGATCAGTACCAAGTCCAAAATATATCTATATTTGAGAACATTTTGCATTGAATTTTTGTATTTATTAATTTATTTATTTATTATTATTATTCTTAATTTTTTTTTTTTTTTTTTTTTGGGGGGGAGTCTTTTCTTGCAGTGTTTGAAGCCCCTGTTTTACACACATCGTTGCATAAACAACACATCAGAAAGCCAACATGTAAATTATCAATAGGTGTCAATAGGTACCTGACTGTATCTAGTACTAGTGATTTGAATGCCAAATTTGTATTTAGGCCCTAGGCAGCATATGACCTCGGTGCCTTCAATAAATTCGTAGTAAGACCAAACAACCAAACAAAGATACACCTTCAAACAAACACAATAACACATAGAGAGGATTCAAGTGAAACTAACTTTGAACGCGAACTGTTCAAAGGTCAATTCGTTTTTATTGGGCATATCAGTTTTTATATCACTTTATTCAAGTTAGTATCTTGTATAATTGTCAATATTATACATGTGTAGGCTTCCTCCTGATAAAAAACTTGTTTCTCATTTCTAAATATTTCATTTTTTATCCCAATTATCCCCCCCCCCAAAAAAAAAAAAAAACCCACAAAAAACCCACACCATCACCCCAACCCCCAGTTTATGTAGGATTGCTTGAAGATGTTTTTGAGGATGGTACAAGTTAATACGTCGTTCTTTCTTTAATATCCCCCCCCCCCCAATCTGGAGTGATATAGACCCAGGATATCAAAATGAAAACATGACTGTACAATGTATAAACATTAAACACAGTCAAATTACTCCAATCAGTTTACTGATGGCTATCAAATATATCTTGACCTCTTGACCTTTAAAGGAACAATTACACTGAAAGATGTTACGGCATATTTCTTCCTTAAAATTGCCTGAAAGGGAGTTCGATTGTTTGTTTTTTTAAGAGAAGATTGGCCCTCTTGCTTCATCTTCTTTTCTGGATTCTCATTCTTTGATTTTGTTTTCCAGTAGTAATTCCATTACTTTCTATTGGTCAACAAGACCAGGATACCAGAGGCCAATGCCCCCACCCCATCCCCCACCACACTCCCCCCCCCCCATCCCCCCCACCACACTCCCCCCTACCACACTCCCCCCTATCCCCCCATCACACTCCCCCTACTTGTATGTGGCATAGTTGCAGAACTGTCACTTCATCGTAGTACTTTGTATGCACTTTATGTATTGGTTTACCAGTGGTCCTGTACTCGTTTCCTATTGTAATACATGTGTACATGCTACAACCCACTCAAGTCTAATGCTGGGATGGCAATGGTAGGGTGGGTGGTGATTGCCCTTCCTGATACATAATTTTTTATTACAGTCAAATCTGTCAAAGTACGAGCCTATCATAACCACTGATCCATTTACTGATATTTGGCACACACTGTGGAATCGCACAAACATCGTAGTACGTGCGCTATTGTTAAGCATCAGTCTGTGTTAGCAAACAATATACCATATGCACATATAACTGTGTACAGTTGGACTTAGTAATTACCCTCACCAGCTGAAGAACCACATGTTCCCCATAACACACGTAGCACAATTACACCTGCATTAAGAGAGCTGCACAGGGGATAAGGCCGATGGTTTTAATGCATTATGAATACTTGATCAAATTAACGGCGGATGGGATTGGTCGGTGCCGACGGAAGAAGTGACTGCATGAGAGGAGTGTATGGATACCACTTTACAGCGGTTACCACCAACGCATCACCAATGCCTACGCCACAACAGACATCAGTGAGAAATATCAACGAGGCTACAGTCGATAGGATTGGTTACACTCTACCGATCAGGGTATTTGCAAACAGTGCTGCTCTTTTTCTATCTCTGTCAGATGCACGTGGGTGATAAAAACCATGCTCGGGCAGCAGTTTGATTTTGTTTAGTTTGAAAGACGGGGCACACACGCTTTTCACTTTGTGATTGATTACAACTGTGCCAGTGTTGACTTTCTACCTCCACACACTGTGACAGGCTTAGTATCCATCATTAGATAAAAATCACCCATCTTTAGATAAAATCACAAGATTGGAAGATATTTTTAAAGTGCACCTTCTTAATCGTTAGCGACACATCTGGCCGTAGCGGGTGATTTGTTCCAGGTTTTAGATTTGTACCTGAAGGTGCTGCAAGACATTTCCGCCAAGTGCTGATTTCATTTCCGTACTTAAGTGAGACGGCCAGTGTTTTCTCTCTTCGCACAACAGAGGGATGGATGATGTTTAGATCATGTTTAGTATTTGAGGGGACAAAATTCTACTACATTGTAGCAATGTTTTCCTAACTTCACTTTGACATTGTTTAGATTTAAAAGAAGAGAAGTAATATTTATTTCGGATGCGTCATCGTTCATAGTGCTCTTTAGATTGAGTACTCTCAAGGGTACCCCTTATACCTCAAGACTGCTGGGAGACAAGACAGCGTAACGTGAGCCTCTTTGACGGGACACTGGACGATCTGTTTACTGGGACGCAACACTGTGCTCTTTGAGTTTGGAAATCAGAGCTCACTGGTTATTAATTGCATCATCTTCCGAGTCTTTTTCCATTGGTTGCTTTCGTAGAGGGGATGCAAGCCAAAGCCCAGTTGAGTAGCGAAAAAAGTAGCCAGCGAGGGGCTTCACAGTCCATGAATTCAGCGTCTCTTCTTGTAGTAATGTTGACTTAACAAACTACAGATTGGCCAGCTTTACAGCGGGTGAAATTGAACTCCGTTTGGAGGACAGATCACAGCAAGGAGGCTTGTCGTGCTCCTGCCGTGCTGTTCCAGAGTCTCACAGTTTGCTTCCAGGGATAGAGATGCCATCGACTTGATGCCAGGATATAAGAAAAGACATCGGATGACTCCTGAACTGTTATCATCTTGCACTGCTCCTCCAAACCAGATGGATTTATAATGTACACAGTCCGACATATCTCTAAACCTCATCTTTGTGTATCAATGCTTCTCTAATTAGTCTGGGGTTATCTTAGCTACGAAGTAACCATCATCGGATTGTGCTTCCTCCGGAGGTAATTTTGCTTCGGAGGTACAGTATACTCGCACAATAATAAATGTCACTTTCAAATTGAGTGGAAAAAGAGTATGACAAGAAACACAGTCTACTTGCACTGCATCTTATACAATTTACTTGAGGATAATCCAAGATGTTCTTCTGAAGGTTCGGTCAGCGTTGATGTTTGTTTAATTGCACAATATAAGTTGTAATGGAATGTGTAATAAAAACATGCCTGTTAAGTAAGAGGGAAAGATTCAACTGCTCTGGTACGCCGAGTACAGTATCTTCAAATGCTTCTCTTTGGATTTATTATGTATGTAATATCTCAGTTCAACAAGACATTACTTGTGTGTGATTCAGACAACAGTGCATAACATCAAAGGGAGCGCCTGTGGTTTTTCTTGAGATCTTAAACCCCAGATTCCTCCCAGATAAACTGACTTTGGAGTTGCCTTCTGCTTATATGGCTTCGGAAACATTAACTGGTTTCAAGTGAAAGTTGTTGCAGAATCCTACAACAGAAAAAAAAAACTATTGAAGGATAATTGTTTCAGCAGGAGTAGGTTTGGTACCCAAGTTGTCCCAATGCATTTCTCTGTTTGCGCAACGCTTTTCTTCCTCATCCTGACTACACTATGCTGGATGTCAGAGTCGAATCTCTCATTGACTGGCGAAGCCGATGAATTCGGGGGTGAGTCTTGTCACAGTTTCAATTGTTATTTTAGAAGAAAAATTAGAAATGGGTTAAAAGTTGTAAATTTGATGTGTAATATTGTTGTCACCATTTATTTGTTGACCCTCACAACAAATTAATATGTTGTAGAAGTTTACGTAAATGTGTCTTACAAACATTGGGTTTTGTTAGACCAATATCTCTAGGTGAAGAAATACATCTTCGTCATTTTTACAAATTTTAAGATTAAGCCTCGCATCCAAACACGTGATGAGAAAATTTACTTGTTGAGGCACTTCTTACCATTTTTTTCTTTTAATATCAAAAGAAAGTTGATGTCTTACAGAACTGTCGACAGTTTTTCAATATTTTTGCCTGTTTTTTTTTATGAGCAATGGATTCCTAAACCAATTTGTCACTCAAAACAGACCTCCCCACAGAGCGCTGTGTTCAACTTCAAACCATTGTGTGTCACTTCTAAGGGTAGATGAGTGGTTTTGCAACTTTAAAGGCAGTGGACACTATTGGTAATTACTCAAAATAATTATTAGCATAAAATCTTTCTTGGTGAAGAGTAATGGGGAGAGGTTGATTATATAAAACATTGTGAGAAACGGCTCCCTCTGAAGTGCCATAGTTTCCGAGAAAGAAGTAATTTTCCACGAATTTGATTTCGAGACCTCAGATTTAGAGCTTAAGGTCTCGAAATCAACTATCTAAACGCACACAACTTTGTGTGACAAGGGTGTTTTTTCTTTCATCATTATCTCGGAAGTTCACTGGCCGATTGAGCTCAAATTTTCACAGGTTAGTTATTTTATGCATATGTTGAGATACACCAACTGTGAAGGCTAGTCTTTGACAATTACCAGTAGTGTCCACTGCCTTTAAAAAATCCCAAACGACAAACCCAATCCACATTATAAGCTCCCTCAGGGTTGGGATTCGAACCGGGTCCACAGAGGTGCAAGACAGGCAAAGATACCATCGACCCATTTGGAATTTCATCTACATACATAAACCATTTTATTTGCCAAAGATTCATTACTAAAACAATTTTTTCCTAAATATAACCGGATATTTGTCTGACCTTTTCTGGGTCGATAGGAGATTAGGCTTCAATAAATTGCCTTCAGATTCCACAGTATTGTTACTATCTGAAAGGCAAAATCCCTTCACGGCCAATCAGACTAAACGATATTATCTCAACTGCCATATAATGGACGTAGCGCATGGTACACTAGTTATTCTTCAATCACCTTGACATTTGTGTTGATAGTAATAAATAAGTCATAATGCTGGTTTTTTGACAGTAACGCTCAATTTCCCTTGAACTGTTGATAATGCACAGGCATGTACTTACCCTCGAAGTGGGGAGTTTTCGTTTTGTTTCAATTACAAGAGCAGTTAACAAACTAAACCGCACATAAAAGTGTACTGCTCATTTTGCCGCTAATTTGTTAGTCGTTTTTCCTCAAACTAACAGAAATTATTGAATGTTGTTTGTTTGACAAAAATTTATCCCAACTTACTGATATAAATGTTCTTCTTTGAACAATAATGCAGGAGCCCTTCATTGTACTGACTCAATAATGGCAATATATTATCATGCCGACACCATCTTGGTCATGTTCTTTGTATCCAATAACACTAGTGGATGCTGATTTTCATTGTACAAAAAGGAACCAGACTATTTGACCATCCAGCCTCGGTTTAGTTTACATTGATTTGAATGGGAGAAAATCAAAATGGCCACACAAATCTCTAATGGACAGTTATCACCTGCGTCATTGAGAGTGTCTACTTCACTGAGATGGTAGCATCTCAGCATGAGGTCGGCACTTTCCACTAACGGCTTAATGTAGCGCAACATTATTAGCACTAAACCCTAATGTCCTTGGCCAAATCAAGAGCACTAAAGATGCTTAATTTTAATGTGACTTGTCACAAGGCTGTATGTACACCATGTATATTAATCGGATGGTGAAACCCACTCAGTATCACCTTGTAGTCTTAAGTCGTCAGGTTTTAAAACAGAAAGGAAATGCTCCAACAGAAGGCAGGTGAAATCTTGTACAGACACAAAAGAAAATGACAAATGAATTGCAGAGCAAAACAAAAAATTGGCTGTGGGAAATAATAAATTAATTCTATAAGTGTTAGAATTCACATTTACATAACATGTTAATATAATAATATCTAACATGTAGTTGTATTAATTACACAACCAGAAGGAAAATGTCAGAGTGCAACTGTATGGATTTCCTGACAAGCCCAAGAAAACAATTAATTCAGGCTTTGCTCTAATTTTTCATAATCCGTAATCCGTAGTTCTTGGTAATGAAAAAACAAAACACACATAATTAAAAACTTGTCCCGCTTTTGGTTTTTATGAGACGCCCATCTGTCTCAAACATCCTGACAACATAGAGAGCAGATTATGTAATCTTACATCATCTGTCAATAGTCAATACACATAGTTGTTAGGTGTACATTTATTAGGGTGATCAATAAATCACGGGACTTAGCGGCCTGTTTCGATCAATAGGGTTAAACGCCGCTCAGTCAATTTCCTGCAAACAGATCAAGCCAGAAATAGAACACCAAAAAGCAGAAAGTTATAGCGTGGATCACATCATGAATAAATTATAAGTTAAGAAAGTTGATGATGTACAATCAAATGTCAGCAATCTTGGATTGGATTGACCACAAGATAAATTTCCAATTGTAATTGATGGTGGAGCTTTTATCTTGGCAGTACATGGTTTTACTGTAATCAGAAACTACTTTCTTTGGTAAATGTTAAACACTGGTTCTTCAAATCCCTATTAAGTAGGTTGAATGCATGTCATCATAATCATCGGTATTTTGTCATTTGAAGGCAGGTTTCGCAAATGGGATAAGAATAGTGTGGCCTATGCTGCATGGTCTTTGGCTCCCCTTCTTTACTGAATTCAGACTTCTCGTGTCTGTTGGTGAAAAAAAAGTAGTTGTTATTTTCTTCAGATATAAAGAAATCCTACTTTATGATCTACATTTTTCTCTGGTGCTGAGGATACTGTTCTCAGAAACTCCCTGAAATCTATAACTCCAGAGGTTTACCAAAAGGTGTACGTGCCATTGTTTCAACACCTCCTAGAAGTTTGAAACTAGACTCAGACCTTTTTGTCAGCAATGACCCCCCTTTAGGTTACTCCCTCTCTAACCTCCATCAAGATCTACCTCTCTTCTCTTCTCTTCTCTTCTCTTTTCTTCTTCTCGTCAAATCTTTCTTTAATGACATCTTTCAGTGAACTGTCACCGTTTAAGATATGTCTGTTCGCACCATGTCTGCCTTCCTGTGTTCCGTTTCAACAAGCCTCTCTGGTAATTGACTCTTTCGGCTTCCAGTATATCAGCGTGCATTTTACTCAAAAACTGTAGGATAACATTTACTTTAACAAACAAAACCAAAACCAAACAAAAACACAACAACCAACAAACTAAAGCTTGTAGTAAACCGATTATTAAACAAAGTATCAGTGAGAAAAGATTTCTCACCCTTTACATATAAAAACAAAATCAAATCCTGCCTCATAATATCAGTTACAGTCAAGGCCAGGCAGCACAATAGGTGGCAATTTGCCTCCAGGAACAAAACAAACAATTTCTTTGACCATGTGCTTTAAATAAAACCATTCATTTGTAGCTATTTCCAGTGAAGGAATAGGTATTTTTTTATACTTGTTTTAAAGGCAAAGGCGAATCTATTATGGATCTGTTTTATTTTAGGTTTTATTTTGAAGATAAACTTCAAGTCCTTAAATTCACAGTCAGGCCTGTATGCTTTGACTTTTTTGTTTTTTGAAAGGGCAAGGTCACCAAGGCATTTTTTCCTAGGTAAAGGGCGCCCTTTAAGGAAATTGTAAATTTCTACTTGAGCATTTTAAGGGCACCAAGGCATGACCAGGGGGCATGGAGGCAATCGTCTGTGTTGCCTCTGTGAAGTATCAGGTCTACACACTATGTGGTTAACATCGGACAAAAAAGTTAATCTTTACAGTACATTTGATAGTCCCCTCCTTCGCTTGATTTAATTCCATGCAACATTCATCCTTTTTCCAAGACGTCTATTTTCACCCTGCTCCTTGTCATCCTCAATTTCCAATCATTGACAACTTGTGATCATTCCCATTCTCTCCCCAAGCACCTTCTTCACAAACTTGATTTCCTATCGGCTCTCTGGCACAATCGGATCCCCTGTTTCCCCCCTTTGAGGTTCTGCCACACCTTTGTTCTTGACCGTCGTGCTCTGCTGTCATATTGTCCAGGCCCGCAGTGCCCCGCAGTGCGCCGCAGCATCCTGCCGTGCACAGCTATAACCTAATTGGAGAAGTGTTTGTGTTGCCTGAAGATATTGTTAGCGATACTAGTGAATAATCACACATTGTACTCAAGAAACTTCAAGATTTGAACTTAAGATAACTGGCAAGGTTAATGTCTAGATTACAGGCCATTTATTATGACTTCAGCTGTCAAATTACTAAGAAAATGAAAAGTAAACTGTTTCACTCTTCCACTTGTGAGTTTTTTACTCCTGATCTGCGATATTGATAACGCCATCGAATTTCTAAACAAATAATTTATAGTTGGCATCATGCAAGTATAGGCTGTGTTCCTACATGTTTGGAAAAATGTCTTAATTTCATCATTTTTGCAAGTTGTAATTACATGGAGGCCATGTTCTGTATTTCCCCTGTCTTGTTTTTGATGCCCCACCCTTAAGAAGTTTCCTTTAGATTTTCCAATGGAATAGCCCTTTTCAAAAAGAAAATTGCCTTGACCCTTACGACTTAAGATAAAATTTCAGGTTTGTCTTTGGCATTTGTTATATTATTAGGGGGTTGGAGAATGACAATCAGACTTAATTTTGTGAGTATTTAGTGAACAAAATATTTGATCATTTTTTGTTAGGGCGCTATAAGCCCCTGATTTTGTTGACAGACAGTAATATACAATTTCAAAATTGCGTAGTCTACTAGTTTAATAAACTTCTTCTTAAATTGATTTATTGTATCAGAAGCCCTAATTGTATTCAATATCTGTCTCCAGAATTTTTTTTCTCAGACCGCACAACGTTGAGTAAATGAAAAATCAGAATCTGAATCTAGCTGTGATGCCATCTGTCCGGCTCCACCCACCCCTGCTGGTTTACCTCATTTAGTCAGCCAGTCGTTAAGGGATAGTCCAACATTGGTTTTTGATGCAAGCTGCATCTAAAATTAAAGTTACCTGTTTAAATTTCAATTCTATTCAATTTTCCATTGAACCTTTAAAAAAAAGTAACAGCATTACAAATTATGGTGATAAGGTTACAAACTATGGTGATAAGGTTACAAACTTGTATAACATAAAAACCGTAACAACAAAATAAAAAATATTTAAACAAGGTCATCATTACAAATTATTGACTTCATAAAAAGGCATGGCTTCTTTAAAGGCAAAAATTTACCTGTGTAGATTTATTTAATAAAACGAATGTGAAAATTTATACCAAAATGTGTTACTGTTTTTGAGATATCGCAAAAAAAAATCTGGATTTTAAGACATAAAAACATTCTTTTTTATTATAACCACATACTTTCATAAGAAATGTTTCTCAAAATATCATCAAAAGCAGCTGTAGAATTCTAACCAAAAGGTTGATTGCCATTAATTGTAAGAGTGATTACCGAACGCTACCCTTCCCTTTAAATTTAAAGATAGTCAATTTATTTTTCCCTTAAACACGAGAATTACATCACAATGAAAGTACATGTAGGCTGTCTTGAACCGTATTGTGTAAGCCTTCTTGAATCTGTTTTGACTGACTGGCTACGCTGGGATTTATTTGCAGTTGATTAAAAGGCTGTGGTCCCACTATTATTGAGCATGATGAATTTATGTTACGGAGATCGAGCTAGGTTTCCCGGAGAGAGGAAATCAATCTAGTTTTTTTCCTTCTCTTTTTTTTCCTCCTCGATCAGGCCATTTGAAACAGGTTTGGGATGTTCGTAAATCAATATCAAGATCTTTTATTATTAGGAAGTAAGATTTTTACTTCTGTCCACCTGGGCCCAATTTCATGTGGCTCATTTATTAGTGGGGTGACAGTTGCAGCAATGGTAACTTTTATATTCTGGCTGGTGAACCCCCTAAGCAAGATTTTTGTTGTGCTTAGCAAGTTTGTGTGCTTACAGGCTTTATGGAATGGGGCCCAGCGCTGCACAGGGTCAACAGCGTACAGATGGAGCCGCCACATTTTGTTGTCTATGTGTACACTTTTATGTATTTTTATCTGGATCCAGTTACAAAGTTAAAGTATTGCAGATCAAAATAAAATAATTTGATATTGCTATAATGATACCTTATTTGTAGACCTTCCTTTGCTTGCTAACCTTCCTTTGCTTGCTAACCTTTTCTATCTCAGCAAATGCCCCTCAGCAAATGACATCAACACCAAATCGCCCTTTAAAACAAAATACCACATAAATGAGATGAGATAAAAAAGTACAAATTATCATAGTTTATTATCAGTGATGGATATCCTAAAAATTTTTACAGAGTAAATTAAAACAATTCCATCCTTAACATAACAGCAGCATTGAGCCTGGAGCTATTTATGTCCTTGACATTTTGAATGGCCTTATGCTCTAAATAAAACTGATAAAACTGAATGGTACAATTAGCTGTGGGTTATGTGTATGTTTCACTGGAAAGTATCATCACAAAGATTATTATCTCATCGTCTGAGAAACGAAACAGAGACAAACTCTCATCGATAACGAGTCAAGAACGTGAGATTTTACACCATGTATTGATTCACAATATTTCATTATGATGAGGGGTTGTTTTGGGGTTTCCTTGCTGTATGAATCGTAGGCTGACAGGAAAAGATGTCAAGAGTTGGAACAAAAATTCTCCTCAATGAATGAAGTTGAGGCTTAAGATAATGTGTTTCCAAGAAGAGCTTAGTAAGAGGAGCACATCGGCCCCAACTTTATAAGCACAAAAAAGAGCTTAGCTTACCAGAAAAAGGGTAACCAAACTGATACATTTTGACTGGTATCCTGTTCAGCACCCCGCACCCAGGCACCCCCCCCCCCCAGACAGCACCCCAAACGTAACTTTCTTTTTCCATGCTTTGCATTTTCTCTCTTGATAACTGGGCTTACCTGAACATAGAAAAGTCAGCAGTCAGAACATACAGACTCAAGTGTTTAACACTGAAGGCTCTTCTCTAAGACGTTAAAAAAACAAGAGTTCCGAGCATTGCTCCCTAAACACACAAAAAAAAGAAGAAGAAAAAAGGGAGAGTAATGTTTGAGAAATTGTCAGGAGGACATCAAACACTCACAGCAAACCCTAAGAGACTTCACTTCCTGGCACAGTTTTTACATCGTGACAAAAGTTTTTCAGCGTGGCGGACCCGGTCTTAAATTCAACATCAAGGTTGAGAATATCAAGTGGGCTCTATATGTTTTCACTGGCGTGTAGACTTTTTTACTGTCGGACAACACTCCAGAGATCAAGGAACTGAATGAATTTATACTGGGGAACTTGACTTAAGTGCATTTGCTAACGGGCATCTTGACGTCAAAAATGTCTCCTAAACTCCCACCAGGCACTCTTAACATGTACTTTGGGGGGGGGGGGGGGGGGTCTTGGGAGGTGCGGAGCTTTTATCGTTGGTCTGTCAATTTAACCAGTGATAGGTATAGGATGGTTTTAAGAGATAGGGGACAACAACAAACCCAAACCCCCAAATCTTATTTGTGAGCTCAATAGGATCATGTGAAATAACCAAATTTTTACAGTTTGGCTGGTACATGTACATGTCAAGCATGAACATGCTTATTGTGCTGTTGAGCTGGAACCCTTTTCTGGTAAGCACAGTTTGTTTGAGGTTAGCTTGAAATTATACCCTCTTATTTCTCTCAAATATTTCTTTGCTCTTTCATCTTAAAAAAACCTAGTTGTGAGAGACGTAATATAGGTGATGAAAAAAAAACCCAAAAAACTTAACAGTTTTTCACCATTAAACTTGGTTTTTGATAATACTCGAGCAACAGCATTCTGAACATTTTGTATTTTTTTATAACGAGCTGATTGTCGTTAAACAGCAAAATACATTTATCAAAGCAATTATGCTTTCTTCGCTTTTAAAACAAAAGTAATTTGTTTGGACTAATACTTGCTTGTCTTGTAAACATTTCTCTGGAGATTGTTGATGTGTTTTGATGTATTATGTCGTACATGCATTGTGTTTCATAATTAAGCATGTCTGGAACGAAGTTGACTTGATTCATCAAGAACACCCACGTATAGAGCTGAGACAATTCACCCACACAAGAATACTTTGGGGATGTCACCAATCTCACTGAATGCACAGTAAACCCACATGATGTGGGTTTATTGTGCATTCAGTGAGATTGAGAGGATGATGAGTTTCCCCCTGCTTCCAGATGAAAAACACTCAATCCATTCTCCTACGCTGTCTAATCACCTATTTACGTCACGTTGTGTATTGGCGCTGTAGTATGGAGGTCGTAATTACTAATATCCATCCATTACTTTGTTGATTATTCAGCAGGGTTCTCTTTTCATTAGTTTTTTTTTGCAGAAAACTTTACCTATAGCAGAAAACTTTTGCGTAAGCTAGAAAAATTTTCAGCCAGCTTTGCACGTTCAACAGGAATTCGCATTGTTATATGTTAATTCATTTTCATACAGCACCGGAAGGTTCGCATGCCATCTCGTGTGCTTACGGTAAGCAGCCTTATGAAATTGGGCCCTTGACGTTAAGTTTTTAAGTTTGGCTGAAGTATACTGACTGTTTTGAAACTGCCAGGGAGAAGTTTGGAAAAAATTGGAGTCTACTTAATTTTGATAAGAACGTGTCATTCTGTTTATATACTTCTGTAGTGGAGTCGGAAATCTGGAGACTACTTAGTCCTGATAAGAACTTGTCCTGGTGTTAGTCGACATCAAGCACCTAGTTTTAAAGGGAATTTTTCACAGGTTCTTTATATGACTCATGTAAAAATGACTAAGAAAATGTGCTAGTGAACAGAATCGCTGGTGAAAAAAGTGGGGGGGGGGGGACCCCAAACAACAACAACATCATCTCCAAAACAAAGATTAATCCCTTGAAATGGGTATGTGTGGGAAGTACTGCAAACCCATTCATACTTCAGCCACCGACCCTTGCCCCTACCACCCACCCCCACCCCCACTCCAACTACCCGCCCCACCCTACCCACCCCACCCTAACCACCCCTCCCTAACCACCAAACCCTTACCACACCCTAACCACCCACACCCACATCCACTCACAAGGTGGAACCAAATAATCAGTCTCTCTTCCCTACATGTATATCCAAGTCAATGCCTGTTATTTTTTTAAATCTTCTCTTGGCGCGGGGGACAGTATTGTATCTCAAGATCCTGCCTCCATGTAAAAGACATATGTGTCCGTGTATCACGATCGATGATGCATGGTTAGCAATAAGGTAATTTATTACAAGCATGATGGCAAAGTGAAGTTCAAAAGTGTAATCAAAATGTTATTAACATGGGGAGTAATTAGGTGTTGATCATTGATTAGAGAAGCAGACTTTAGCTGTGAGGCCAGGCATGTTTGTCCGGTTTGAAACATCTAGGCTAAATGAGAGTAGGACAATACGTTACACTATATTAAGTTAACATTTGAAGACACTGACCCAATTACTTAGATCTGTTTTTATTAAAGTATTTATTTTTCATGCAGACGCTAGATGAATTTTGTCCCGTATAATTGACTTTTTTATCAGGAGAAAATTGTTACAGGAATTCATTTCTAGTGAGATTAGGTCATACAGAGTTTAATGCCTTGTCATGTATTCAGTGTTAGAAACGTTTGTTTTGATTTGGGCTGCTTTTTAAAGGAATTAATTTCTGGTGAGTTAAGTTTTACGATAAGTTCAGACAGTGTTTACTTTGTCCTTGTACTTTTGTTTAGGTAGAGACATTTGTTCCATCAGGGTTGTACCTTTTTATATATTAGTTGTATCTCATCTTCAGGTATATACCTTTTTATATATTAGTTGTATCTTATCTTCAGGTATATACCTTTTTATATATTACACTCAGAAAAAGAATGGTAAAAAAAAGTTATGTTAAATGTGTTAAGTGAAAAAATACTTAACATAAGTAAAAATTAATGAAAAATTTAAACAAAATGTTTGTGTAAATAAAAAACTACTCAAATAGTTAGTAAAACTAATAGTTTACATAACTTAGCAACTTTAAACACATATTATGCAAATTTTACTGAACTGGTTGTAAAAGTTTACATGGTGTTTAGTAAACCACGATATTTTACTCAAGTATTGTGCAAAATACGCAGCGTGTGACTTGTCTGCTGGGGTCGCGCTCTGCAGTACCACAGTGTAACCACACACAACGTAACGAAATGGATCTCATGAAAAAAAAACCTTCTTGAGTGGAACTTCCCTCATTTAGTTGAGACGTTTGAAGGTAAGTACTATAACATATTTCTGTATTGATGTTATTATCTGTAGTGATAGACTATACACGACTCGTTAGCACGAGTTAGCACAGATAAAGGGACAGTTGAACGTCATATTTTGACTGACAACACTTTTGAACAGTGACTTGAATATCACAAATACATACGTAGGTCTGATCAATGGTCCCCGTATTGTGCACATAGTACACGTACAGCATGCATCGTTGAAGACCATTGTACACATGTACATCGCCACTGTGTTAAAGCACCACCACTGCATACAGCCACGGTGCATCAGGCCAATGATTGGGCTAACTTTAATCTCTCATTTGTTCAGAAGAACAATCAAATAACTTTTCAACATTTTGTCTTTACAAGATACTGACAAATGATACAACTGACTTGAAATGCAAATTCTGTGAGAGGGGAATCGCACAAACACATCTACCCTTTGTTTATTTTAACCTGTTAAAGGAATTATTCAAGAAATCTCACCCCCCCCCCCCCCCCACACACAAAAAAAAAGGACGAAAGAAAAAGAACAAAAAGAAAAATCAGATAAAGATCAAGAAAAATCAAAGTTTTCAGGTAGCCTACTGTTATGTGGGATTGCATATATAGCACCAAAATTATCTCTCCTCCTGGGATCCTATCACCTTATTCCAGAACTGCAAGTCTCCATCATTGAACCTTTTGTTGATTTGTTTATTTTTTAAGCCCCTATGTATTTGTTTATTTATTTTATTTTATTTCAATTTGTATTTGTACTTTTTTAAATTTATGTGCATGTACATCATGTACAAATTGTATTGCACATACATTGCAGTACTGGAACATTGTCTCTATTGATCTATAAGTGTTGTAATATGATAATTAAACCACTATTGATATAAAATAATGATTTAATCTGACATTGTGTGTACCCCATCCTTAAGACAATCAGATTAAATCATTATTTTACAGCAAAATTGGTTTAATTGTAATATTACAATACTTTAAGTTCATTACAGACAATATACACGTGTCATACAATTTGTACTGCACCCCCATTGAAATTTAACCTATTGTGTTTAATATTATTCCCCTTTATGCAGGAAAACACAAGTTTGGACCAGTATTTGAAAGACATCAACAGGGACACCAGATCGCAACCATGCTGATACTAGGTGGGTCTGCACTGGCTCCACAGCAAGTGTTCGTAATTTTTGAGCAAATGCATTTGAACAGTCATCCCTTGTGAAAGCACTGGATGTGTGTTTCAAAACACATTTTGTCTTCGACTTGAGCTACCAGGAGAAGTGTTCATTGAATTGGTTGTGTTTGAACTCAAAGGCGGTGTGAAGAGCAGCACTATTCGAGAGTTCAGGGCTTACTGTTCATCTCATGATGCATCTGATTAATGTTGACCATTCCATAAGCATTGTAGTTAAAGAAGTTCTTGCACAAAATGTTTGCAAATACGTATCAAAATCATAAGAGATGTGATAGTTGTGATAGTTTGGATTTATGGAACAACCTTACAGTTTAAATAGGAACTCAAAGGTCAAATTCAAATTTGTATTCAACACCCTTCCAGTTTTGTCAAATTTGTCAAAATGTCAAATTCAACGCCGTTTTGATTGCTTAGCGACAATGAGGATAAACCAATAATTCCCCATACAAATTGTTCAAACCCAAAATTGAATTTTTACCTTGGAGTTCTTCTTTAAGCTGTGTTAGCCTGGAAGTATTTATTCTGACCTTGCCAATTAATGTAATTTGACCATTCCAGAAGCATTGTAGTTAACCCTCTAGTCCCTGCACCGCCCGAGTTTCTGAAAACCAATTTTTCAAGATTCTTGCAGTAAATAACTGGAATCGTAGTTCATTTTTTAAAAGATAGCTTAATATTTATGCACAATTTTTTACCCTTTCGGTAATGTTTGTATAAAAGTACAAGCTCCCATTGGGAACAATAATCGGCTCTCGAATATTTTTTTGTAAGGATAAAATGGACACAATAGCTTTTCAAGGCTTAAATCTGACTCAATGCTCAAACTAATTAAATGCGAAGGCGTTAGTTTTCGACAATATCAATATTAATGATGAATAAATACAGTTTCCTTTGTGTTTACTAATTGGTATGAGCTAAATTATTTCATCATCATTAGCTTCGATGAAATAATTTAGCTCATACTAATTAGTAAGCACAAAGGAAACTGTATTTATTCATCATTAATGATTGATGATATTGTCGAAAACTAACGCCTTCGCATTTAATTAGTTTGAGCATTGAGCCAGATAAAAGCCTTGAAAAGCTATTGTGTCCATTTTATCCTTACAAAAAAATATTCGAGAGCTGATTATTGTTCCCAATGGGTAGGGCCACTGATTTTCCGCGATCGCGGAAAACGGACGGAATTCGCGGAATCCGCCCTTTGAAACGGAAAACGGGATTTCAGAAAATTTGATTTTTTTTTTTTTTTTTTTTTTCTTGACGCCAAAACTATTGAAATTGCATTCTTTATTAAGATTCTTTTTGTTAAACTAAAAAGGCATCAGAAATCAGACCATTAAAAAGTACGAGATCGTAACCGTGGATCATTCTGTTCTACTTCACACCATCCTCAATGTTTACACACATGATGTACACACGTTGTTAACATGGTTAAGCGAAGGGCATTATTCGCGGCACGTTTTAAACATTTTTTGTTCACCCAAATTGCATTTTCTCCCTCTCTTTTACCAACAATAATACACAAACTAGCTTACCTATGATCTATAAGAACACATACAATGTTTTTTCATCTCGGAAAGGTCTAAAATAAAACCGTAAACTGTCAACATTCTGTCGCCAAAGCGAAAACAAAATGGCTGACATTTTGTTTGTGGATGGAGAATGGTCACGTCCATAGACTTGTTCCCAAGTCTTTGATCATGCTGAAACAGCGCCCTCTTGTGGATACACTCCTGTCATTAGCCTACAATGTGGCTGATGCAGAGAATCAACTGCAGTTTTAGACTTGGAATCAAGTCTATTACATCATGTGCATTGATACTGCAGTCACAGTGCAACCTTTTTAGAACAGCAGTATACAAAATAATCCACAATTATAAAAAAAAGTATTTTTTTGAAATTTGTCAGTTCAAATGAACATTTTACGAAGTCAACAGTGCAACTTATCTCAAATTGATTTTTATAAGTGTGTCCCTGGGTATTAAACAACCTTTTATCTAATTAAAAAAACATGAAACGGAATTTTTTGTGCCTGAAACGGAATTCATGTTTTTGCCAAACGGAATTTGCACTTTTCTGAAACGGAAAATCAGTGGCCCTAAATGGGAGCTTGTACTTTTATACAAACATTACCAAAAGGGTAAAAAATTGTGCATAAATATTAAGCTATCTGTTAAAAATTGAACTACGATTCCAGTTGTTTACTGCAAGAATCTTGAAAAATTGGTTTTCAGAAACTCGGGTGGTGCAGTGAAAGTTCTTGCACAAAATGTTTGCAAATACGTATCAAAATCATAAGAGATGTGATAGTTGTGATAGTTTGGATTTATGGAACAACCTTACAGTTTAAATAGGAACTCAAAGGTCAAATTCAAATTTGTATTCAATACCCTTCCAGTTTTTGTCAAATTTGTCAAAATGTCAAATTCAACACCGTTTTGATTGCTTAGCGACAATGAGGATAAACCAATAATTCCCCATACAAATTGTTCAAACCCAAAATTGAATTTGACCTTGGAGTTCTTCTTTAAGCTGTGTTAGCCTGGAAGTATTTATTCTGACCTTGCCAATTAATGTAATTTGACCATTCCAGAAGCATTGTAGTTAAAGAAGTTCTTGCACAAATTGTTTGCAATAAAGTATCAAAATCATAAGAGATGTGATAGTTGTGATAGTTTTGATTTATGGAACAACCTTACAGTTTAAACTGTGTTAGCCTGGAAGTATTTATTCTGACCTTGCCAATTAGGTAGATTTTTTTGTAATTTTTTAAATTCACTGAAATTGTTGACTGATTATGAAACATACAGAAAACCCCATTTTGCACATGTGATGTTTTGGATTGTTAATATTATTACCATTAAATTTTTATTAAAAAGTTGTTATCTTGAAATTCATGTTGTAGTCGCCAAGTCTCAGTATTTATGATGTGTCCATTTATTACAGCCCTAAACTCCATGAAATAACACTTTGCTAGTATTCAACACAAGCATTGTGTATATTATTACCAGTTTTAAAGGCACACAGTTTACATTAAAAATCGGTAAAATCTATACTTCAAAATTGAGTAATTATTTTACATGAGTGGATTTATACCCAGCAATTCAGTAAAAAAAAATACCCAATATTGATGTAAAGTTTTACACAACTATTTACATTGTAAAGCGGTAAAGTCTTACGTCACAATTAAGTAATATTTTACATGAGTGGGTTTACCCAACAATTCAGTAAAGAAAACTACCCAATATTTATGTAAACTTTTACACAGCTATTAAGCAAGATATTACCCAACGCCTGTTGGGTAAAGTTTTACCTAATAGTTATGGTGTTCGCCCACTACATCTAAAACAGGTAATATTTTGCACAAGTTGTGTAATCTTTCCTCTGTGTGTAGTTGTATCTCATCTTCAGGTATATACCTTTTTATATATTAGTTGTATCTCATCTTCAGGTATATACCTTTTAATATATTAGTTGTATCTCATCTTCAGGTATATACCTTTTTATATATTAGTTGTATCTCATCTTCAGGTATATACCTTTTTATATATTAGTTGTATCTCATCTTCAGGTATATACCTTTTTATATATTAGTTGTATCTCATCTTCAGGTATATACCTTTTTATATATTAGTTGTATCTCATCTTCAGGTATATACCTTTTAATATATTAGTTGTATCTCATCTTCAGGTATATACCTTTTTATATATTAGTTGTATCTCATCTTCAGGTATATACCTTTTTATATATTAGTTGTATCTCATCTTCAGGTATATACCTTTTTATATATTAGTTGTATCTCATCTTCAGGCATATACCTTTTTATATATTAGTTGTATCTCATCTTCAGGTATATACCTTTTTATATATTAGTTGTATCTCATCTTCAGGTATATACCTTTTTATATATTAGTTGTATCTCATCTTCAGGTATAAACCTTTTTATATATTAGTTGTATCTCATCTTCAGGTATAAACCTTTTTATATATTAGTTGTATCTCATCTTCAGGTATAAACCTTTTAATATATTAGTTGTATCTCATCTTCAGGTATATACCTTTTTATATATTAGTTGTATCTCATCTTCAGGTATATACCTTTTTATATACTAGTTGTATCTCATCTTCAGGTATATACCTTATTATATATTAGTTGTATCTCATCTTCAGGTATAAACCTTTTTATTTATTAGTTGTATCTCATCTTCAGGTATATACCTTTTTATATGTTAGTTGTATCTCATCTTCAGGTATATACCTTTTTATATACTAGTTGTATCTCATCTTCAGGTATATACCTTTTTATATATTAGTTGTATCTCATCTTCAGGTATAAACCTTTTTATATATTAGTTGTATCTCATCTTCAGGTATATACCTTTTTATATGTTAGTTGTATCTCATCTTCAGGTATATACCTTTTTATATATTAGTTGTATCTCATCTTCAGGTATAAACCTTTTTATATATTAGTTGTATCTCATCTTCAGGTATATACCTTTTTATATATTAGTTGTATCTCATCTTCAGGTATATACCTTTTTATATGTTAGTTGTATCTCATCTTCAGGTATAAACCTTTTTATATATTAGTTGTATCTCATCTTCAGGTATATACCTTTTATATATTAGTTGTATCTCATCTTCAGGTATATACCTTTTTATATGTTAGTTGTATCTCATCTTCAGGTATATACCTTTTTATATATTAGTTGTATCTCATCTTCAGGTATAAACCTTTTTATTTATTAGTTGTATCTCATCTTCAGGTATATACCTTTTTATATGTTAGTTGTATCTCATCTTCAGGTATATACCTTTTTATATACTAGTTGTATCTCATCTTCAGGTATATACCTTTTTATATATTAGTTGTATCTCATCTTCAGGTATATACCTTTTTATATATTAGTTGTATCTCATCTTCAGGTATATACCTTTTTATATACTAGTTGTATCTCATCTTCACGTATATGAGCTCCTCGGGTACAAGACACCAAGCTTATAATTTTAATTTGTTAATTTGTTGTTGTTTTCTATTACACATCTAGCAGCGTAAGCTAATAACATGATCATGAGTAGAAAACAAAAAGAAACGGAACAGATCCATAAAATAATCTGTACATTGCACACCGTAGAAGAGAACGTCCCCTTTGATATTGATTTAAGGGCATCTTCATCTCGTACTTGTAAAATGATGGTCATCAGATGAGTTAAGATCTCGCTGATTGACTGTCAGGCTGTTCCATCAATGTGTAATCGTCACATGTTGCTTGCATAACAAATCTGATTGGTCGTGACGGTACGAGGTAGTCACATGTTGTCCATATAACACATCTGATTGGTTATGACAGCAGTTTAAAACTAATTCTCAATGTGAACTCAGTGTGAGACTGATAGAGAGAGGCTTGTGTGGCTGGTTACCAAGAGGTTCAATAGGAGATGGGGACCAGTGAAGTAATTTGACACAGTGTGGTCCCGGGGAGCAGGGTCGCATGCCATGTAGACCTCAACACCAGTGTACAGTGACTTAAAGGCACTGGACACTATTGGTAATTACTCAAAATATATACTTGCATACAAATTAACCTGGTAACAAGCAAGGGAGAGCTGTTGATAGTATAACACATTGTGAGAAACGACTCCTTCTGAAGTAACGAAGTTTTTGAGAAAGAAGTACTTTCTCACTGAAATATTTGAATCTGAGAAAAAAAATTCGGACCTGAAGTCTGGATCTGAAAGCACAAATATTTGTGCAACAAGGGTGTTTTTCTTTCAACATTTTCCTGCAAATTCGATGACCAATTGAGCCCAAATTTTCACAGGTTTATTTGGTGCATATGTTGGGATACACCAAGTGAGAATACTGGTCTTCGAAAATTACCAAACATGTCCAGTGCCTTTAAGAAGCAAACTCCAACCCAGGTCTTCTAGGTTCACATTCCAGCATCGGACAGGAATGGTTGGAATGAGGTTGTGTTAAAGAACTGATGAATTAGATGTCACTATAGTGTAATTGTCTTAATTCTAACGGCTCAAGTTCTTACAAAAATATGTTCACTGAATCTCAAATTCACTTTCAGAGGATGCTGTGTAGTTGAGAAAGAGTTCTGTGGTCAGCATGGTTCAAAATGCATAGCATATTTGCTCACTTTCTAAAGTTTCAAAATAAAACAGTCTTGAAGGTTGCGTACACCATTGGTAAGATTGAAAATGTTATTAATTACAGATCGGCACATAACTTTATATGTAATAACATGGTCATGCACACATATTTTTGCTTGAAATGCTATAGTTTTTGAGAAATGAATGTAAAGAGTATTCTAAAATTGCTACAATTGTTCTTATGAAGCAGCTTTCTGGTCTTTGCCAAGTATCAATGTGGTACTTGTGATGTAAATTTACAACCTAATGGAGAAGCCTAAAGGAGGTTCCCTTAATACACATACCCTTCTTAACATGTTTTAACTTCTGCTGCAATCAACTAGAAAGGAAAAGGAAAAAAAAAGGGTGGGGGGGGGGGGGGGTCAGCTGAAGTGTAATCTTGTACCCTGCAGAACATGTAGTTGAAACCTCTCTTATTGATTGTCTGACTATTGTCTGTGCTAGGAGGAGTCAATAAGAAGTGTCAATGTCTTACAAGACTCGTTGATTTACTTCTGTTGCAAATCTATCTTCAGTGCTACACTGTCTGCAATAAGAGCTTTGAAGCTCAAATTAGAAGACAATGGTCCCTCTCTCCAGAAATTGGAAGAGTTTTTTGTTTTTGGAAACTAACGTGATGCTGTAAATCTGTGCTTTGAAGACAACTCTAAGAAGTTACTGTTGTGAAGGAGTTACTGTTGTCAAGACTGTGTACTTTTCAGTTCATGCCCCTGTCATTCAGAAAGAGTTAGCCAATGAATAAGGGTACATCACAGTTGCAAGAGAAATGAAAACAAAGAAGACACATAATTAGATGGAAACAAGTCTGATGTATACTTTTCATTAGTTGGTGCACTTATGGACACACAAATCTATGGGTTTAAGTATCCTAGGTCAAATGTTTGGAGGCGATTTGAAATGATTTTCACAATTTTAGCTAATTTTATAGATTAACAAAATTACAACTTTTTTGGGGGTATTGGACAATAAAGTCTGCCAACGATAAGTGGTATTAAAACTAAACATTAATTATTGTCAGGATCCCCAAATCCTGTCCATAAGCCATGTACAGTTTGTAGTGAATGTCTCTGTATGTTTTTTCGTAAAGTGGGTCAGCCAACTGTGAAAGAAAGTAATTGAATACAAAAATAAGTATGAAATATTAGACGAATCCGATCACAATTAAATTATCACAGTTCGCTTGAGCGTATATCCATAAATACCCAATGAATATTCACAGGACAGAAGAAATTTAAAACAAAATTGTGTCTCAGGTCGAGATCCTCTCAATAAATAAATAACAAATTATTATAGACTGAAATAACTACTTGACTTACAACATGTACACGAACATAGAGAAAATTACATCATGTAGAGTTTTTGGTTATATCTCATATTTGAATGTGAATTGTTTAATTCTAGTTATCAAATTGTTCAATTGTAGTTATCATTACACGCAACGAAACAATATTTGTTTTCAATTAAACTAAAAGTGACCTTTCAACACCAACAAAAACACATTTATAGAATTCACACTCCTAGTTAATGACATTGGAATTCCTGTGTAATTTATTTAAGTGTAGCAGAGTGTCTTCAATAAATTAGAAGAAACCCACCCCCTACTACCAATGGTTTCCACACATCCCTCCAAGCCGGAGGGTGTGCTTAAAAGTTCATCTCTGTATGAGTTTCCCGCGTCGTCGTCTTCATCGCAAATGCCTGCAGGGGAGTTTTGTCTCTTCTCTCGCCCAGCCTGCCGTTATCCCTCTTTAAATCGTGGTGTTATCGTGCTGGATAGTTAAACGCATCAGCGTTATGATCAAGGGGTTGGTCGGCAACGATACGTCTGTTCCTCTCGTCCCTTGTCGCACTCCTGGCGGTAGTTTCTATCCCCCCTCTCCTGTTAAGTTGTCTCTCTCCTTTTCTCGCTTTTCTTTTGGACTTTTCTGTCCATGAACCAAGTGTTTCCCTCCAGGGGATTTAGCGAATCATAACCAAATTACTGGGAGGTAGAGATGGATGGTTTGGGGAGAATGAGGGATTGCTTACAGTGGGGAGCGATGACAGGGTTTAGGGTCCAGGGATGTTGTCTGTGGGGTATGCAAGAATGTATTCACGCATGATGCTTATCTGTAAACGATAACACCAATATAGAAGTAGTAGGTCCTACAGGATGTATTAAAGAGGATGCGTTATAGAGGGTAGCTTTTACTTTCAGATCTCTGTGTATTTACTTTATTTAGAAATAATTACTCTCTCTTCACCCTTGAGTAATCCCATAGACAAAAACATAAGTAGTAAGACTTGGTAAGTGTTTAATGTACATGTAAAACAAGGTTTCCTCTTAACTTTTTCAGTGACTTGTCAATGGAACAAGTTACATTGTAGCTTGTCATTTCATTGGTCAGTCAGTTTTTTTATAATTAAAGTCCTTAATTCATATTTAATAAGGATGCTTTTCAAGCCAGCTGGACCAGTTGGAGAGAATTTGGACTGGTCATCTCCTGTTATAACAAGCATTTGGCCAATGGACCACTTTTAAATAAGGGAGATTGCTGAGTAATTTAATTAGCGTGCTTCGTCAGATCCAAACCATTTTGATTTCTTTTGGTAATTTATTGGAAGTATTGAGTAAATGCATTCCTAGAAACCTTTCCTTTCAAAGCTATCCTAGCCCTCAGGGCATAGAGGGACTTATTCATTTTTAATGTACTCTGATTCTGTCTGACTGGTGATCGAAAAACCTTGTTTGTCAAGTAAAACTGGGCTACATCATGAAGGGGAAATTGGCTCTCAATCTGATTCGTCTGGTAAAAGGTGTTTCTTACAAATTTACATACATATGAACGGATTTCAGAAAGATCAGTATGGTTGTCACTTAATATTATCGGCTTTAAGGGAGTGGGGTCCATAGTGGCTGGTAATGCATGCTGGTACACTTCCTTGGCGAATTGTACTTTAGCGCAGATCTGACGCCGGTTATAGCCCAGTCCATTTTGTTACCTGTACTGTTAGTGGTCAGGGCCCAATTTCATAAAGGTTTTTAGCATAAAATTCTGCTTAAAAAGTTCCTTTGCAAAGTACAAAATGAGCTGGTACCAGTCACAGCAATGGTAAATTTGTGATATTTTGGCTGGTTTTCTGTTTTCTGTGCTTAGTAAGTTTTTGTGCTATCATGTACATGTTTTATGAAGTTGGGCCAAGGTCTGTAGCGCTAAGCCTTACTTACCTATTTGCAAAATATTTATACATGACCTTTTTTTTTTTTACAGCCAGTGGACAGAAATATGGCGGAGACAATTCATTTGACAATCATACATGTACATTAATCAGTGAACCATTGCCCAACAATTAACACCAATCACATGGTGATTTAGCTGGTAGTTTGGAATGTATTTGTTTTGTGCTTGGGGATTTAGACCACGGGAACCTCTGTTTGCAAAAAACCTGACCTCGTACATTCCAGTACATTTCCTGGCAGGCCAGATATTAATCTGGACATGTGGGAAATTTTATTGTTTGTTGTAATTCCTTCATACATTCAATATTAAAAAAATAACAGAATGGATAAGTTTTTAGATATGCCTCCTTTCTTCATAATAAATATCAAAAGTTTATTACAATTGTACAGTGCAATCTCAATGAAATGCAAGATTTTTTGTTTTCTTGGTCTACAGGATGTAGCACACTTAGGTTCTTGTAATATCAACCAATGCTGAAGGCTAAATATTAATAACAAATACTTGAAAATAATTTGAAGTCACTCTCTGGAAATTAAATCACACTTTATTTGCTGAAAACTAATAAGATTTTGTTTGTTTGTTTAAGTCAACATCCTCGGGGCACATTACTGAACCATTTTCCAACAATCCCTACAAACCTAATCTTCAATTAACAGAAAAAGGTATGGCAGGCTTGATGTTCAATTTTCTCATTACATGTCTTCAGCTTGTAGTTAAATTGACTTTTAGTAGAGAACAAAGGGGGGGGGGCAGAAAATGGTAGTTTTGTTGACAGATTTAGGGACTACACATGGCCCACCCAGTGTTTAGCACTCCCCTGACACAACTGATGACAGTTTGTAACTCAAATATTTGTCTAAATGGATCACCAATTGCCTCTTGACATTGCATACTGTCAGTAGTTAAAACACCAAACTATCAACACCCCTTTACAGTTTTTTTTTGGTCAGTTGCCTTTTTTGAGGAAACATGTGTGAATTGGCACTAAACACTCTAAATGTAACAAGCTGGTGTTGTACTTGGTAATAATAACATTGACTACTTGTGTCCTGGTATGGGGTCATCAGGGTCATTTAAGGTCACTTAGGGGTCACTATTATACTTTCTGTAGGAGGACAGAGGTGTAGGTATTTTTTTGTAGCAGAATTTGTGATTGAGCTGCAATTATTTTCCAGTTTTTTTTAGCACAACGGGACTGTTAGTTTTCTTCAGGAATGACCATGGCATAATTTCATGAAGCTGCTTAAGCATAACAACTAGCTAAGCAGAGCAATATAATGCTAACCAGATTAAGGTTACTGGCCAAAATACCATGTCACATGTACAATTTGTGACTGATACCCTGCATGCACAAAATGTGTTAATTCTCTATTATATAACAAACACAAACACAAACACAAACACAAACACCCTTTTTGCAAACAATCTCTCTTTTTATGTTTGCTTGAATTTTGTTTCAGTTCTGCTTTTTGCGCTTTGTGTTCCTCCACATTTTGTCTGTAGGGCAAAAATGCTCTTTGTTCGACAAGATAATTGCATTCATAGCTGGAAGTTCCTTTGGAAATCAATGGTCCGATAGATGAATATTTTGTGAGCTGTCTCTTCCGTTTGCCTGAAACGACGCCTTAAATCTGTTTTTTTTAATAACCCGCAGTACGTGTAAAACCTGCAGTACGTGTAAAAACAGCTTTCTGGGTCCCCCTCCCATGACATTTCATAAAAATCTCCATCACTGAATCTATTCATGTCCAAACACCATGCACAGACAAATTGTAAATGTTTATTGCTCACTATCAACAGTGTTGCCTGGGGTAGAAGGAAAAAGCTTTGAGTAATTTATTAGTCTCGTAAAATTTAATGGTAGCTTGTCCAATAACAGGTTCAACCATAGAGGTGTGTGGGGCCTTAATGGATTTGGCAGATTTCAGCAACAACTTGTTGTTGTTGTTGTTGTTGTTGCTGTCGTCGCCGTCAACATTCTCTGTTAAAAGGCATTGTTTTGTTTTTAAATAAAAGAGCACATTCAAAGTGAAAAAAAATTCACGCTTAAATATCACACAAAAATACTAGTGGAATGATTGTGTTTGCTTTTTTTGTTAAGAAAATCGCACAAGCCCTCTTAGATGAACTTGCTGGGCCAAATAACTGCTTAAGCACAAAAAATAGCTAAGCACAAAAAAATTACTCTTACCAGTCGAAATCGGTAGCCATGTTTGACTGATATCTTAATAATTTTAGGTAAGCATAAAACTGGTTAGCAAAATTATCTGCTTAAACCTCTATGAAATGTGTGGTCCAGACAACATGGCTAACATTTTAAAAGAAAGCTAGTTACTCTGTATCAGGCTGCTAAATTTGTAAATTTTAAAGCCTAGATAAGAAACCACATATTTTTTACACTTGGCCTCAAAGTTGGTTCCACTAGAAATATTCTCACCATTATTATTATCTTAGTACACTTTTATAAAAAATGCTTCTAGTATTAACGGTTTCATATTTGTATGGAGTCAAGGTCATTAAATTCTTATAAGAACATTACAATGTATATTTGTATGGAGTCAAGGTCATTAAATTCTTATAAGAACATTTCAATGTATATTTGTATGGAGTCAAGGTCATTAATTTCTTATGAGAACATTTCAATGTATATTTTGTTTTACTCTCACAAGATGCACTTTTCCACTTAAATAGTAAGACCTTGATTTTAATCTCATCATGTCCATTTATCTCCATTTGTCAGGAGTGCCTTACACCATTCTAATCTTATGTTTCCTGCAGTAGACACATAATGCCCCTGTGTTTCCTCCCCTGATGGTCGGATCGGTTCACACAAAACACACAACACAAAATCTCTGAATATGATTTCTGGCCCCTGAGAATTATGCACGCTTTATCAATACATTAGGGCGTAAGCTTTTTTCAGGGTTCACCACATTAAGTATATACCCCCACCCCTCAGCAAACCAATGCTAAATGCTAAAAAATATTCATTGGTACTCAAAATAAAAATAAAAACAAATTACAAAATTTGAATGTCTCTCAGCCTCTTAAAATTAATTAAAATATTATCTTTAAATTTTGAGTACCAGTAGGTTAGCTGTAGAAATGTTGAGCTGTGCTCATCCAAAATGAAAACTTTTAAACGAGTGAACCGGTCAGACTCAGCTTGAAAAAATTGCCCTACTCTTTCCAGCATAATAGGACCATTTAAAGTGTACCCAAATTCTCCAGTTTAAAAGGTAACCATCTGACAATATTGGATGATTTTTCAACAAATCCATGTCCTTCAAACCTTTGATTTACAGAAAAATTTGTTTACATTTAAATCATGAGGTGTGGCACGTTACAATGTACTTTCTCTTTATTTAGTGACATGTATGGCACCCCTTTGAAAATCTAAACAAGGTACATGATGCATAGAACAACAAACCTTATTATGACTATAACCAAGGACTAACACAGTAGAACACCAAAACAATCCAAGCATTTCCTTTGTGGTTGAAAGGTTGGGCAACCAAAAACACCTAATCCCCATGAGGTTGCCAATAACCAACCTTGGGTCCTATTAGGGTGTCACTTTTCCTTTTTAGTTTTCCTATAAAAAAGTGACAGCACCCTTCCCTAAAACCACAGATCTTTGCCCAGTGCCATGTTCAAACAGGACTTGTTTGTACCATAGAGCAAAGACAGCTCTATGGTTGTACTGTTCTCTGTAGAAATGGACTGGAACTGCTATTTATCTTTTTGTTCGGACAATCTGATGGTCGGACAACCCTGTGGTCGGACAACCTGATATTCCTGCAAACCCCTTATAATCTACATGCTAGGGCTAGGATTAGGGTTAGGATTAGGGTAAGGGTTTAAATTTGGTTTATGGTTCGGATTAGGACTTGTCCTGAGTGGATGCACACAATTTGCCCATTCACTAATGAGTTGGTTTAATTGAACATATACTAAGGATACTAAGGGTTTGTAGTTCTGAAATGTCAGAGATATGGCATGGTTGTGGGCCACCACATTGGAATCAGTCAGATCAGTTACTTTTAGAACTTCAATTACTAGGTCACACAACGTTAATGAATATTACACCCTAGCTTCCAAAAAAACATAGATGTACTTTTTCCTTTGAAGTTTAAATGAAGGTTAATAGTTTGAATTCTGCATCACTCAGACTTAAAGATGTGCAGCTTAGGGTTTGAGCTGGATGTCATTATTGGTCAAATAAGTTTGTTGGATCTTAAAGTAGTTTTTAAAGGAGGTTAGTGGGAATATAAAGTGAGATGGTTTTATGCTAAATACCTGAACTGTACTGGTATCTTAACACCAGTCCTTAAATTTGGCGGACAGGGTGCGGAAACAAGCCACCCATTCTTGTAGCCAGGTGTTTCTGCAGGAGTGTGTATACACCAAGGCCCTCCAGGCTTTAGTGAGCTTTATTTGCGTCTAAATTGAATTTTTGTACACTAGGAAACATGTCCCGTGCTAAGCCTGTGAAGCCACCCACCTTCAAATACGATTACAATCATCGGATGGAGGGTCGGGAATCTGATTTCCCACGAGTCCTAAAAGGATTACATCACATTTCCGATATTCCAACGTCTACGCCGTTGCAATCAAGAGTGGTAATTCGGCCACGCCTCTAAGTGTGACCAAGGAATTGGTGGGTTGATTGTTTTGAAATGGGTTTGTTTTCACACTCATCGTTTTTGTTATGTAATCTTGGGTTTCATCTTTTGGGTGACAGCTGGCTTGACGTGGTACATTGTGACAATTTTATTAGTGAGTTGTTTATTGGACTGACCCCCCTACTTTGTGGATTGACCATTTTCACTCAAACAGTATTTCTTGATGATGACATGTGGATGTATGAAAGCCTGTTAGTGCTGCTGGAAGAAGCAATTCATGCATTCATGCACTTCTTGGGGAAACAGGTTAACCTTGTTTGTCTCAATTAATTGATTTTCTCAATCAATTGTTTTGGAAACCTTGTTCTTGAGAAGTGATGTTTGCCAAAATATGAAGTATGATGTCTACATACATGTACATTACAACCAAACTTTTGTTTGGGAATGTTTGGCAAACCTGTTAAAAAATAAATAAATTGTAGTTTGCAAGTCTTTGGAAAGGTTTGCAAAATGTTTTCTCAAAAAGCAAGGTTTGCAAAAGGTATATTTACAATAAAAAAGCTTTGCAAAACAAATACTGTACTTGCAAAAAAAATAATGTTGCAAAACATACACAATTGTGTAAAAAGAGGTTTGCAAAACGAGAATTTGTCAAAAAACAAGGCTGGCAAAACATCTATACAGAACTTTTTAATTTGTGAAAAATAATAGAGTTGCAAAAAAATCATCCATTGCTCTAGATACAAATAGGCTTTTTTCATATATAGACCGGTAACTGACCATCTGTATTCTACCTTCATAGAGGTTGATGAATCAGGATTTTGATTAATGAGTGTCAACTGTGAGGGGCTATATTTGGCCAGAGAAATAATTCCGCTGATCGTTAGCAAGTAATTGCCCTTTCAACCGTTATTAACTTTCCTGATAGAATTCTGATCAGTTCTGAGCCAGTAACCATTGTTGAATTTTGTTGGCAGGTATCCAGAGAGACCCCCCCCCCCTGAAAAATAAATAAAATTTGATGTTTGACTTTCAGGTTGGGCATAGGTTGTATAGTAGCAATTTATTTACTGCTCTTCACTTCTATGGACCATGGTTCGAATCCCACTTCATCCCAGAGCTTTGCAAGTGGATTGGGGTTGCAGTTCCTACCTGATTGTGACACAGTGTAAAGCACTTTCGATGAATCTTTGACATTTTTGTTGTTGTTTTTGTTGTTGTTGTTGTTGTTTTGGGCACATCAGTATTGGGTAATTGGGGGACACCAACACCAAGTGTTTCTTCTGCAAAGATTCTCAAATACATATAATGTTATTGATAAGGCATCAGAGACTAAACATTTCCATCACTCTAGTTTGTCTCTTACATAATTGCTTAATATTTATTTCCAACACAATTTACCCGTTTTTATCAGCCTTTCTTGTAAACACTTCAACGTGAAACCCTCATGATGACTCTGAAAGCCTTTTCAATGCACACTTAATTAAACAATGATGGGGCAGGTGCAAGAAGCCTATTTTTGTTGTCATAACGATCACCTCGTCAAAATATTTGAAGGGTAGGGGGAAACCCCTAGAGCAAATATACTCTTGGGGTATGAAAGATACGTACTGAACATTTGATTGGGGCCACCTCCATGGATTTAAAAAAAATTTTTATTACAAGAGTTTTTCAATGCCATTTGGTGTTTCTCAGTTTAATGAGCATCTTTGTCCTGTCATAATTACCATTTGAAAAAGAAAAAGAAAAATTGTTTTGTTTGTTTGTCCGTTAGCAAGTGGTGTTTCAGTCACAATCGATTTGTGAAGTCGCACTTGAATGAAGAAGCTGGTACTTTGTTTGACCCTGGTTGACATGAATCAGCTGTATCATAACCATTGTCCATCTACATGTAATCCTCTGGTACTAGACAGGGCTTCAAACACTGCAAATTGGTTTGTGTTTCGGTGTATTTTGAGCTGTTTCTCTTCCTCAATGGTGTGTACAGTGAGCAAGTTGAGTCAAAGAAACATATTTTTTTACTGACACCTGCAAGCTAGACAGTGAAATTTGATTGATTGTGTTACTCAATTAAATATTTTGGGTTTGAATAAGGAACAATCTACTGTAGTGGGACTTGATCCAAAGACTTACAGATTAACGCACTGGCGCTCTACCAAGTGAGGTATCCAGCGCAATGTTGCTGGTCTTTCTTTGTACAAACCAAAACTATTTAAAATGTACCAAATCAGTTTCCCTTGTGGATTATTTTTTATGTTCATTTAAATATTTTTGTATTTTATTTCTTAATTTGCTATCTGATGAACCCTTGAAAATAGTGGAAAGTTCTGCTTGCTGTTTTAAGTCATTTGAGGTATTTTTATCAAGCTCTGATCAATACGTAAAGCTACACTGTGCCAATGTGTGTTGACTTCACACTTTCACACCTTCATACTGACTTACACATTGCCCGACGCATTGCTAAACGTGTAACTCTCCATACAGGTTACAAACTCTCAACCCACCTCCCGAGCAGGGTTGGGTTCTGACACGGGTCAAGCGCTCTACAACTGTACATGGGTCGACGCCACGTTGTAATGTTGTAGTGTGACAAGGCCTAACGTACACGGGTTAGACCGGTGTTCAACACAACAGTTTTCACAGTTTGAAGAGGCCTTTTGTTAAATAAATTTCCAATCCATTATTGCTCAAAATCGACTTAGAAATAAATCGAAAAACATCCTTCCTGACTTGGATGGTTGAGGGGAAAAGATCAAAAACATTTTTTTTTTTTTGGATTGACCTTTTCGCGTAATACAGTGGTGGCGTACGTGACTCTTTTCATCATTGATGTTTATTGATGTATTTAAGAACGTGAGTGGATGAGTATAACACTGGAGCCATATGCTGAGATGAGTAAACAGTGGATGACAAATTTATCATCTTACAAATTAAATCAAGCTTTTGTTCGATAATGAATTATTTTAAGAAGAGCTATAACAAAGGCCCATGAGGTTATTAAAACTGTGTTTTCTTTCTGGAATATTGGAGTATGGGGGTAATACAGGGGTGGAAAGAATCAGACACGGATTTAGGTCCTACTTTGTTTTTTAGTTTATTATTAATTTGGTGAGTGATTCGTGTTGAACAAAGAACAAAGAAAAATTTACTAGAGTGGAATTCAAACCAACGATCTATGGATTGACATGCTGGCGCTTTACCAACAGAGCTATTGAGCTTATTTTGGCAGTTTCCCTGTTTGAGTGTATGTGTGTGAAATTAGACCTCCTACAACAGTTGTTGAGTGCTTTGAAGGTATGAAAAACGTTACCAAGAAAAGGTGTATCAATTAATGTCCAAAATTGTGTTACAGACAACTGAATGTGAAAGTCTGATCCGTTTCTGCCATTCATTAGTCATTAACGGAAGGTTAAACTCTGCTAAGGAATTGGAAAACCTGAATTTTGGGATAATCTAGCAGTGAAATCTGTAATGCCAAATTTGTTTTTGCCAAGAGCCCTTTTATTGCTTGCCTTTTGTTACTAACAAAAAAGTAGTTTGTGTGTCGGGAAGAAGGGCGTAGAGCCTTATACTTCTTCCGGGCTAACGACGGGTATCATTGCAAAGTGAACCTTGTACTTGACACTATGCATCTTGTAAAGTGGAACTCAGTACTTTGTCTTGATAAAGTGACAACTACCCTGGCACCGAATACATCAGAATGCATTCATCAAGCTACTAATAAATCTATTGATTATTTTGCACAACTTTTTTGGCCTGCCGGATCAAAGAGGACTTTCATTGGGTATACGAACACTGCCATTTTCCGCAGCCTGATTTCAACGCTTTGATCATGTCCGTTCGCGCGGCTGCAATATTGATCCATGGCACAGAAGAATCTAGAAATCTATACAAACCTGTCAAAATCACATGCGAGCTAAATGGAAGTTTTACAGGGAAATGTTTATTTAATCAACCATAAGTCAGTTCTGTTGTCTCTACAGCGAGGTTGTTTAAACCGGGTGTTCTGGAGTTGTACGAGCAGGAATGTCAGAAATTGACGAGTGATGTCCGAGAAGTCAGGATGCTCTTCCTGGAGAAGAAGATCTCTGATGGATTCTTGTGAAGTTTTGTTTGTTTTGGGTCATTTGGATTGTATTTATTCAAGAATATATTGAGACAAAGCGCAGCTATTTGTTAGTTTGATGTGAAGAGCTTTCACTCTTGCGAGGTTTGCAGTAACGCCAATGACATTAATCTCTCCTTCATGTGTGAGTTTCAGTGGTTCTGAAAATAATTGACCAGAGTTAATCGGCCAATGATAAGTGTTGGCTATTTAAGAATTTAAAATGAAATTTTGTCGGAATCCAGGAATCCAGATCCATAAAAAAAAAAAAACACCCTTAAGAATTTTATGTCAATAATTTTATGTCAATAAAAGAGTAGTGTAACATCAAACAAAAACACTCCTAACAAATACCCATTCACTCCATCAACAACAAAGCAAACAAATAAATAAACAAAAACAAAAAAAAACAGTGGAAAAAGAAAGAAAACAGAAGGAATATACTAAACAATCAAACAAGCCTAAAAAGTCCCCATATGAGATTAGAAGACAGACAAAATCAAACCGAATGGTTTAGGAAGATTAATCTTCAGCCCTGTTTCCAGGAAAATCCCACATATTGTGTAAATTACATCTCTAAAACTACCTACCCCTGTGCAGGAGAATGTTTTTCCGCCAATGTAAATTTTATAAATTGACTTTAATATTTCTGCAGACGGTCGATAATGGTTTCCTGCCAGGCTAATGGACATGACTTTATTCTATGTAGCGCCTTGTTGTTTGTTTGTAGAGTATTGACAACACGACCAAGGTTGGCTTTTTTAGAATGAGTCAATTAATGATAGGTTGTTAAAGTTGTCAGGCGCCCCCCCCCCCCCCCCCCCCGCCATGATTACCTTATGTCCACTTTAAATGAGTGAAGTTGCCAGGCAGTATTTGTCCCAGTTTCTCTGTTTTTTTGTAAGCCTTGTGTTGTGTTAATTATCAGGGTTGTATTTGTTAGCTTTTTTATCATCTTAATGGGGTTGTATGCGAGAGGCGCTGTGATTCTTCTTCGGATAATGTCAGAAAATGACGCTTCGTACTGAGATTAATTTGTCAATTTGATCAGTGCTAACGAAAATTTATAATCACAAGCTGTTAAGCAGGATAGTTTGCTAAGGGAAATGATAGCGGGTCGCCAGTCATACCAATGTGAATTTGGGTGATTCTTTTTCTGTTAAGCTGTAATTTGTTTGTACTCACTGTTAACTCAGCAGTTTTGGAGACTGTTAGTGTTTGGCGATTAAACTTAACCAGTAAGTTTATTTGACTAGTCGACAATACTTGTTCTAGCCATTGTGAAATCAGCGGGTAGTTTGGTAGGATTCAAACTCATAACGTTGTGATGGTAAGTCCTGCAGCCTAACCACTGGTCCATGGTGACCAATGTTTTCTGCCCAGTGCAGGAAGAAGATGATGATGGTGACCTTTTGTGTTGAGGATATGGGTTTTTTTCTCTAGAAAGTCATGTCTACAGTCTTAGTTATGTATCAACAAATTTGGCCGTGCTGGCTCGACAAAATTGAGCGTTATAAGATGCTGCAATCGGAGGCTCGCAGTTGATGATGCAAGGGTTTTTGCAAATGAGTGTTATGAGCTAAATTTGTAATTAGTCACAGATGAGATGGAAGGAATGACATCTGGTAGTCCTCTTATATTTGTGTAATATCCATTTACTCTGCGCTTGTACAGTGTAGAACTAACGATCCTCAAGTCTTAGTGAACCACAGAAAACTACAGCAGGATTAGAATACATGTAGGATGTTTTCAAATGACATCTTGATGGTATGCTCACATTTACAAAGGTCCACCAGGATAATTCTTTCCCAAAATTCATGATTTATTCGTTGTGAGACCTGGAAGCTGTCAGGATCTTCTCAAATAGACATTATTCAAAACTTCCACGACATGTCAACTTGTGTCAAATGCTTCTAGTAAAACTCCTATAAATTCATTAGCGTTTCACCGTGGATGTATAGGAGGTTTTTTAATGTCTCAACAGAGAAAGAGACTGCTGCCCATATTTCAGAGTTTTTCAATACATGTGCAATCACATTTGGCTTTTACTGTAATGAACACTGACAACTTTACTTCGTTATTTTTCAGTCTACAAACTTTTATGACTTATCACTGTTCTTTGCTGCTTGTACCATCCAGCCTGGGCCAAACTTCACAAAGTAGCTTGAATTGCCTTTTAAAACAATTTTCTGCTGAGCAAAACTTTAAGCAGAAAAATCAGTCATAAATTATGCAGCACATGGCATGGTGCACAATTGATTTGTGCTTTGGTGATTTTGTGCTGTACATGTGCTCAAGCAGGTATGAAATTGGGCCCACTGAGCGCCCGCTGCTTCATTTGAAATTGTGCGAATTTACTGACAACTTTTCCCTTCAAACTCATCCCTAAGTCATTCTGAATTAACGTTGACACATTCTCAAGTGATTTGTTTAAACAGCCCCCGTCTTTCTTCATGAAATGTAAAGTAATGCAAAATAACGATTGTGGGACAGCATTGTAACCCTGTTGCTGCCTTTTTGGCGGAATGCTCCAGTCTTCACATCAAAAACACGACAAAAACTCCTCCTAGGTATGCCTGCAACAACACTCTACCGTAGTGATAGATCGATTCTAACATCACCCGCATCTTGTTTGTAGTTAGACAAAAAATAACTTCAACAGAGGACCCTCAACAAAGGATAAATTACGCTAGAAAAACTAGTCGAGACTTGAGGGGATGTATGTAAAATCCCCAGCAATGAGTTGGGCTTGCTAGTAGACAGGGATAAGTTTGTTTTTGTAGATTGGGGGGGGGGGGATCTGGAGGTGAGTAATTATTCTGTCGAAATGGAACAGTTGTGGGAAACTGAGATCTTTAGTGATTCATTGATTGAAGCCTGAGGGTGGGAGGGAAGGATGAGGCATTAAATTGATCATTTTGTTTGCAAAAAAACATAATATTAGATTTGAACAAATATGGATGCATCTCGGTCCGAGTTGAAGTTGGGATCTCCGGAGGCAGGCCTTTTATATTTTTGGAGTGGAATAGTTTTATTTGATTCAAAATACATGTTTTCAAAGAGTGACAGCTTAAGCTCTGGCTTAATCTCCGCCTAGGCTCAGGCTTCTAAAGGCTTCGGCTTAGGCTTTGTTTATCTGTTTAGCCTAAGCCTGAGCCTAAGGGCCTTGTTGTCATAATGATAAGTCATATAATGCCACTCCGATAGGAGCTGTGACTTATTATTAAAAATACTAGCACAATGTGCATATGGTGGGGTTTTTGTTAAAATAATTTCAAGCCGAGTGCACATGCACTGTACTGTTCACAGACTCAAATCATTCCAAGAAGGAACACTTATTAAAACCACAAGAAACGATATCCTTATGTGACCTCATCTGGGCAGGCTGTGATGCCTTGCTTTATTGCAATTAGATGCTGGGGTATCATTGCAAAGTCTTGCGCCATTGGGCACAACCTTCGCCAAAAGAAATAATCTAACTGTCCAAGGGAACGTGATCCTGGTTCCAGGATTTCAGTTCAAGGGTAGTGCCACATTTATCAGGTTTTGTTTACAAAATATCAATGAAACTTCCCTGTTTTCTTTTCACTTTAAAGGCACCAGACTAATTTATCACCTTGCGTTGTGCCAGTTTTGCTGTAATTGGTGATGTGGCAGGGGCTTGTCCTTTTGTAGCTAGGGGTTTTGTTCTGGCGAATATTTCCTGATGTTTTTCCCATACTGTGAGGCTACTCAAGCTTTAACTTGTAGATTTCCTAAATTTAATCCAGGGCCCACTTGCAAAGGGCTGTCTTTTAAACAGAAAACATTGCGTAACGGGAAGGTATACATTGTGTAATCACTCTTAAACATTGCGTAACGGGAAGGTATACATTGTGTAATCACTCTTAAAGTTAATGGCTTTAAAAAATTTTGGTTAGAAGCCTATGCAACTTTTGATAGTATTAAGCATTTTGAGAAACATTTCACTGAAAAGTAATGTAATGTCGTAATGTAAAAAGATATATCAGTTTTAATGCCCTAAAAACTGAATCTAAGAAGTGTTTTCAGTAACGTTTCTCAGATTGTGTATTTCTATTAGGCAATATGAATAGAAATTTCATGTTAATGCAGGGGAACCAGTCACAACCTGTGCACTTGACATAGTATTTTTAGTTGGTAATCATTTTCCAGGTAGCAAAATTTTATTTGTGCCAAGCAATTTTGATTTTGCTTAATATACTTCTGTTGTATAAAAATAGTTAATGGTCTGGCGTTTCGACCAAAGCAGAGCCTTATTAACTGAAAGGATAAAGAATAGTTAATTGACTTAACTACAACATTATAAGCATGGTATATCACCCACTCATTAACACAGCACAATGACTAATGGTCATGCCTGTACTGCTCATGTGTTACATTGGTATTCATGGGTATTACAACATCGGAAATCCAAGTTAACATTCTATCCATCTGCCATCCTTTCTCATTTAATGATGATTAATAGTCAGTCAGAGTTCAATATTGATGAAACAAAATTGTTCCGTCCCTACTAGATTCAAATTTCAAACTGGAAAAATCTGAAGATGTTTTATGTTTCATCTCTTTTTTTTTACAATGTAGTTCATAAGTTCACAGAGTTCATATGTTTTGATTTAAAGGTACATATGAAATGAACACAGGCCTGGCAGTTTTTACTACAAAGGCACCTTAATGAGGAGATAAGAGGCACCAAGGCAATTGACAGGGGCATGGAGGCAATTGTCTCTGTTGCCTCTGCCTGGGGCAGAATCCACAAAAAGTCAAGATCGATAAAAGACGATTATAACTGTGTATCAATCTTAACTAAGCAAAGATTTAAATGTTTTTGATTCCCTCTCTCTGATCCACATTCCTTAGAAGGGAATCGTTTCTCAAAATGCTATACATTATCAATAGCTGCAGTGCTTATTACCAAGGAAGTTTTTATGGTCATTCATTTTTGGAGTAATTACCAAAGGTATACCCTCCCTTTAAACTGAAAAATAAATTACACAGAAATGAATAAGTATCCTTTTCTTTTTTCACATGATAAGTTTAATTCTGGCTGTCTCACATTCCTTCTTGTCTATGAGTGGGGAATAAAAATGAGTTTGACCTACTCTCCAAACATCTTGTATTAAGGATTAGTATAGAATCTTTTTATTAACCAGAACAAATTTGTTAGATGTTTGAACTTCAATCAGGTAGTGAGTATCGTTCATCGGGTCTTGGGTCTGCTGAAGTCATTTCAGTTCCCCAGAGGGCCGACAGTTGAGTTAAAAACCAGAAACAGCCCTCAACCTCCTACGCTAAACCATCTTTCGCTGAACTGTTCTGCATTTCCAGCGAACAAAGCCCCACCTTTCTCCTGACGGGTTTTCTAATTTGTAAATCCACCGGGGCCTTTTTACAATAACAAATTTGGATGCGCTGGTTTTATGGTTAATCCCAGGGGCTTAGTATTGAGACCTGACAAGCTGTAATGGTGGAAGTTGTGGTTTAATGGTGCCATATTGTCAGTGTTAAATAGGAGTGAAGGCGAAAAAAAAAATCAGGAAAAAAAACACACAAAAAAATATCAAACCTCTATCTTATTTTAAAGGCAAAGTATTATTATTTTTTTTTTAACCATTATTTGTTATAATCCTACTAAATGGAGATATATCAATAAAAATAACCTGTGAAAAATTCCTTTTAAAAGGCGGTAGCATTTTTGAGATATTCCCTAAAATCCGGAGACTCTGCTAGGGCAGAAATGTCAGGACTTACATTTTGCTACTTTTATCTATATTCAGACCTTTTTATGTCTTCTTGGTGAAACAAATACTATTTTCCTCATACTATTTTGTAGAATTCCTACTCAATAATCTACTTCTTTAGGGCTGAGGATACTGTTCTAAGAAGCTCCTTGAAAACTATAACTTGAGGGGGTTAGTTAGTACCTTTAAGACAAAAATTATATTAGTCAGTAAGACCATCTAAGATGAGGAAAGCAAAAGAAAATTGAAAACACCTTTAAAGTTTAAAATATCCTATTCCAGAAACCACAGATAAAGAAATATTTGCCAATCACCAGATTTGTTTTTACAAGGTTAATTGCTCTGTGATAAGCATCTCATTTTTTAGTAATCGCTGCAAATTGTTATTTTGTGTTTGTGTGTGTGCGCGTTACTAGCATCTTATAATAGATCTTAGAGTGTTTGTGGCCCGGAGGCCTGACCTCCTTAGGTTTCAAGCCGACACGACCACGCAGCGTTACAAGCTTCAGTAACTTGATTCACCACCAAATAGACTGTTAAAGGATAAATAAAGATGCGGTTGAGAATCTTAATTAAGGGGAGAGTAAGGGGGTATGGGTTGATGGGGTTGATTCAACGAGGTACGATGACGGCGTGCCGTGAAAATATGAAATTAGTTAGGAAGGGCGGAATTAGTGTACTATGACGATGAAATACATATTATGTATACTTTACATTGTATATGTGGTAGTGTTTTTGTATACGGTTTCGGATTGGCGGCTCTGGACTGGCGGCTTCAGACTGGCGCCCTCGAACAAAGACAAGATAGGGAAACTGCTTACGTTAGGACTAGATAACTTAGTTGGTATCAGTTGATATGTTAATCAGGAAGTCACTCACTAAGTCCCGCCTTAGTTAATTCTTTCTTGTTCAAGCAAACATTTAAAAGTTTACCAAGTCAGTTTCCCTTGTGATTTATTTCTTTGTTCGTCTAATAATATATTAAAAATAGTGACTTTTTGTAAAGCACCTTGTTTGTCCGCAATGACACTCTGGGTGCAGGATAAATGCAGATAACCACAAGGCCTATAATGAGTTATGAAGACGACGATCTGAACACACAAATAAGTTTTTTAATGAGTTTTGATGTTCGTTTATGTCATGACTTGTCAGAGATTGGGAGGGAGGTCATTCCACAGTGATGGACCAGAGTGTGACAAGGATTGGGTTTTCTCTGTGAGTCTTTTAAATTGATCACAAGCAAGATTTTAATACAAAAATTACCTGTGTATGAGTACCGCTTAACTGTGAATATATAGCACTGGTGACATTTAATTGGTGTTCTGTTCAAATCAATCTCAGACGTAGTGATTTTATAAGAGGGTTCCGCGTCTTGTCTTACATCCCTGTCTGGATCTGTTGGTGGCTAGGTTCCATAGGGACTGGTGCTGATCATTCTGAGTTGAAATATTCAGACACCCCAGAGGAATGTGACGGTAATAGAAATCTGGCTCTTGGATGAGAAATTTCAGACTTTTGAAATCATACTTATTTTTAACAATTCTGCCTGTTTACAAACAATAAATGCTGTACTTTTCTCTTTTATCTAAGTAGGATTTGAAACTTTGCATGGTGGAAATACGATATGGAAAGGTTTGCGGTCTTTCTCCAGAAGACGATCAGAGCATACTGATCAAAATGTCGAGTTGAAACCAATGGTTCTGTTCAGAACCACCCCAACTCATTTGAGATAGTCATTACATGGTGTTACCGCAAACCTTTCCAGATCCTCATTAGTAGGATTTGAAACGTGGAGTTGAAACCAATGGTTCTGTTCAGAACCACCCCAACTCATTTGAGATAGTCATTACATGGTCTTACTGCAAACCTTTCCAGATCCTCATTAGTAGGATTTGAAACGTCGAGTTGAAACCAACGGTTCTGTTCAGAACCACCCCAACTCATTTGAGATAGTCATTACATGGTGTTACCGCAAACCTTTCCAGATCCTCATTAGTAGGATTTGAAAAGTCGAGTTGAAACCAATGGTTCTGTTCAGAACCACCCCAACTCATTTGAGATAGTCATTACATGGTGTTACCGCATACCTTTCCAGATCCTCATTAGTAGGATTTGAAACGTCGAGTTGAAACCACCGGTTCATTTCAGAACCACCCCAACTCATTTGAGATAGTCATTACATGGTGTTACCGCATACCTTTCAATACTCTTTTTAAATCTACTTCGTTAGTGCTGAGGATACTGTTCACAGTAGTCTTATAAAATCACCCAAAAGTGAAAAATCTCTAATTTATTCATCACTTAAGAGTTAGACACGTTTAAATATAATGCAGGCACCAACACCTCATCTTCATGTTGCAAGCAATAGTGCACTCAACGAGGTAACGTAAACCTAGACTTGTCCTAGTTCCTTGAGGGTTTAAGACATGATAAGTGATTTGAATAATTCATTCCAAGTAATGACAAGGGAGTTGTTGAATATCAATCAATGGACCTTGTTTAATTTCCTTGTCCCCGGTGAAATCGGATAGAAGTAGATGGGGTTATGCCATCGTCGGTGTGATTATGGAATAATAAATTGACAGTAGTTTTTTAACTTAAAAGCTTAAATACCAAGAGTTAATGTAAACTTGCCATCAGTCATCTTAAGATGCTTAATCGTATTATTTGTTCTTTCTTTGAAAACAATTCCATGTAATTATAAATGTTAAGATCACAATACTAAACTTTTTCTGCCAACTCACAAATGACTAGGCGATCAGAATTAGAGATTGATGCACTAGCCCGAGGAAATGTCATGCTGTAACCAAGCCTGTATGCTTCGTTTTTAAAGGGCACCCAATGAGGAAAGTGTACCGGAGCATTTTAAGGGCACCAATAAAATTACCAGGGGGCAAGGCCTCCATTGCTTCTTTAAAATATCAGACCTGCTGTATTATTCAAGTGATGAATAAATTAGAGATATTTCACCCTGACAGACTAGGTAGTTTAGCTAGAGTAGAGCCCAAGTCCTTCCATATCCTCTTCTCCTATGTTACACACCTGGGCCCAATTTCACAGAGCTGCTAAGCACACAAATTTGCTTAGCATGAAATGTCTTTCTTAATAAAAACAGGATTACCAACCAAATTTCCATTTGTTGCATAGCGTTGTTACTGGTATTCAGCTGTTGTTTGCTTATCCTGAAAATCCAATTGAAATTTTGGTGGTAATCCTGCTTTTTTACCAAGGCAAAAATTTCATGCTTTAAGCAAATTTTTGTGCTTAGCAGCTCTATGAAATTGGGCCCAGGTTGTTTGGACTTGGATACTTGCCCCAGTCCTTCTGAATCCTTCAAAATTGTTTGAACTTGGATTAGATTCAAATGCCTGACCCTGTGATAAGTGATGGCTAATGACGGCCTTCTAGTCTAAACCTTTCCAAATCATTTGTTAAAGTGACAAGTTCAGTGAGAAAGCTTGCTGGCGAAACAGAGCAAGCTAAATCCTGGTTCATACTTCTTGGGAATGGGAATACGAATGCGAATGCGATGCAAATTTGACGACACAACTCTCCTTTCGTAGCGATATTTGCAAGTGAGTTGAGCAGAGTTGAACTGCTGTGAATTATTCGTTGTGAGTTTGTGTCGTCAAGATTCGCTTCGCATTCGCATTTACAGGAAGTATGAACTGGGCTTTACTGGTTCTGCTGGTTGGTCACTGAAAAGGTTAAAGGGTGAGTGTCGTCACGATCATAGCATGGAGTACATGGAGTTATAAACTCTAACCAGGCTCTAACCCAGTTACTGGCCGCTGCAGGCCGTTACATCACAATGTAATAATGACAGCACCCTTTGTGATGTGATGGTCAGCTACCAGGTGCAGTAACAGGGTTAGAGTTCATAATTCCATTTACAGCCAAAAGCCGCAAAGATTATGACGGACAGTCCCTCCTAAGAACAAACTCTGTTAGAAACCACATGGCTCACACTTAATTTCCAACTTGTCTCTTTGATTAATGACCTTAATTATCTTTGGATCTCAAGCCTCTGATATTCTTTTGCCACCCCCCCCCCCCCCCCCAACACACAGAGATCCTATAAAGTGCAAGCAGCCCTGTCATTAATTAAAGTCAGCAGGAAATACATCATGACTCCCTCATTATTGCATAATACGTAGCCCGAGGAATTCTGCGTTATTTATTGTTGTAAATGGTTCAGTCATTAATGGAGTTATTGCAAATGACTGATGCCATCACATTGTGACATTTCATTAGGTTTTGATTGACAAGCAATACTTTCTGGGAAAGTCATGTTTTTGTACGCAGTGTAATGTTGCTCAAACCTAGCGCATCATCCAATAGCACTGGGATGGGCTGGCGTATGCACTATGCGCATTGCACACTATTAAACAGTAGCTCCACAATACCTAGCATGAAAATACTGAATGTTGAAGCGCCCTGTAATGTTTGCTTGGTCCTAGTGCCCCATCCCAAGGTGATGGGATGAGCTGTGGGATTTTGATGGGTTGTTATCAGTAAGGGTTTTAATATAGTAAAACAAGGAGTATATTAATTGGTAAAACAAGTATGGCGTAATTCGCCAACGCACCTTAAAAATCATTTAATGGTACTATGTAAAAGAATCGTCCTCATACTTAAAAAATGTAAGGCCTTATACTTCACGGAGGCAACAGAGTCGATTGCCTTCGTGCCCCCTGGTCATTGCCTTGGTGCCTTTGAAATGCTCCAATAGAAATTTACAATTTTCGCATAGGGTGCTCTTTAACAAAAATAAAATGCCTTTTAAAAACGAAGTTTACAAGCCTGATGTAGCTCCACAATGTCTTGCATGAAAATACTGAATGATGAAGTGCCTTGGGCGTCACTGAGTGACGGATATGAGTGCTTTATAAGAAGCGACTTTTATTATTATTATTATTATTATTATTATTATTACATACGATCTTCTTGTATCAGAAAAGTTACAGGCAAGCCCTGGTCCGAGTAATATTATGTTAACAAAAAATAGTTTCAGGGCCTGTATCTGCAAAAACGACTTCTCTTATTTCAAAGTCAATTCACCCAGCAGGTTCATTTCCTTCAGTGAACAAAATCCTGCTCTTCCCTCTATCCACTCACCGGGAATTTCTTCCCGGTATAAATATAGAATATTAACAAAGTAAGTAAAGAGGCCAATTTTGTCATCACTCGACCTTATAGAGCGGGGACCTAGATCAAAGCGCTGTTTAAACGGAAGGGTTTCATTGTCCATTCCTAATTCAATTGTACTTTGAACATGTGTGGGTACAAGTGAATGGTTTTTAGTACTACACGGAATTGGTCAGAGCCACGCTGGGTTGTGAGAATGTGTAGTCAATGGATCGAGTCTTGACTCGCTGTGATGTGCCCACGTAATACTGTAATTCATCTGTGATGCAATTTTTTGTGGTTTGGCGCATGGTGTGATTTCTTAAAAAAGTAACTCGGGAATCTGGGGCAAGAGTTAAATTTTCCTGTGGAAAAAGCTCTGTGTGATTTTGGATTGAGGTCGTCAGCGGTAGTTAGTCTTTTGTTTCTGCAGTCAAAGGAAAGAGATTGATTGGAGCTGACAGACTGTGAAATATATATTTAATTTAAAATATTTTTTACATTTTGGGGAGTAAAAAGTAACAAAATAAAAAGAAACTGAGTGAAATATCTAGGTTTACATTATATTATTTGGCTCAGGCTTGGGCTCCATCAGTGTACCTATTGTACAGTGTTTTATAATTTCAATTTGTGTAGGCACCTTGATCGGTTTTCTAGAAAAGTGCGCATTATAAATTTATATTATTATTATTATTATTATTATTATTATTATTTCATTTTATCACAGCATGCAAAAGAAAGATCTCATTTTCCTTTGTGCCGGGAACTCCTCGAGCCGGGCTACGTCCCGTAGCCTTAGATCTTAAGGGTCTTTCTCAGGATCCTCGCTGTTCCCAAAAGCGCTGCCTTCTGTAATAGATCTACCCTCACATTTGTCCCTATCACATTATTATTATTATTATTATTATTATTATTATTATTATTATTATTATTATTATTATTATTATTATTATTATTATTATTATTATTATTATTATTATTATTATTATTATTATTATTATTATTATTATTATTATTATTATTATTATTTCATTTTATCACAGCATGCAAAAGAAAGATCTCATTTTCCTTTGTGCCGGTAACTCCTCGAGCCGGGCTACGTCCCGTAGCCTTAGATCTCAAGGGTCTTTCTCAGGATCCTCGCTGTTCCCAAAAGCGCTGCCTTCTGTAATAGATCTACCCTCACATTTGTCCCTATTTCATCTAGATGTTATTATTATTATTATTATTATTATTATTATTATTATTTCATTTTATCACAGCATGCAAAAGAAAGATCTCATTTTCCTTTGTGCCGGTAACTCCTCGAGTCGGGCTACGTCCCGTAGCCTTAGATCTCAAGGGTCTTTCTCAGGATCCTCGCTGTTCCCAAAAGCGCTGCCTTCTGTAACAGATCTACCCTCACATTTGTCCCTATTTCATCTAGATGTTTCCCCAGTGCTTTGGGAATGGTGCCAAGTGCTCCAACCACCACGGGGACTACTTTTACCTTTACCTGCCAAATCTTACGAAGTTCCCTGGACAGGTCCTGGTACTTCTCGATCTTTTCCATCTCCTTCGAAGCTACCCTTGTATCACCTGGCACAGCTATGTCAATGAGATGACACATCTTCTTCGTCTTATCTAATAGCACAACATCCGGACGCCTATGTTGTATAACATGATCGGTCTGAATGTTAAAGTCCCATAGGATCTTGACCTGGTCGGTCTCTACAACTTTCTCCGGAACATGGTTGTACCATTTCGCAAGCACTTTGACACCATACTTCTTACACAGATCCCAGTGAATCACCTTGGCCAGCTTGTCATGTCTTCCTTTGTACTCCGTCTGGGCCATCTTACTGCATTCGCTAACAATATGAAATACAGTCTCCTCTGCTTTATTGCACATTCTACACATAGGAGAGACGTTTGCTTTCTCTATCCTTGCCTTCATTACATTTGTCCTTAGAGACTGGTCTTGCGCCGCAGTAATCAAGCCCTCTGTTTCCTTCTTTAGTTCTCCACTCTTTAACCAGTTCCATGACTTGCTGCTGGCCACTTCCTCAGTACACCTCAAGAACCGGCCATGAAGTGGTTTGTTCCTCCAATCTTGATGTCTTTCCTCCTTCCTTTCCCTCTTGTACTCCTTCGGCCCAACTTCGTCTGCCCTCGTGTACCTTTGTGCAACTTTCAACAAGCTCTCCTCGGTCCTTCTGACATGACAATGCAAGCTTCTGCGCTCGATGTTAACACTGTCCGCCACGCTAAGCAACCCCCTTCCGCCCTCTGACCTCGGAAGATAGAGTCTACTAACATTTGACCGCGGGTGTAGCATGCCATGCATGGTCATTAGTTTTCTTGTCCTCCTGTCAGTGACATCTAGATCTTCCTTAGTCCACTCGACAATACCCGCACTGTACCTCATCAAAGACACGGCCCATGTGTTAATCGCCTTAATCATGTTCCCCCCGTTTAGTTTAGACTTCAAACATTTCTTTACACGCCTGATGTATTCTGCCTTCAGCCTTACCTTTGATTCCTTGTGAAGGACATATTATTATTATTATTATTATTATTATTATTATTATTATTATTATTATTATTTACGAAGCCCGGGACCAGAGAGGGAACCTAAGCCTAGGTTTAGAAAAAGCCCCTTTAAAAAAGTATAACAATAAAAAGTCTTTAAAAAAAGGTGTTTTTTTTTCCCTTATTGCCTTTTTTTGGTCTACTCATTTGTTTTAATTAAAATCATTGAGTAAACAGTCACTGATGCTTAGGTCATTAATCCACTGTAACACTCTGTAAGTGTAAGCCCCTGTTCCTAAAATACCCAATCTTAATTTGTTGGAGGTAGAATACACTCTTAAATGTGATTTTAATTACGTTTAATCAAGCACACTTGGACAATTATTCCCCAAGTCCTTGTACAGCACTTCATGCTTAAGTGGAGCCAGGCGGTTTGTTAAATAAAAAGAAGTTGCCTGCTAGAATAATTGGCTGGCAACCTCGTTCCCAAATGGCAATGTGCCGTATCGATCTCTCTTGTTACTAACCCCTGGAAGGTAGACAATAACAAACAATACTGATTTGTTCCCGAATGTGTGGTGGATGCTTATATGAAAGTAACCAGCAATTGTAGCGCCCTCGTGGGCCTTTGGCGTACACCTATCCAAGTCTCAAGTAGTTACACGCTTTTGCACATAATTTATGTGATCAGGTAAACTTCATATATACATAGTACGATCAATGTAAAATGAGTTGGGAATAGTTGCTCAATGACTTGATGCCTCTTTTGCTGGCCACCACACCTGAGTGCATGCGTCAATTGGATTGACCCCCAAGCCTAGCTAAACTACGCGATATACTTGCACAGGTACCAAAGAACACAATTCCAGTGTTTATGATTCAGCATGAAATGGCATGACGAGATCGATACACCATTTGGAATGAGGTTGATTGGCTTGTGATTGAAGTACAAGTGTTGCATTCTTGGATTACGTAAAGAGGGAATTCCATGTTGAAATTTGTCAAAGTTATTTATTGGCTATAGTGCGTTCGGGGTCCGTAGCCTTATGCGGGTTGCCATGCAAGCTTACATGGGCGCTAATAGCATACATACATGTACATACAGTATCAAAGTAAAATCTATTATTACGCATAAAGCGTAGCTGCCAAGCATCCAATATTTCTCAATATAGGACTCCAATACATTTAGGAGTTTCGGGGTGGTAAACATGGCAAAATACAGAATGACATGTGATGCATGTTCCACCAATCAAATGACAAGCATCTTATGGTATATTATTCACAATACTGCTGATACTTATATTTTACAACCAAGTTTTCGGAACCACCCTAACTCATTTAGAGATTATCATTACAGGATGTTACCGCAAGCCTTACTATCACGTATTTCCACCATGCAAAGTTTCAAATCCCACTTAACCCAGTATTAGTAAAACAAAAGGTCAGAGGTTTGTACAAACATCTATTCAATTAAGTCAATTGATGCACTGTTAGATCATCCAAAGGTTTTTTCTTGGAATCAAACTGTGAGGAATAAGTTTCTAAAAGTCGAATTTGAACCATGTGTTTGCAGGTGATGCGTGCAATCTATAGATTTGGACTGTGAAGGATAATTGATATAACAAACGCAAGCAGGTGTAATGAAGCATTATTGGTTGTTCGCTGGAGTGAATATCCTACGCTAAGATCGAGGGTCATCTACCGGCCAGGCGTTGTCCTCTCACGTCTGTTCCCAAATCCCTGTCTTATCATCCACGTCAGGTTTGGATTTAACTTTCTGGAAACTCGTGACTGTGTCTCATGTTATGGTATGCCGCGTGACTGGTTCCCTGAACTTGAACACCCCCACCCCCCCTCCTCCTCAAGTATGTGCTGCATTCCTTTGCAGGGTTACCAGTGTGTCATGGTCATGTACGTGAGCTAGGCATGATATGTCACAGCACTCGCACTAGCTCTGCTTCTGGGTGATGAGAATGTTATTGAAGATGTTAAGATATTCAGGTCGGGGGGGGGGGGGCATGGCTAATCTCTATGGAGGTTTTGGTGTTGACATTGTCTGGGACCTGATATCGCGTCTGGTTTTCAATGTCATGAATCTGCTCTGGTCGATTAATGTACCAAGTCATATATGCCTAAATATCAACTTATACGGTTGGTTGTATTGAAAATTTACATTGAGCAAAATGTGTTGAAACTTTTTGTTAGTCAAGTGCGAGGACAAGTTTTTATTCATTCTATGTTAATTTTTGGCAATGGGCTAAAGTTGATATTTATTTATTTATTTAGTTGGTTTATTTATTTAAGTAATCCACAAATGAAGTTATGACTGATTTGGTTGGTATTATGTACTTGTACTCACAGAGTAGGACCTTTTGACATATTTCAAACTTATTTCAGTTTTTTTTAATACTAAATAATAATACTTAATATTTAAACAACTTGTATTTTTCTTAAAACAAGAATAAATAATAAAATACTGATATGTGTTTATTAGGCGATTTTAAATGATTTAGTTTTTAGTTTTATTAGACTTTACACTGGCATAAAAATATATATACAAATCGATACATAAAGAAATAAAGAATCAAAAGAGCTAAAAATACCAAGCCAGGAGTGGCGAGGAGGAACAGGTGACCAGCACCTCTACAAAGCCGTCCTTTCACAAAGAATGTCCCCTGAAACCCACCCCACAGTTAAAAACCACCCAGTGCCTCAAACTATTACTACATGTACCTATTCATGAGCCATTCCTGAAACCATCTCAACTCCTTAGGAGTCTGCAGCACCGGCAGCTAAATAGATACACAGTGTGGTAATCATATACATCAACAATGTTTCAACCCCCACAGGTATATATTAACTCCTTGGTGATGCAAAGCAAAGTGTCTTGCGTAGGATACAACCGCCATGACCAGGATTCAAACCCACTCTCTGATTATTAAGCCATCAGAACTTGAGTCTGATGTGCTAGGCCGCTCAACCATGACACAGCGAATTTGGAAAATCATGTGTGTCGATGGAGGGTATACTAAATATTTACATCATTTAAATTATATTGTATGTTTGATTTTATTATGCAGTGTGTGTGGGGTATGGAAACGGAGTCTCAGCGCCCGGCTCTTTGGATGATGATGTGTTGATGTATCAGGTTCTCAAGGAGCGATTTGAAGGTATGTAACGTAACCTTTTCATAACCAGTTTCTCATACTAGTCTCCTGACGATGACTATCAAGTTAGTCGAATTGTTGAGACCAATTAAGAACTCACTCCATGGTTGAGAAGTTAATAACAATCCTCTATATAAGCTAAAGTACATGTAGCAGTTCCTGCCGATTGTCTACCTTCTGCCAAGGTAGTAGTTAGAAAGCAGAACTCGGAAGTCTCCTGAAATCTGAAAATCTTTAGTAGAATATATGGCAAGACAGTTCTCTAAAGAACAAAATATACCTGGCAAGTAGACACACACATGGTGTTACCGCAAATCAATATCGGTACCTTTTCTTGTAGTAGCAGGAGAAATTTTAACAAATAGCATACCTGTTGACCATTCAGATTTAATCACAAAAAAAAGTGTTACTTTACTGAGAGTTTGAGAAAGATAAACAAAAGGGGGCACAATTTGCTTCAGGTTGCATCTATGTTTTGTAACAATGACTCGAGCGAGTGTGCTGGAGAATTTTTCAGGCAAGTCGTATGCAAATTGTTTTAAGCAAGATAGGTACGTTATTTAGCCCAAATTAATCTTGTATTGGTGTATAAACATTTATAAGTAACCAAAGGAATAGCTCAACAGATGTTTTGTGGTCCTTTCACAAGTGAGTTGATGTACAATACTGGGGTGTCATGGCCGAGCGGTCAAGAGTACTGGACTCTGATGTTTCTGATCAGCAGCTTGTGGGTTCGAGTCCCAGTCTTGACGATTGTGTCCTTGAATGTGGCACTTAACCATTATTGCTTTGTCCTTTGGATGGGGTGTTAAGCCAGCCATAGGTAGCTTATTGTGTTGTGTAATGCAGGTAAAAGAACCCAATAAACTTGTCGTTAGGAGAAAGTGTTTGTCCCAGTGTTTCCTGGTATGTTTGTCAGCAGATTGCACTGCAGCATCTTATAACCATTACATGGTGCTGTATAAATAATGGGTCTTATATTTCAAACAAAGCTCTACATACCTTGTAGGAAAACTGAGTGCTTGAGACGCCCTCAGACGTGTTATAGCGCTATTTTATGCGAACTGCATGCTATTATAGTTATTAAATACCCTACAGATAAAAATGAGGAACGACTTGTTATTTTCTCAATTGCACAGGTTGTACCTACGTTGATGGAAACTTGGAAATCAAATTCCTACGCCAGAAGCACTATGACTTGACCTTTCTGAAAGACATTCGTGAGGTCACGGGTTACGTGATTATTCTTCTCCTGTACCAAGATGTTGTCTTATTTCCAAGTCTTCGTGTTATTCGTGGTAATGAGCTGTACGATGGGAACGCCTTGTATGTTGCTATCAATCATCATGATGTTGACAATGGGACTGGTTTGAGAGAGTTACAGTTCCCACAATTGCATGGTAAGCGATAACTAAGCTTAGCGATAAGGTTCAGGTGATCTCTGTTCTATACAAATATCTCAGTTGCTTCTTATGTACAAGTTAGTAACATGTGACTAACCATATAGCCAGAATCAGATTAATAGTAATGATGATTATGATTATGCTATTAAGAGAGCTTGTCAAAGGTTGTGCATGCACCCAGCGCGAGGGGACGTTGCTGTAGGTATATATGCCTCCATTCCAGTGGACCAAAACGTTTTGGCGTGAAATGAGTCCAGGAAAAATACAGTTTTTTGGGGGAAAACCTCAAACAAATTGCAATAGTTTTTATTTTACCACAGTGCATTTTGTTAAGGTCCTCAGAATGAAATACTAAAAATCCGCAAAAATCCTAGTAGTGGAAATCTGACTAATTTGCATAAATCCAAACTGGCTGCCATTTTAAAGGTTTTGTTAATTAATTCCGTCCTAAATCTCATACTAGGCGACATTTTTGGTGCAATAAATGGCTGAAGGCAAAATAAGGAATAGAGCACATGCACAGCTGGTTTAACCACAATGTAATACAAAAAAGTAATACAACATGTAATACACAAATGTAATACAATAATGTAAAACATTGTTAATACAAGCATCTGCACTTTTATAGTGACATGCAGTTTCCAATGAAGTTTGTGATCATATGCAAAGGGCTTTGAATACAAATACTGTCAGCAATACGCAATACAATATTGAGTCATGGAGAGCTGCTGTATCTGCAATGATTTGTTTGATGATGGCAAGCCATCTGTTGAGCTGCGAGCTAAGGGTAGTGATGGAGTTAATCGTGCAAGTAAAAAACGGGGTAGCAATAACCACAAATCCTGGACAACGTGTTCATCAGCATTGTCGTCGGGATTTCTGTGACCCTAAACGAATTGCAAATAAGACAGCTGCACAGAGTAATAAGGTTGAGAAGTGCTCAAGTCTTCGTTCTCATAAAGAACTTTTTGACTTCAGTAAACACTGCATGTTCTGTGGTAATCCTGCCAAGTATGATGGCAAACGCAAAGGGTTTGAAGTTATCCCTGTCAGATCAAAGGACTTTCAGGACTCAATTGCACAGATTTGCAAATCTCTTAATGATCCATGGTCTCAGATTGTTTTTGGTAGACTTGCAATTGTTAATGATCTTCATGCAGCTGATGCTGTTTACCATCAACAGTTTAGTGTGAATTTCAGAACTGAAAGACAGATACCCCAGGCTTATTCTGAAGACGGCCCAAGCACCGCCAAAAAGACAAAAATAGGCAGACCCAAAGAAGAGGTGAGAATGACAGCATTCTTACAGGTTGCAGAATTTCTGGAGGAAAATGATGATGAACAAACCACAGTAGGTGAACTAGTAGCAAAAATGACAGACTATCTAAAAGATACAGGACATGAGGCCTATAGTGCGGTGTACATGAAAAAGAAACTACTAGAACACTTCGGAGACAGAATCATTGTAATCTAAATTAATGGAAAACATGGTGTTGTGACATTTCGCAACACAGCAAATTATATTCTGTATGAATTTCACAAGCAACCAAAGAATGAGACAGCGGAAAAGGAGAAAATGAGAATAATAGAGACTGCTGTCAAACTTATTCAGAGTTATGTCAAGTTTCGGGATATCACCGCTGATGCATACTCAAGTCCGGCAGAAATGTCCTCTACCACTGCATCACTTAATTTTATCCCAGATTCACTTCAGAGGCTGTTAAGGACTATGTTTGCTGGCAAAAATGTAGACATCAAGCTGGCATCCATTGGGCAGGCCATCATGCAAGCAATAAGGCCAAGGGTCATCATTGCTCTCTCCAATTTGGTCTTGGAATACTGATGCATCATCATTTTTCATCTCGGTTCCTAATCGACATAGTGCACTCTCTTGGTTTTGCCTGTTCCAATTCTGAAGTGAATAAGTATAAAAAAAGTGCAGCAGTGTCACAAGGAACAGAAATTCCTGGTTATATTCAGGACCAGTACATTCAGTATGTTGCCGACAATGTCGACCATAACATTTGTACAATTGATGGATTTGGTACCTTCCATGGAATGGGTATAGTAGCTACAAAGACACCAGGTACAATGACTTGTAAGCCTATACCAAAAGTTAATGTAACTGCCGCAGATATTGCTGCTGTTGGGCGTATCAACATAGAATACGTTAAGGCCTCTCATACAGTACAACAGCTGATGTACCAACCCATGGTGAATTTGAGAACAAGAGACCCAACAATTAACATTGATGTGCTTTGGAAGACATCATTACTACTTCAATCCCCAAGGCCTTCATGGTCTGGCATGATGCAGATGGTCAATAAGGGTGAATACCCAGGACAGTCATCAGTATCTTTTCTTCCTATGATTGACATGAATCCAAGTGACCCATCTTGTGTGTACTCAACACTGCGTTTTGTTTGTGACCATGCTGCACAGTACAGTGTTACTCCTGTTTTGACTTTTGACCAGCCACTATGGTGGAAGGCACTTACTGGAAGGCACTTACAATCATTCGAAACCAGCCTAATGGCAGTGACATGAAGCAAATTGTCTTGAGACTTGGAGGACTACACACTGAAATGAGCTTCCTTGGAAGTATTGGGCATTTATTATTATTATTATTATTATTTATTATAAACGTCACGTTAAAAAACATGAAAATTGTTTTCCAGTGTGCATCATACAATAAAAACACTGAAAGGAGATAAAATGGTAACAAGAAAAAGGAAGAACCATAAAAAGATAAACGGTACAAATTACACAGAGAAATTTACAACCATCAAAAAATAAAAAATACAAAAATACAAAAATACAAAGGCGACGACCAACAAATTAAAACCATCGAAGGTAGAGGAGCAATTTAAAGGCACAAGAACAAAGGAGGCCTACACAGACTTTCAGTGGATGCCAGCGAACCAGGGGATTATCTTTTGAATTTAGAGTTGAATAGGTGGCAAGCATTGGGCAGGAATGACATTCTGAAGCGCTTAGTGTTGGTACGTGGAGGACGAATTCTTCCTGATTTGCTGACAACCACTGAAGAATGAAGTGGATGGGTAGGATCTTGCATAATGTCTTGAACCTTAGAGGTAATGGCCGATTCAAAAATACAATGTAAGTTTTTTATGTCCAAGCCAATCGTTTTGGAAGCCACTCTGATGACACGCTCCAGTCTGTGACTGTCTCTGGCTCTAAGATTACCATACCACACACAAATGCAGAAGTTGATAATAGATTGGATAACACTTTGATAGAAAAGAAATAAAATGTCATTGCAAACATTAAATGATTTAAGCTTCCGGACAAAAAACATCCTCTGGTTAGCCTTAGCGACAAGTTTCTGAGTATTAATTTTCCAATTTAAATTGCTGTCAATGGAAGTGCCAAGATATTTAAAGTTATTGACCACCTCAACCCTGGTGCCATTAATATAAATAGGTTCTGTACCAGTCTTGGTATTACGGAAGTCAAACACAATTTCTTTAGTTTTGGACACATTCAGTGCTAAATGATTAAGATCACACCAGTTTACAAAATTAGCAACCTCTTTACGGTAAGAAGATTCATCATTCATAGAAATCAAACCGGTAAGCGACGTGTCATCAGCATATTTAATTATGGGACATGAAGTATCACTGTGTCTGTAGTCACTAGAATAGAGAGAAAATAACACCGGGGACAACACACAACCTTGAGGAGCGCCGGTATTAGTATGCATTTGATCAGAAATTGAGTTCATAAATAAAACCCTTTGAATTCGATCAGTTAAGAAACTGTTAATCCACAATGAAATATAGGGATTGACACACATTCTATTTAATTTTACAGTCAATAAATGAGGCTGAATTGTATTAAACGCCGAAGAGAAATCTACAAACAGAGTTCTGACATAGTTATGAGGTTTATCCAAATGTTCATAAATGTAATGCACAAGGGTTAAAATGGCATCATCCACACCTCTTCCCTGGCGATAAGCAAACTGGGCAGGGTCAGTGTAGGCTTTAGTCTGAGCCAGGATAATATTCTTAATAACATTTTCAAAGCATTTCATAACTGATGATGTGAGAGCAATCGGTCTAAAGTCATTCATAACTGTAGGTTTGGGTATTTTAGGAATCGGTATGACAGTAGAAGTTTTCCAAATTTTTGGAATTATGTTATAGTCAAGAGACCACTGAAACAGTCTATGAAATACAGAAGACAGTTCTTTATAGCAGGATTTCAGAATTCTCCCAGAAACGCCATCAGGACCTGATGCCTTGTTGCCCTTGATACGCTTGAAGGTTTTCTCAATCGTTTGAACGCTGAGCTCAATCCTATTTGAGTCGTTTACCTGGCACCGCAGATCGTCGCAAAGGTTGTTGTTGATTAGGCGAAAATCAAAGTCATCAAAACGGGTGTAGAACTGATTAAGTTCATTGGCGAAGGTGCTAGGGTCACTGGATGGAATAAAGGTGTTGTTTCTCTTACCAATTCCAGTGATGGACTTCAACCCTGCCCAAGCTTTTTTGGAGTCGTGCTGTCTGAAATTGTCCTCGATGGTTTTGCCATATTTCTTCTTGCTTAGACGAATATGTTTAGTTATTTCCCTCTGCACTCTCCGCTTTTCAGTAAGATGATGAGATATTAAGATTTGAAAGTAAGATTTGATGAGAGGCTCAGGACTCCAGGAACTTTTTGAAGTGATTTATGCAAGCAACTCGGTTGGACACATGCTTAGTGGCAAGGCAATATCGAGAGCTGTGCGTGGCCATCTCCTTGTTGATGCTGCCCTCAATACCATGCTGGTTGCAGACTTGTACAATGTGCCTCTGCCAAGTAATGATGAGGAACAGTCTCTTGAAGTTGATGTAACCTGTGGCGAAGCAGATGTACGAGCAACAGATTTGGCAGAAGCTCAAGACATTTATGAAAGTTTGTTGTCTGACACTGTATCAGTAGATGAAGTATGCTCATCAAATGTAATTAACAAGATTCTTAGTCTGATGAAGGAAGCAAAGGAGGCCATGAAAACACGTACATCACGTCTCTGGCTACAGTACACGGACATGATAGATATTCTGCGCATGTTTCTGAAAGCTGAGAGAACAGGAAACTGGGAACTGCATCTGCAGGCTGTCCATGATATGCTACCGTACTTTGCTGCTTCTGGACACTCGGATTTGCCAAGTCTGCCTGTATACATGTATACTTGCAATTGATGCATGATTTACCAAATTCACACCCAGATGTTCACAGAAGGTTCCAAGAAGGGTACCATGTAGTGAGGAGAAGTGCTCGTTACTGGGCAGGTTTGTCCACAGATCTCATTATTGAGCAGGTCCTAATGAGGAGTATCAAGACAAGTGGAGGGCTAACCAGAGGAACTGGAATGTCTGAAACTCAGCGGAATGTGTGGCTCCTGTCACTGCCATCAAGGGCACTGGTAAATGATGCAATGCAAGATCTCACAGGTGTTAAGTATGAGAGTAGTAATCAACACAAAGATATATCATATGCAAGACAGATTAGGGATGTGAGAGACACAATACAGTTGCTACACTACATCAGAGAACGAAGCCCATTCAACTCAGAATCAGATCTGCATAGTATTGCAAATGGAATGACTGCAGAGAGCAAAGTAAATGTAGACCAATCCAAAGACATAGGACAAAAGATTCTGGACTCCATGGCTGGAAGGAATGTGGAGGAATACACATTTAAAAAAGCAGACCAAGCTGTGACACTCGGCTCAAGATCCTCCATAAAAATAAAAAATGAGTCTGTACAGGTGCACCCACAACTACTTTTTCAGAGACTAGTGGCTGTAGGCAAGGAACGCACGGATGATCTTCCGTCTCTCTTCAGTTATGAGTTGTGCAGTTATCCATCTGCAATGTTCGAGTCGTCTTGCCTTCCCCTCCAAGCCAACAAACCAGCCCTTGCAGATGCCATATGGAAGGTGTTTAAGCACGAAGAGTTACGGCCCATTGGCCAAGTGCACTATGTTTTGGACGGTGGGGCACTTCTGCATCGTCTTCCATGGCCTCGGGCAACTACTTACAACAACATATGCAAGCTGTATACTGATTATGTTACTCAACGATATGGAAGACCAACCATAGTTTTTGATGGATACCATGATGGTCCTACTACGAAGGACTCTACTCATTTTAGAAGAACAGGAGCTTGCTCAGGCCTGACGGTAAACTTTGCTGGGGACATGGTTATTAAATCAAGGAAACAGGAATTCCTTGTGAACAACGTCAACAAACAACGTTTTATCAATCTCCTCAGCGACAGACTGCAAATGGCTGGGTGTGTCACAGTTCATGCAAGACATGATGGAGATGTCCTGATTACCAGAAAAGCAGTGGAGTCTGCGAGATCAATCAGTACCATTCTAGTTGGAGATGACACCGACCTTCTTGTCCTCCTTATCTTCCATGTTGAACTAAATGCAAACAACATTTACTTTGCACCTGAGCCAAAGACAAACTCAAAGAAGAGTAGAATTTGGAACATCAAGCTGTTGAAGGTAACTTTGGGAAGCACCGTGTGTGACAACATTCTCTTTATACAAGCTATCCTTGGTTGTGACACTACATCACGTATGTTTGGACTTGGGAAGGGTTTGGCCTTAAAGAAATTTATGGAAAATGCAGACTTCTGCGAGCACGCAAAGGTAGTCCACTTCAGGGGACTCCCTTACCTGTTAAACCTACAATTTGCATATTTCTCTTAGCCTTAGGCTTCCACGCTAGAATTTTGTACCACAATAGGGCGCCCTCCATCGTCCGCCCCTGCCCACGGCCAACTCGTCCTCTTTTCTCTAGCGTTCAGCGAAGACAGACGTGTTTTTGTTACGGACGGATCCTTAAGTGATTTTTGGTATTTTCGGAGGAAGTTGTGAGTTTTTCCTTTAGTGATTATACTGTGCTTCTTACGTTTTATATTGTAAAGACGTTTACTTACTGTACAGAGTACACTCGTTTTCTGTTTTTGGTAATTAAAATTACACGAGTTGTGTCAGTGCTTTATTTTTGAATTGTTAAAAGATTTCACGTTACATTTTCAGTTATTAGGATGGCGGACTCACGCAAAAGCAAGCGTGGGGTGACGCCCAAAAATTTTGTTCCATGTTCTTCTTGCCGACGTATTAAGCCCCGTCCCGAGCAAGATTTACATGCCTTGTGCCCCCGTTGTAGACCGTGTAATCGGCAAGTGCCGTGCTCGGTTTGCAAGGACTGGGGGTCAGCAGATTGGGAGGCCGTAGCGGCATGGGTTCGTTCCCGGTCTCCCTCGGGTGAATCGGCAGCCAGTGCATCTTCCGGAGCTGTGTCCAGAGCCAAAAAGACGACATCGGCAGGACGATCGCCGCTTTCCGGGGTCATGCCTAAAGGGTCTCTGGCCACCGGTAAAGCATCGGGCCATACTACTAAATCCGTGCCTGTGAGGCCTCCGGAATTTAGTATAGTCACTGGCGCCGAGAGTCCAAGCAAGATCACTCAATCTGGGGAAATGTCCCAGGCCGTTTTGAGTGATGGATCCGACACGGCGCCCCCAGCCGGGCAGCCCGTGATCGCTTCCAAACGTAAGCAGGGGAAGAAAAAGGGTACTTCCCGGGCCAAAGCTGTGCCTGCGGTGCAGGTAGCGACAGGCCACGTTAGCCCCGGTGAAACCGGAACAGACTCCGGTAAGACCGGAACGGTACCCGGAAACACCGGTGCCCGGCCAAAGACATTGGCGGGTGTTTATGTGGCCCCGGCCCCGAGCCACGGACAGCATCGGAGCCGGGATAAGTCCGATGGTGAGGAACGCCACCGGCGTAAAAGACGCCGAAGATATACTAGTTCCAGTTCATCATCCTCATCTTCCCGATCGCCACGGGGTCATCGCCGGCATCATAGTAAGCGGGAAGACCCCACATCGGCCCTTCTATTACAAGGGTTCCGTGAACTGACAGCCAGTATCACGTCACTAATACCCAAGCCGACAGCGCCGGCTCAACCGGTGGCTCCACCGGAGCCAAGGCAGGTTTTACCGAGGACGGAGGACGTAATGTCAATCACCGTCTCGGATAGTTTTTCCGACCCGGGCAGTGTGTCAGATAGGGATCCACGCCGTGTTTCAGCAGCGGTAGCGGTCCCAGACACCGAACAATCCTCGGGAAATGAGGAAACTGTTCCCCTGACACAGCGACGGGATAACCGGGAACGACCCCCAGGGCGGGAGGATGATTCATCGGGTGATGAATCATCCTACCAATCCACAACCGACCAGCGATTGCGTATGGTCATGAAAGATATGGTACGGGTGTTGCACATACCTTCCAATGAAGAACCAGACCCGGTAGACGGCGCTAGACAATCGTTTAAGCGTCGTACCGCGCCGGTCGAACCAAAGGAATTTTTTCCGGTTCTTCCAATTGATCGGCTGTGTGCCGATCGTATGAACGCACTTTCGGAAGTGAAAAAGATACGTCCGTTCGTGCGCCGGGAAACTCGCCCGTTCAGAGTACCTCAGGCAGACTTTGATAATTTTTTATCAGTGCCGCCCATGCCCGCTACAGTGCGTGATAAAATCACGGCGGATTCGGGCGGTCGAAGTACTTTGAAGTCACCTTTTCCGTCCAAGGAAAAAAATGTGTTTGAGGAGTCATTAATAAAAATTGATACGGCTTCACGGGCAGGAATTCGGGTGGCATGTTTTTTACAACTCCTTTCCGAATATTTGGTGTGTTCTTGTGAAGCAGATTCACCTGTATCACCAGAGGCAACCGAGACAGCTTTTCGTTGCCTTGACGACGGGCTACGGCTGTGTATGGACCAGTTTATGCGGGTGTCCTTGATGACAATCAATGCACGGAGGACAAACGTTTTGGATACGATTTTTGTTCCCTCCGATGGATTGAGGTCCAACCTGGAATCTCTCCCCCGGCTGAGTTCCGATTTATTTGGAGGAAAATTCCAGGAGGTCATGCAAGCCGAGGCGAAGCGAATTAAAGCCACAGACAAGATTAACCTCAATAAACAATCAAGTCAAGGAGGCAGCTCTCGTCCGGCAAGAGGCAACAGTGGAGCTACTAAGGGCAAAACGTTCCCCCGTAAACCGTTGAAGCCGTTTGCTCCAAATCCATCGGGCTCTGCTTTCAAGCCCACTACAACTGTTGTACAGAGTCAGGCTTTTGGGTCGCGTTCACGAGGTAGAGCCGGCTTCACCCCCCGCTCCAAAGCTTCGCGCGGAGGTTACCGGGGTGGTGCTTGGCGCCGGTGACGCCCCCCTTCCCACGACCCCCTTTCCAGGGCCCGTGGGGGGTCGACTCATTTATTTCGCAAAGACTTGGGCCCTTTTGTGCAACGACGGGTGGGTACAAAAAACGGTAGCTTCCGGCTACAAAATAGAGTTTACAAGTACTCCCCCGTCTGCATACCTACCGAGAACAACACCGATTCCAACCGACCGAACCAAGCGTCATGCTCTGGAGTCGGAGATATCCGCCCTCTTGCAAAAACAAGCCATATGCAGAGTGCAAACAGAGGATGCGAATCGAGGGTTTTTCTCAACCTTTTTTCTAGCTCCAAAGAAAAACACAGGAGAATGGCGACCGATTTTAAACCTTCGGCCATTAAACAAATATGTCCGACCAAAACGGTTTCGGATGGAGTCGCTGCGGACAGTTTTGGATGCATTACCCATTCCAACCTGGGCAGTGTTGATCGATCTAAAGGATGCCTATCTACATGTTCCGATGTGGGCCGAACATCGAGCGTTCCTACGCTTTCGTTATGACCAAAGGACTTACGAATTTCTGACACTACCGTTCGGCCTTTCCACTGCCCCGAGGGTGTTTACACGGCTGGTGAAAGTCGTAGCAGGAATCCTCCGGCGACGTCAGGTACAGATTTTTGTTTACCTGGACGATTGGCTCATTGTTGGGGAGACAAAGGAGGAAACAAGCTGGGCACTCAAACTAACTGCAAACATCATTTCGGAGTTAGGTTTTCTGATCAACATCGAAAAATCGCAGCCAAATCCGACAAGGCACCCAGTTTTCTTAGGAGCAAAACTGGACCTCCAGCGAGGACTAGCTTTTCCTACCGAGGATCGAGTCCACAATCTTTTGGACTGCATCACTCTGTTCAGAACTGCCAGTGTGGCCCCAGCAGTGGCATGGCTTCGGCTATTGGGCCTAATGGCAAGCATGGTGGACGTACTCCCATGGTGCAGATTGCGGATGCGCCCGATACAGTTGCATCTACTTGCATACTACCGACCATGTATTCACCATATCCAGCGGCCAGTGCCAATCCCAAATATGATTTGCCCCCACCTGGACTGGTGGTCGCGGCGAACAAACATCATGGTGGGACTGATTTTCCCACGACCGCGACCTACCTTAACTCTGGTGACCGATGCCTCCAACACAGGTTGGGGGGCACACATTGGAATGGAATCGGTAGCGGGCTCTTGGTCCCAGGCGGACAGTCAATACCACATCAATGTCCTAGAACTGCTCGCAGTTTTTCGGGCACTGAAACATTTTGTCAGAATAGTGACAGGGGAAGTGGTCCTCATAAAATCGGACAACTCAACGGTTGTCTCTTACATAAACCGCCAGGGCGGAACGCATTCCCCGCAGTTGTGCATGCACACATGGGAGCTTCTGCTTTGGTGCCAGGCGAGACAGATTAATCTTACGGCGGTCCACTTAGCCGGAAAGCTGAATATCATGGCGGATGCTCTGTCTCGGGGGAAGGTCCTTCCAACCGAATGGACTCTGCACCCGGCAGTGGTTCAATCGATCTTCCAAGTATGGGATCGTCCTCACATCGATCTGTTTGCGTCGGCACTGAACCATCAGTTACCGGTGTATTGTACACGCAACCAGGATCCGAAGGGATGGGCAGCAGACGCTTTTTCCATCAGTTGGAAAAACATGCTAGCATACGCGTTTCCCCCGATCTCGCTTCTACCAAGGGTACTGACAAAGATCGAGGCGGAAGAGTGCAGAATCATCCTCATCGCACCATTTTGGCCACGCCAGCCTTGGTTTCAGAAAATAGTTCGCCTCTTGTGCAAGCCGCCGATAATTCTACCGGTGCGATCAGACCTACTGCGTCAACCACGGTCCCTGATCCCGCAACCAGGGGTAGAGTCCCTCCACCTAACATCTTGGATGCTGTCAAGCAATCACTGCGATCAGCGGGCCTTTCAGCAGACGCTGCCTCATTGGCAGCCCAAGGCCGCAGACTGTCTACCCGTAGGACTTACGACAGCCGATTACGACATTATCATAGGTGGTGCGAAGAACACACTTATGATCCATGCACAACGCCTCTAGCAGTGGTTGGAGATTTCTTTATGTACCTGTTTCATAAGGATTTGACGATATCCACTATTCGGGGCTATAGATCAGCTATAGCGGCTGTCCATAAAGGGTTCGCAGATGGATCTACTGTGTCCAATAACGCTAGCCTGGCTCAGCTCCTGCGGGGGATGTATGTTGAAAGGCCTCCATCTAGGAAGCTGGTTCCATCCTGGGATCTTGCACAAGTTCTTAAGGTCCTGGCGGAACCGCCATATGAACCATTGGCGAATGCCCCCTTATTGGACCTATCAGTCAAAACAGTTTTCCTGTTGGCTACAGCCACAGCTAGACGAAGAAGTGAGCTCCATGCCCTTTCAGTTGAACCAGGGCACATTAGATGGGAGCCAAGTGGAGTAAGACTGGTGCCTCGTCAGGGGTTTTTAACGAAGAATCAATCTCCTTCCTTCCTTCCTCCACCAATTTTCGTGCCGGACCTTAAAAGTTTTTCCTCGGTCCCACAAGATAAACTGTGGTGCCCAGTTCGAGCACTCAAGTGGTACCTGGCTCAAACAAAACCCTTGAGAGGAGACACCACCCAACTGTTTATTTCAACAAATAAACCACACAAAGCAGTCTCTGCAGACTCCATTTCCCGGTGGATAGTTACAGCTATCCAGGCATCTATCAAAGACTGGCCAAAGGTACCGGACATTCGGGTCAATGCCCATGACACCAGAGCCATGACGACATCATGGGCCTACTTTAAAGGTGTCCCCATTCAGGACATTTTGCAAGCAGCAGCCTGGAAAACACCATCAACATTCACATCCTGCTACCTGCGGGATGTTCTCCAAGCAGAAGGAAGGACGGGCCGTACAGCCCTCTCAATAGGAGCATCCAAGGAAGGTTCTACCCTGGAGTGATGGGGGCATTACCTCTGGATCAAGAAAGAATAAGCTTTCTGGTGAGTTCTTTAGTTTTTTATTCATACCTTTTGGTATGGGACAACGCGAAGGGACATTAAGTTTTAGGTTTCCCGAGACGCGGTTTTTTGAATAGGCTCGCTCTGAAGCCCACCATCCATTTTTCGGGGCTAGTCTATGCAAATTGTAGGTTTAACAGGTAAGGGAGTCCCCTGAAGTGGACTCCCCCAAATCTAGGTGATTTGGGAGTCCGCGAAGGGACGATACTTACCTGTTAAACCCTCCCTCCCTCCTTCCCCACAGTGGCTCGCCTTACTAAGTTCTAGAGAAAAAGAGGACGAGTTGGCCGTGGGCAGGGGCGGACGATGGAGGGCGCCCTATTGTGGTATAAAATTCTAGCGTGGAAGCCTAAGGCTAAGAGAAATATGCAAATTGTAGGTTTAACAGGTAAGTATCGTCCCTTCGCGGACTCCCAAATCACCTAGATTTGGGGGATTCAATCAAACAGGATCAATTTTGAAAGAAGACATTATCAAAGCTGGGGCGATGGCTCTGGTTTGGCTTTACAATGGTAATTCAACAGATGGTCTAGATCTTTTGAGGTACAACAAGTTTTGTGTGAAGGTGTCAACTAGCACTTCCCATGTCGAAGCATCTACTTTGCCACCAACCTCAGCAGCAGCAAAGTTTCATAGTCTCCGTGTCTATTATCAAATATTAGAGTGGAAGGGGTTGACAGATGATACAACTATATCTCCAGAAGATTGGGGTTGGCAGATCGTAGATGGCAAGTATCTACCCAAACAGACAGACCAACCACCGGCGCCAATTGTACAAAAGAATGTATGAACAGAAAATGCACATGCCGAAAATACGGCCTGCCTTGTTCAATTGCCTGCACTGAATGCCGTGGTTCTAGTTGTGCCAACTCACCGCCACCAGACCTAGATTTAGATGGTTCTGAAGATGAGGGTGACTTATAAGTCAACATTGAAATAATGTAAGGAAATAATTTGATAATTTACAGAGATTGACAATGTTTATATACAGAAATGTGAAATTTCAAGAAGGTTGTCCATCCAGAAAAAAACCTCAAACCGATAATATTCAGAAAGTTCAAAAAAATAAAACGGCAGCCATTTTAATTATGCAAATTATGACAAATTTTCAAACAGTTTCAGCATCTTGTGAACCACGGATTTGTTATCTATCCTGAAATATGCATTTTAGTTATTTTAGTTTGGAAATATGTTACCTTAAACAAGAGTTATCTTCAAATCAATGAAAAACTTGTTGAAATGGCGGCCATTTTGAAATATGCAAATTAAGCATATTTGCACTAATTGGATTTTTGCGGGTTTTTAGTATGTCATTAAACAGACCTCAATAAAATGCACTGTGGTAAAAAAAAAAACTGTTGCAATTTGTTTGAGGTCAAACTGTATTTTTTTCTGGACGGAAACAGTCCTACAGGAGTGGATAAATTAGCTTTTCAAACATTTCCACGGAATGTTCCAGCAGCCCGCTGGAATACTTCCCTGATCCAATAAGAACATTTCTAACGTTTGGACTATTGAGACGCTTCCTTTAACTAAACACAATTGATGGGTCAAAATAAGAACAAGTTACCCTGTTGCCCAAATCGTTCACTGTGAATCGAGGAAAAGTTAATATTTTTTTATCTTCTTTTGATTTTTTTTTCCTTGCAGAGATTGTGAAGGGAAATGTCAAGTTTCATAACAACCGTGATTTGTGCTATGTACAAACCATCGACTGGGATGATATGAGAGAAGGCCTTGTCCCGACATTTATGGGTCACGGAGATTCTTGTACAGCAGGTATGGCAGACACTTTTATTAATTTAAAATTTATATCTTGAACAATCTCTATCTCAAAATTAATATTCTTTATCCCCGATGCAAATTAAAATTTTATTATATTAAACAATCTCAGCTCTTCTTTACATACTTCCAATATTTTGCCAACTTTCTGTCTAAGAAGAAATGTGCAAAAGTTCAAAAATAGCTTTGATATCTGTTGAACAAAGTCACCTAATAATATATTTGATTCATTCTACAGAGCATGTTTGTTCACCGGAGTGTCCGGGTGGATGTTGGGGTCCAGGTGCTGATATGTGTCAAATGTGTAAGTAAAACATCATTGATTGCAATGAGCAAAGCTGTATTAATTGGTTATTACTTTTGTTCTCCTTAATAAGTAACACTAACTATAACAACCAGTCACCTGACGATACCTTCCGCCAAGGTCGTAGCTAAAAATCAAGACAGTTCTTTTCAGAAATGAGAAGTTTCACTACTTCCAAAAATCTACTCTGCAATAGTAGAATATAAAGCAAGACAAGTCCTCTACAGAACAATATCTACCTGGCAAGTAGGTGTTACCCAATACCAAATAATATATAACATCCATGTGTAACATCTCTTCGGGGAAGAGTGTTGGCTCAAAAAAAAAAAGCCAGTTTGGTCTTGACATTTCAAACTGTATTATCTGCTCATCTTCAGAAGCAAGAGTATAACCAATCCAGATTTTTGGCAATGTCTCAAAAACTTTATCACCTTTTGAAATGAAGTGTTCACAGGTTAGTTGTATTGTATATATCTACATTTATATAGGATTAAAACAATTGAACTGTTCCAAAAACCTTTGCCTTCAAGACATCTTGATTACTATTATTGTCTTTTAATTTTGCTTTTCTCTTGAACTCAGTAACGCGTAAGAATTGCAGTGGGACGTGTGACTATCGTTGTAATGGTCCAACCCAGGCTGGATGCTGTCATCGAAGCTGTGCTGCTGGATGTACTGGACCTAGCAATAAAGAATGCTGGGTGAGTAAGCATCAAAGCCGCCATCTTAGATTGCTTATCTCTTTGGTGCAGTGGATGGTCAGTTATGACCATTGCCACAAAGTAAACATCAAAGACGCCATCTTAGATTGCTTAACTCTTTGGTGCAGTGGATGGTCAGATATGACCATTGCCACAAAGCTGGGCCCAATTTCATAGACCTGCTTCAGCACAGAAAGTAGCTATTAAGCGTAACAAAATTAACCTTACCAGGTTACCAGCCAAGTAAACCATGTCACAAGTACTAATTGTGATTGGTATCCCGCTCCATTCTGCTTAGCAGAATACTGTTAAGCAATATTCTCTGCTGAAGCAGCTCTGTGAACTGTTCGTACTGTGAGAAAAGTTAAAGATCAAAAGTAGACTAAAGTTTTTAAATTATTCCTTTTAAAGTAAAACTTAATTAATGATCTGTCATTGTGACTAAGGATGTGATTTCAAATTGAAAGCTTATTTGTTGCCTTCCTTCCCTGTAGGCGTGCCTCAAGTTTACTATGGATGACCAATGTGTAGAGAGCTGCCCTACCAGGACAATCTACAACCCAACCACGTTTCAGAATGAGCTCAATCCAGATTTCAGATATTCCTATGGACCAAGGTGCTTGACCTCATGTCCAGGTGAGGTCATTTGCTCCATTAAAAACAATTTATTTTTATCTTGAGATTCTTTCTTTTGCTACAGACTTTAATACCCCTAATGAAAAGAAGTTTTATTAAGAGGTTTTAATGTGTGGGGTGTCGTTACCGAGCAGACAAGAACACCAAACTTAAGCTCTGGTATTTCTGATCAGCAGAGTGTGGGCTCGAGTCCCAGTTCCGACACTTTTGTTCTTATGCAAGACACTGATCACTTTTGCTGCAATTTATTATATGTATTCTAAAAGCGTCATTATCAGACATGTACAACCGATAATATACATGTTATAACGAGAGAGCATTATCACCCCAGAAATACTGTTGACTTTGGGATGTTCAAAGAAAACACAAATCAGCAAGATACATTTTGGTTGGTTTGAAAAACTTATTTGTTTATTTGTTATACAGAATTTCGAAAACCTAAGAAAAGCTGGGCACTTTAGGTTCGAAACGCAAATAAAAAAGTAGGCCCTGAAAGGTTTAAATGTAATTTGAGTTCAGCGGAATGATTTTAAAAGTGAATTTATTTTTGTTTGTTTCCCCCAAACCATTTAGATAACGTTCTTGAGGATGGAGATAATTGTATAAATCAGTGCCCAAATGGGAAGGTCGAAAGCAAAGTCCCCGGAGAAAATAAATGTGTTGGATGCGAGGGACCGTGTCCAAAGAGTAAGTCTTATACAGTCAAGAAAAATCTTCTTTTTGTATAGATGATGTAATTAAAATTGCTGTCTACAGAAAGAGTGACTTTAAAGATTCCTGTGCATTTCCTGGCAGACAAGATACTACCTGATCATTCAGGAAATTTTACATTTTGTTTAACAATTTCCACATAAATTCAAGAGTTGTTATATAATCAACATTACAAGTTTTAAGGTGTGGTCTCTTTTTCTTCATTTTAAAAGTTTATTGGAAGTGTACAGTGCAGTCTCCATGGAATTCAAGCTGTTGCGTTGTTTTCCATTGAACTGTGTACAAATCAAGCCTGCATAAAGTCCAGGGTTCATATTAACAGTTTGTTAGGAGAGTAACTCGTCCTAAAATAAGTAACTCGTCCTAAAATAAGCAACTCGTCCTAAGTAACTCGTCCTAAAATAAGTAACTCGTCCTAAAATAAGTAACTCGTCCTAAAATAAGTAACTCGTCCTAAAATAAGTAACTCGTCCTAAGTAACTCGTCCTAAAATAAGTAACTCGTCCTAAAATAAGTAACTCGTCCTAAAATAAGTAACTCGTCCTAAAATAAGTAACTCGTCCTAAAATAAGTAACTCGTCCTAAAATAAGTAACTCGTCCTAAAATAAGTAACTCGTCCTAAAATAAGTAACTCGTCCTAAAATAAGTAACTCGTCCTAAAATAAGTCCTAAAATAAGTAACTCGTCCTAAAATAAGTAACTCGTCCTAAAATAAGTAACTCGTCCTAAAATAAGTAACTCGTCCTAAAATAAGTAACTCGTCCTAAAATAAGTAACTCGTCCTAAAATAAGTAACTCGTCCTAAAATAAGTAACTCGTCCTAAAATAAGTAACTCGTCCTAAAATAAGTAACTCGTCCTAAAATAAAACTAGTCGTAAGTCTTTGTGAAATCCAACTCTGTGGCATAAACATGTAGCAATGCAGATTGCATGATTTATACAAGAAATCCAATTCTAAATGAAAAAATTGTTTTTGCTTCCTAATTTTGAAAGCGCTTTGAGACACGGTGTATAAAGTGCTATATGAAACTCCAATATTATTATCATTACTGTGCAATCAGCAAAAGGTGTTTATACATGTATATATACAAGTACGAGTATTTAAAAACTATAATGTAGTAATTGCACTTCATTAGAGCCACAAGAAAATAGTATTATCACTAATTTTAAGTTTTGGACTCTCAAATAGGTAGAATTTCAAGCAAACATATTTCAATGAGATTATTAGGTACTTGTAATCTGTGAATATTTGCATTTTCAGTCCTGTTAATATTGTGCAAACCCTTTAAAGGCAGTGAACACTTTTGGTAATTACTCAAAATAATTATCAGCAGAAAACCTTTCTTGGTGGCGAGTAATGGGGAGAGGTTGATGGTATAAAACATTGTGAGAAACGGCTCCCTCTGAAGTGCCATAGTTTTCGAGAAAGAAGTAATTTTCCATGAATTTGACTGAGACCTCAGATTTAGAACTTGAGGTCAAGAAATCAACTATCTAAAAGCATACAACTTCGTGTGACAAGGGTGTTTTTTTCTTGCATTATTATCTCGAAACTTCGATGACCGATTGATCTCAAATTTTCACAGGTTAGTTATTTTATGCATATGTTGAGATACTCCAACTGTGAAGGCTAGTCTTCGACAATTACCATTAGTGTCCACTGCCTTAAACTCGCATTTGTAATACAAGCCTTGACTTGTGACAAATTTTAAACTAACTTCGAATCCCACCCTAGTCAATTCTTTGTGCGACCCCAAAAATCATTCAAAATTTAATTAACCACTTCATCTCTCTCCCTTCTGTAACCTTTTTGTTTTTTACTTAAACAAACAGCGTGTGTTGGACTTAAAGATGGAGAAATGCTCTATAAAGACCATTTTGAGGACGGAAAACTGGACAATTGTACCATCATACAAAACAACATCTTCATTGGAACTTCTTCATTTAATGGGTATGTTTAGGCTGTATTGAGTGAAGTGGTTAAGAACATGACAAATATGAGACGCGCTACGCCAAAATTGGGTTCTTCTGCGGAAGAAGTGAAACAGCCTCGAGGGGAAAACAACCAAAATGTCAGCCTTCAGTGTTAAGCATTTTATGTTGAGAATGACTTACACAATAGGCTCTAATGAGGTGTTGTCATTATAGAGCGCAACAAGAAAAAATCAAGAACATCCTTGTTTTGACGATAGTAGCAAACAGTGGAGGCTTAACAAAGAAAAAATTACTTGATAGGGATTTGAACCAACGGCTTCCGTTTTAATTTTGCCGGTGTCCTAGGGAAATCTGTCCCTTGGAGATTGTGTCCCCCATATTAAGGGAAATTAACATAGGCTGAAGGAGGATGATTCAAACGAGGGCGCTAGCTGCCAGAAGAAGTTTGTACACAGTTTGCTGTATGGGGGACAGAATCTCTCTACCATTGAGTTATCTAGCCCTAAGTTGGCGTTTTCACTTTGATGATTTTCTTAAGTTTGTTCTCTCTGGAAGGGATGCCTTCTTGGGTTATGAAGGAATCACCTTGGATCTTCCAAGTTGCCATTCTCACTTTAATGTTTTCTTGACTTTGTTCTCTCTGGTAGGGATGCCTTCTTGGGTTACGAAGGAATCACCTTGGATCTTCCAAGTTGCCGTTCTCACTTTAATGTTTTCTTGACTTTGTTCTCTCTGGTAGGGATGCCTTCTTGGGTTACGAAGGAATCACCTTGGGTCTTCCAAGTTGCCGTTCTCACGTTAATGTTTTTTTTGCTTTGTTCTCCCTGATAGGGATGCCTTCTTGGGTTACGAAGGAATCACCTTGGATCTTCCAAGTTGCCGTTCTCACTTTAATGTTTTCTTGACTTTGTTCTCTCTGGTAGGGATGCCTTCTTGGGTTACGAAGGAATCACCTTGGGTCTTCCAAGTTGCCGTTCTCACGTTAATGTTTTTTTTGCTTTGTTCTCCCTGATAGGGATGCTTTCTTGGGTTACGAAGGAATCACCTTGGGTCTTCCAAGTTGCCGTTCTCACGTTAATGTTTTTTTTGCTTTGTTCTCCCTGATAGGGATGCCTTCTTTGGTTACGAAGGAATCACTTTGGATCTATTGGAGAGATTATCTACCATTCATGAAATACAGGGCTATCTGACTGTACAGGGTCACCATGAACACTTTACTGATCTGAACTGCTTCCGTAATCTCAAGAAGATCTATGGACGACAACTGTATGGGTAAGGAGACATTTGGTTTGAGATGGATTGAGAGAAGGAGGCTAGCGACCAAAGGGGTGATTGAGGAGATGGGAAACATTATAGAGAAAACTGAAGAGTTTGGTAGGGGGAGGGGTGAAGAAGATGAGGCGAGGTGATTATGTGAAGATGTTTGTTAGCAAAATGTAGGCTAGTTTTCTTGAGGGTTTGGCTGGAAATGAGAAAACCACCTTGGCTTGGTTGTAAGGCATCATGAGATAATATTAGTAAGAAAGAAAAAAAAGTTGTTACAAATTCTTTCCTGTGAAAACATCCGAAGGTACTAGGTATGGAGAAGAAACTTAAACATTTTGAAATTCAAGATTCTTTTGTAAAGAGAGTGTCATTGTGAGTCTGTCTTAAGGTTTTCAGGCAGTGAAGTCTTGGTACTAAGCCGGAAAAGGCCATGTTCCTGTAACTGGCCAAGAAATACACAGGGAACATGAAATGTATCGCAAGTACATGTAGATCTCAGACCATAGCTCAGTTTGTCAATTTGGCATTATAACAATTTCTTGCTAAGCAAACTTTCGCAGGATAACAGTCTCAGATGATGCATTTAAAGATGGTATTAATTTTTGGCTGGTAACCTTATTTCATTTAGCATTGCTTTTGGTGGCGCTTATCAACTTTATCTGCTTAAGCAGATCTATGAAAGTGGGAACTGTAACTGTTAGAAGGGTGGTGAGCAGGTTTTGTGTGTATGGTGGGCCTGAACCATTTAGTGTATGGGATGTGAGTTGGAGTGTTTGTGAATTGAATGTGCTGATGGACTGGAAGCTGGTGTAGGTTGAGAAATAGTTGGAAAATACTGTTATTCCGTAAAGAATTGAGGGATGTTTAGAAAACAGAACAGAAAAGAGAAGCAGGGAAAAGAGAAGCAAATGAGGTTGGTAAAGAGTAAGGTGGTAAAAGTGAGGAAGAAATTTGACTGGGATCATCAGCCACTGTCCTTGTTCATTACAGCGATATGTTTGATCCTTTTGTACCCATCCAACCAACCCCGTCACTATCCAGCATTGGTGCTCCCAAGCAGTATTCCCTGTTCATAAACAGTGGTACCCTACAATCACTGGGTATGACCTCGCTTCAGCGCGTGGCCAGTGGAAACATTCTCCTCTACCAAAGCGAGAACCTCTGCTATGTTGCCCCGAAAATGTGGAATAAAATTACGAAGCCACGCACGGACCAGACGGTGGAGCTGTACCAAAATATGGATGAGGAGATGTGCAGTAAGTACTGCATGCTACCAGGTTGTGGTGTAGTATGGAGGGAGTATATGGTACCCTGCCCTTGTTGTGCAAGTCCTGGCATTACAAACCTCTTGCTGCTTGAAGAACTATTCCTCCCCCCCCCTATCATGCCCAAGCCACGCAAAAAAGATAGAAAAAAGAAAAGAAATGCAGCCTTGAAATTTGGCTCAGTTTTAATGTAAAACTATTTGTACTTTCCATCATGTTCGCTTGTACATGAATGTGTGGCCTGTGTTGAGTAAAATAACTCCAATTAGTTTCAAAGTTTGGTAAAGAGGTTTGTGATGGTTAGGAAAGGGCACCGGTTTCTCCAAAGGCTGCACCTCCCCGGATATTGTAATTTGCATGATGTATAGAATACTAACCCCTCGGAATGTCTCTATTTTTTTATTGACTGTACATGTACCTATAATGAATGACAATAGTAAACACTCCCTGCAAATCACGGCCTCCACGCTGAGATCCCTGAGCTTGTTCAGACTTGAAGCAATACAGTCTGGTACAGTGAATTTACAATGGAACGAACAGTTGTGCTATGTGGAGAAGGAGATGTTTCAGCAATTGCTGGGTGATGACAGGAAAGTAACCCTCGAGCGAAACATGGATCCCGAAAGGTGTGGTAAGTATCAACAAACCAACCCCCACAAACCCCAACCCCTTTACCCCCTCTCAATGCTGATTTGAAATCACCCAGCCTAGCTCTAACGTCATTACGCTCTTAACCAACCAGGAACGTATCCAAAGTTTTTACTTACTTACAATAATTCAGCCATGCAATATTTTGCATGCAGCACAAAACTTAAAATACTGTTCAGTTTTTGAATGCCAGAAGTACAAGAGTAAAATGGTCTGTAATTCTGGTGCGGTATTGACTACTTGCACTGACGTCACACGCGGTTACTGCAGGCTCATAGTCGGTTGGTGATGAGCACGTAAATTGCGTCCGTCGCTTAAAATGCGCACTTTAGATTCCTAAAGTGGTGAAAAACCAAGAGTTGTTTTGGTGATGATGTCAGGTGATTTTCAAGCTGCTGTTTTCAAAGAGGTTAATTCCAAGCAGTTTCATCAGAGATTAAAAAGAAAACAATTAAAGTTTTACTAGACATTTTCAACCACTATATCAAAAAAAGAGCAAAACTTTTCCAACTTTGAACCGTTTAGTTTTGTGCAATATTTTCTGGTTGGTTAAGACCTGTGTTCATCGGACTACTAATGTACTAACTTTGCACTAATGCATCATGTTTAATTCTGCCAAGCAGTCAGGTGGGTAACAAGAGCTTAAATCTCAAATTAAAACTTTGATAGAAATACAACCCGGTTCCCGCTTCCTGTAAAATAAAAAAGATGTTGCGTAATTGTGGTCACTCCCTATGCAACATACTCAAACTGATTCTGTTGTTTTGCTAAAGACTAAACAACTCCATTCATTCACATTACTAGTCTAATATACATTACATGATCAGCATTGTTGTCATCATGTAACACACTCATTGAAATGAAGTTGAAGTAACTGTCAGCATGTTCATAGCGGGTCTTTGGCTGGACATAGAATTATGAATTCTAATACAGTTACAGCACTTGTGCTCACTTGCTGTCACATCGTGAAATGACGGCAAGCAAGTGTTCACACGCAGTAACTGCGTTTAAGTGTACATAACTACATGTACAGCCACCAACCTGCTAGGATTATGACGATAGTCCCTGTTTAACCATATCCAATCACAAATAACCTTGTCAAAAAAGCCAACTGCTGAAACCTATTCCACTTTTCCTTCTGATCATGTTTTTTCCTTGTTTAAAGAAACAAGGGGAAGATTTGAACTTTAAAAATAAAAATGTTGCCTGGAGTGGCCGATCGAAACTCTCATTTAAAACAAAAGCTCTTTAAAATTCACCCCCACGCTGGTGTGCATGGTAAGAAAAGATGCTTGGTTTGATTGTAGAGCAGGAAGCAGTTCCTTGCTCTATGATTGCATGAAGAAAAAACCACAAGTTTTTGGTCTTCAACATCTCGAAGAAGTTCAAGATTAAAGGGTCTGGAGGGCAAACATAATGAAAAGTTGGATTGAAATCTTAACCAAGCGTCTTTTTAACTTGCATGTTTTTTTGCATGTATTTTTGTTTGCATTTTGATAAATATTAATCATTTAATACAGACAATGTTCAGATTTGGACACAAATCCCAAGTTGAAAACCAACAAATACTACAAAATATAAAAAGGGGTTAAAAAAGAAATCTGTTATCCTTAAAGCAACAATACAAATCCATATCTTTTTAAAATGTTGTTGTATTGGTTTATAAATCAAGCTCAGTATTTCACAATAAAATTGTATTTAATTCTGATGATATTGTGATCACTCTTTAACTTTTCCACAGACTTAATTTCAACTTTTAACTAAAACGTTGTTTAAATCAATAATTTATCTGTCAGTTTTCTACCACTTGCCTCTTATGTTTTCCCTATTCACATAAAAGTAATTGTATTCATTTCATTAAAACAATATCAAATAGTCTTTTTGAAAATAAAGTTCTCTTAAAGCAAGTGGACCCTTTCGGTACAGAAAAAAGTTCACAGATTTACAAATAACTTACAGGGTTTACAGAAGGTAGTGGTGAAATACTTCTCTTGAAATATTAGTCCATGAAATGCTTTACTTTTTGAGAAAACAGTAAAACAATATCAATTCTCGTTAACGAGAATTACGGATTTATTTTAAACACATGTCATGACACGGCGAAACGCGCGGATACAAGGGTGGGTTTTCCCGTTATTTTCTCCCGACTCCGATGATCGATTAAGCCCAAATTTTCACAGGTTTGTTATTTGATATAGAAGTTGTGATACACGAAGTGTGGGCCTTGGACAATACTGTTTACCGAAAGGGTCCAATGGCTTTAATCAACAAACTTTTACATAAAATCAAACAGACAGAAACAACACACATTGTTTATAAGTAAACAAAAACAACATGCACAATACAAATCTCTTTGCTTTTTCTTAATAATTTAAAAAGGTGTTGCAGAAACATTCCTGGTTTACTTTGGTTAAACTTGGCCAAATAATAATTCAGTCTTTGGAACTTAAATCATCTACAGCTTGTATTTTGAATGAAATGTTGCAAGAAGTAGTAAATGCCTGATATTTTGTCGCTATTCCTGTTGGAAGGTGATTACATCAAACGCTGAGCAAGGTTTTTTCAACCTTCAAAAAGTGTATTATATCACTACAAAGGCACCCACTTTAAGCAAACAAAGACATTTCATATAACAGAAACCAATTCTTTTAAAAAGAATTTGAGTCTTTGAAAGACAAGTTAAAGGCAAGTCCAAAAATGTTAAATCGGATTGAAACTTTGCATGGTTGGAGTTTAATAAGGTGATGTTTGCAGAAATCTCTTTCGAGTAGTGTTGGTTCTAAAAAGAACCAGTGGTTGACAACTCAATGTTTCGATCAGTATGCTGTGTGGTTCTGAAGACAATCAAATCATACTGATTAAAACATTCAGTTGTCAACCACCGGTTCTTTTCAGAACTAACGCTACTTAAGAAAAAAAAGGTTTTTTTTTTTACATGGTGTTATCGCAAACCTCACCTTATCTGAGCATTTTGCTCTTTCAGATCAATCATGTAATACACAATCAATCATTGATCAAAGACAAACATGGAAATTGATGGAGTTAGTTTGCATGAAAGGGGCGTGGCTTACAGTAGAATTCTGTCACACCTACCAACAGGATAGTGGTGTCTTTACAAAAGGCTATCAGGTTTACATGGATTAAGTATAATCAGTTTTAGAATCCTACCTTTGTAACGAATGTCCAAACCTTGTATGACCTTATTGAATGAAGTTGTGTCCAAATAGGATTGTATTAGCTATTAATACGAATGAGTAGAGTGCATGGGAATGTATGCTAATTAATATTCATGTATGTTAATTCATGTATAACTATTATTATTTGTTTAACCACGTAATATATGCATCTTTAAGCATAACCGATAATTTGAATAGATTTATTTGATTTGACTGACATGATTTACATTGTCTCATGTGGATTTCGAGACGGTTGATTTAGTTTGCATTTTTGATTCTGTAGTTAACTGAACTTCACATGAGACATGCAATGCATCAGTATACACGTAGGCAATGTCATATGGGCCAATTTACAGGCAACCAGTTCCAGGCAATTTTCAAGCAGAAAGTTCATTCAAATTTCTGTTTTTTCATTTTTTGGGGGTAGCGAGTTACATCCAGTACAGTTGGTTGCCTCCAAGATGCCTGTAAAAATTGTCCTCTGTGACATTGCCCTTAACGAACCAATGACATGGAGCTGTGATGCAAGCGCGTTTAAACATGCTGAAAGTATGCGCAGGAAAAACCCCCAGAGTTGCACACTGCTAAAAACTTGGGTGTTAAAACTGCACCAAGGGTGGTTGTCACAGAAAAGAATAAAAGCACTTTAACTGTACAATTGACAGAACAAAATTTAAAGCTTTAGTATAGGGTTGTACACAATCATGATACGGCCCAAGCAGCTTCAAAACGCAGGGCCAGTAAATGTTGGTTTTCAGCCAGGAGCACCTTTTGATGTAATTTAATCTAATTGAATTCAACCAACTTTTATTTTCAGCTGATTATTTTACCGCCACACAGCTCTGTGAAATTGGGTTCATTAACTGAGTATTGCATGTAATAATAAAGAACAAGCACCAGACTATGCCAACCCATGTACTTACCACCCTCTCTCATGAATGGTACCCCTTTTCTCATGATTTATGGAATAGGACACACTAGTTCCTTGAGGAACACATACGTGTAATTATCATTGAATACTGTTGGTATTAATTTTCAACGTTCATTTTAAGACCTGTTGTTTCTTTCTTTTTCTCTCTCAATCTTTTACAATTTGAAAAAATTCAAAATGAAACAAAACAGAAATTAGGAGTTACTGATAAAAATATATTTTTTAGAACATCAATGAAATGAGTAGAATTTGAAACAATGATATGGTTGGTGGTGAGCTATATGGACTGGTGCATAAAACATGGTACATGTACATGTATTTCAAAGTTCTGATGCAAAAATAGAAACCACCTTATCAAATGTTTTTATTGGGCGTCAAGTACTGCAGAGAACATCTTTTGCTTATCAGATGATTGTATCAGGCATACATAGTATTTGAATTTTAAAGGAAAACAGAAAATTGTTGTACCAGTAGATGAGAAAGGAACACAAAAAATCAAGAGAGAAGTTTGGCTCAATTTGGAAAAACAAACAACCATTTAGTATTTAACCGCACAGAGTGACGAATTTACGACAGAACCGCATGTACATGTACACATTAAACTAAACAAGATGTAGACCTAGTCTGAACATGTCTAATTAACAACACACTCTGTGTCCATGATGTTAACCCATTCAGTAATTCCTGCCCAGTTTTTAATTCCCACTTGACATTCTGTGCAGTAAACGATGTTCATATGAGGGCAAAGTCCAAAAGGACCGGATCAAATTAACTGGTGGAGTAAAAGCCCTTTATTAATTTGGGAGCAATTCATTTGTCCGAGACGTCGTGACGAGACATGATGGCTTATAGAGTCAGGAAGTGAAAGACGGACTTTAACTTCTATAAAAGTTACTTTTGTTTGCTGAAGGCAAATAGGTTTTCCTGACATTGCGGATGTGGAACGAATATAGTAAAATAGAAAAACAGGCCACCTGCCTCCCCCTTCAATAAAAAAATAAAAATAAAAATAAAAAAAAGGGGGGGAAAAAAAAACCAAAGAAGTTTTGAAAAAAAACATATTGACAAAATAGGGATAGGGTCAGCTTAGGCTACACATAGATTGCTCGATTGGTCAATGTCTTTCACATCTTAAAGATTGGACAAAAGTAACTTTTACTGATGTTAAAAAGCTCCATCTTGATGTCCCTTTAGAGATAAAACAAAACCTGAAGTATGAAGGTTTTTGGAGTCCTTTGGTCTCAGCTTTGATACAAACTCTCATCGTCAAGCAAACTTGAATCCTTGATTCTTATTGGTCAACCTATAGAACAATCCGCCTAGACAAAATTGGTAGCACCCTCTATTGAAAAAGTTAACAACTGTGGTGTCTTTTTGTGCATAATCTAGGCATTGAAGACACCGCAGCAAACGGCGTGCTGTGCTCAACACTTGCACGCCCGGTGGGCCCCTGGATTGGTGTTTAGCAGTAAGAGTGTGATATTATACTGATATTATATTATATGCACGGATCATATTACACCCAGTTCTAACAAACTGTTTTTACACCGCCTATTGCACTTTTTTAAGCTGCGCGTTGAGTTTGCCTGGAGATGAGTTTGTTCACACACAAGTGCTCGTGGAGTACAGAAAAATATAGCGTGTCTATTTTTCCGTATTCCATTCGCACTTGTCTGGTATCTAGGATCGTCTAAATAGTAACTGACAAACCCAGTATAGGATTTGCCTGCTGCATGTTGTACAAGAATTAAAAACCCCTGCACGGAGCCTGACTACTACTACCACCACTGCTTTAACTCAACTGAACCTAACCAACACGAGCTGGCTGGGTTTCTCCTTCCATTCCAATTCCAACAGGGTCTGCCACAGTGTTCATTTTGATTACTCCCTGGAAATAGAACAGCCAGAATTATGATTTTGATGTTCCTTTGCTGCCATTTATTTTGGGGTTAAAACAGAAACAAAATGTAATTCGGGAAAAAAAAACTAAAAAAATCTGACTTTTCTTTGCAATTTACTGCTCACTGAAAAGAATTTTTTTGGATTTGCTGACAAATAGACTTTGAGTAATAGAAATGCTGCATATTCCTTTAAGTTTTTGTTAGCCTCACTCCTTAAAGAAGAAGAAACATTTTGAACGCTGTGGTAGACCCATCCTCTCTCCCACAGGTCTTCAGAGCTTCATCATCAGTCTCCAACCTCAGCCTTTGCCTCATCTCCGCTGATGCCTACAGCCGCAACATTAACGGCCATCCCTACTTCCACTTAGCAACATCTTCCTCTGTGCAATCATAGACTTATGAAGCTTGGTTTAACTGGGATTATTAATAAGTACCATTGTCTGTATTATTCCTATCATCTCTTGCCAAATTGTTTCATCATTCAATTAAGAATTTAGGACTTGTGAAACATTTTCATCTGTGTTTTAAGAACTTCTTCCTTGGAGACAAAGTTAAGACTCACACCCCTTCACACTTTGGAATTCATTTGGTTTTGATGGATGATCAAACACATCCATTCAAACCTAAACCATTTGAACTGGTGTTGCTTGTGAGTGTATTCAAATGTTATGTCTTTACTGTTGAATTCATTTGTACCTTATTTTTGTTTGTGTACTTGTTGCTTTTGTTCCAGTTTGAGTTAAGACTCACACCCCTTCACACTTTGGAATTCATTTGGTTTTGATGGATGATCAAACACATCCATTCAAACCTAAACCATTTGAACTGGTGTTGCTTGTGAGTGTATTCAAATGTTATGTCTTTACTGTTGAATTCATTTGTACCTTATTTTTGTTTGTGTACTTGTTGCTTTTGTTCCAGTTTGTTTTACCATAATGCAATCAGAGTCTTTTTATTTCAGTATACTTTAAAAATTACATTTTCTCTTGATGTACCCTTTGTTTTGCGCTGTACTTAATATTTCTCCCTTTATGTTGTTTCAACATCAAATCTGTTTGTCCTTGTTGTTTTGTTTCCTCATTTTTGTTCGTGTGAAATCAGCTTTTCTTTCCATCACACTACTTGCTCTAATTTACACAGCTCTTCCCTCTTATTTTTGTTGTCTTTCTGTCTGTTTTTGATTGTGTATATTTCTGTATTTTTGTTGCAAGTCTTTAAAGCTTGTGCTGTTAGTGTTAATAATTAACTCCAGCCAAATTGATGTCATCACATGGCTAATTGAGCTGGTTATAACAGGCATGCAACAACTGTTTTGGCTTATCAGCCGAGTTTCTCATTTTTGTCTCTCAGCTGTTTCATTGAAAATTGAAAAAAAAAAAAAAAAAAAAAAAAAAACTCTAGCTGTGCCTGGACATTTCCCCTTTTTCTGTGAAACTGCAGCTTCATGCCTGTTGTAAAAATATCAACATTTTACATTTTTAGTGTTCATGAAATAATTGAAAGGTATAGGCCATCTTAAATAATTGTCAGAGTTTTTTTATTCAGTGTTTTTAATCAACGGGGTAGCCCTGGTGGCTTTACACTTTTGTATTTGTACTACAGTGGCGTCTGGGATATCAGGGTCCATTTCTGGGGCGGAAAATTTTCAAAGCTTCATAACTCAAATCTTACCTGCAAGAAGCCACTAATTTCAATAGATTCACATTTCATAACAGTGTACATTTTTCTGCGGTGGATTTTGGTTGTCATATATTCTTCACAAATCCGTCATTTTCGTGAAATAATGCAGCTCCCAATGTTAAGAAATTCCCATTTTTGACCAAAACCGACCGCAGAAAATGTATGCTGCCATGAAGAGTGAATCTGTTGAAATTAGTGGCTTGTTGCAGGTAAGATTTGAGTCAGGAAGCTTTGAAAATTTTCCGACCGAGAAATGGGGCCCTAATAGTTAGGACTCTGTATCTGTGTACAGAGCATAGAAGAAGAGTCCTATATAGGGCTATTAACCAGTACGCTATACTCACACTGTTAACAACAAGTGCATCCACTTTGTAGATTAGGTGCAATCAATTATATCACTGTCGGACTTTAATATCACAACAGGACATTCTTTTTGATGGTAAAACACAAGAAGGCTGTCCTGCCTGATGGTTTGTGCTGACATTCTGTTTCACACATTGTGTAAAGTGATTGGAGGGACCGATTGACTATATGGTGTCTATAGTTGAATTTAATGTAGTTAATTTATAAAAACACCATCACAGCAAAAGGCTGAATTAAGACAATTTTTACAGAATGGATTCAAATATATTTTAATTATAGTTTTAACTATAACTAAAATATATATTGCAATTAAACTGTCAAACTCAAAATACTTCAATGACAGTTTAATTGCAATATTTTTTAGTTTAACTGCTATGTTTTATTCAAGATGTACACTTTTACCAATAAAACAACCTATAATGTATTCTTTATTTGTTTCAATTGTCTTACATTTCGGAACATCCTGCAGATTTTGTTTTTGTGAATCAATCAGTCACACAAAGATATTTTCTTCATTTGCTCATATACATTACAACTGTCTTTTACTATGAAGTATTTATTATTGAAGTCATGGTACAGATATTTGAACAAAATGTCGCTTCAACCACACTGCAACACAATTTACCATGTACAATAGTACGTTTTGTTTCTTCATTATAATGAGCAACACATACAGGAACACATTTGGGGCAATATTAAGTTGGTAATAATCTCTTACAGAAAGCCAAACTCTTAACAATTTAAACTTACAGTCATAGAAACCAATAGTAATTTTTCTAAAAAGATGTATTTTTTATTAAACAGCATTACATCCATTTACAAAAATTGGGCTCCATCAAGTTGATTAACACCAAAACAACGCTTTGCAAAAAAAACCTTACTTAAATCTCAAACAATAATCACTGAGAACCTAGTCATAGAACTAGCTCGCATAGATATTTGTGTTTTTAAACTAATTCTTTTGTTCATTTTTATTCTAATGTAGCTGAATTGGGTCGTGTTTGTGATGATCAGTGTGCCCCCATTGGCTGTTGGGGACCAGGTCCAGAACAGTGCGCACAATGCAGGAATGCACAGATTGATGACACATGTGTGCAAGATTGTGACAGGTTAACTCAGTAAGTAAACGCCAATGACCTGGATGGATGAAGGGATAATTACTGGGAAAAAAAACCACGGAGAATGGGAGACTTTGGAACGCTAGGTGGCAGCAAACCTACCAGGTAAATTTCCATTGTTAATGTAGCTCTGAGCATGCGCTCATTAGCGAAAACAATGGAATTTACCTGGTAAGTCTGCTGCCACCAAGCGTCCAAGCATTTGAGAAGTTTGCTATTTCTGATTCAGTGACTGCAGCTGGTCTCCATGTTAACATGCATTGCAGCATAGGTTGCGGAATAGACCCTTCCCATGAAATATGTAAATTGCACATAGCGCATTCGCACTAACATTTTGGTTGGCAAAATGAAGGAATACTGCGCTGTTTTGTACACGGCTAATGGGTGCGTGACGCAGGCGCCATTGCGCGTCTGCTTAGTGCACAACTCTATGGCGTTTGACAACCAACAGGGTTTGTACACATGCGTAAAGGTAATGATCATATTTCATGGGAAGGGTCCACTCCTCAGACTATAGAAACCTTTGCTATGTCACATGATTCGGGCAAGCTTTTGGTGGTCACATTAGAGGTGGCAAACACCAATAAACACTTCTGAAAAGTTGCTATGAAGTTGCTATGCTAGGCTTACCCCAAACCATTTGACATACATTGTGCATGTAGCAACTGTCTCTGTTGTTGGAGGAATTGAAATTTAAGCAGTAATCTGTGGCTAAGCAATTTTCATTGTACCGGAAATTATTCAAATCTAAATTACAAATGGCTTATTGACTAATCTAAGACAAGAAGTTCTGAATGTAGAGTTTCCTAGTTCAGATGTCAAGCTGTTGTTTTGTTTCATTGTGTAGGCTCCTCCTTGACGCCCAGCTTTTTGGAACGTGGCTCCATGTTCATTTATTATTGACTGTACTTTTCGATGATGATATGTGGAATTAAACGTTGCTGTAAAATTGGAAATTGAAATTGAAATTTAAAATAAGTTAAGGTGTGATGAAAACGCTTGTTGTTTGTGTGTAGATATGTTGAGTCTGAGGGTACCGCCAACAAGCCAACCATATGTGCCTACTGTGATGAACAGTGTCATGGCAGTTGCAGTGGAGAGGTAAGGACTTTGTCTCAATTTCATAAACGGCTAAGATTCATGTTCAGGTTTGTATCAATCGTAATAGACCACAAATGTCTTCACAAAACCGCTCCTACATATCTCAGCAGTCTCATCGAGGTTTACCACCCCAGATGACCTGGCCTTTGCTCTGGTTCAGACTGTTTACACTCTTGGCAGTTCCGAAATGGCATTCTGCGGCTGGGGATCGTGCATTTTACGCAAAAAGTGCCCTACGCCTTTGGAACCGTCTCTCTCATCAAATTCGTCTCTTGAAGTTTTAAAAAAACATTTAGAAACTTTCCTGTTCAATGGTTGATTGCTAAGGACCAACAGTTCATTCCCAACGCTCTATTAATACTTGTTTTTCACTTGATGTCATATCAGTAGGGTGCCGTCACCTAGAGGTAAAAAAGCGGCCAGTCATTGGCCAATCTTATGCGCTGCGCATACAAATCTGTGCGTTTTGATTGTTTCATTATCGTTTTACCTCTAAGATGGCAGCTGGATGAAGTCAATGCATGATTACACAGAAATTAATGGTATGTGAAGGGTTTTTGTAAATTGCCTTTTCTTTGTTTCTTCAAGGGACCACAAAACTGTACATCGTGTGAAAATGTAAAAGATGGTCCATTTTGTCGATCTGAATGTCCCATCATGAAGTACCCCGATGAGAATAAGATCTGTCAGCCTTGTAATAGTAACTGCAAATTGGATGAGGGGTAAGAATGACTTGAACAACTTACTAAATCTAGAGACAAAATAATCAACTGATTTCTTGTTATGAAATTGCATGAATAGTTTCTCAGATGTCCGAGGGTTTGTCTTTGTTTGCGAATGCTGCGACTAGATATGCAGTTGGTACCCACTGTCACCTCGCTACATGTGCACAGTGGTTTAAAACCCTATGTGACCCCGACATCGACAAGTTTCTGTACAATAATCGGTCAAAATACCTTCATAATCGGTCAAAAATACCTTTATAATATCTCAAGCATGTCTCAATGTCATCTTTAAGTAGATAAAACGTGGTTGTCCATTAAAATAATCCACAATTTATCGATCCGTGTCGTGATTCACGAATTATTGTGACAATTTTTATGATGTGGTTTTGAAGTCAACAGAGGGCGCTATATCTTCCGTGTGTAATGTTAATGTACACGATGTTTTTGGTTAAAAACAGCGTTCTGAAAACTTAGTTTTTGGGAGTGAAGGCGATCTTGCGGGATTTCGGCGCTATTTTATTTTCAAAGCTAAGTAGTCACTCTATCATTTTATGGAAACAAATACAAAAAATATGTTGGCCGTTGGTGCCCGATTGGGAAAATATCCAACGATTTGATTTTTGTTTATTTTCCTTAATTTTGCGATGTAAACAATTGCTTTTTTGAAAATTCTCATTTTCAGGAATAAAAACTCATTTTCGCTAATTTACCGTGAATTTCTAGCCACAACGAATGGTTACTTTACTAATCTATTACATATTTTTAGCATTTCGTCCAGGCCCTTAATGGCTTATTTTAAAGATGTGTGGCGGTATTTTTTTTTATAAGTAGCATTTTTTGACATTTTAGTCGAAGATTTCAAAGCATTTTTGCCGTATCATCAAAACTTCGGTCCGTATTTAATTTTCTACAGTGCGAAAGGTCACTTATACAGGTAATTTAAAAACAATATTTGTTTTCTCAAACAATTTGTATATGCCTACCCTGGTATTTTTTTTAACATAAGGGTTTGTGATTTTTGCTGAATATAAACGTATGTCACAATATACGAACTACAAATCCTTAAAAAACCAGGGTCATAAATTTCAAAAAAATAAAAATTCTTCAACAAATTAGTTCTTCTTGTTCAAGTCACCAAAGATATGTAGTTATCTCAGAAAAAAAAATCGGACCTGATGTCTGGGTCTTAAACCACTGTGATGTGGATGGATTTAACAGTGTTGGGAAGCAGTTTTTTTTTCTAAAACAAGTAGACTGTATTGAGCTGAAACTCTCTTTTATTTCATTTTTTTTGTAATTTTCCTTATAAATCAGCATAGCTCTGACAAAAACCAATCCAAGATCCTATCTTTAAAGGAAGGTTACAGAATTGGTAAGAAACAAAAATCGCGAAGATCACAGATTTACATAAAACTTACACGGTCTAATGATGATGATAGTTGAAAACATCCCTTGAAATATTTCTGTCTGAAATATTTGATGAGAAATTTGATGAGAAATAAATAATCAAACTTCGCGTTTGGAGTTTATTGCTCAGTGAGCGTTTTACTCTCCTTTTTTTTTGCATCGATGCAATGCAAAATTTGTCATATGTTTTTCAATATTCTCTCGTGACCCAGATGGCCGATCGATCTCAAACTTCTACAGGTGTGTCAGTTTATATATATGGTGGATTACATAAAGTGCTTACACTGCCAGCAAATGTTTTGTTAGCACAAACCAATTCTCTAATGTTCCTTTAAGTTCAAATTCAGTTTAATGATGCTCTAATTAAAAAAAATGAAGCATCTGATAAAACTGCACAAATTTTCTGAGGTTTGAAATTATTTTCATGATTTCCAATCATATTATGGTATTTTGACGGTTGTTTTTTCCCATCCTAATTTCAGGTGTAGTGGACCAGACAATACCGTCGGGGTTGGAGGTTGTAGCGTTTGCCACCAAGTCTTGGTTGAAGATGACACTGTCGTAAGTAACCTTCATAAGTCAAATACTAACAAGATATAAAGAAGACATCCGCTCATTTAATCTTCTTGTTATGTTTTTCCTTCAGGTTTTGTTAAATATTTATTTTAGTACACTTTTACATCATAAATAAATGAAAGGAAACTTTGCAGCTCTTATGAAATGGGGCCCTGGACTGTGCTGTGGAGAAATGTATAAACCCTCAATTCAAACTAGACACCTTGCAGAACCGTTTTCTCGCCATTTTTACACACTGGAGATTCTGTTGAATTTCTTTTCCTTTCTGAATTTAAGTAGGATTTGAAACTTTGCATGGTGGAAATACGATATGGAAAGGTTTGCGGTAACACCATGTAATGACTATCTCTTTATGAGTTGGGGGGTGGTTCTGAAAAGAACCGTTGCCTTCAACTCGATGTTTCAATCAGTATGCTGGATCGTCTTCTGGAGAAAGCTGTATTCTGAATTTAGCCTGAATAAAGTCTTTCTGAATTTAGCCTGCCGTACATGCAATAATTAAGCACCATGTAACATTAAATTCATGCTAGTGAGTGGTCTAACTCCTGAATAATAAACTGACCTATATTTTGATGGTATGATACTCATTTCCCTTCCGCTATGCCAACCATTCCAGACTTCACCTCTCTCGGTAGGTACTGACTGTCCTGAATGCATTCAGAAACGGATGACATGTTTTTTTTTATCTAACTGTAGGGTTAAGATTAAAGAAGGGGCTCTAAGTCAAATCGTGTTTTGTGATGCACTCATTTCCCAAACAAGTCATTTTGAAAGTGGAAAGAAAATTGCAAGTCTCTGAGCCTCATATTAAAATGATATAATTGCCATTTTATTTGATGCCCTTTCAATATCCACAAAATATCTAATGACATAATTTTACAAAATAATGGGTCTGATTTTTTTTCTTCTTAATTTTGGTTATTCATTCATGAAATTCTATGATATCAAAACTAAAATGGTTTAGATTTTTATTTTTATTTTTTAATTTTTTATTATTGTACATCCAATGACGTCTGTTTTAAATTTCACTTCAAATATGAACTATTTTGGAATTCTACACCATTTTAACGTGAGCTTAGAGACTCGTAGTTTTCTTTCCAGATTCAGAAGGACTCTATTTATTTGAAAATTAGCCATCTCTAAAATTAGTTTGATCTTTGAGCCCCTCTTCAACATTGTCTTGGCTGTTCTTGCTGTGTGAGTAAGGGCCGGGATCCAGGAATTTTGCCATGGTGGGGTAAAAAAAGAAAAAGTAACACATTTATTGTGGGCACAATCCAAACACAAATGGATTTAGTTTTGAAGAGAGGTAAGGACCACACTATTTCGTGAGTTTGAACTTTTCAAAGGAAAAAGCTTGTTTACAAAAAACCAAAAAACAAAACAACAAGGTATAGAGCAGGGAGGGGTTCAAAACATAAACAAACAAACAAATACACATCCCTGCCTTGTATAAACAAAGAAAGAAGCAAGATGGTCAGAGCCAAGACAATGTTTGTCAAGATGATTTTCTAAGAGGCCAAGAATGCCCAGAGACTGCATCTTGAGTCGCCTGCAGTTGTTTGGAACCGTGTCTGTTCTACCTAGATCAAATTCAGTAACCCCCCCCCCCTTCCGTCTTTTGTTTAATCCCAACAAAATTAAATATATACTCATTGCCTGTAAGTTTGATTGGGGCGGCACTTTTAAACAGTTATAGGGAGTGATTGCACTTCCAGTAGAAACTGTCTGAAAAGTTGAGGGGACATTAGGGGACTAAAGGCCAATAGCTAAGAATATATCTAATGGCTACTGTGTCCTATTGATGTTTCATACCAGGGCATAGTTTCATAGAGTTGCTAAAGCACAAAAAGTAGCTAAGCGCAACAAAATTATGCTTACCAGAATAAGGTCACAAGCCAAAATTCTATTCCACATGTATGATCTTGGACTGGTATCCTGCTTGTTTTGGCTTAGCAGAACATTTGAAAGTAATATTTTCTGCTTAAGCAGCTGTATGAAATTGAGCCCTGTGATTACAAGGATTGAAAAAAAAAAAAGTTCCAGTCTGAAAGCATAATGAGGTTCTAGTAAGGTCCAGAAAATTAAGTTTTGATTATCCCCCAAGAATTCAACATGACTTACTTGGATTGTCATAAACAGAATGTGCCAAATTCGGATGTACACAACATCCAGCATTTTCCAAAGGCTGAATTGAGTTTAAAATGTGACTGCTGAACCTGAATGAAATTTATTGAAATTTCCTCAGAATGGTTGTACGGTATTTTTTTTTGAAAACTAGAGAATGTGAATTACTTATTCATAAAAGAAGAGGGGGAACAAAACAGATTTTTTGTTGACATGTTCCAGTGTTTTATTAATTTTATTGACACAGAAATGTAAAGTTAATGTACTAATCATGACTGACATTTACAGCATGCAGTGTATATTCGGTTGACATACAATAAAACATTTATTACTGCAACAAACGTAAAGCATGAAATCATGAATGTAGGAAAGCATGGCCTTGCAATTTGTAGGAATGTATAAACCTCTACTAATCCCACAGTGTGATGATAACGCATAAAACAATAATAATTGTGATAATCCCTTCCCCTGTTTATTAAGCACTATTAAAACAAATTCTGAACAATTCATCGCTAACATTCAACACGAGAAAGGATCACTTTGAACTTGCTGTTCAGATTAACATCTCACCGTGAGTTATTAACCGTTATTACTAAGCAGTTTTCTCAGGTAAAACAAAATCAAAACATGTAGAACGTCAGGCATAGTTTTTCTAGGCTCAAGGCCGGATTTCATAGAGCTGCTTAAAACAAGAGCGATATAATAGATGCAAATTTAACATCTCTTATATCGTTGCGGTACCCGCTGCCAAAACATAGGATTCGAACTGCCTCTAGCAACCGGGCAACCTCGGTAGTCTAGTTGGTACGACACTGCTCTAGAATTGCAAGGATCGTGGGTTCGAATCCCCCAAGAGTAACATGTCTGTGATGTTTTTTCACAGGACTCGGGAAAGTACTGAGTATACAGTGCTAACATACATCCGTTTATATGGGTAAAAACCAAAATTAATAAGAACTAGCCAAGCAAAACAGAATTAAGCTTACCAAAAAATGGTTACCAACTAAATTTCTATTTAACATGTGTTATCTGTGACTGGTATCCTGCTTATTGTTTGTTAGCAGAAATTTTGAAAGTAGTATTTTCTGCTTAAGCAGCTCTATGAAATTGCTCCCTGGCCTATGACATAAGCCAATCTATGGGTCACTGAACACTAAAGTGAAGGGATGGTACAAACAACTTGTTTTAATGGATTTGTTTTCTTGTTTATTTGTATAGTTGGAGTGCATGCCGGATGGAGCGCCTTGCAATAACGATTCGTTTTCTTATCACATCGCGCTGTCCAGCATTCATAAACTCAGAGGCTACTCGGTAAGTATTCTAATGATCATAAACAATAGACAGTATTGAATATGGTGTCACCGTTCACATATCTGCCCTACAAAATGGTGAGTGTGTGTGTGTGCTGGTGCCGTAGAAATCATACCAAGAACGCGGCGTGCTGTGTTTAAATTCTTTTTTGTATACATGCGTTTACAAGTGCGCATTACAAGTCTTATTATTATTAGATGCGCATATGGTTTGACCTACAGGAGGCAACTTTCATAGCAGCAAAGAGGTTATTGAAAATGGTCTATAGTGGCTTCTTATTTGGCACTCATATTTGTCACTCAGTGATGCTCAACCTCCAGTATTTTCCTGCAAGGTATTGTGGAGCTACGTTGTTGAAGTGTGAGACCTATTCCTTTACATAGCTCACCATGTAATGGTTTGCAAGGTGCTGTGGCTTAATATGCAGCAAATCAAACCAGGAACGACGGGGCGAACCCCGATAAGTGCACTGGGTTCTTTTACTTGTATTACACAGCACACAGGACCTTAGAACTAGGGAGTTCCAAACTGCAGCAGTATAGTAGAATATGTGGCGGGTCATCTTGTTCACCGAACCCAAGCTGTAGTGTTGTCAGCAGCAGAGTGTGGATTTAAATCCTGGTCATGGCACTTTTGCCCACGAGCAAGACACTTAACCATAATTGCTCTGTATAGAGTTGGGAAGGTTCTGGTGATGACGTCAGGTGATTCAGAACTGTCCATAATCCAATTTCCCTCCTCCCTGCATTTTCAGGTGTGTCAACTTTGCGACAAAAACTGCTTGGGTTGTATCGGTGCTGGGCCGTCTAAATGCAAGGAATGCATGAAGTACAAACGTGGTGAGCATTGCGTGGATCACTGTGGAACAAACCAGTTCCACGACGAGAACGATACATGCAGGGACTGTCATCCACAGTGCCGTGGTTGCAGTGAGGGAAGCTCACCGTATGACTGTGATGACTGCCAGAACTTTGAAGTGTTGGTCAATGAAAATGTGGTAAGTCTGGTTCTATGAATCCACTCAACCATGCAAACATTCAATCAACTATTCCACAAAGTTTCCAAGACTGATTCTTGTATTTAGTCTACTTGAACATGTATCGCCTGACAGGAAACTCGGTGAAACACCAACAACGGAATTTAAATGCCAAGTTTCGTTATGTTGTCCTATTTGGGAAATTGTATTGAGAAAGATACTAAATTGTTGAAGAGAATTGTTGAGACTTAATTCACATCAAAAGTAAAAAGAGACAATGGTTTTCCCATGTCTTTCTGTGCAAAACCTTGCGCTGCCAGCGTACCAGCAATAGCTGGATATTGCACTGCCAGCATCCAGGTAATGGCGGTTTAGTGTGCATCACTTAATCTTAAATCTTGTCTTGTACCACAAAATTCAAATCTCTTCTCAAAACTTATCTTATATTACCGGATTTCAAGGACTAATTTAGTTGTGTCTGTTTTCTTGCATTCGTTTTGGTTTACTGCACCTTAAATCCATTACAAGTCTGTATTATTATTATTTTAATAACATTTGAATTGGTCTTCACTTGACCAAAGTATTTTTAGTTGTTGGTTCAGTAAGACTAAGAAATTTGTGAATAAGATTAATTTTCTTTCTTTCTTGTCTTCCATCAATCCACAGACATTCTGTGCCATGGAATGCCCAGAAGAACACCCCTACACGGATCGGTCAATCTACTGCGTCGCTAACTGCTCTGAGAACCAATTCGTCAACAAGGATGATAACCGTTGTGCACCGTGTCATCGAGAATGCTTGGGTGGATGCGATGATGACAGACGTAGTTCTTGCTTCCAATGTAAGAATGTCCAATACGATACAGAGTGCTTAGCTTTGTGTCCGGAGGGCTTTCAGAACAACAGCGGAGTGTGTATGGAAGATCCAAACTCACGCCCAACCAACCGACCGAATGGGTATGCTGATTTTTATTTTCTGATTTGAAATATACTTCGGGAATCATATGTCATCTTGCAATTTATATCACATGTAAATAGAGATGAGTTTCTTCCACCTTTTGTCGTCACCCTTTTCGTTTTTGAAAATCCGTTTTTTGTTTTCAGTTCTGACTTTTTAAGTCTTTTCTTTATTTTCTAGTCCACCCTGCGAGTCCAAAAATTGTTGATTGTCACAATCCCTGATAAATCTATTTGATTGGTGTTTGCTGTAGGCGGTAAAACATTTTTATTATTTTGTATGTTGGGAAAACAATAAACCAAATATTTGTTTTTTTGCTGCATTTTAAAGTTATATATTCATTTTTTTTCGTCCTTCTCATTTGTACAGAGGTATAATTTCAACCGGTGTTCTCGTTGGTATTTGTGTGGCTGCGATATCACTCATAATCTTCGTAGTGTTTGGTTACGTCGTCTATCGTAAATACGTCCGCAGTCAATACATGCTTCCAGGCTTGGTTAGTATCATCTTACAGAAAAGCTCTCAAGTGAAATTAGTTTGAAAGCTGAGCATCGTTTAGGATAAAAACCATCCAAATCTCACTCAGTCTCCAAAATAAATTCACTTTGTATTTTTAGTTATTAAAATACTTATGGATTAAAAAACCAATCTACATCAGATTGTAAAATCCTAAGAAGGATTAGAACCAGGGTCCACAGAGGTGAAAGACAGAGCAAGATACCACTTAGCCAACATGAAGAACTGTGATCTTAATCAGTTCGTTTAACCAGTTTTAATTACTATTGTATCAGAGAATGATTTATTATTGTCAAGGGCTTCTATAGAATAACTATTTGTTTCTGTTTTGTTTCCTTTGAAGGCTTTGAAGGATCTCAAAGGGGCGGATTACGGCAATGGGGTAAGTATTACAGCACTGTTTAGAGTTATCCAGTTGTTGGTCGAGGGATAGAGTCTGGGTTGAGTGTATGGTTGGGTGTAGAGTGGTAATGTCAGTCATGGATGCGCGACATCCATTGTCCAATGTCGTGGCAGAGCGGTAAAGATCATTGATTTCACAAAGAGCTAGGACTAGTCCAAAGAGAAATGATATGACTAGTCCTAACCCTTTGTGAAATCCACCCTTGGACTCAACCTCTGTTGTTCTTGATCAGCAAAGTGTTGGTTTGAGTCCCACTGGTGGAACTTATGTCCTTGAGCAATTTACTCAACTATAAATTCTTTGTGCTTCTGGTGGAACTTTAAGCTGGTTTAATAACTATTTTAAAACCACGTCACCACACCTTGACTCCCTTATTATTTAAACTTCTTATATCTTGTATTTCCTGACCTTAGCCTCTTACTCCAAGCGGAGCGGCTCCCAACCAGGCTCAGCTGAAGATCATCAAGGAGACTGAGTTGAAGAGAGGTAGTATCCTTGGGTCTGGAGCATTCGGTACAGTGTACCGAGGCCTCTGGGTCCCTGAGGGGGAGACTAAGATCAAGATTCCTGTCGCTATCAAGGTGCTCCGAGACTTCTCACCATCGGCTGCTGAGGAGCTCCTAGAGGTACGTTGTAAATGACACACAAAATCACAGAGTTGTTGCAAATAAAGTAAAATGTTTAACCCTTTGAAGGCCAGAACCGGCTTGTACCAAAATTTTCGAATAGCGGCCACAAACAGCTGTAAGATCTGAACTATTTCCACTCAACAAAAAAGTAAAGGGTAAAGGTCATGTTCTGAATTGACATTTTCCAATAATTTACATATTAATAGGTTGAGACTGTTGTTGGGAGACAGGTAGGTTGTGGTGGCTGCACCGCAAGTTTGAAACTGTCCCTCTCTCAACCCATACAGTGCCTCAAGTCAAATCTAAAGATTTCTTTGTCCAATAAATCTTTCTTATAACTGATCTTCATCTGTTTGTTGTCTTTTATTTTGTGTGCCTTTGGTGTTCTTTGACACCTTTGTCATGCCCTAACAGCTTTGCCTGGAATTGGCGCAGTATAAATAGATATGTATTATTATTATTATTATATGTAAATAGTTTGTTTTGATGTTCATGTCTTTGTTACTGTATCAGGAAGCCAAAGTGATGGCATCTGTGGATCATCCCTACCTACTGAGATTAGCTTGTGTCTGTATAGCTCAAGAGATGACATTGATTACTCAACTCATGCCTCTGGGAGCACTCCTAGACTACGTCAGAGAACACAAAGAGAAGATTGGTTCTCATCATCTCCTCAACTGGTCCTATCAAATCGCTCAGGTACGACCGGAAATCCACAGGCTGTTTCTTAATCTCGGCTTGGGGTTCCAGCTCTGACTTGGGTACTGTTATCAGTTTTAGAACAGTGTACATTTTGTTGTGGTGTTTCCAACACCGAACGAAGCCCAGAGCCAAATATGGAACCTAAACTGAGGTTTGGAACAAGCCCCATGTGTCTGTCATCCATTATTTGAAAATGTAGAATGTATGCATTTTGTCTTTGAGACAGATGTCAGACTGAGACTCAAACCTCAGAACAAAAAAAGGAACCACTCCCGACTGTTTGCTCTTTTAGCCTTGGTCTGGTAATATTGATAAAGCTGTATTGTGCATCAAGGTTGGGCATCAGGTTGGCTCAGTGGTTTCTTTCCCTGCCTTTTACCTCTGTGGACCCCTGGTTCGAACCCCACCTCAGACAACACAAAGAGAAGATTTTTTGCAGAATTTTTGCAGATCGAGTGTGTTTTTTCCTACTTGGGGTTTCCTTCCACATCTGAAACTAAACAATTCATGTGTCCTAATCACTATCCTGCTAATGGATGTCATGCACTAACTGAACAAATGAAGTAAATAAACAAATAAATATATCTGTGTATTTGATGTTTCAGGGTATGGTGTATCTAGAAGAGAAGCATCTTATCCATCGTGACCTGGCAGCTCGGAATGTTCTCGTCCAGACGGCCCAGCAAGTCAAGATTACTGACTTTGGTCTCGCCAAGTTCCTTGACGTTGATGAGAATGAATTCCAAGCTCAGGGCGGAAAGGTGAGCTACAACTTGGGCTCCTGTCTGGAACGCATCAGTGTTCTCCCCTAACAGTGTTTTCCATGAATGGTGGAAAACTTCTGTTGGAAATATTTTTGCCTGAAATGCTTTTGGAGTAATAAATAAAGCAATCAGTTTTAATTTCGCAAGTTCAAAACCTGATGTTTGAAAATAGTGAATAAGTTTTAGTTTATTTTTTCTCTCTCACCATATTCTTGTGTTGAACTTCAACATTCCCAAGTTTAGTATATAGACCTTTATCATTGTGCAGCCGTCTTGAATTGCTGCCATTGATATCAATGTTTCCAAACAGAGGCTGTAAGAACCACATAGTCTGGCTATTAGCATCCATTATTGTTATCGATTGGAGGAACATGACCAAGATGGAGGTAGCATGATAAGTTGGTTTGCATCAAGTGCAGATACTGGTCTTTGATGATTACCAATACATTGTTCATGTGCTTGATTGTGATTGTTATTACATTTCCTTTTCCTGCAGATGCCCATTAAGTGGTTAGCCCTGGAGTGTATTCAGTACCGTAGATTTTCACATAAGAGTGACGTCTGGAGTTTTGGTAAGATTCAGCTCAATTCTGTTGACCAGTGGAAGTAAAATCCAATATGAAACAGAAATTCACAGATATGATGCAAACATTGAGGCAGATTCAAGTCAATTTGTCTTTGCAGAACCCCAAAATCTGTAACATTTACCAATTACAGTTCTCTTGTGGAACATTGTATGATATAACAAAATTAAACTAAACTGTCCATTTGTTCATGGAAAAAAAAAAAACCCAAAAAGTTATGTCATCTATTGAAGCATAAAAACTAACACAGCAATGGTCTGACAATTTGACTTGCTTATATTTTTTTTAGGAGTGACAATGTGGGAGTTGATGACGTTTGGAAGCAAACCTTATGACGGAGTTCGAGCAAGGGATGTACCGGATCTTCTGGAGAAAGGAGAAAGATTGCCCCAACCTCCTATCTGTACCATCGATGTCTACATGCTCATGGTCAAATGTAAGTAATATAGTTAATTTGATTTGATTTCATGTTTTATTCTAAAAGGAACATACCCCATCACCATGGGGAAGGTATAACATTGAAAAATATACAAGTTGCAGTTTACATCACAACAGGGGAGTTATAAGCAAAAGCCTTAATGTTAAATCATACAATTTATTTTTAACATTTAGATCTTTTAACTTAGCAGACATACAAATATTCTTGGCTAAGCAATGTACACTAACTTTTTCCTGAAAGGTCTTTAAAGAAATAAATTTGGGACTTTCCAATAACATACTAAAATCTGCATTATTTTTACAAACAGTATCACACAATATACATCAGACAAGCACATACAAAATGCATTTCTGTTTCCACGTCTTCCATACAATGAGGGCAAATACAGTAATTAAATTCTAAACCGATGCATCTTCCAGTTTCGACAAGCAGTTTATACTGCTGCCAAAACACAAGATTCGAACTGCCTCTAGCTACCGGGCAATCTCTGTAGTCTAGTTGGTAAGACACTGCTCTAAAATTGCAAGGGTCGTGGGTTCGAATCCCACCCGAGTAAATATGCCTGTGATATTTTTTCACAGGACTCGGGGAAAGTGCTGAGTATACAGTGCTTACACACATGGGTGTTTACTACTAAGCACATGTTTCCCTGCTTACACACATCGGTGTTTACTACTAAGCACATGTTTCCCTGCTTACACACATCGGTGTTTACTACTAAGCACATGTTTCCCTGCTTACACACATCGGTGTTAACTACTAAGCACATGTTTCCCTGCCTACACACATCGGTGTTTACTACTAAGCACATGTTTCCCTATATACACATGGGTGTTTACTACTAAGCACATGTTTCCCTGCTTACACACATCGGTGTTTACTACTAAGCACATGTTTCCCTGCTTACACACATCGGTGTTTACTACTAAGCACATGTTTCCCTGCTTACACACATCGGTGTTTACTACTAAGCACATGTTTCCCTGCTTACACACATGGGTGTTTACTACTAAGCACATGTTTCCCTGCTTACACACATCGGTGTTTACTACTAAGCACATGTTTCCCTGCTTACACACATGGGTGTTTACTACTAAGCACATGTTTCCCTGCTTACACACATCGGTGTTTACTACTAAGCACATGTTTCCCTGCTTACACACATGGGTGTTTACTACTAAGCACATGTTTCCCTGCTTACACACATCGGTGTTTACTACTAAGCACATGTTTCCCTGCTTACACACATCGGTGTTTACTACTAAGCACATGTTTCCCTGCTTACACACATTGGTGTTTACTACTCAGCACATGTTTCCCACATTCCTTAATTAAACAAATTGTACCAACATGCAGCATTCTTCAAAAACATTTTTTTTTTTTCGGAGATGATATTTTGCTAAATCTGCCTTTGTGAATGATATTCCAGACTTGATTTGACCTTGATGTTTTTATTTTTGAACAGGTTGGATGTTAGACGAGGACAGTAGACCAGCCTTCAAGCAGCTTTCTGATGAGCTGGGACGAATGGCTAAGGACCCAACACGCTACTTGGTGATACAGGTCAGTGCAATACAGTCTTAAGTAAACTTTTAGAGTAAACTTGCGCCGTACAACTATATATAAAACTCTTTTGGGGAGATAGGTTTGTTCTGAGGAAGAACCGGTTCTCTTCAGAACCTTGTTCCCACCTATTCATAGAGCCGCTCAAGCAAAATATATGGCTTAACAATTTTCTGCATGGATGGTACATGTGACATTTTATTTTCACTGTTAATCAACATGCACCAACAAGTAGCATTTTTCAATTTTTTAAACGTAACAGCTTCTTTCGGATGTTACAACCCAGATTAAGGACAGTGTGTTCACATGCTGAAAATTTTGCATGATTTTCCACTATTTTCTCCTGACTCGCTCAACAAACTAAGTCAAAAGTAGAGCGTATCCAAGATGATATTTGAATTGACCTGAACTTGTTTTACTTTTTCAGAACGATGGAGACAGTTTCCTGGCCGCCCTACCGAGCCCCGTCCCCAGTGACTTCTACAAATCAATGATCAATGATGAGATCGAGGGAGCTGTAGCGTCTCAATTTATGGATGCAGACGAATATCTCCAACCAATGAGTCTAAATAACATTGAGCATAATAATGAGTTCTTTCCAAGGGTAAGTTCAGTCACAGTGTAGGAAGCTTCTACTTAATAATAATAATAATAATAATAATAAAAATAATAATAATAATAATAATAAACAACGCTTATAAAGCACCTTACATCCATGACTGGACCCCAAGGCGCTGTACACATTAAAAAAAGCTGCAAACAAGAGCAAAAAAAAAACCAAAGAGCATAAAAGATTTCTAAAAATATAAACCACAAAATGGACCAGCCAATAGTTAAAACCACAAACCGCAAAATTTAAAAAGTTATGGAAAAGCACTACTATAAAAAGATTAGTTAAACTTACAATACTTTAAAAAGGTGTCCATAGGAAATACACTTACAATTATATCATATCAGGGGTCGATCCCGCAAAGAGTTAGGACCAGTCCCTTTAAGACTAGTCCCAAGAGATATTAAAAGGTATGGCCAGTCTTAAAATTAAGACGAGTAACTAAATGTCCTAACTTGAAAAAAGACTAGCCCTAACTCTCTAAGAATTCCACCCCCATGAGAAACAATGTACTTAGTCATTTAAAACAACACACCAAAAAGTTATAAAATATGAAAATAACTCACAAAAGAAAGCAAGTTAAAGTTACAAAAACAATTACATAACGAATGTCACTCAAGAGAAAAAAACATTCATTATGAGTAGGCAATGTACTTAGTTAAAAGCCAGTTTAAAAAGATAAGTCTTCAGGATTGTCTTAAAATGATCCAATGAATTAGATGCTCGTAGGTGTTCCGGTAGAGAGTTCCATAGACTTGAGGCTGACTATGAGAACGCTCGATCCCCATAGAAAGCAGTGCGTCCTTTTACTGGTTGGCACAGAAGATTCTTGGACGAAGACCGAAGAGTGCGATTCGGTTGGTATGGAGTTATGATCTCACTCAGATAAACAGGAGCGAGCTCATGTAGAATTTTATATGTTAGTAGCAGGAGTTTGAATTTGATTCTATGTGCCACGGGCAACCAGTGCAGACTGAAGAGCACAGGCTGTATGTGATCCCGATATTTAGTTCTTGAGACAAGTCTCGCAGCTGAGTTTTGAATTCTCTGCAACTTGGCAATATCACTGGCAGGAAGACCAAATAGTAAACTATTACAATAGTCTAAACGAGACGTTACAAAAGCATGTATCAGTCGTTCCGATGCCTTCTTGTCCAGGTATTTACGAATCCAACTAATTTTATGAAGAGCAAACGAAGATGATTTTGTGACGGAACGCACATGTTCTTTCATTGCCAAAGTGCTGTCAATGATGACACCTAGATCTCTTACAGAATTTGTTGTAGCAACTGGTGATTCTCCAATGATGATTTGAGGTAGAGAGGGAACTTTTAAAAATCGGGAACTCAGATGAACAACTGCTTTACTTGATGTCACGAATTGTAAAGATGGCCATCTTAATGGGCCGTTATTTCTCTGAAACCTCTTAAGCATTATTTGTTACTACTGTGCTCTATAAGAACTGATTATTACAGTATCTAGAAGTGTTTGAATACACACAGGACTCAAATTTTGTAGTTCTGGGAAGTTTGTTTTCGGCTTGATTTAGAAACGTACCTCACAGCCGAAACCGCTTTATAGAGGTCTCATTTTGGGCCACTCTGTCGCTTTTATTAATGACCCAGCCATTTTCATACAAGCATTGGATGCCATGATGAAGTCTTGAAATTCATTTCTTGTTTTGTCACTTTGTCAACCAGGGAAGTGGAGCTGATTTTGTTGCTGGCGGTGCGCTACCATCTCCAATGTCCCCTACCTATCCATACAGCCTGAACACGCCCCCTAACAAACAACAGACATCAACGCGGAAGGATAGCAGCATGCGCTACGCACCGGATCCTGTCTTCGCTAAGGAGCTGGAGAGACAGAAAAGTAATGGTAATAGTTAGCAGAAAATTAAATCCATTTCATTGAGTGACAGTTGTTGACTTTACTGCAATGACATCCCATGGTTTAGTTCAGAGGAACCCAAGCCCTGGTGTTGTCAGCTGCAGAGTGTGGGTTCGATACCAGGCCAGGACACTTGTGCCCTTGAGCAAGGCACTTAACCATAATTGCTTTGTAAAAAGTTACGAAGGTAGTGCATTCTGCTCTACCAGCCAGGCTCCTAGTGGATGATACCCATGCATACATCCTTACAGACTGTGAATGGGTTAACCATCTTTCAGCCCTAGGAGTAGGTGTCTCCTAGTGGATGATACCCATGCATACATCCTTACAGACTGTGAATGGGTTAACCATCTTTCAGCCCTAGGAGTGGGTGTCTCCTAGTGGATGATACCCATGCATACATCCTTACAGACTGTGAATGGGTTAACCATCTTTCAGCCCTAGGAGTAGGTGTCTCCTAGTGGATGATACCCATGCTTACATCCTTACAGACTGTGAATGGGTTAACCATCTTTCAGCCCTAGGAGTAGGTGTCTCCTAGTGGATGATACCCATGCATACATCCTTACAGACTGTGAATGGGTTAACCATCTTTCAGCCCTAGGAGTAGGTGTCTCCTAGTGGATGATACCCATGCATACATCCTTACAGACTGTGAATGGGTTAACCATCTTTCAGCCCTAGGAGTAGGTGTCTCCTAGTGGATGATACCCATGCATACATCCTTACAGACTGTGAATGGGTTAACCATCTTTCAGCCCTAGGAGTAGGTGGCAACGTGCCCCTGGTGACAGTTGATTTAGGTGGACAGCCCAAATCAGTCAAGTGTAGCCCTCACCTTGAAGCGGCCATTCAGCCATGTGAATTGGGCGATATCTCAGGAAAAATATATACAAAATGAGGTACAATGACAACTCGAGACATCCAATGACACCCCATAAGGGCTAATGTGTGCATGTTACATAGGAGTCAAGCTATTAGAGCTTGTCGTTGTTTACTAGGTTTGTTCTAACTCTGATTCCTTGTGTTCCACAGGTGGACCAGACGCAACAGCCATCCAGATGGACAATGTGGACTACCTTACCCCCAGCATCAAGTCAGATTATCACGATCTCACCAAAGAAAGACGTAAGCCTTCCAAAACATTTTGTCATTTCTTTAAGATTGGGGTCGAACAAAGAAATATTGACTAAAGTGGGACTTGAACCTGAGAGCTCAGGATTAAGATGCCGGTGCTCTACCAACTGAGCTATCTCGCCCTATGTTGGCTTTCTGTCTATTTTGTCAACATCTTTTTGGGGGTGCCAGTAGCCAGGGATTAAGCCTATGGTTAAGCGGGGGAAACAGTAGGGAAGCAGTAGCAGAGGGATCACTTTAAACAATCGCACATTTTCATTTCAAATAACAAGTATTAAACCACTTCATTTAAATCTTACCTAGCCAGTTTCCTTGTGGTTTATTACTTGGTCAAGGAAGTATGGTCACCATTATTTAATGATTAATAAATTGTGCTAGGCATTTTCTTTTAAGTAACAAGACCCCCAAAATTTGTGTTAATAAACTCATTAAACCATTGTGTTTGAGCTATGTATAGTGTAGTACATGTTTAACAATACCCCTTCATTACAAAACGTCTGAAATGTTGACTTTTCTTTTGTGGATACCAGCCGTCTTCGAAGAGCCTGAATACCAGAACGACCCCAAGAAGAGCCCAGTTCCCGATGAGAGATATCTTCCCCTGAAAGACAGCACCTCTGGGCCCCCTCCAAGCAATGGCCTCGGTGTGGACAACCTGGAATACCATGCTCTGCTTGGAACAGCAGCATCTCCACCAGTTGCTTCACCAGATCCCTGGACACCACAGGTTCCTAAAGAAGAACCAAGATATTTGAATGAAGAACAGATGGGTCAAAAGCAGCCCTTAATGGCCGACGTGGAACCAAGACCACTCTGCTCACCGAGTCACTCAAGCAGTCGACCTGGAAGCTCATTACAAAGTAACGGCAGCAGTAGCGTTGGCGTTAGACTCTCTGGAGCTGCAAGCGATAATGATCTTGACCACGATTATGTGAACAATGACGTCCTGGGCTACAGTGGAGAAACAAGTATTTAAAGACTTGCATAAAAGCGTGTGACCGAAAAAAGGCACACATTTAGGCCTTCTCGTCTTCTTGTGTTTTTTTGAGATATGCAAAGCGGTGCTGCTTTTTTTCTGTCTTTGGAAAGACAACATTTTATGATGCAGTTTTTAACAAAATGAAGAATTTTGGAGCAAAATTGAGAGTACATTTTAGATCAAGATGGAGAGTGCATTTTTGAGCGTAGAGAATCATGGCGGCTACAGTGCCTAATTCACGATGAATTTAAAAACATCGAAGTCTTGATAACTTCATAGTGCCTGAGAGGGAAGAAAGAATGAAGTGTTCGGAGAACAGTGTTACTAACGCAAAGTGCGTCATATGGAGAGCTTGTAATGGCAGGTCAAACACTGTCAGCATGGATAGCTAGAGGGAGGTCAAACACTGTCAGCATGGATAGCTAGAGGGAGGTCAAACACTGTCAGCATGGATAGCTAGAGGGAGGTGTTGACAGCAAACCTGGGCCCAATGATACTTCAACGTTTGATACCATCGCTCCAAAGTGAGAGTCACACCATGGGGCTCTTTTACAAGGATGCAATTAACCAGGGCTTGACCTATTGTGGAGGGGTGTAAACACTTTGTTAAAAAAGTGATGAATACCTGTGGGGGTGTCTACCTGTTGGAACCCGATGACTTCATCGAAAGGGATCTCAGAGATCTGACAGAGTGAGGACGTTCTTACTTCGTTTTGGTGTTCAACACTAATGGGGATGACCAATGGGAGAATGAAGAGAAGTCTTGGTTTCTGCCCAGTGGACAAACAGAGAAGTCTATCTATGCGTTAATGCTGTGTTAACACAAACAGAGAAGTCTATCTATGCGTTAATGCTGTGTTTGAACACAAACAGAGAAGTCTATCTATGCGTTAATGCTGTGTTAACACAAACAGAGAAGTCTATCTATGCGTTAATGCTGTGTTAACTGGGCCAGCGTAACCATTAAATTGGTCACCAGTTTCCTTCCTTGAGGACCAGCCGACTTTAAAGCCCATCATTGTAAGCAGCTCTATGAAATTGGGCCCTGAAGTCATTTCAAAAACCTTCTCTATAGCAAACCATTTTTATATTCACTGTTGCTCTTCAACATCAAAGTTGTTGATGTTTTCAACCTGTGGTTTACAACTACTGGATGCTTTAGGCAAAAAAATATTCTATAACGTTTTACACAAACTCAGAAAACGAAAAGCTGATACAAAAATATTGGAAATTCTGAATTGGTTTGAGTTTCTCAGTTAATATTTATAAAATATTTGTTGTCACAATGTTTTTTTAATGTTTTTTTTTTAATTTGATAACTTCCAAAACCGAAAACCAAGGAAGTTGAATAAATTCAATTGTTTTTAATTCCTACGCTTTATTAAACATTTTTAAGACTGCAGTTTTTACTGCTAATACTTTCCTTTTTAAAGTTAAAGAGAAGAAAAAGAAAGTGTTTTTAAATTTAATGAATTCTTTTTAATTGGCCCAGTACTAGGCAGCGATTCTGAGTCTGACTTTTTATGGAAACTGAATTTTCCAAATTGTCATGACTCACAAGGCCTACTGATGACATCACAGTTTGTTTAGCACGTTGCAGACGAACGGGAAACCTTTGTCTCTGTACACTGTCGGAAACGTTGTACCAAGTTACAGAATGTTAGACATTGCGATAAACAAACTGTGACATCATCAGTACAGTGGTTTATTTGAAGTTGTTTTTAGTTTCTTTCGATGCAATTAATTGATCTAAGTGTATATTTTTTCAACATATTTTTGTCCAGGGATATATAAAGGCAGTTATGCCTGGTACTCGTGTAAATGCTTTAACATTTTATATGATGTTTATAGGTGCAAATATAATGTGCTGTATTACCTGGACCATTGCTATAAGTTTTCTGCGGTTCAACACAATCTAGTGTGCGGTGTTGTAGAAAAATTGTACGAGGCACTGATTTTTCGGTTAATTTCCCTGATGAAGACCAAGTTGTAACATTTGATTGTATAAAACAAGAAGTAATTTTTAACTTTAAAAGCGGGAGGGTGGTAGTCTATGTAGAAATATGTTACTAAATTGACTGTGGGTGCTCTAAGTTTTGCTGTTTTTATTTCTTTCTGATCCATATTCCTGAATCCGCAATCTTTGTGCTTCTGAAAAATTTAATTTGATACTTTCTCTGGAAAGCATGTCTTCAAGTATGCTATGCAAGTACATGTACATGTAGTTGAACAGTGATCTGTAGACATCGTAGTCTGTAGACCCACTTACTAGCTTAAAGTGAGGTTTTTTTTAAAAATTGTTTTCAGTCATGAAATGTTGCAATATGAGTTTTTAGTAGATACAGAATGTCCCTATTTTTCAGTCCTTTCAAAATTGTAAATTTATTTCATCCACGTTGTTGGAGAAGGGTCACAGTTGGGGTAGTATCCCAATTGAGTGATAAAAGCCATTTGAATACTTAATGATGGTTTGGGTATTATGGCACTTAAATGTTTCCCGATCGAGTGATATAAATATCATTATTGGTTCCAATCGGGTGATGTTGGTAACAATGACAACTCCATTTGTATATATCTATTGATGTTCTCATGAAGTATATTTGTACGGCAGGTACATGTAGGTGTTGGGATTTTGCCTTTAATGATTCAAGCAAAGAACTCAGCCCACAGTCTGAGCATGTTAAGAGAAAGATACTAAGCTATACTGCCATCGCAGAATGTGAATTTTGATATTATATATACATATTTTTTTCAAAAGACGAATCTGCAAAATCCCTACAGCCAAGTTTTCTTCACATTGGCGTACTCTAACTGATTTTATGTCAAATTCCAATGCTTGTATCATAAAAGGCACAACTCCCCAAACTATTTCCCCTATCTGCCACCGCCCCCCAGAAAAAGCAGATGTTTTTACTGAAAGTGCACACTAGGTTCAGGCAACAGTTCCAATGTACATAATATAGCGCTTTTATTGTGGTATGATTTGTTGTAGTTAAGTTTGTGAACAGGACTAGCTGTTTGCCTCTAACAAAACGGCGAGGTAATACTTAGTAACAATGGCACTACGCATGTACAGTAGATAAAGGCGTGTTTAAAACTAAATAAAAAATAATCTTAGCAAATGACTGCCAATAAAGAAAATTATTTTCTGTTTAAATATATATAGATTGATATTTTTCTCACAAAGGAATCACAACGGAATCAAAATAAAAAAGAACTTCCTTGAATATTTGCTGCATTATATATTCACTTTCATTTACAAGGAAATTGTAACAGCTAATCAAGATAAAAAAGGAAGAAGAAAGAAATCAGAAGAAAAGTAAAAAGAGCCAAGTTAAGAGACTAAAAAATGTAGTGATTTTAGTCTAATGTTTTTTTTTTTTTACTTTGTTTATTAATGCTATGAAGTTCTTAACTCTGTTTATTTGTGGAAATGTAATTTTGTGTTTTCTTATAAATGTCTTTGTTTCAAAAACTAATTGCTGATCTAGGACCAAAATCTCTGGCTAATAAGGTTTGGAATGGTTCAAAAACCCATACTGTGTTTAATTTGTTTAGTGAAGGTGTCGTCAATAGCCTAGCTGATGGAATGTGGTAGAAACGTATGGTGTGAACCAGATCTAAACCAAATTGTAAAGACATTTCTTTAAGTGGAAGTCTCCAAGGTTCACTCTGAATTTTGGAAGCCCAAAGGAAATTTGACTTATTCTATTTTGTATTATAAATTATTTAAAAAACTTCCCCAAACTAACTAAAACATTCAAATAAAATTGTGTTTCAAAAACAATCAAAACATCATTAATTTTCAATAGTAAATTATGTGCAGATATTTTTGTTCTCTTTACGGTTTTAAAACAACGTCTCAAAATGAGGAGAAATTTGAAACCAACGAAAAGGACATTTGAAAGCAAGTTTTATATATTTTGGGTTATTTGTTGTATATTTTTTTTCTTGTGTAATTTAAGTGTAATTTTTTTCGCCTCAAATTCTGTAAATGTAAAAAACAACCTGAGTTTTTATGACAATGTTTGCTTCAAATGATCTTTGATAAATGTAAGCAGTTTTAATTTAGATTAATTGAGATTAATTGAGATTAATTGAGATTAATTGAGATTAATTTAGATTAATTTAGATTAATTTAGATTAATTGAGATTAATTTAGATTAATTGAGATTAATTGAGATTAATTGAGATTAATTGAGATTAATTGAGATTAATTGAGATTAATTGAGATTAATTGAGATTAATTGAGATTAATTGAGATTAATTGAGATAAATTGAGATTAATTGAGATTAATTGAGATTAATTGAGATTAATTGAGATTAATTGAGATTAATTGAGATTAATTGAGATTAATTGAGATTAATTGAGATTAATTGAGATTAATTGACATTAATTGAGATTAATTGACACTAATTGAGATTAATTGAGATTAATTGAGATTAATTTAGATTAATTGAGATTAATTGACATTAATTGAGATTAATTGAGATTAATTGAGATTAATTGAGATTAATTGAGATTAATTGATGAGAAAAGAGTACTATGTACTGAAACCATTTTTAATTGGAGGATTACGTCATACATGTTGTAGAATATGGTGTTTGTCCATGCATCGAAATCTAATCTTTTTATTGTTTTTAAAAATGTAAACTGTTTTTAGCCCGAGGGTGTCACTCAAAATTTTGAAATGCAGAAGCAACTAGATTGTTCGGAAGTGATTGTTTCTGGAGTTCATCCGGTGTGGTTGAGCTATTTCTAGAGTCATTCTTGATTATTATTTCATGAGTTTTGAAGGCAGGTTGAATTGGAGCACCAGTACGCCTTTATCATGATTTTGTTTTTGCACAAATAATGACAGGACAACATTGATGTTTTTGTTAGGGCCGAGCGGTCTCATGCGCTGCACTTACGCTTAACTTTGTTATTATTGACCGGAGTTAGGTCATACTCCAATTGTCACTTTATAGAAAGGAACAACCTTCGATTCAAATTTTCATCTCAAAGTAAAGTAATGACTATAAAAAACATGTCGCTAACATCGATTTTAACTACTTGCAAACTATCTCAACATTGTCATCTCATTGTGTAGTATTGTGCAGGGTTTCTGTACAATAAAACTATTTTATAATTTTAGTCTTGAGATTTGTGGGCTGACATGCAACTGTTTACTTACATATCTATTGTTTCACGGTAGGCTTTATGCATAAAACACTGCCATTAATAAGTTGTATTTACCCTTAGCCATATTCTAATAGCTTTATTTTACCGTATCCAAACCTATGTGTTTACAGTTAATTACAGACTGTTTGTCACATTAGGTGGCCGCAGAGTTACCAGGTAAATCCATTGTTCTTGGTAATGTGCGCATGCTCAGAACTATGCAAATAATGGACAGTTACCTGGTAAGTCTGCTGCCACCTAGTGTTCCAAAGTCTCACATTAAGCTGTCTTAATTTGTCTAATATTATTGTGTTGTATATTTTGTGTAATCAAAATGACAAAGCTTTGGTCAAATTTCTACTTCTAACAATTAAAAAAAAGTACTTGTTATATAAACAAACTTAAGAGCATGAAAAATGTTTTGTTAAATTCATTCAGTGCATGTTAGAAAGAATGTGTGATTGGAAAGTGAAGTCAGCGTGGTGGAGACATGATCTAGTAAGGTTTGCAGAAAAGCCATGTACACCAGTAGGATTTGAAACAACTAGTGAAGAAACTATCAAGTTTTGCTGTAACACCATGTACATGGGGATTTTTGTCAAAATTTTACTGAAATCAAAAATCGTATAAAATCACAGGGGGTAAGCCTTGCATTTTGGTCAGAATTTGGCTGTAATTGGAAAAAATCACAAGGAGTAAGCCTTGCATTTTGGTCAAAATTTGGCTGAAATTTGATAAAATCACCAGGGGGTAAACCTTCAATTTTGGTAAAAATTTGGCTGAAGTTGAATAAAATCACAAGGAAGAGGTACGCTGAATTCGTATAAAATCACAGGGGGTAAGCCTTGCATTTTGGTCAGAATTTGGCTGTAATTGGAAAAAATCACAAGGAGTAAGCCTTGCATTTTGGTCAAAATTTAATTCGGATAAAATCACAAGGGGTAAGCCTTGCATTTTGGTCACAATTTGGCTGAAATTGGATAAAATCACAAGGGGTAAACCTTGCAGTTTGGTAGAAATTTGGCTGAATTCGATAAAATCACAAAGGGTAAGCCTGCATTTTGTTCCATATTTGGCTGAATTCGGATAAAATCACAAGGGGTAAGCCTTGCATTTTGGTAAAAATTTTACTGAAATTGGATAAAATCACAAATTTGGCTGTAATTAGAATTTTGTTCAAATCTTGGCTGAATTCGATAAAATCACAAGGGGTAAGCCTTGCATTTTTTGCAAAATTTTAACTGAAATTGGATAAAATCACAAGGGGTAAGCCTTGCATTTTGGTCGAAATTTTGCAGAATTACATGTAGGATAAAATCACAAGGGGTAAGCCTTGCATTTTGTTCCATATTTGGCTGAAATTTGATAAAATCACAATGGGTTAGCCTTGCATTTTGGTCAAAATATGGCTGAAATTTGATAAAATCACAAGGGGTAAACCTTGCATTTTGTTCATATTTGGCTGAAATTTGATAAAATCACAATGGGTTAGCCTTTCATTTTGGTCAAAATTGAGCTGAAATTTGATAAAATTACAAGGGGTAAGTAAGCCTTGCATTTGGTTTCAAATTTGGCAGAATTAGGATAAAATCACAGGGGGTAAGCCTTGCATTTTGGTTAAAATTTGGCTGAAATTTGATAAAATAACAAGGGGTAAGCCTTGCATTTTGGTCACAATTTGGCTGAACTTGGATAAAATCACAAGGGGTAAGCCTTGCATTTTAGTCGAAATTTTGCTGAAATTTGATAAATTCACAAGGGGTTAGCCTTGCATTTTGGTAAAAATTGGGCTGAAATTTGAAAAACATCACAAGGGGTAAACCTTGCATTTCGGTCAAAATTTGGCTGAAATTTGATAAAATCACAATGGGTAAGCCTTGCATTTTGGTCAAAATTTTGCTGAATTCGATAAAATCACAAGGGGTAAGCCTTGCATTTTGGTCAAAATTGAGCTGAAGTTTGATAAAATCACAACGGGTTAGCCTTGCATTTTGGTCAAAATTGGGCTGAAATTTGATAAAATCACAAGGGGTAAGCCTTGCATTTTGGTTTGAAATTTGGCAGAATTAGGATAAAATCACAAGGGGTAAGCCTTGCATTTTGTTCGAAATTTTGCTGAATTCGGATAAAATCACAAGGGGTAAACCTTGCATTTTGGTAACAATTTTGCTGAAATACGATAAAATCACAAGGGGTAAGCCTTGCATTTTGGTAAAAATTTCGCTGAATTTGGATAAAATCACAAGGGGTAAGCCTTGCATTTTGGGAGAAATTTGGTTGAATTCGGATAAAATCACAAGGGGTAAGCCTTGCAATTTATTCAAAATGAGCTCAACTTAGATTAAACCACAAGTGAAATCACAAGGGGGTAAGGGTCATGCGCTTTGTTGAAATGTGGCTAGTAGGAATTGAAACAACATTCACATATATCATAAAAGGAAACAAGGAAACATGTTTAAATGGTTTGTCCACATTTTGGTGTTGCATATTTATTCATACAACAAAGGCACATTTTTGCAGTCTTTGACCCACATTACCAACAGTCCTAAAGTGTCGAACATCCAGGCAAAATATGCGTACACTACTGCAAGATTTTGATACATAAAAACTTCTATCACGCTGCTACATTAAACACTGCAAATACACTACGTTAAGTTCTTATTTGTTTAATTCACAACGGGTAACCGAGTGGGCAAATTTTGACTAAGTTTGGGTTGGAAAACCCCCCAGTTTTCTAGAGTTGGATTTGAACCTGCAACCGTTAATAGCGATCCTCGCTATACCAACTGAGCTATCTAGCCCTTCATTGACACTCCCTATATCTAGGAATTACACCCAAGTTTACGATGCAACATGGGAGGAAGCAGCAGAGGGATCACCTTAAGAAAGTTAACCTTTTTTTGTTCAACCCAAACTTATTTTGTAATATTCAGTTACTCTTATTCCATTAGTAAAATAACCTTAGAATCTTCATAACCGGGTCAAACTCCCGACTCTATGAAAGATGTACTTTAGGTAAGACTAGATCAGTAGCAGGAAAGAATTACAGTATACCTCTAAATGTTAACATGAATTGTTAAAATCATGTGAAAGTAGCGCCAGATGTTACGATTATGTTCCATATATATATTTACACACATTGTGGTACAGCAGCATGAATATTGACAAGTCACCAGCTGCCTCAGTTACTTTATACATCGCAAAACCATACAGATAATAATACCTCGCTAATTGATCCAGGCAGTTTTCCTCCAAGTACAGTGCAAGATAGCGGGAGCTTTTTCCAGTCATATCACCAGTGAGCTCATGGAAAGAGATGACCGAAACAGTAACATTTGGTTTGGCTTGGGAAAAACAAAAAGAAAACCCACACAAAAAACCCCGAGTTGAATCAATGATTATTGAAGAACAATTTTGTATTGTCACCAAGGAACAATGTTTATGGCAATGGACTTCACAGAACACTGTAAGAACAGAGTACCTTGGTAAATATGCCTACTAGGGATTTTTGGAGACAACCTCCCTCAAAATGTATTTGCTCAGAAGAATATTAAAATTAGCTCGTTGAAGCTTCGATACTTAATTGTTGATAGATACAGTTATTTAACCAAAGTCAGTTTCAGACACAGCAAACCAAAATGGATACCTTTCTGGTTTCCGTGAGCTCACCCTAGGACTGCCTCTCTTCCTTGTTTTTAAAAACTTGAAACAATAAAATTCAACTTTGCAGCATCAGCTTGTGGACAAAACAATATAATAATGATAATTAATGCCTGCATTTATTCCTCAATTTGATTTGAATATTTACACAATCTTTTTTGACTTTTGTTGAACAGTTTACTTATCCCATGGCTTTAGACTGTACATGCAATAATATATGAAAATAGGTCAACTTAATCATAAAAATAGTTTCTGGTTTTTGTTAATTTTTTTTGTTTTTGTAGTAATAGTTTTTCATAGAAAAAGCAGCTGAGGGAAATGTAATGCCCGCTATCGATTAAAAATCGACATAAACAAAATATGACAAGTATAGTTGTATGTCTATTCACAAAATCAATGTACATTCCCTTGTACAATAAGTTTCTATACATCATTTATATACACTAGAAATAGTTTCCGATTATAGATAATAGCTTTAATTGTTTCATGTTGGGATCAAAATATTTCTATACAATTTAAGAGCGTTTTTAAATTGCCAATCTTGGCATATATTCTAGCAAAGTTAATACAAAACACAATCACCCAAGGCTAGATTTCACAAAGCTCTAAGATTGCTTCCAGATTGCTCTAATTCCGTAAACCAATTTTTTTGAACGCAAACTCATGTTTTTGATGGATTTTGCAAACTTTCCGCCCTTTGTTCCTCACTTTTCTTTACTTACACTTTTTGGCTGTGATACCACACTGCACCACATCCCAGTTTAGCCTATTAAAGGGGTATGTATACATTTGGTAATGACTCTGAAAATTTATGACCAATAAAAATTCACAGCAGGTAGAGCAGCTTTGAATCGCACAGTGCACTTTGAGAAACATTTCACTGCCAAGACTTTGATTACGAACAAATTTGAATCTAAGAAAGTCTTACTAATAAACTGATAGTAACTTTTCTCAGATTGTGTCTTCCAAGTGCAGATTATTCTTCCTGTTTGGATATAACCGCTCCTATACCGCAATATCTCAAAAACGCAACCACCTTTTGAACTGATATATTCACAGGTTAGTTACAACTAGGATTGAAACAAAGAGTGGGTTCCCATTACCAGACTATACAATCCCTTTAAGAATAAGGATTATTCTACCTAAGACTTGAAGATTCATCATAAGATGAGTTGTCAGTATCACCATAGTGATTTATATTGTGACATCACACTTTGCTTAGCAATTAAGATGGATTCACACTTGGGAGCAATCTTAGGTCTTTGTGAAATCAAACTCGGGGATGTCGGAAAAACCACAATAAATGTACGTCAGCAATAAAGAAGAAAAAAAGAAATAATAATGTTAATAAGTTAATCTTTACATCAATTAAAAAAAAACAGCCTTCTAAATCATCTTTAGATGGCTTTGCATTTTTACATATGTATAAATGTCATACGGGTTACATTAAAATTGATGAAATATTCCATGGTTTAAAATCTAGAGAGTTATTGAATTGTTATGGATTAGCACTTAATATAAGGCCTAGGTTAATATTTATTAAAAAATAACAATTAAAAAGCTTTCAGTGAAGAAAATATTCTTTGCATAGTTCTCTAATAACTTGATATCGAAAGTGGACAATGTGTCATTTAATACCCCAGCGGTCAGTTTCACATAGATAGTCCTAACTTAGGACTAATCCTGGGACTCTTTAAGAGTTATTAAAAACTTAAGGCTTGTCCTAAGTTAGGAGGAGTAACTCATCCTAATTTGAATTTAGACTAGTCTAAAGATTCAATTACTGAAAAGCCCTGGCGTCGATTTTACAAAGAGTTAAGTTTGGACCCTAGTAGAATCATTCTCAAAGGTCAGAAAGATTGTTAGACTCAAAGTAGAATTGAGTACACGATGTCCTTTGAAGGTAGTTTCATAGATTAGTAAATAATCCAAAAAGTAATTACCATAAAAATTTACTTGTAGCTGTTGTAATTTTAAACTATTTTGAGAAAGGATTCCCTTTGGAGTAACATGGTTTGGATTAGTTTTTTATAATTTTCTACCCCAGAACAAATAAATCTGAGAAACTATTCATGATACATGTTTTGCGAATGCTGCGGCCAGGGACACTTTGTCCCCTCGCTAAACATGAATGGATTTGACGTTCTTATCAAAATACTTAGACAGTTTTTGTGCCGTTTTTCTCAGCAAGTAGACACTGTATCCAGCTGAAACTTTCACATGTGACTTTTATCAAATCTTTCTTTACAGTTTTGCCTTTAAATAAGTATTACGTTGACAAAAAACAAAACCTATGACCCTACCTTCAACCAAAGATATGTTGAAGTATAACACTCTCCAAACCAAATAATATTTTGAACAAAAGCTTGTAAACAAAACAAAAACGGGATAATTGCAAACAGTGCACAGTCCCTTCAGCATTATTAAATAATAAACTAAACTAAAAAAATAAACAAATTCATCCTTCTATTGAGAATGAGGTAATCGATTCAGAGAAAACTACTTTTCAAATCATCAAACGTAATCTCTGAACCAAGGTCTCTATTGACAGGTACTCTAGATAAATAATTGGCAAACAAATATTTCAGAATATAATTAAAATAACATTCTGCACCTGAACAAAATAATTAAGATTTTTGTTTGTTAGTGTACGTGTAAAAAAACAGAAGTTGCAGCTTTAATTTATACAGACAAACGCTGATTGCATTTCATCTGGGTCTATTTGTTATAGTGACATTTACCGTTTGTACGATTCTATTTTCCCAACCTACCACACTGTTTTAACAAATTTTGTATGGTAAGCCAAGAGTATTATGTTTTTTACCCATACACTGATGCCCGTTATGCACTGTATATTACTCAAGTGGGATTCGAACCCACAACCCTTTGCCACATTAGAGTAGATGTCTTACCACTAGACCACTGAGCTTGCACAATAGTTAAAGGCAGTTTGAATATTTTATTTTGAATATAAGCCAGGGTTGAGGTACATGAACAACTTCAATTTGGATGGCTATTTGTCGGTCTGAAGAATCTAAAGATTGACGAAAAGTGTCTTTGCTGGGACTTTTGTTTCTCAATCGATAAATCCACATCTGTTCCAAAAGTGTTTCAGTTCACAATGAGATTGTTAAAAGGACAGTCACTAGAACTTACGCTCAATTGAGTAGGGCTCCCTCGGGTGGAGGTATTTTACCTCCAAGATGGCGGCGCGATGACATAAATGCATGAGGTAAATTGACGACTGTGACATCATTTCAGAAAGATGATTCCCATCAATCATCTCAGGTCAAATATTGAGCAGATTGGGAAACTTGTTTTACAGTTTCACTTGCAAAATTAAGAGCAGCTGAACACCAAAGTTCTCTTTGGGCTTTGATTCATTGGTCTACAGCAATAGTAGGGCATTCACTAGGGCATTTCCAAGGCCAAAGATGGAGTATATATGGAAACTTGTATATGTTTTACAGTTTCCATTGCAAAATGAACAGCTGCAGACCACCGAAATTCTGTTTTGATGTTATCTTCCTACAGTGACTGAAAATACAAGCTTTCTTTTCTTGACCAGTGTACACTCTCTGCCTGCTAACCCTTGACCTGCGGGTCCTTAATGAGGTCACGAATCGCGTCATCTATAATTACACACACTAAGTGTACATATAGAAACCCTGGAGATGGTTTCTTTGCAGAATGCAATGCTGGGCATGATACAAATAAGACAGTCTTATCTAAACTGGACATACATTCAAAGTATATGTACAATTAAACATAGAGCCTTTGCATGCACTATCATAGCCGAGGTCAAAAGCTTGAACGTGCAGGCACCAAGGCGACTGTCGGCAATGATAGGAGTTATTTGATTTATGCCAGAGAGGGCGCTGTTTTAGCATGAGGCCAAGAGATGTTAGACAAATGATGAATTGACGAAGTGACGCCACAAAGTTCTGTACCTGTTTCAGAGCCATCTTGACTTTTTTCTCTTAGTCTTAACTTGGTCTTTCTCCTTATCATTGTCTACTCTTTATGATCTTGGTCTGCCCCTTCTTTACCATTCTCGTTTTTCTCTACCTGCTCATGATCATCCATCTTGGTCCTGCCTCTTCTTCACCATTCTTGTCTTTCAACCTCCTCTTGTTCATCTTGGTTACCTCCTCTTCATCTCGATATATTTCTTCTTCGCCATCTCGGTCTCCATCCTCATCGTCGTTCTGGCCTGCCTCTTCCTCCTCTCGATCAAACTCAACCTCTTTCTCCAGCTTCTCGCACCTTCTCACCATGAGCAGCATCACTGCAATAGAATCGTCAGAAAATTGAAATCTGTCGTATGTCAACATCTACAATCCAGGCAAAAATGATTGGGCCATGTGACAATAAAAATACCCCAACCCTGTTCAATGCGGTTAACCCCAGCTGGAGCGCAGACTGCGTAATGAGAACCAACATTGAGCACGGGCCTGGGAGCTGGGGCCCAACGAGATATGGCAGGGATTGTAGCTTAAAGGATTTTGTCAGTAAAGTCATCTACGTTTCTTTTTTCTAACCTTGGCTACAATTTTGTGAAATAGGTTAATTATTTAGTTTTTATGTGATGTACTTTGTAACTTTTGATGTAATTTATAATGAATCCAACCCGATTATGGTTGCTAATAAAATGGTCCCTTTCCCTTATCCCTAAAGATTATACTTCAATCCTGTCCAATAAGATCCAATCCATAAGTGAGTCACATTATCTTTAAAGACACTGGACACTATTGGTAATTGTCAAAGACCAGTCTTCTCACTTACTCTATTTCAACATATGCATAAAATAACAAACCTGTGAAAATTTGAGCTCAACCGGCCAACGAAATTGCGAGATAATAATGAAAGAAAAAACACCCTTGTCACACAAAGTTGAATGATTTCAAACTCTAAATCAGAGGTCTCAAAATCAAATTCATGGAAAATTACTTCTTTCTCGAAAACTACTCCACTTTAGGGACCATGGATAAATTATGTCACGGGAACGACCGCGTCGCGATGCGTTCCTTTGCGTGACAAATCGAACAAAAGAAAAACTACGGAGTGGAACGCGTTCTCCTCAACCACCGGGTCTCGAGGAAGACCCACTGTATAACAAAGGAACAATGGTGTAGGCCGAAAACCACTGTGTAGTTATAATCGGCTTATCTGGGTAGATAAACCCAAGTTGTAGCCCTTTTCACACAATAAGTCAAAACACAACCGCAGATTAAAAAATAAAAAATACTACGTCTTTGCACGACCGCCATGCAAAATAATCCCCCAAAGTAAAACAAAGTCAATAGGAAAAACATCTTACAGTAAACAGTAAAACTATAATCTTTTTTGTACATCCAAGGTGTCCAAAATGTTTCATGTTTGAACAATGAAGCCAACACGTTATGAAGTTTTTCTTAAACACGCTTAATATTTCCCAAGGAACTGCTGAAAATTCACTACGTTGCCCAAGGTACCAGCGACGGCACCAATGTTGTATGAGTTTAGCTCGGGCACCAACGCTGGTTAGTATTGCAATTTTCGGACACCAGATTCTCCCGAAAGTCTTAATCTCAAGGCGGTTGAAACTAATTTCGTAAGCTGTTGCGCAATTTTTCCAACGGAGGGCGGCTCTCCCGCTATCACATTGTTTAGGAAAGCCCTCTAGCGATCAATGTTTCTTGCATTATAGTTTGTTGCACGCAAAATAACAAGACTACTAGGCCTGAATATTGAAAACACTGTGTGTGAGTGTGTAGCTAGATGGAGTGTTTGTGTACTACGATGTAATTGTGCGTTGTGTTTTGTGTGATTGCGAGCCGGTCAGCATGATTTTGCGGTACCTTTTTGAACGAATCTTGTAAGTGTAATCATCTCTGTAAACACGGGTCCTAATGTAACAATTAGATGTAGATCTAAATAAGTTGGCGATGATTTCAAATTTAAGAATAATAGTCACCACTTCAACTTGTTATGGCAGTAGCATATTATTGTATTAGCTTTGGCAAACTTGAGGGTTGGCTGTACATGGACATCTCCAACCCATTGTCTGGTGTATACCTGAGCTAGACCGCAAACACTAATCCTTCACCCCTTCGTGGCTTACTTGCAAGCTGCCTTGTCCATGTAATCTGAACAACAAAAGGCACCAACAATAGAGTTCGATAATGAGGGACCTTAAAAATCAGTGAAGCGCTTAATCCATCTTGGGACGGGCGCGTGACAATTTTGGGACGGACTCGTTCTAGAACGAGTCTGACCGCGGGCGGCCGCGTTCTTAATTTATCCATGGTCCCTTAGAGGGAGCCGTTTCTCACAATGGGTTGTACTACCAACCTCTCCCCATTACTGGTTACCAAGTAAGGTTTTATGCTAATAAATATTTTGAGTAATTACCAATAGTGTCCACTGCCTTTAAGGTGTTTAAGGTTGTTGTTCTAAATTAGAAAAGATCATTAGATAGTGATCAAGATGAAACACAATTGAAGCACTGAATATTTGGCAAATGACTATTCTAATGTTGCTTGTACTCCGCTGTGAATGAGCAATCTGAACTCTAAGCAAACTTGACTTTCAAAATTTAAATCTAAAAACCCAAGCAAGGCCTTACATTTGAGGAACTCTTGTTTATAGCGCAGTAGAGGATATACTTAATGTTGGGTAGTTTCTGTGCTCTATAAAATGTATTTATTATTATTATTACATTTGGAAATATCCCACTTACATGTCTTAACGTGTACCACAACCACTTCCAGGCTTTATTTCTCTACTTTGACCTGCCATGCACTTGGACTGGCAGGTAACGAAGCAGAAATCCTACTAGCCTCGCGTCTACCATCGTTCAACTCTTTACTTCGGCTGGCATTGGGTGAAAGGCTGTCCCTTGACCTGGATACAGGATGGCCCAAAAGCATACCTTCCCTGGCAGGAAGGTCATCCCTGGCAAAGTCTCGGTGGTTTTCTCTACTTGGACTGACACTCATAGAAGGCGAGGAAAGTCTCTCAAGGGCATCATTCACTCCTGAATAAGAATCCTTGGCACTGTAATGTGAGGCATTTAACTGGTTATTCCTGGAAGAGGTTTGCTCAGTTCTTGGACTAAGTTGTGACGTTGAGTTCATAAACGAATTGTCCCTGATTTGTAAGCTCTTTGATGTGATACTCCATGTCGTCCGCCCTATCCCACTCCTGCTACTGTTTGGAGGTGAACTATGGACTGATGTATTCAGGCTAGCTTCTAGAACTCTTTCCTGTTTCTCTGCCTCCTCATCCCAGATGTGTTCTATCCTCTCACCGGACTCTCCATCGTGATTCGAGTCTGGTGGCTCAATTTTGATATGCAATGCTTGAGGAGATCGAATGGGGGAGGAATCTCTACGATTGGAGTACTCTCTGGGTGACTCTGGGGCACTGAGACGTTGCCTAGCGGTCGGGGAGTCATGGAAATTCAATGAGCCCATACTTGGTGATCCTAAAGTGATCGTTGGTGAGGGAACATGCATGTTCCTTGATTCCACTGGAAGGTATTCAGAACCTCTTAAATGGGGTGGTTCCCGACCAGGAGATAGCCTCATTTCATGACCGGAGAAAGGCGAAAGTATCGGCACAGTTTTGGATGACACATGAGTATGTGTTAGTGGATGAGTAGGTCTAACAGATATTGTTCCTCCTTGATAGTTCAGAAACTGTGGTTGTGTAAGTAAAGGGTTAGTAACAGCCCCAGGTGGTGGGCGAGTCAGCTCTGTTGTTGGAAACATATATTTAGGGGCAGAGGACGGTGTCGATGCGCCGCTTGATAGAACAATACTTGGAATCACTGGATAAGGTTTAGGACTAGAAGGGTTATCAAGAAGGGTCCTTCTGATGTTAGGGGAAGAAGGACCAGCGGGAGAGTGTATATTTGAGAGTTTCGTATGGAGGTTCGGCGAATGTACACTTTTGGAAGAACTTGAGGTGGACGTGACGGCATCTGTCGAGACAGGTATACCGTGCTGTCGCAACAGATCAAAGAAAGTCTGTGGAGGTGGGTGCTTCTTATTGGATGACGACGTAAAAACAAGGCTTGGTACTGAGACAGGTTGTTGGCTGGTTATCAATTCTACTGCGGTCTTCTTAGGTGGCATGCTTCCCTGAGTACTAGACCTACGACTTGATACAAACTGCGGTGGCATGTTACAATCTCCGAGTGCTCGGCCATAACCAGAGAGATCTAACGGACTAGGCTCCTCATTAGGTCGCTGTTTACTCAGCTCTTCCATGGTATACAACGGAGGAGAGATGCCAGGTAAGAATGGTGGAGCTTGGAAGTTCCTACCACTCAGATCTAGAGGTACTGTGTTTTCAGTTACTGTTCCAAAGCTGCCATAAGTTGGGGCAGTGATGAAGCTGGCTCTGCTGGTCATGCAAGGTGTTCTTAGTGAGCCCTGGTGGAAGGCACGACTAGGAGGCATGCATTGAAGCACCTTCTCTTGCCAGGATTGCAGAGGTAGGTGATTGTTTGTATCGGGTAATCTTGACCATGTTGCCTACAAGGTAAAAACAAAATAAATCATAAAATTAACATACAAATGTACACATTACTTCCTCATCAATGTACAAAACAGTTTTCAATTTTGGGCTTAAACAAAATTATTGGGTTTTTTTGGTTACTGAAAGGTACGCTAGTGTGTAATGATTTTATACGAAACACATTTTGATCACTCCAAACAAGCCAGTGAATAATGCATCAACAAAGATAAACGACCTTCCAGTCTGTCTTGTGACATATTTTACATACCAGCACTACTGGTATTATACTCTTTTTTTTGAAACACTGGTTCTTCAGTGTTGACTTTTGTTGGAACTTTATGGGTCTTTTCTGGGAGCCATGCAGGGTGTCGTCAACGGCAGGGGAAAACAAAACTTGTTCAAAAGTGACGGCTAGTTTTTCTGATAAAATTTCAACACAACTTGCAACTACTGTACGACAAAAATATAACCGAAACCTAGAACAAACCATGGAATAAAAATTAGGATTTATTTTGTTCATGCTGTGTTATGTGCAAGTGTGCATTGCAGGAAATGCAAGCAAGGAATTGCAGAAAAAGCTCCTTTGAAGGCACTGTACACGTTTGGTAATTGTCAAAGACCAGTGTTCTCACTTGGTGTATCCCATTATAAGCATAAAATAACAAGCCTGAGACAATTTGGGCTCGATTGGTCATCGAAGTTGCTAGAAAATGATGAAAGAAAAAACACCCATGTTGGATGAATTTGTGTGCTTTCAGAGAAGAATAAAAGACTTCTAGCTAGAAGTCTTTTAATACTTTAGTGAGAAATTACCTCTTTCTCAAAAACTACATTACATGTACTTCAGACTCAGAGGGAGTCCTTTCCCACAAAGTTTTATACTATCAACAGCTCTCTAATGCTCATTACCAAGTCAATTTTTAAGTTAATATTTGTTTTGAGTAATTACCAAACGTGTACCTTCCCTTTAAAGAAAGAGGCCATAATAACAACATCCTCTTCCTCTGGTAACTCACACCTGTTATTTCTGTGTAATTAATTTCCTAAACAGTGGTCTTAATTGGATCATGCAGAAACATTGGGACACTTACTGCCCATTAAGTGTTCATCCACCAAGTTTAATGATCCAAGTAATGAACACACCTAATCAGTGAAAAGGATGTTTACCTTTGAGTCATAAAAAGGGAACCTCACCATATCACCATATCACCATAACCATTGGCAGACTGTGGCCGCATAATACCAGTGCAAGGGTCTTGTCTATTGACTATTTCATGACATGCAGCACACTGAAATGTACCTAGCCTGTCCCCCATTTTGGGAGTCAGAATGTACGCAACACAACTGACTATCACAATGGTGGAAATTGTAGATGCACATAGTATACAGAGGTGCGTTGCGTGCCGTGCAATGGGTCAATTCATAAACTTATAGAGCCTGATATGGGTTTATATAGCAAGTTAGACTAATCATTACCTCTCTGGGGATTCTACTCAGAGGTGGTGAGGCTGCATCTGTGTCCGTATCAGCAGACTGGGTCTCTACCGATGACTGAGACATTACCTCATCCCGATCATCAGCCTCATTTGCATGTCGAGACGAGACCTCCAGCGCTGTGGTCTTGTTGCGACTCTCTGCATGTCGCTGGGCAGCAATGTGGAGATCGAGGCCAAGCTTGTTATTACAGACAAAATCACAGTCAGTGCACTGTAGGAGAATGATTTCCCGTCCAGAACAATGACAGGAGAATGACTTCCCGTACACCTCCGCTCCATCTCTTGAGCCTTCCTCCTGATGATAGGATCCTCCTTTACCATCATTTTTGATTGATGAGGATCCAGCACAGTTTGTCCCAACGATAACTAGCGACTTCTTGGGCTTAGACTTATCCTCTTGACCATGCTCTGGTCCGTAACCGATTCCTCCAGTAGGAGAGTCTGACACTCTGTCGGCTAACCTTGATCTCTTGTAACCCTTGCGGTACTTCATCTGGGAAATATCAAAAGGGCTTTCTGGGCTTGATCCAGCACTGGATGGTTTGGGTGAATCTGTCAATGGGTTTCTGTTGAGGTCTGATGTTGCTGATGTGGGACTTGACGACTCTCTCGGCAGAGATGGTTGGACGAATAAAGACCCTGGTGGGTACACTCCTTGAGACAGCATGTTTAGAGCTTCACTTGTAGGGAGACCATACGGCCAACTTGGTACTATGGGAAGAAGCTGTCCTCCTGGACCCATCACTACCCCTGTGTTTGATGGAATCATAGAAACCTGTCCAGGCAGGAGAGGTAGGTTGCCTGGTAAGGCCACAGGAGGCAATGATATAGGTGAATGGGGTATGGGAATACTACTGTTTGGATAGGGTTGAGGTGCAGAGTCTCTGTCTTTTGTTCTGTTCTTTGGTGACGGTATCGACATGCTTTCTGTGGCTCCTTGATCTACACGATCAACACCCCGTCCCAGTTGAAGAAGCGCCTTTATAGTCGCATCATCCTGTTCTCTCCCTGGTGGTAGTGCAAGCCTTTCAGATGAACAGGAATCCCTTCCACTAGGAGTTGAAGGATTGGAACTATAACCTGGACTTGGAACTTGTAATGAGATTGAGGGCCTTCTTGGTATAGGGTCAGTCTCTCTAGTGTCACTAGGAGCTGGGGATGCTAGCCGCTGTGGAGAGATCATGGAAGGGCTTGGTGGTAAAGAGTGACTAGATAACTTATGTACAGCCTCTGATGCTTGCCGAGGACTCGGGGGAGCACTGTGCATTATCAGAGGTGATTGTGGTTGAGGGCTCCCAAGAGGTAGGCTGGGAGCTGGCGAACCTGGAACTGATAACTGACTGGGTGATCTAGGAGGTCCTGAAGGTGATGGTACTGGAGTACTGGAGTGTTTGGCTTTAGGGAGAGACCTCGGTGGATATAGCCTGATTCCAACAGCCTTTTGAGGTCCAGTTGGGGGTGGTGGTCTGGGTTTGAAAGGCCGACGTGGACCAGGTACGTAAACAGTTTTGGGTGCCAGTTTGGGGTTACAAGCGAAGGGGAACTTGGGAACTGGCTTCAGTGATTTGGGGCCAGAGAGAGCAACCTTTGTACATTTCACACAGATTGTTATTGCACTTGCAGTCCCTGATCCGTTTGGTGGTATTGGATTCTGACATAACAGACAGCGTCCAGCAGACACGTTAGTCCGATAATTCTCAATATCCGGTTTCTTGAATGGATCAGCACTGTGGTTTGTGGTCCTCCCTGCAGAGTCTTTATCCCCTGAAACCTGTCAAGAAAAAGGATGATAACCATAAGTCAAGGGTGGAGCTGCCAAAGTTCAGGGAGATTACGTACAACAATAAGGGAGATAGTTAGAATAAAATTCAATATAATAGGGGAGCACAGTCAGGGAGATTTTCATCTTTTTTTCACCAGACCGTGGAAAGACTGGTTTATTTTCAGGGAAATTTCTAAGAAGTAACAATAATTATAAACCTGACGGGTACAACCATGTGTAAATTTCTTTTGGGAGGAGTGATGGCTCTAGAAGGAGTCTGTGTGGTCTCATCGTTTTGAATGATATACTCTGCTCGTCTTCAGGAAAATGAACTACATTGTATACTGTTTGAAACATCAAGACCACACCGGCTCTTTTCAGAGCCAACACTCTTTCCAAAAGAAATGTTATACTTGGTTGTTGTACCCACAATTTTACTTGTTATTTTCCCACAACATACAAAGCTTCAAATATCATTTAGTGGACTTTCTGATGGGCACACCAAAACAATTTGTTTCATTCGGGACAGAGAGAGTCTCAACAATTTGACTGCAGTACTGAAATACAGACGTCCAAACACACCATCACTGCCTCCCCCAAAACGTGTCTTCCTGGCAGTATGGGTACTATGTGAAGTGAAGTGGCTGCATTCAATGGACTTCAGCCCAGTCCTTAAACCATCTCAGCTCCCTGGGCAGTATACAGCTGGTGCTGTGAGTTACCATGATCAAAGCTAATCATTCACATAAACCATCTCTGCCTTCACAGGTACCCATTTTACCCCTTGGTGGAGAGACGCTTATGGTTAAATGTCTTGCTCAAGGACACAAGTGTACCATCCCGAGAATAGGCATACCCAAGAAGAGTTGGGAACTCCCATCAGAATCAGGGAGTTGGCAGCTCTACTATGGTAGCAGAGTGCATAGTAACTGTCTAGTTTACAAGACAGACAGTTATTGTAGATAACCTCTATCTAATCAAGTACCAGTAATGTCTGTGTTTTGTTTGTTTTTGTTGTTAAGAAAACAGGAATGTCTTGGCATTTTGTATTTGTACAAGTACATCAATATTTCTCTAAAACCCTGATAGCCCGAGTTATCAAGATTTTAGATTCAAAATTGTCAGTTTGTTTAATACTTGTTTTTACCAAAACACTTCCGTGTCTGGTCACTATGTGGATTATAACTGAATGAAGGGAACACTTCAGTTTAGATGAGCTTTCTACAACAACAAGGTTTTTGACTTGATTTCGGCTTAGTGTGATTGAATTACCTCACAGTATTGCAAAACAAAAATTTCGAATTATACAATTTTGTTTCTTTGACTGTAAGAAAAATTTACGGGTACAACCATGTTAAAAATTCTTATAGGAGGAAGAGGTTGGTTCTAAGTTACTATCGCCAAAATACCACTTTACTACTCTAGTTTTTCTTATTATCCACACCATGCAATGCTTGAAACAGCAACTCTGACTGGAAATCAAAATTGTTAAGCCCATTTGAGAAACTCTCAAAATGAGAAATGTGTTTCTGTTTTTTTGATAGAAAAAGAATTGACCTAAACTTCTGCATCAACTTACATTTAAAGATTTATTGACTAGATCTGCTGCTGACCCATTTGCACTATCTGCAGCACGTGGGCTGGCTGGTACCGAGTCAAACCCAGATCTAGAAATACCAAGTGACGACTCTTTAGTCTCCATCTGCTTTCTTGTACTTCTATCATCGTGAGAACCCATCTCATCCAAACAGTCCTCAACGATGGGTCTGGGTAGAGGTAGTTTGGGCATAGTCACCTCAAAGTCCAAAATAATGGGCTTTATATGCATGGCAGCTAGATTCGGCCGCTCAGCGATTAATCCATTTCGGGTTGAGGAGAGTTCAATCATGGCGTTCTCTTTTCGTGGTTTCTTTCCGACTCGCTCCGCCCCGTACGACAACTTTGGAAATGCTGCAGGATTGTTGCCCGGTCGTTTCCGTCCACCTCTTAGCGATGGAATGCCTCGGTTGATGTTGTTGTTAGGTTCGTTGGTTACCATGGCGCCGTGAGGGATTGGGATGGTTCGAGGTAGGGTACCAGGCTGGAATAGCATACCCCTAGGTGCCATATGGAGTGGATGAGGAAGCCTAACGAACATCGGCGACCATTGAGGTCGTATATCTCCATTGTTAGGAGCAACTGAAACCACTGGGGCAGGGAGTTGGTTGTTTGCATCTCGCATCATCTAAAAAGAAAACAATGAAAAGAAAGTATTCATTTAGTCATTCATGATAAGGAATACAATCTTATAGTTCATGTATAAATACCAATAAGGTACACAAGGTGCTTGAACAAACAGAAACATTTTAAGACAGAGGTCAATTTATGTAGCACCTGCTTCTAAGGATTTAGCAAGGTACTGCAGCGCATTCATCCTCTACTTGTATCTTTGCTCCGCAGCAGGATCCTAATAAAGGAACACGTTGCCTTGGATCGGACGAGTTGGTCTTTGAAAAGCGTTTGAAGCCGTTTGTTATCAAATGCATATGGTTAGAAAGATGTTTAAAAGTAGAATATAATGATCCACATTTTATAAGTATCACTCGAAATTGCATGGTTTTCCTTTTGCGTCGCGATTTAACACGGTCGGCCATTTTATGGAGTCAACATTTTTACTCCACAAAATGGTTGACTGTGTTTCAACGCGACGTAGAAGGAAAACTGTGCCATTCTGAGGCATGTTTGTTTGAATCATTATATTCTACTTTTAAATTATCTTTCTAACCATACATGCATTTCATAACAAACGGCTTCAAATGCTTTTAAAAGACCAACTTGACCGATCCAAGGCAACGTGTTCCTTTAAGTCGGAATATAAACGCCAAGAAGCAATTGTAGATAAGTGTCTTGCTCAGGGACACAAGTGCCAGGGCTGAGATTCAAACCCAGACTGTGACGACTCAGCTACTACAAATTGAGTTTAGTGTGCTAGGCCCACTCGGTAATGAAATACAGCCATCGCCACAAAAACCTGGGCCCAACTTCATAGAGCTGCTAAGCACAAATATTTGCTTAGTATGAAATTTCTTCCTTGATAACAGGATTACCAACCAAATTTCCACTTGATTTCCACGATAATCAAACAGCTGAATACCAGGACAGGCAATATGCAACAAATGGAAATTTGGTTGGTAATCCTGTTTTTATCAAGGAAGAAATTTCATGCTAAGCAAATTTTTGTGCTTAGCAGCTACATAAAATTGGGTCCAAGGCAAACACTGTCTCTTAGTAATAAGTGTAACTGGGTTCATTAGAACATTACACTGCACAAGGGTAACACCCAATCCAAATGACAAAGCAATAATGGTTAAAGTGTTTTGCCTAAGTGTCAAGACCGGGACTCGAACCCACACTCCGCTGCTCAGAAACACCAGGGCTTGAGTCTGGTGCCCTTAGCCACGACACACATTTAAGTTACTTTCCTATCCTTATTACTGTTGATTTACTCTCCTGCCTAAATGGCTCATTCCACATAAGTCAAGAGAAGTCAACAGGAGACTGAGGAGACCGAGTCTACAGTACACAAGCCGTCTGCTGCCGTGCGTATGCGTATACATTCATGGGATTTCCTAATAATACCAGCTGTACATGTACATCAACAAGAAACACTCAATACTAGCCTAGAGAGTATGGCACTTTGTGGGAGTCTAGGATACCTGAGTGTAGTGAACACAATCAGATAGTGACAGACAACCTACATGTATCAAACTATTATATACTTCAACGAAGTCTCTCCAAAGAACGTTTCAAAAGTTGTTTCATGAAAAAAACTAAAAATATAAACAAAATCAAGAATTAATGCTGAAAGGATTAATATTTCCAGGACAGTTTCCTTCATTTGTCTTTTGTCATTCTTTAAATAGAGAGTCAAGGATACATTTACATGAACTTGAAATTGTGTATCAACTCATCCAAATTTAACCTCTGTGTTTGTGTTTATAATTTGAGCTTGATGTATTTCCCTGGTATGGAATCCTGCTCAAACACTGCCAACCCAAGATTACTTCATTTCCTGCACTGCAAACTGACTGATGTTGTTTCTACAGTGGGAGAGTGGTCGGTCATGTGTTCATTATACCTAATCCCAACTCATTGGTGAATTCTGTCATGTTGCGTGCGGTTTATGCATCATACCAGAACTAATTAGGACAACGGTGACATTCTGGCTGGCCACTTGTGGCTAGAAATCAAGCGGGGAATACCTGTAAACAGGGATGGCATTTTCACCACACATAAAACCCATTTGACAATGACACTGACATTATACGTCAACAGTTAAATTCAGACAGGCTATCCGCCACTACTTGGAGCAATGCTTAGGCTGATCTTGAATTAGCGGCTGCAGCTATGGCTACAACTGTTGTTAAGAGTGTTGCTATTAAGGAGGCTTCAAGGCATGACATGGAAAACAAGGGTTAGCCGTAGCAGTAACCACTACTTCGACACAACCCCAACAATGGCCTTTTTCCCCATCCCCGGCTTAGGCTCTGGCTTCCGGTCATGCAAAATGTGCAATATTGGTGACAGAGCCAAAGCCGGAGCTGAAGCCAAAGCCAGAGCTAGGTTTTGGAATAGGCCCAATGTGTTATTGAGACCCCTATCATCTAGGGCCATCTTGAGTCAAGTTCCCTGAGACTTTAATGAGGATTACTCTGTCATACACGAAAAGAGACCAGACTAATCCTTCACATCCAACCTCACTTTGACTGCACGAAAGGCAGTGGGAAGAGCAAGCTATCCAAGATGGCCGAGCATTGACTCATTCGGGAATCTGTAAATAACCCCTCTGATTGATTATTCAAACATTGAACAGGTTCGTTGGAGAAAAAAAAATATACAAGGATGTGAAGTTTGAAAATGGAGCAATTTGTGAGTTGGAAGCATGCTATTTCTAAGCGATTATTCATAATACACTAAGAGTGCATTTCCTCTCATTTCCTGTTAACTTAGACCACTAAATTTAATTACAATTAGTTGTAGCGTGGACTGCTAGTAGATTAGTGCGTATCCAGTTTTACAATCGTATGTGTTTTGCTTGCTCGTGAGATGTGCCCAACATAATCACACCAGCTGAGCAAGCAGGAATAGGATTTATGAGTTATACTCGGAAGCATTTTGTGTTTGTGTTTGTAAACAATCTTCAGTTGGGATTCTGTAAACATTGATCTATCCTGATCGACGTCAACAATTTATGAATGTACCGTATTACAATCATGGAAGTGATGAATGTTCTAATACCAGTTGACACCCCACATGCTCCTGAGTAATCGCCTTCAGTTTTTGTCTTTCTTGGTTGTTTTTTAAACCCTTGTTGAAGACCCTGCTCATCGGGTCCAAACGTGAGGCTGATTACAAATTTGTATTGGTGGTTTCTAAATACCAATGTTTACCCATTTTACCAACGCACGTGAAATGTCTCTTATACATGATTTACATATGTAAATTCTGGTCTTTAAGATTAACAAAATAAATAATGTTGAAAAAGACTGCCAGAAATTGTCGGCATATTGGTAGCATTCTTTTTCTAATCGTCCTCCCATTATATACATACATGTACATTCATTAGGACTGATACTTCACCAAGGCAATGAAGGCAACTGCCCCAACGCCCCATGTCACCGCCTTTGTGCCCTTTGGAAATATTTCAGTTCCTTCATTGAGATATATAGGATTTGGGGCATTGCATGGTGAGGTATCAATACATATTTGGTTTGCGGTAACACCATTTGTGTTTCTACTTGCCAGGTAGAGTTTGTTCTTAGAGAACTGTTTGCTTTATTCTACTGCTGTGGAGAAGAATAAAAGCAAGACAGTTCTCTAAGAACAAACTCTACCTGTAAAGTAGAAACACACATGGTATTACCGCAAACCAAATATATATTCATTGAGATACCCTTTACTAAGTAAAAAACAACCTTGCCCTTTACAATAGCGGAGTACACATTCATCTACAGGAGCTTGTCAGGCTTGTTCATGTTAATGATAATAAACATACTGTGATGTATGCCTCCTCTTTGCCTTTTTCCATCAATTTATTTGGAGTACAAAGCTGATCATTTCTCTAGGCAGATAATCTAATTGATGTGCTATGTCCGCAACATACATTAAGTTAATGTATATTTTACAATTTGCTTCTTTAGGTTGGAAATGGTAAATAACAAAGCTGAGAGCTTCAAATAATGTCATTTTTTCTTAAGGACTAAGTAACCAATAATTTATCAAAACTCAATGTTGGGCAAAAGTTTTGAAAACAAATCTAGAGTGAAGGTCTTTTGGGGGCCGAGATAGGGAAGGGTGGACTGAATAACCTAGGGCCCTTTCTAATGCTTGGCTAAAGATCGCACGACCAGTTTTCAGGAAGGGAAAGAGATTTCGTTAGGGTGTTATTTTGAATTTTTTTGAATTGTTTTTTTTGGGGGGGGGGGGGGGTGGGGAGTCGCCACTTGTAAAAACAAGTCAACAATTAATGTGTCCATATGATTAATTTATCACCAATAAATGGTGCATGAAAGTGTGAAGCCTGCTGGTACACACTAAACTGCTGAATAGTCAACACAAACCTGGTGCATTCTAGTCAACTTGATTAATCCATCCATAATGAGTTCTAAGAAAAACTGCAGCTCAACTCTCAATCCCAAGTCAATATTAAGTCAGTCCAATCTTCAATCCCGTTTCTGTTTTTCTTCCCAAGGAGCATATAATTGCTATACCGCCCACTCCCAGCGTTCTCAGATTTCATGTAAGAAATTTAAAGTGCACACAACGCGGAGATACTACAGTGACCCTGATGTATTCCTAGTGGAGTTCTGTACAAGTTATTACAGGAGATACTACAGTGACCCTGATGTATTCCTAGTGGAGTTCTGTACAAGTTATTACGCATGAACGTGTAGGTGTGGATCAAAACGACTATTGACAAAATGTTTGACTCTTGGACTCTGCACAAGCGGATGATGCACAGAGGTCAAAAGGCGGAATATTTGAGAGTCAAACAATATGACATTCTCTTTGCTATGTTTGACTTTATGTTCACAGACTTACACCTTAGTTGACATACTGTAGTATTTGGTAAAGGATTTTGATACCTTTTGTAGATCAAGTTTTTGGCCACGACATGAATCCATAATCACTGTGAATGAAGATGTATGTAATAAGCCTATACGTGTAGAAGTTTCAGCTTCATATAGTCGGCGAGTTTTAGAGAAAAAAAATTGTGAAAATGACAGGGCAATGTTCTCAGGAGAGTAGCGTAAATCTATTTTACATGCTACAGTAATTTTCTTGACATTTTTAAGGGAAGCTTTCTACTATCATTATCTTTTAAAACCTTGTAAGTTTAATGTAAATCTGCGAACATTCGTGCTTTGTGTTAGACTAAAAGTACCCAAATCTTTTAAAGTGCAAATTGTTCACATCCATCAATCAATCAATCAATCATAGAAAGCGCCTATGTCAAAGGTTTGCTCATAGACACTGAGGCACAGAAGAAATAAATAAGTCATTGATGGTGGCACTCTCAAAACAAGTGGGCTTTCAGAAGTGTCTTGATGATATGTTAAAGGATGTTTTGATCCATTGTGTACACACAGAGCTGCTAACATTTGCATAATTCAATCAGGACATTTTGTACTACAAACATGGAGATACTTGGAATTTTACATTCAACATTATCGGGAAAAAGTTTATGTGGTTTTCACCCAGAACATGAGTATAATTAAGCAATGTATACTCCATACTTTCCCAAGTTCTGTAAAAGAAAGTTCATAGGCAAATCTTTATGGTGGAATTCGAACCCTAATCTTTGTATTGCTAAATCACATGTTATGCCAAGATTTCAAATACTATTCAGAAATTTGTGACATAAAAATCAAACTTACTTCAAGGAAAACCACATAGAGAACTTATGTTTGTATCTAAATATGAAATGAATCTACATACAATATCTTTCCCCTTCCTGTTTGTATCATACACGTATGTGTGAACATGTTACTTCCTACTTTCAAAACAAGCTTCCGTTTGGTCTGACTTCCCTGTTGCATTGATAGAGGGACCACCCTGGGTAAGCCCCGACAATCATACCTGGACCCAATTTCATTGAGTTGCTGAAGCACAAAAACTAGCTTAGCACAACAACATTATGCTTACCAGAATATAAGGTGAACAACCAAAATACCATTTCTGACTGGTATCCTGCTCATTTTTGCCAAGCTCAAATGTGTAGGCAATACTGTCTGCAAAAGCAGCTCTATGAAATTGGGTACTGGTAAGCGGCGAATAGTTGCTCATTCTGTCAACAGCGAATGCTTGCCCGTTCTGCTCTGACTGTCCTGGGCCAATTTTCTTGGCTCTGCTTACCGTAAGCACAGAATCAGCGCTTACGGAAGCGGGGAATTCCATGCTTACGGCAAGTATATTTCACGGGTTAGCGGCGAATTTTGGCTTCTGCGCGTGCGTAGTCACGCTACTAGGGATTCCCCGACTGCCCTGTTGCATTGATAAAGGGACCAACCTGAGTATGACCTGACAATCGTACCTTGTAAGCAGCGAATAGTTGCCCATTCCGCTCTGACCGCCCTGTTGTATTGATAAAGTATGACCTGACAATCGTACCTTGTAAGCAGCAAATAGTTGCCCATTCCGCTCTGACCGCCCTGTTGTATTGATAAAGTATGACCTGACAATCATACCTTGTAAGCAGCGAATAGTTGCCCATTCTGCTCTGACTGCCCTGTTGCATTGTGAGAGGAAACAACCTGGGTATGAACTGACAATCATACCTGATCAGCAGCGAATAGTTGCCCATTCTGCCCTGTTGCATTGATAAAGAGACCAACCCGAGTATGACCTGACAATCGTACCTGGTCAGCAGCGAATAGTTGCCCATTCTGCCCTGTTGCATTGATAAAGAGACCAACCCGAGTATGACCTGACAATCGTACCTGATCAGCAGCGAATAGTTGCCCATTTTGCCCTGTTGCATTGATAAAGAGACCAACCCGAGTATGACCTGACAATCGTACCTGATCAGCAGCGAATAGTTGCCCATTCTGCCCTGACTGCCCTGTTGCATTGTGAGAGGAAACAACCTGGGTATGACCTGACAATCGTACCTGGTCAGCAGCGAATGCTTGCCCATTCTCAGTTTCCTTCCAGGCCTGGATGGCTCGCTTCTTGACCGGTTTCAACATCACGGGGGATGAGTCTCTACCCTCAGATTCTGACTGTACTGTCATTAATGACTGCAAGGAGTAGGAAGACAAAAATGAAAGAAACAAAAGTTTAACATTTGTTAATGCAAACACTTGTTAATGCCAACAAAATCACAGGCATACATCTCAGATGGGATTCAAACCCACAACCTTTGCAATTCTAGAGCAGTGTCTAACCAACTAGACCATCAAGTTTACTTGGTAGCTAGAGGCAGTTTGAATCCTATGTTTTAGCAGCAGGTACCGCAACAACTTAAATCATATATTTGTTTAGTTATTTTTTTATAGTATACAGTGCTGATACATCCCTGATGCAAATTCTTATTTCTCTAGAAATGGCAAAATAATTAATTTCAAGGTAATATTCTTGGAAGTGTTCCCAGTTAACATCACAGAAAAGCACAAAACAAAACACCCCCCCCCAAAAAAAAAAAAAAAAAAAAAAAAAACTAAATACAACTCTACTGATTATTTTAAATCCTCATATAAATTTATTTATATGCACCCTGTACTCAAACATATTTTATCTGATAGTAATATTTAACCAAAGTTATACTTTGTACCGCCGGCAAATACAGGGTCTTTACAAGTAGGGCAGGTTCGAGAGTGTTAATTTTCGTGAAAACAATGCTGACAAAATAAAATCTCTGCTAATAGAAGGGGGGGGGGGGGGTGCCTGGGTACCATAGCAGGTCGACCGAATACAAGAAAATCTGTGTCAGTTCAAGAACATGTAGACAATGATGAGTTTCCCAGACATACTTTAAATCGGTTCTGGGTCCACACGTTGTATGACACATTCTTGTGTACTCTCGCACCAACCAGTAGGGTCCTGTTCAGTTGTACAACTTCTGCTACAAAGACGCAACAATCAAGTACATATGTGCTACTTACACTCAGCACTTGTATTTTACACTGGACAGAAGGCATGAGATTTTAACATCTGGCCAGTAAACTCGAGACTTGACAAGTCTGGTGGTCTGGTTTTCGAAAAACAAAACTGAGCACTATGTATCTCCATTCTGAAACAATTTGCGATTGAACAAAGAAGAATTGACTAGATTGGGATTTGAACCATTAACCTCCGGTTGAACGTGCCGGTGCTTTACCAACTGAGCTATCTATCTAACCATGATACAGTGCACTTGAATGTATCACTTGAATATGTTCATCACATTTTGTTATACCTCGGTAACAAATTGTGAAGTTTGATTGGTCGAGAACCAATCACGTGCATGCAACAAAAACGCATGCACCATGGCTAAAAATGCACGCTAACGTAATGCACAGCGCGGCGGGTAACATGAAAAGTGATGTTAACCGGTGTACATCACCTTGATCGTTCCCACCGTTGGTTGATTTCCAGCGCTGTGTACGAAACACAGGCAGGTTTCGACGGAACAGGTGAAGAATTGTTTCTTATTGTAACTATTCGTCTGCTTAACCATGATTAAACTATGCATTACTCCAGCATAATAATGTTTGAAGATGACACCAGAACTTCGAGAAGAGGAATAACAATGTTACCAAGGTATAACAAAACAATTGTTGCACGTTGTGATTTGAGTTCCATGGGTTTTGTACACCCTCGGGTGAAAATGGCACCCATGGCTTCACCTCGGGTGCCATTTTCCCCCTCGGGTGTACAAAACGCCATGGACCCCGTCACAGTGTACAACAATTGTATAATGAACTATTTTATAGTGTACTAGACTCTTTCAAGTCCTTGTTGTCACAATGCACAATTTGTCTGAAGCACTTCTACTTCGTCTGTGCATTTTTATAACAAAGAGCTAGTCTTACAGAATGTGAAATGTTTATTAGACGTCAACATTCGATATCATGTTGATGCTACAATCTATTCACAACAATTACGTTAATACATGTATGTTGACTCTGAGTCTGATAAAATATTGTTCAATTCTGTTGTGTATTGATAAGTATTACCCATAAGACAAATGAAATAACACTTATCTTTGTGCTTGTTTAAATACAAAACCATTTAATACTATGGTGTAGATAGTTTTGTTCTCATTGTGATTCTCGTCTAGTGACAAATTCTCAGGTCCAGTAAAATGTTGAGCAACCATCATTCCTAAAGATATCATTTTTGTGTGTGTATTAAACTCTGTTAAAAGACCTTGTTCAGTTGTAGGACTACTTGAAGCACTTCTTCTTTGTCTTTGTTCAACAAAGAGAGAAATGTTCCTATGGTGTAATCATTGGATACTTTGTGGAAGTGTTGTGGCCGAGCGGTTAAGAGCACCGAATTCAAACTCTGGTGTTTCTGATCAGCAGAGAGTGGATTCAAATCCCCAGCTGTGACACTTGTGTCCTAAAGCAAGACACTTAACCATTGCTTCGTCCTTCGGATGGGATGTAAAGCGGATGGTCCCATGTGTTGTGTAACGCATGTGATATGGTTTTACCATGAATAGCGTACCTAAATGCTTAATAATAATAATAATAATAATAATAAAAGAACCCAGTGCAAGAGAAGGGGTTCGCCCCAATGTTCCTGGCTGTGGCTGCTGTATGCGCCGTAGCACCTTGTAAACCCTTATAAGGTGCTAAATAAGTGGGTCTCAAAATTCATCAGTGCAATAACCTATCTTTGTGAAAGTTTGTGTATACTCGGCGCCTTGTGTACCTTGTTTGGTAGATACATGCGCTATAAAAGACTTCCAAATTACTATACTAAGCAAGAAATACGCATACTGTACAATGCACAATGTCCAGAGTATTTCCAATGACTGTTGCAACATTCTCAAAGCACTTTTTAAGTCTAGGGATGTGTCCGAATTGGCGACTACAGCTAGGGATACAGCTAGATGTCCTTAGCAACACCCTTAGCAACAGCCGCAGCCATAGCTGTAGATACCAATTCAGATACAGCCTATAAAGACTATTTATCGATTCCACGAAAACATCTAAAATTGATCTATACAAGCCCAGTGTACAGTATGTAGGCCTATCCTATGGTAAAGTTCAAGTAAAACACATGACACCAGTCATAATATTGGGTTCTTGGAAAAAATGTTGGTCAAATCTTCATGAGCACAAGGGATGCCCAACATGTCCATACAGTATGGTGTAGGGTTTAATGGTCTTTTCATTCTATTCAATCACAATTTTTCATTTTTCCCAAGGGCAAAACAAATATTGTAAATCAGACTTTAGTAGGAAGAATATCATGCCTGATGTACACAATATATTTAATATGTACATGTAGCAAGATGAATGTCAGTTAAGCCCGAATTTCCATGTAGAAAAATCTTGCAATTTTTTTTCCCAACACAAACTACACTCTTTTCAGATGACCATGTGACACATGAGGATAACACCCACACATGTGAAACTGGGACTAGATCACCGAGGTTCAGGGTCACTCCCACACTAAACCTGATGAGCAATTCAAAGTGAATGTCTCGTACATAACATGTCCATGTATGCTCAGAGAATCTAAACCTGTAGCTAGTGTCACATGGATTAACACAGAAAACACAGACAAATAATAAGGTATCTGACATGGGCCTAATTTCATAAAGTCTGTAAAGCACAAAATCATGCTTTACGCACAGAATAGTGCAGCTTAGAATAAACAGGTTTTGAGCCAACATTACATTAAGTTTGCATTGTTGGGCTGGTGACCTACTTGATTTTAGCTTAGCGAAGACATTTGTCAAGCAACTTTATGAAATTGGGCCCTGGGCCTTATTTCATAAGGCACCAATGGAGTCAGTTGGTAAAGTTGCCCGATACCTCACAACGAGGAGGCAACGAAGGCGATTGCCTCCATGCCCCTGGTCATTGTCTTGGTGCCCTTGAACAGCTCCAGAAGAAATGTACAGTTTCCTCATATACGTGGACATGTAGGGTACCCATTACCAAGGAGAAAATGCCTTGGTGCCCTTACAGGCCTGTTTTTGTTCACTTTCTGTTTTGGCCACATAAAATTTAAAAAATGGTTAATCGTCCCCGCCAGACTGTTCAAAAATCCCCGACCCCATTTTTTTTTTCCCATGTCTGGATATCTCTTTAACTTTTACTGCCCAGATTTTTCAGCTGAAATTTGTTTTCAAAATGTACAGGTTTGAAAAGATGTTTAAAGAAGGTTTTTATTCATGTTGGCAAAGCAAGAACAATTCTTCAAATATTTACTTGGGCTACACAGTGCTTAGTTGTTTGAAAAAGTTTACAGAAAATGTAAGGAGTTAAATTTGTTTGACAAAACTATTGAAAACATCAAAAACACACAAACCCTCTGTTTTATAGAGATTGTGATGATTTCTTTATTCTCGATTTCATATTTGGCATGTCAACAAAACTTCCAAAAAAAAACTCCCTCCCTCCCCCATACGCACAACAAAAAAAAAGCGATCAACAATGTGGCCTTATAGTGTATTTTTTAGACACAAACACAGTTGGTCCACAGCTGGTACATTAATCCGTAGGTAGTAGGTTCAAGTCCCACTCGAGTCAATTTGTCAGTTTCCCTTGTGGTTTATTACTTGTTTTATACAAGTATAAAAATTGATGACCAATGAACATCTGCATCCCAAGCACCAAAACTTTGAGATGCTACATGTACATGTATACATATTAATAATAATAATAATTTATCAAAGTCTTATATAGCGCATGTATCTACCAAACAAGGTACTCGAGTACTCAAGGCGCTGAGTATATACAAACTTTCAGAAAGATAGGTTATTGCAGTGATGAATTTTGAGACCCAACTAGTTAACACCTTGTAAGGGTTTACAAGGTGCTACGGCGCATTAAGCAGCCACAGCCAGGAACACCGGGCCGAACCCCTTCTCTTTTCGATAAGTGCACCAGGTTCTTTTACATGCGTTACACAACACATGGGACCAACAGCTTTACGTCCCATCCGAAAGACGAAGCAATGGTCAAGTGGCTTGCTTAAGAACACAAGTGTAACGGCTGGGGATTTGAACCCACACTCTGCTGATCAGAAACACCAGAGTTTGAATTCGGTGATCTTAACCGCTCGGCCAGGACACTTCCACATATTCTCCTTCCATTCTGGAGTTGACCTTGATACAGATGTACAACCTGGATCAGTTTCATTTTTTTTCTTCCCGTTGAACCTTCCTGGGGGAAAACCCAGGAGTTTTGACTGTTTCAACCTTGATTGTTTTTTAACAACTACAGGAAGTTATTGTTGGAAAGTTTCAACTAGTTCAAGGAGTTTTTTAAGCACAGGGTGGCCAGTAGTATGAAACAAGAAACTTAGATACCTGAACAACTGAAGTAAAAAAAGGAATTGTTTCTAGGACAATAAAAAATACTGAACATAAACTTGAAAAAAGCATCATGGCTGGAAAGAGTGTTTCCTAAGCTTCAGAATGATACATAACTCGTCGACATGTACCATTCAAACAAGCAATAGTTAACAAAATGTTTTTCCTAGGCAATTTTCTGTGCCTAAACGGCAAAAATTCCCTCAGTTCAAACCTGTGTGCTGTTGATGCACAGCATTCTTCATCAACTCTTCCTCTGAAAATTTATACTACCATAAAAGTGAATTTCCAGCCAAAACATTGATCAAAATCGTCATGAATCTCGGCGAAACATTTGTGTGACTGCAGCTATATTGAAGCAAAGGATTATGGGATATGTTTCTGGTCTAAAGATGGCGTAAGGGGTTAAACCATGGCGAGCGAAAAAAGGCAAAAATGCACTACAGTCAAAAGCATTGGTCAACAGCATTGATTTTTCTTTACTATTTGATTTGTTTGTTTTGGGTGTTTTGGGTTTATGTCGCTTGGGAGTTATTCCTGGTCATTGAACTCTGACCTTGCACTTTTTCACGATAATATTGAACTTCTGTATCTCCAGTTTGGAATGTCAGTTGAAGATTAATTTATTTTATTAATAATAATATCATTATATATTTCTGGTAATGGAACCAAGGAACCCTCACAACTGACCTTTAAAGGGTGTATGTATTTTTTGTAGGACAAAAAACACAATATCTACAGATTTACACTAAACTTACAGTTTGAAGATAATGATAGTAGAAAGCTTCCCTGAAAATATTAGTTGCTGAGGTGCTGTAGTTTTTTTGAAATAAATAAAACAATGTCATGAAAATAATTTTTGTCTCAGTGATCATGAGACGAAAATTATTTTTGGATGCAAAAACGTATTTTCATGACATAGTTTTACTCATTTCTCAAAAACTACAGCACCTCAGCAACTAATATTTTAAGGTAAGCTTTCTACTATCATTATCTTCAAACCGTGTAAGTATACTGTAAATCTGTTGACATTGCGTTTTGTGTTACAAAAAGTACCCAAATCCTTTAATCACTGTAGCTCACAAGTCTCATGAGACCTGGAAACAAAGGTGCTTGCTATGTGAACCAGAAACATCCAGGTTAACCCCTACCCTTACACTGTAGCTCACAAGTCTCATGAGACCTGGAAACAAAGGTGCTTGCTATGTGAACCAGAAACATCCAGGTTAACCCCTACCCTTACACTGTAGCTCACAAGTCTCATGAAACCTGGAAACAAAGGTGCTTGCTATGTGAACCAGAAACATCCAGGTTAACCCCTACCCTTACACTGTTTACTGACTGCCAATTTAAACCCACCTTTAAGTTGTCTGTTTGAATGGTGCGTCCTCCAACCTCTTCGCCATATTGTGAGTTATCCGTCCCCAGCCCAAGGTAGTATTTCCCTTTGCGGGAGTGACCAGGGAATGCCTTGCGTACCACCACACTGATTTCCTGGTCCGTTACAGGACTGTTGAACTCCCTGAAGAGTAGCTGGCGTATGTCCTCACGGTAGGTTTTTAAACTGGATGGACCATTAATAGGACCTTCTCGGAGTTTTGTCTTGAGCCTGCAAATAAAAAAAACAAATTAAGTTGTTTTAAGTAAGTTGTCCGGGCGGTCCAAATTGGATGGACCATTTACGGTAACTTCTTAAAGCCATTGGACCCTTTCGGTTCAGAAAAATAAATAAAAGTAAACAGATTTACAAATAACTTACAGGGTTTACAGAAGGCAATGGTGAAAGACTTCTCTTGAAATATTATTCCACGAAATGCTTTACTTTTTGAGAAAACAGGAAAATTTTATAAATTATCGTTAACGAGAATTACGGATTTCTTTTAAACACATGTCATGACACGGCGAAACGCGCAGAAACAAGGGTGGGTTTTTCTCCCGACTCCACTGACCGATTGAGCCTAAATTTTCACAGGTTTGTTATTTGATATAGAAGTTGTGGTACACAAAGTGTGGGCCTTGGACAACACTGTTTACCAAAAGGGTCCAATGGCTTTAAGCAGGGATGCCAGTGGCTCTTTCCTTCAGAGCCTGAAAAAAATGTTTTGAAGGAAAAGGGGTCACCGCCCCCCCCCCTTCCCTCAGACCAAAAAACTATAAAAAACAAAACAGCACTTTTTTTACTAAAACATAAAGAAAAAGAAAATTCTGACACCTCCCCTCCCCCCCCCCCCCCTCTTGCAAAAAAGGCAGGCATTGTCTGATTTTAGTCTCGAATTTTCCATTTTTATATATCACAAATTTCAAAACGTAAAAAAAAAAGTCAAAAATAAATTTGAGATTTTTTTTTCATTTTTGGATGATCTTACCCTCTTATTTCTGCCTTTAGAGTACTTTATTTTTGTCAACCATGTTGATGGGTTCGTAATGTGAGGATCGGTTGCATAAAAAAACTTCTTTAGCAATTGAAATTTTCGATCAGTGTCAGACAATCATATCTCCAAAAGTAAAGCACCTACCGAGATAATATTTACATCATTTTGAAGCTCTTGACATAGCCCACATTTGATAACATAAAATCAAAAGATTTCCACTCACCACCGAAAAAATACATCAAATTGATGTAAATATTATCTCGGTAGGTGTTTTACTTTTGGAGATATGATTGTCCAAACATAGCAGGTCATGCTAATTAGTCAAAAGTTCGTTAAGCCGTATCTCCCAAAATAATGATCCGAATTAAATAAAATTTGGGATTTGGGCATTTCTCAGGGAGTCCAATCAGCACATCGAATTTCATTTAAATCAGTGAGGGTCAGGTCCAAAAGCGTGTTGAATTGACACGGAAAAACCCACCTGCCATCTTGGAAGTGGTCGAGTTGACGAGTTGACAGCGAGTTGACGGCAGATATTATTTTATATATTATTTTCTCCGGCCAGATGAATTACGGAGCGCCGGAAATTTGTTTTCAATAAAATGTATTTCTCCGGCCAAATGAAATACGGAGTTTGTGCGAGTCTAGACGTCTATGCAATGTTGCCATTCCAGGTGGATACAACTGAATGTGCTCGATGCACTTTCCATGAGGGATTGCCAGAATCATGCCAGCGTGAAACTGCATTTGCCCACAATGAATCATTGATTAAACCAATCAATTAACAACATGCAACAGGTATAGCATAAATTGTACATGAACAATAGTTCAAAAAGAAAATAACCCAAATGCATTATTGACATTCCACAAACACATTTTTATATTGTACCCAGTCGGCATTAACTGGAGTGGCAGAATATTGAACACATTTTTTATAATTATGTCCACTTTTTATTTATTTTAAACTACATATTGTAATGACTTTGTAAATTGACCTTCGGGTCACAAAGTTTGTAATTTTAACATTTCAAAAATATGCTGACAAGATTCCCAAGACGCAGTGGGAGCTGATCAAGATGGATAAATCATGACATAAGAGGGCGCACTATTATCTGCTATCAATCATTATATAACTGACATATACAGATCCTTGTCATTTGATTGGTGGAACTTACTTCACGTGACATTCACTATTACTCCCATCCGCACCGGCGATCAAAAAGACCTATTCGCCCATGGGGAATAGCATTTCCCATTCAACAGTTAGGATCATCCTCGTTCCCAATGTTTTTGGGCAGTACAGCGCCGCCGCGCCGCTGCTAAACCAAAGGAGCACCTGTGCAAAAGGTTGTGATCCGATTGCTATTAAATTTGTGCATTGTTGCCGCTACGCGGCGCTATATGATTTTTGGTTGTTTGTTCCGAACCAGTAATTCGATGATTTTTCATAATGTTATACATACATCAAATGACACGGAATATGTCAGTTATATAAAACAAATATTGAGTGGCTTTAATACGTGGAACATAAGGACTGTTCCGTTTCACTCGGCTTCGCCTCATGAAATGGAACAGTCCAAATTTTACCTTGCGATAATATTCCTCCCATTCCACTCTGAGCCACTCAATATTTGTATACTGACGTCTTGGGCCAAGACTAGGTCAAGCTTGCCTGCTGAGCAGAGATAATAATCTTGTAATGCACATTGATCTACATGTTGTAGCTACATGTGTACACAGACATGTGGCTGACAGACTAGGAAGTTTGGCTACAGCGAGGCCCAATTCCTCATCTTCTCCTATTTACAACAAATTGTTTGGACTTAACAAATATTGGAATGCCCGAACAAGTGATACACACTTGTCGTTTTTGCCTAATGGCCCCAATCCTTCTAAAACCAGGCGATTGCATCCATACCCACTGTTCATTGCCTTGGTGCCCTTCAAATGCTCCAGTAGAAATTTACAAATCCCTCATAAGGTGCTCTTTAAAGGCAGTGGACACTATTTATAATTATCATTCATCAGTCTTCTCACTTGGAGGATCTCAACATAATGCATAAAACAACCAACCTGTTTGAGCTCAATTAGTGCTCGTCCAAGTTAGGAGATAATAATGCATAAAACAACCAACCTGTTTGAGCTCAATTAGTGGTCGTCCAAGTTAGGAGATAATAATGCATAAAACAACCAACCTGTTTGAGCTCAATTAGTGGTCGTCCAAGTTAGGAGATAACATAATGCATAAAACAACCAACCTGTTTGAGCTCAATTAGTGGTCGTCCAAGTTAGGAGATAATAATGCATAAAACAACCAACCTGTTTGAGCTCAATTAGTGCTCGTCCAAGTTAGGAGATAATAATGCATAAAACAACCAACCTGTTTGAGCTCAATTAGTGCTCGTCCAAGTTAGGAGATAATAATGCATAAAACAACCAACCTGTTTGAGCTCAATTAGTGCTCGTCCAAGTTAGGAGATAATAATGCATAAAACAACCAACCTGTTTGAGCTCAATTAGTGGTCGTCCAAGTTAGGAGATAATAATGCATAAAACAACCAACCTGTTTGAGCTCAATTAGTGGTCGTCCAAGTTAGGAGATAATAATGCATAAAACAACCAACCTGTTTGAGCTCAATTAGTGCTCGTCCAAGTTAGGAGATAATAATGCATAAAACAACCAACCTGTTTGAGCTCAATTAGTGGTCGTCCAAGTTAGGAGATAATAATGAAAGAAAAACACCCTTGTCACACGAAGTTGTGTGCTTTCAGATGCTTGATTTTGAGACCTCAAAATCAAATTCGTGGAAAACTACTTTTTGTGTAAAAACCACGTCACTTCAGAGGGAGCCGTTTCTCACAATGTTTTATACTATCAACAGCTCCCCATTGCTCATTACTGAGTAAGGTTTATGCTAATAATTATTTTGAGTTAATACCAATAGTGTCCACTGCCTTTAACAAGGAGAAAATGCCTTGGTGCCATTGCCCTTTCCAAAACAAAGCAAAAAAACTGCAATCCTTCACTTTGTTAGTTGGATAATGAAGGACTCGGAACTGTAAGGGCTACGAACAATGATGCGTACTATTACAATTATATTCAATGCTCCATTAATTTTAAAACATGCGCAGGTAGTTGTGCTTTACACATAGTGGATAATCGCTGAATTTCAATTACCACCAACAACGACGTACTACACATGGCATCACTCAGCGATCAATCATATATCAACCAGCAGCATTGTCACACCAACACAAAGAGCAGGACAATTGCATGGACAGGTATCAGTTTACAGAACACGCTAACAATCTGTTGACCACGAATAAATGAATAAAAATAAATTAAAAACTATAAATAGTACAAGGCCTGCATAATATACACGCCATACATACATACATCCGGTTCGGGCTTGAAACTTGCAAGTAGGCATATATATTAAAAAGTTGAGCACAAACTGTAAACAAATCGAACTCGGGCCCAATTCCACTGGGCACTTAAACCCAGAGGTCACAGGTTCAAATCCTGCTACAGAAAGAACTTGTTTCTAAATTTCAACCCCAAAATTAATTTAGAATTACTTAGTCAGCTTCCTTTGTGGTATATTATCTGATAAATGACATGAACTGTGTCGAACAGTTGTAGGTTATAGTGTAAACCTGCGCGACATAGAGTGCATCAAGTATACAAAGCTAATAAAATATTAAAATAGAAATATCTGTGACGTGGGAAACACAAAATAGCATGTGTGATTTTGTCATTAACCTCAGTTATTTCCATCTATTTCCATCAAGGTCACACAGTCTTGTTCCCCTCTGGAGAGAAACTATCTCGTCAAAATTCCATTTATTTCTAGGAAATCAAGCTCCCAAGAACGGGACAAACACCTGAGCAAATGGTGAAAGAAAAACATTAGACCATAGAGAAAGGATCTCTTAAGAGTGTATAATGCTTCAAAACCATCAACCCCAAAGAAAAAAAAAAACATCTTTCTTAATTGGACATCCATGGTTTATCCTGTCACAAGTCACAAGCCACAGACTAACACCCAACGTGTTTTCCCAGGTCAGTAAGCTCTAATTCAGTCAACAATACCACCCTCTTCACAACTCATGCGTCTACTTCTTGGAATCCTAGTCCCGATTTAGACACGAATCCCAGACAAACATCAATTGAAACTGTAGATCAAGTTATGTATGGGTTCCCTCACTGTACAAAAACTGCTAGTGCTGGGGGGGGGGGGGGGGGGGGGATGTTGCCTGACGCGAATTCTTAATTTGCTCGATGTTTTTGTTTGTAACTCTCAAAGGGACAAGTTGTTGATGTGAAAGCGTAATGAAACGAGATGATCTGCCTACGCTAGTAATCACTACGCGAATAACAAACCAGGTCGTCAGAGAACTTAAGTGTATGCGGACAGCATCACAGGTTTACTGCGTCAGAGAATGAGATATAACCGGCAACATTGTATTAGACAGTTTTCTTACTGGTTGGCCAAATTAATGAGGGAAAAACAAATGTTAACTAGGGTCAAGGAACTTCTGCGGTTTCTTCTAAATGGGATGTAAGACTGAAATTTCTCTAATTTGTTTTGCACAGTTGGAATGTTATTCGTCATAAGACATATAAATATACCTCTTTCAAGAATGTATTCATGCATCTGTTTTGAAAAGGACAGTGTTTTTTTTATTAATTTCATGGTCGGGTGAACTGAACACATAAACTTTCTCAAAGTGTTTTTAGATCTTCAAGTACAGTGTCTACGTACAAGATCAGTTACTTTTCATAAACTGAATATTTGCTTGAGTTCAGTCAGACAAAAACATATTTATATAAACTACAAGACACTGATCTTGAAAAATACACAAAAAGCTAAATTCATACCAGGATTGCCAACCCCCCCCCCAAAGAAAAAAATATAATAATAATTTAGCAATTTTTTTTTTATTCTTACACGTTTCAACTGGTTTCATTAAAGTTGCAGTCTGTTTTTTATCTGATTTGACCCGAAAATTTAGATTACTTATAATAATAATAAGATTCAGTTGATAAGGTTTCAAGGTGTTGCACAAAACGATAATTGGTACGTACACTGTATGCAGTTAATTAAAACTAACGAATCCCTGCATGGATCTTGACATTATTAGCCCACTTCAAGCCGTGTACAACTAATTTGGATTGTTACATGTACGTGCACATGCACTAGCCTTGGTGAGTGTGCGAACAAGAAAACAAAATCTGTTATGAAACAGCATCATGTGTCAAAATTCATCCTCAGAAAACAAACCTTTAAAAAACAGTCCAAAATGGGCCTGAATGAAACTCTTAAATGCAGTACATGAATTTTTTGTTATTACAAATCAAATGGGTCAATACAAATTGAAGGAGCCTACATTTAAAAAGTACATCATTTCTCAGACAGATGTAGGAACACTGTGTGTAGTTATTGTTGCATAGAATTGTGTGCTTTCAGATGCATGAGAAAGGCCTCATTCCTGAAACCTCTCTCAAATTTGATTTATTTTTTATTTTTTAAATGACCTTTGTCTTTAAAAAACTACATATTCAAATGGGGTTGTTTCTAACACTAATCAAGGAGGAAGCCTCCATGTACTTGTGGTTTTTACAAAGTAAGTTTTCATGGTCGATATTTTGTGGAGTATGTAGTTACAAAAAGGTTAAACCATGCTTTTATGGAAACAGACAGTGGTCATGTGTGGCCCCAGAAGAAAGGGCACTTCACGGAAATATTGGTTGCATCAAGTAGAAAGCCATGTCACCAGGTTATTTGAAGGTCATTTACAGTTCAGAGGTCAAGCGGTGAGGTTATGAAAGAGCACAGTAGAGGTACTTGGCATTGGACTGAAAACAACAGGACGTGCGCACATGTGCGCAATTACAGAAAAACAATTGTATTTCCTGGTAAAAAAAAAAAGAAGGAAAAGATAGTATCATCAAATAGCAGGAAGGATTCCACCATTTGTGTCAAAGAGGATATTTCCATTGAAACTGATTACGGTTGTCTTGAATTACTCAACAGGATTTATGAAATTGTGTTTGTTGCGGTTGGTATCACGGCCTATATTAAAGGGACAGTCAAAATTGTTCATGAAATTGTGTATGTTGCAATTAGTATCACGGCCAATATTAAAGGGACAGTCAAAATTGATCATGAAATTGTGTTCATTGGTGACTTGTATCATGGCCAATATTAAAGGGACAGTCAAAGTTATTTATGAAATTGTGTTCGTTACGATTGGTATAACGACCAATATTAATAGGACAGTCAAAATTGTGCATGAAATTGTGTTTGTTGCGGTTGGTATCACGGCCAATATTAAAGGGACAGTCAAAATGGCTCATGGAATTGTGTTCGTTGCGGTTGTGTGCCAATATTAAAGGGACAGTCATTGAAGCACTCAGAGAGATTTTGTACGGACAGTCAAGGAGATGTTAAACAGCTACCTGAGAGGAATGTTTTCAACAGAAATGGTATTTTTACTTGTTTATAATGCACTTGTTCACCATTTTAATGAAATTTTGATATGTGTACACTTCTGAACTTTTCGTAATTATCGATTAAAAAATCAGGCCCCTACCTAAGGTTTTTGAAAAACTAAAAACACTTCTGCCGTTGAGAGCGGGTGTCAAAGGACAATGCCGCTGACGTCATTTGTGGGAGTTTGCTTTGTTATTACATCCACGCTGCAACAAAGCGGCTTTATCTACTTATGAGGTTTTGAGAGTGATTACGTAACGGGGCTTTTCGCAAATCTCGCAGAAAAGCTTTGGACAAGGGCATACAAAATGATTGTTTTTTTACACAATTGAAACCTATCATTTATAATCATATGACTCGATTTCCTTATTCATCGAAAACATTTTAAGTGGAATTCAGCAAAGTTCACGACTTGACATTTTCGTTCAAGCAGGTCTTTAAGAATTACATTCTACATAGGGAAGCAGTTTCCGAATTTATGGAGATTTTCAAATTTGTTCATCTACATAAGACAACTGATTACACTGCTACTTGCTGAAAGTAACAGCAAGAATCTATCACAGTATCGAAAACATCCACGTTTAGTGAGGTGACATCGGGTACCAACACCATCTCTAGACCGCAGCATCCACAAATGGACACTAACCCTCAGAAACCTGACTGACAATTCATGCATGAATCATTTCTCAGATTCAAATGTTTCTAGAAGAAAAATAAATCGGCAACCATATATTACATTTACGTGAATCCTTTCTCAAAATAGTTTACACTCTCAACAGCTGAAGTGCTTCTCAACAAATCACAGCCATTTATGTTTCTAGTATTTAGCAACCTTTGACCCTTTCTTTACTAAGAATCCTAAGTGAATACAACAGGGGTTGTATGTGAGTAATACAAGTCTGAGTGATATTCCGTTGTACGACAATGAACACAGATGACAATGTCTACCTTTTTACTTCAGTGTAGACATTGTATTGGCTTAATAGATTCTACGTGTAGAGAGGAGTAGATTATAAAAAGAAGCGATTGGAAACGAATATCATTGTTTTCTCCCAGTAAAATTTGAGTAAAACAAAACCCCAAGTATTCAGTTTATCCAAATTAGGGCCTACACACTACACATGTAGGTGCCTACAATAAACCTACAGTACGATGTGAAAACAATGAAAGTCAACTTTAATGCTAGTCAAATACGCCTATGTTGTGCCTGTTCACATCAGGCTTATTTTGATAGTGGCAATCAAAATAAGCATCAGTAATTTTAGGGTTTCTGAAATGCTATGTTCTTAACTTTGACAGTATCACAGACGGAACTATTTCTCCAGAAGATTGGTACATTTTAAAACTTTGTATTACACATATCAGTCAGATCACAGTGACAGTGACACGGGACATGTATTTTACTGGAAAATGACTAACACCAATCATTGTTTTCAGTGAACTTGCAAATACAAAAATTCAATTCAATGGTCTTTAAAAAAAACCATATCCTTGTGTCCAAAAGCCAAGGTTGTTACTCTTCCTAACAGAACACAGATTTGTTGCGGACATTTTGAATTCCTGGTTGAGGGGGCTGAAACATCAACATTCCAGTAGGGGCGAGTTTCCCAGAGTACAAGTGCATGTAACACTGACAGTCAGGAGTTTCAGGACATCCCCCCCCCCATTCAGCCTTCAGCTGTGAACCCATCAAGCATCCCTGGCAACATTCCAGCTGCCTTCATTTCCTGGTATAAGGACCAGTGCTGACTTGGAAATCACTTGTTGTGGTTGGTTTAGGGATCTTAATAGGCACCCTCCATGGGAAAGGAGAGTCTTGGGTCAGTTGAATTTAAGAGCAGAGGCTTAAAGGGTGCTGAACATAAGTGTTATCCCTAAATTATTTCAGTGCTCGCTTTTCTTTTGCATATTAAAACTAAAATGCCCAGCTTTTTTCATGTACCTGTATGCACAAAAACTTGCTAAGCATTGAAAAGAATTGCTTAAAAAGAAACAGGTAACCAGCTAAATTTACATAACGTTTACATTGATGTGACTGGTGCCCCACCGATTTTTGCTTATTTCCTGTGATTGGCTTTATGGTGTGTTTTGTTGTGTGTTTGGTCGAGTGGTTAAAGGTACTGCACTTCAAGTCCTGGTTTGAGTTTGAGTCCTAGTTGTGGCACTTTTATCCATGAGCAAGTTCTAATTTGTTCTTCCGATGGCTAGGATTGGTAGTGTACACAAAAGAACCCAGAACACTGGAAGAGTAGCCTGGGTTAAACCCGGTGTTTCTGTTTCACATAGCAAGGACCCTTGTTTACAGGTTTCCTCAGGCTTGCAAGCTACAGTGATTTCAAAAGTTCACTTATGAGGCATCCTTGGTTTCACTACCAGAAGGATAAATAGGCCATCATGTAATACTTATACACATAAGTTATGAATTACAACCGTAATATTTCTTCATACTTTTTGATGTGTCATACTCTCAAACATGAGGTACAACGTGTACATTTCAAAAGTTTTTGGGTTCACAAAAATATCCTGCAGTTCCATTTTCCCGTTCTCGCGTCAAGGTGTGAGGGTCATTGCAGATAAAAAGATCTGAAACTACGACCACAATGATAGGAAGTAAGATGAAATGATGCCATTTCCACCTACTGGTAAACACCTGGAGCTAAATGTTTCAATGAGCTTCTGGGAACAGTATCCTATAAGCATTAAAGGGAATTCGGTAATTACTCAAAACAAATAATAACTTAAAAACTGACTTGGTAACAAGCTTTGGAGAGCTGTTCATAGTATAAAACATTGTGGAAAACGACTCCCTCTGAAGTAACATAGTTTTTGAGAAAGAGGTTATGCTACATGTAGGAAGTGTTTTATTCCTATCTGAAAGCACACAAATTCGTCCAACAAGCATTTTTCTTTCATCATTTTCTCGCAACTTCGATGACCGATTGAGCCCAAATTTTCACAGGCTAGTTATTTTATGCTTATGATTGGATACACCAAGTGAGAACACTGGTGGTCTTTGACAATTACCAAACGTGTGCCTTTAAAGAAATAGATGATATTTTTTTCCACTAGCCAGACATCAAAGGAATTAAACCGAAAAAGCTGAAATTTTCAACAACCTTTACGAATATCAGTGTCTCGTGAAATACCAGTTGATATTAAAAAATATAAACAAATAAACAAAATTGCAGCCCATTGGACTTCTTAAGAATACAACCAAATGCACCTCAATGAACACAACATGTACTTTTTGTACGTCAACACAGAATATACAAATGGAAACTTAACAGAGACGTAAATTAGAAAACAAAATTAAAACATTCCTGTTCTAAAAATAGACTTACATACGTTTCATTGGAACTGGGAATTTTCAAATAGACAGGAAAACATTTCAACATATTTGCAAGGAAAATCCCCTTCTATTCAATCAATGAGGAGTTACGTCACTCAACATAAATGATTGACGATTCAAAGTGCAGAATCAAGTCATGTGTTTATTTAATAACGAGGTCTCATAGAGCGCACAAATCCACAAAAGTGCTCAGGGCGCTATTACAGAGAAAAAGAAAGAAAAAAAGAACAGATTAAATACAAAAGAATGGATCTATTGACATGAAGTGTGTTTTGAGAGATGTTTTGAAAGAGTGAATGGAAGTGGATGTCTTGATGTGAAGAGGTAGTTGATTCCAGAGATGAGGTGCTGCAATAGAAAAAGATTTGTATTTGTTCTTTGTTAAGTGTGGCTCCAATTGTGTTCTAATTGTATTTTCCCCCCATTTTCATGAGGACTCGACATCTAATTGAAAATGAGTGGATCACAAAACTGAATTCAACTTTGCAGGGCAAGTTTAAAAACAATCACATCGTCAAAGCGTCATTGATGTGTTGTTCCCTTTCTTTTGCGACGTAAAATGCAGGCCAAAAATTATATTTGCGTGTTCCAAAAACACCTTATTTTTAGTGTTATCACAAACATTATTTTTTATATTTTTGCAATTTGTTTTCCTGTTGCAATTTCGCATAAAAATAAACATTTAACGTACTTATTTACAAACAATCACCAACATTTGCAAGCTTTCATTTATGTGTTCTCAGATACTTTGTTTATGTGGCGTCGAAAACAATAAAAAGTTCCCAACCACCTTGTTTTTGTGAAAAGTCAAAGCATTTTGTTATTGTACAATATGTGTTCACAAACACCTTTAATAAAAGAGTTTCTATTTTTGTCAAAAACAAGTCAAAAATTCTATTTATGTGTTCCTGAATACCTTGTTTTTGTGACGCAAAACAAGTCAAGGCTTTTTTTTGTTATATGTGCTCACAAACAACTTATTTTACATTTGAGCAATTTGTGTTCCTGTTACTCTCTTTCACCTTTAACACAAGCCTGGCGTACATTGTTTAGTAAAAAAACACCACAGGCTAGTAAAAACTACTTCTCAACTTGCCCTGTGGGCTACTAAAAACTGTGCGACCTACGTAATTAAAATGCTCACATTTTTTCCTTTTCAGACTAAAATAAATTTACAAAAATATTGATTGGGTGAGTGTTACTTTGTAAAAAAAAAAAAAACCCAAAACAAGGCATTAATGAAATTGTTGATAATAAGAATTCTATCTGAACCTTTCCAAATGAGTTTTTCATTCATCCAAAGCATTAATGCCCATTGTACAGTAGTCGTACCAAAGACCCATTGATTGTTTTCATCATGATAGGACAATGAATCCGTCAATTTCCAATCATCGTTACCCTTTGCAATCTCACTCTAATTAGTTGCCATCATAATTTATATCTTGGCTAGCATTACGTTCACGGTGTACAGAGGTGTGTGGGTGTTGCGTCTAGACAAAAGTAAAGTACACGTACATCTCATTAGGAAAAAGCACTGGTACCATGTCAGGTTTCTTTTGCAGAGGTGAAACCACAGGTGCGGCTCACTAAGACCACAAAATAACATCCAAGGTATCAAGAGAGAATGACTCATCTTAAGTAGAGTTACTGCAAGAACAAACAATTAACAACGAAACATCCCAAAGTTCCAGTTGGAAGTTGTGGAAGTAAAGAAAGGAGGTGTGGGAGGACGGAAGAAGTGATTTAAGAGGTTGATCTGAATATCTATCAATCATCATATAGAAAAACCACAAAGGAGACTGACTTGGTAAATCTTAAATATCCCATCTTCTCTCACACTCAACTGAAAACCAAGCTAGGTTGGTAGTAGTGTACTACAGATTTTGTTGGTGATTTTCAGAATATATAAATTCATACTGTTAAAATATGTAATATTAAAATCAAGAACAAATTTTATTCTATGTAAACTGCTCTTGTTTCACGCCCACAAATCTGTTAATGGACACATCTGTACAGGAAGTGACAAGAATTTTTTCTTGACATATTTTTGTCTCATTTCAATTCAAGAAAAACATTTTCAGCAGTGAATGTTTGTTTTAGGACTTGTGGTTTTTCCTCGTAAAAAGGAACAGGACTAAGATTGTGGCTATACAACCACCAAAACCAAGCACACATCAAGCATGACTCTAAAATCATTTGTTACCCAATTATTGCAATTCTAGTTCCCTTTTCACAATGTATGTTAAAACCAAGATGTAAAACACAAGTTCATTTATCTTATCTAAAAGAAGAATTGGAACTAACTAACTGAATTTAAAACACCATTTCTAAATTCATAAAAAGAGGAGTTTTTAAAAACATTTTAAACTGACAAATAACATGGCATCATTCGCAAGGCCGAACGACCACTTCACATTGAGGGATAATCTTAAATTATTTGGACTGTCAACCCAAATCAACTGTCACCAGGGGCACATTGTCACCTACTCCAGGGGCTGAAACAGGGTTACCCCTAGGTTGCAAATTTCTTAAAGGCAGTGGACACTATTGGTAGTTACTCAAAATACCTATTAACATAAAACCTTACTTGGTAACAAGTAATGGGCAGAGGTTGATAGTATAAAACATTGTGAGAAACGGCTCCCTCTGAAGTAATGTAGTTTTTGAGATACAAGTAATTTCTCACGAATTACATTTCGAGACCTCAGATTTAGAATTTGAGGTCTCAAAATCAAGCATATGAAGTGAAGGCACACAACTTTGTGTGATAAGGGTGTTTTTTCTTTCATTATTATCTCGCCATTTCGATGACCGATTGAGCTCAAATTTTCACAGGTTTGTTATTTTCTGCATATGTTGTCAGATACACCAAGTGAGATGACTGGTCTTTGACAATTACCAATAGTGTCTATAGTGTCTTTAAAGGATGCACATTGTACACATTATTTGCATAGATTACATGTTTATAGTTTTCTACTTACCTACAACAGGTACATGTACACATAAATTTACATATTGTGTAATAGGGCCTTCAACAACATTAAAGGAAGTACAAAAAGAACTGGCTCCCTTAGAGCCAGCCAAGGATGGCAACTTTCCAGTCTTCTTCCACATTACAATCCCTCAATCAAGAAAGGTCAGACAGAGTAAAAATGCCCCACTTACAAAAAATATGCACAACACTTTACTCAATGTACTATAAATAAGCATGTGAAACTAATTCAACCACAGCCGAGTTCTTCAAACACAACATTGAGCGAAACATACACAATAGGGGTTGGGGGGGCTCACCATTGATAACAGCCATTTTGCTCTTACACAGTTATCTCTGAGTTGAATGGTTTCGTAAACACTATAACCACTTTGTTCCAGTGGTTCCAGGAAGTCAATAGGAGTTGGTCACATGACTTGGTTTCTTTGATGTGCTGCTGTATGGCCTGATAATACTGGGGCTTATAACATGAGAGAGGGGTGATCGCAGACTGTCCCCTAGCCTCCAGAAAATAAGCCAAGGTTGTTGCTTTTTGTTGATACTGTATTATGTACATATTATGTGTTTGCTAAAGCCGAGACACCATGTTATGTATCAGCTCCAAACACACTGTACAGTACCTCTGTTTGTACTTTAACCCATGGAGGAAACATGTTTAAACATAGTGTACATTAATGTACTAAATTCAGTTGCAGTTTTACATTTTGTTGTCTAGGTAAAAAAAGGCAAAGTAAACAAAAATTATAGTCAGTTGACGATACCTGCCCTCATCCATATTTAGAAACTGCATCCTTTTTTTCCAGTGTTTTTTTAACAAGCAGAAACAGTTAAAAGTTGTCATCCACTTTCACAAGTACCCCTACATACCTGGTAGAGTGTTACATAACAATGTACCTCCAACACATAAGTCAAAACCTGCATGCAAATCCAAAACTGAAACATAGACAGAGACCAAAACTAATACTAAAATCAAAAATGAAAAAAGAACAACTAAGACCAGAATGAAAAAATGTGAGACAGAGACCTGACCTCCCAAAACAAAAAACAAACACCTTAAAGTTACCAAATAAAAAGTGAAGCAAGAAAGGCAAACAAGAGGCTAGATGTACTGAGACATTTCATCATCTTCTTAGTGACAACTCTAAGCAGGTTTTTTCGGCCATTTTCTCAGCAAGTTGTATTCAGCTGAACCGTTCACACTCAGGTGACTTTTATAATATCCTCTCTTCATACATGTAAATGAGAATTACATTGACAAAACCAAACGATGACCCTACCTTTATAAGAGGCCCTTCAATTTCAACACTTCTTACTATTTTTCCTGGCAATTTTCCATGGGTATGTTAAGTACATTCTATTTTAGATATAGAGAGAGCAAACTGTTTACATGAGCAGTCTGAGAGTGGACTTCCAGCTGCTGCAAATGTCCAAGGTTTTTTTTACATCATGGTCTTAACATGTGTCTCAATCAGTTGTTATAAAACATAAAACAAAACAGCCAACTGCATTTGGCAAACTCATCTGACACTTGTGTGTGTAAGTTTGGACTTACTCTGTGAGAATAACCCAAACAGATTCAGTCTCTTAAGAGAAGTCTCCTGAATTCTGAAAACTCGGCGATAGTAGATAGCATATAAAGCAAGACAGTTCTGTAAAGAACAACATCTACCTGCCTGACAAATAGATACACACTTGTCATTACCGCAAACCAATATTGATACCTCACCATTCAATGCCTCAAATCCTGTAAATCATTCATTCTTTTTATTCTAATAAGAATTTTTTCTAAACTTGGGTTGAGTTCATTCAAATTGTAAACTCGGGAAAACCCAACGAGAATGCAACACCCCCCCCCCCCCAACGTTACAAAATGATATCCAAATAATGGGACACAAAAGCCATCCATAATAAACAGGATCGGGTTGACGACTTTCCTTCAACACTCAAAAGGACTTCCTGAAGGTAAATCTGTAAAGCATGGACGCACGCAACATTTACATAGACCGATCCTGGTTGAATTCTAAGAATCTATGCACTCCTACACCACACTCAGAATTGACAATATTGTTGTTTGACTGTAGTACTTATGTGTTACTGTTATAGTGTACAGTGAGTAGTGTGTCTGCTATGCTCAGCCAAGGTTTTACCATAAGGGCAAGGTTTTTACCACATTACTCAGGTCACTAGTCAGATCATTGTGCTATTTTAATAGATATTGTAGCTCTAACGTACAAAAGTTCATGGAAAATTACTTTTGGTTTGGTGCAATAACACAGTGACAGAAACCCCCAAACTATACAAAATACATTCCACTTCATGACCCAGAGTCCTTACACAAAACAAGCTTAAAAGTTCACACAAACACATACTCGTGTACTTACCCTTACAGCAATAATAACAGAATCCCAATACAGATAATTATCCATTCCACTTTCCACATCGACTTTAATACTGGGTGCACAGAAAAGCCAGTCTGGCCATGGGAAGTTCAAACCGAAAAGGTAGTGAAGCCTTTTTTGAGTGCCCTATTTCATACTGAACCAAACCACTGTAGGCTACGCATTAATATGGTCACATTAACTCTGCTATGGTCTTCATAACACTACGTCAATGGGTGAAATAGAGCCTGGTACAGTTCTGAGAATCAGACCTGCCAATGATGCAGATGTCGGCCAGGAGGGAATAATGCCAGTGTATGGATCAACGTTGGTCTATACTTGTTTTGCAGTCGAGCAAGCAAACAGCCACAATTGGCTGGGGGTGTTATTGTGTTTTAAAGTCACCTCCCAATAAATGCACAATTTTCATCAGGTCGGTTACACCAGCTTAAAAGTGACTACTACGGTCACCTGCTTAGTCAAGCCTTTAAATAAACCTATAGAACATAGTAAAATGCACAATTTGAAGTGTTATTGGTTGGGTCAAACTCTAAGTTTGATTTCTCTAATCTACCAAACAATATATACTACAGAGAGTTCCCACTAATAATGGTACAATTGTAAGAAGCGACATCATTTGCATACATTTGCAATCAATTTTGCACAACGATCTCGGAGACATTTAAAATTACTTTTATTGGATAAATTTTTCAAAATCAAGGACATTTTGTTCATCAGAACATGGAAAGATTTGTTTACTTTCAGGGAACTTACAACAGAAAAGGGAGAGCTGCGGCTCTGTGTACAAATTACATTTAATTATTGTTGCAAAAGTACAAATTTGCCATGAAATATAAGAAAATAAATTAAAAAAAACAACAAAGAAACCTGAGAATAACACTTGAAATTTGTTTCCGGTTATTTGTAAACAAGTAGGGATTTTGCCACAAGTAGGGATTTTTCCACGATTATTGGTTGCACAAATTTGGCATAATTGGCAAATGGGGTTTCTGGAAAATAAGCTACATGTAATAAACCTTACACCAAGTTTTAATTCGAATTAAGGATAATTGTGCATTACAACTAGTAAACAAATTAGAAGTGTAATAATAAAACAATTCTTTACAGGTGTATATGTATACAATGTATTTGGTTTAAACAAATTTGTATAAATATTAATAGAGTTTAAACAGGAGATTTGATTTCATTAAAAAAAAAAAAAAATCATTCACGTTTTATTCTTGTTTCCGATCCATGGGAGAATATGTACCTTTTAAGTCTGTTGGGCAGTTACAAATGTAAGTCATGAGGTATACTATTAAAAAAAAATATACTCCCTAAAAAATCGAAAAACAAAATATCTTACTATCTCTTGCTTTCTGTCAATGAACATATGTCACGTATTGCATTATGTTATGCAAATCAAACCGAAACTGCTTTCGTTCCCAACTCTACGTGCAGTGCAGATGTAATGTATTATGAGAATTGATAATCTTTGGGGTCAAATTAAAACAATAGTTTGCCGACCACACAAATCTTTACTTCAAAATCCCCCTCAAAATGATAACAAATCTAGCAGGAAGTTGATCAAGTTAAGTGAGTTTCACGTGATGACCTGAGCTTTCCCTTTGGTGTAGTTGGCGGTTTTATCTTTCATTTTTAATTTAGTTTTACAATAAAGAACTTTGGAAAAGTAGTGTTTCAACTATTTCAGTGCCTGCTTTTTATTTTGCGTTTTGAACTTTAATGCCCATTTATTTTTTTTTAGATTTGCAAAATTGTGTAGAATAAAATTGTGAAACATATTGTCAACCCAAAGTCAGAATTATTTATTGAGTGATAATGCCCTCTTGTTATAACACGTCTTACGACTGACGGACTTTCTATAAAATAGATTGTACATGTACGATAATTGCACTTTCGGAATACATAAAATACACATACATGTATCATCGTACACGACCTTGGCAAAAAAAGAGTTAAAATTTAATCCTGAATTTTTTAAGACTATTACAGGCTGGTTGCTTACTTTTTGAAAGGGCAAGGACATCAAAGCATTTTCTCCTTGGTAAAGAAGACCTTTATGAAGAAATTGTGAATTACTATTTGAAAGCTTCAAGGAACACAAAGGCAACAAAAGCTATTTTCTTTTCGGTCAAGAGTACCTCTATTAGGAAATTGCATTGTTCTAGTGGAACATTTCATGGAGCACCAAGAAAATGACACGGGGCAATGGAGGCAATTTCATCATTTGCCCATCTTTGGGGATACTGGTTTAACAAAAGGGCAAGCCTACATTTGAATATTATTCAGAGGTTGAAAATGCCATAAGCCTGCTAGCTGCGGACTACCAGATTTACAGCCGGGCTACTCATTTTTTAAGTTTGATAGCCCAGCGGGCTAGTGAACTGTCCTGATGGTAATGTCAAATGAAATACTTTTGGTGACCAATTTGTGCCGTGACTCAAGTCGAATGTGTTTTTAGGGCCACCAAAATTTCCTCAGGGCTACTAAAAATTCTTGGTTACTAACCCTGCTGCCTACCATGAAAGAACACTTAATGTTGACCCCTGATTGCTGATCAACTGTCAACTGTTATTACAGTACATTTATCCCTACATGTACAATGAAACTGATTACATGTCATGGGTAATCCACATGTCTGCATTGCATTTAGTTAAATTAAACACTTCTGCATCATTTCTCTAAACCCATTTCGTTTCGTTTGAGGATTCCTTGGTTTTCTTAGAATCAATGCAAGGTATTGAATAATTCAAATTCATGTGGATGTTTAGAATCATAGAGTGCACTAAATATGAGGCCATCGTATAAGTGACCAGTGCGACTAGTGTCAAAGTTGTGCCAGTCACAACTACCAATTTTCAACTACTTGATAAACCTACGCAGTCACAGGAGAGATTAGTGTCAAAGTCGTGACTAATTTTACTAATCACCCTGCCATCTATTTCACAAAACTCTTCCTAACTTAAGACTAATGACTAATCTTAGGACGTGTAGGACAAGTCTCAACCTGCACTGTAGCATGCAGACCTTAAGTGGTATTTTGTCAAAATAAAGCTTTTGTCACTATGTGTTTTGATGTGTGGAATATGAATAAACAATTAACTAAGGTTTAAAAAAAATAGCTTCCATGTTATTTACAAATTTGAAAAAAGGGCCGACCCGAGAGGGCGCTGTTCGTGACGTCAATCGAGGCACGATGAATCGATGCAGTGCCAACACAACATAGTGACACTTGGCGCAAGCTAAAAATATGTCCTCAAAGTTGAAACAATACCTGAATTTGTTTACGTTAGGCAAATGCTCCTTTAAGTTCGTTACGTCTTTCAGGTACCTTCTTCGACTTCCCCACTAGCTGGAAAAATTATTGGGATGGCGTCATGCTTTAGAAAAGAACTTTTCTCTTCATGTCAAAATATGAAGTGTATTCCGGATTCTCAAAGCACGACGGCTCAAAGTGTTTGCTGCACAGCGCTGGAAAAGACGTCGGACCGGACAACTTGGCAAACTGACCAGCAGCAATACACCTGGTCGATATTGCCCGTACGTATGTTCGATCGAGGCAAAGTCTTCCTCGATTGACGTCACAAAAGGGGTAGGCGGAGTCACCCCCAACACAACTTTATTTATTTTTTTAAACATATAAATTGTTAAAAACAATTACTCAAAAAAATTATTTTATTGTTCATGAACATGTACTCTAATGTTTGAAGAAAAAACAAATCTATTTCAAGGTGCCTTTAAGATTAAGTACCTAAATCGAGATAAAACGAGTCCGAACTCTTTGTGAAATCGACCCCAGGCCTACTAAATATGCACACTTGACTTGCATTTAACTCTGCAGGTAACACATCTTGCTAAGTTCACTCACAAACAATTTCACCAGACTGTTGTTTAAGCTTGGCACTTTAAGTTCTAAATCTGAATTTGTTTTAATTTACAGATTCAATACAATGACTTGCACCAAAGCCTGCTTGGGCCGGTTTACATACACTATGTGTACGCTTCCTGCCAATGCGAATGCAAAACAAATCTTGACGTCACAGATTTGCAGTGAATAATTTGCAACAGTTGAAACTGTGCTCAACTCCTGCAACATTTGCTGCAAAAACAGCCATGTGTCGTCAAAATTTGCAGGAAGTATGAACCGGGCTTTAGGACTGTACATGTCCATACACATCCAAACAAACACTACCTGCTACTGTCAGAACAAGTTAAAATATGCTCACATTATCCCCGCTTGGACAATGTTCAAAGAACAAATTAAAATATTGACCAAATTCACCTGACATCATTATCACAATCTGGGTTGAGCAGTTTTGAGAGTCACTGGAACGGTGCGCCATACAATGTAACCCACATTTTTAGTAACGCTGCATGACCCACTTTCCCACTGTGCAATTTGACTCCCAAAATGGTAAATATGGCAGACCGAGTGCATTGATGCAAGGTGTTGTAACATTACATTGTAGTGAGCTGTTGCTACTGACAAAAATCTAAGTAAATTATGTGCTGAGAAGAGATGGCAAAATTGCAGCTAAACATGCCTACAGGCTTCGTTTTTGAAAGGGTAAGAGCACCAAGGCATTTTCTTTTTAGTAAAGGGCACTTCAAGGGCACCAAGGCAATAACCAGGGGGCATGGAGGCATTCGCCTTTGATGACTCCGAGAGGTATCAGGCCTGGCTAAACATATCAAATACTTTTTAGTCTTCGCTACATTTCAGAAACGGGGCTTGCAATTCACAATTTATATTTCCATTATTTGTTTTAAGGTGGAGTACATAAAAGATGCACGACACACCCCCTGTTACAGACACCACGCACAACCCATATCAAAAGGCTGGGTTTGGCCCAGTCGCTGAGAATTCGGTGAAAAACAGGAAACTCTTTGCACTTCCAACAGACGTCATGCAGTTGTGAAACAAGCGTAGATTTTGCGTCATCACCAAAACTACCAAACAAACAAAGGATCAGACAGCTTTTGTTTTCCCCTGTCACCGGAAAGCTATCATTGTGTTTCATGTGTTTTGAGTATTGAACTGGAAGTGTTGGTTTCCTTTCTGTAAGTACTGGTCAGGTTTGTACATGTGTGCGTCCCACTTTCACTGCAGGACAGCCCTGGAAATAAGCTGTACTCCACATGGAAGTGACAGAGTGGGAGATGGGGGTACAATGCCCCCCCCCCCCCTTTCTCCCCTGATGGGAGCCCCTCTCCCCCCAAAAGTTCCAACAAAACATGGTAAATGTATACCAAGAAAATGCAGGCCTGGATTTTCATCTTTGAACATGTTGAAAGGGCAAGGCCATTTTCATTTTGAAAAGGGCACTTCCATTGGGAAATCTTAAAGGAACACGTTGCCTTGGATCGGACAAGTTGGTCCATAAAAATCGTTTGTAACCGTTTTTATAAAATGCAAAAGGTTAGAAAGATGTTTTAAAAGTAGAATACAATGATCCACGCAAATATGCCTCGAAATTGCGTGGTTTTACTTTTACTTTGCGAACTAACAAGGTCGGCCATTTATGGGAGTAAAAAATTTGACTCCCATAAATGGCCGACCGTGTTAGTCAACGAGGTAATAGGAAAACCGTAAAATTTCGAGGCATGTTTTTGTGGATCATTGTATTCTACTTTTACAACATCTTTCTACCCATGCATTTTAGAACAAACGGTTACCAACGCTTTTTATGGACCAACTCGACCGATCCAATGCAACTATGGGAAACTTTGAAGGGGCACCAGGGCCAAGACATAGCCGATTCCAGGGGCAACAAAGGCCACTGGCATCTGTGGGCTGCATGTAACTACAGGTCTGGGATGGCATTAGTAACCCCTGGAGTTACAGATTTCAAGAAGCTTCTGGGAACAGTGATCGTGCTAGACAAGTAGATCAGCAGCATATTAATTTTTCTATCTGAAGTTCTGAAAAGCCTCCCTTAAAATATAGACTAATAAAAAAGCTGATGAACTGGTGAAAACGGCAGGCTAAGTGGCCTGGGCCCAATTTCACAAAGCCTGTAAACACAAAAACTTGCGAAGCACCAAAAACTTGTTCTTAGCAAAAAATAGGATACAAGCCAGAACACTGTACAGTTACCATTGCTGTGACCGATACCTCGGTCCTTTTTTGCTTCAAGCCAAGAAATTTGCTAAGCACAATCGTCTACTTACCGTAATTTTCGGATTATAAACCGCGGTTTATATGTTGATTTTGACATTTTTTTGAACTCCTGCGGTTTATTCTCCGGGCGGCTTGTAAGCCGACGTATAAATATTTAAGAGAAAAACGGCATTTTTAAAAAGAAAGATCGTTTGTAAAATATTCTAAATAATGTTTTTTTTTTCTTAAACGAGAACAAAAACCTGCCTGTGTGATGACAAAAACCTGTTGAAAATCCCACCACAATTGTATTCCATGTTTCCTTTGTAAAACGTTTAACAGCCGCCCTCAGCTAGCTAGCTCCCCCCGCTCAGCGCAACTCGGGTTAGACTAGACTGGTGCCCGTCTATTTATCCTAGCGATCTCTACATGCTGGCGTCAGACATTCAAGCTATACTCGTGTCTCAGCGAAATAGACTCGTCCCCTGTCTATTTTTCCCACGATCTTTATATACTGACGTCAGACATCCGCTACACTCGTGTCAGCCAGCGGTTTCTTCAGCTCAACCACGCACACCGCAACAGCAGAATGGTGAATGGACGTACGCAAAGAGCTATGCCGCTCCGGGGGATCAAACAAAACGTTTCCAACCTGCCCTGATTGTTGAGTCCAGTAACATTGGGAATTTTATTTCCAGGCGGCGCAAATGCGAGGGCGTAGCGCAACCCGTCGGCGAACATCGCTCAGTACGGTGCAGCCAACATCTGTTGTGCAATCTCGAGATTGAGCAGCGCAATTAACAGATTGCTAGCTTTACGAACTCGCATGTGTGTACATGTGCTTAATGTGCACGCCGGATGAAACATTACTGCATACACACACGCTACGTCCATCCGCCCGTCCGTCGTTGCAATAATCTGTTGTGTGGATCCTCGTTGTGGGACTACAATAAAAGGGAGGGAGAAACACCGGCCAACCAAAAAAAAAAAAACCCAAAAAGAATGCTATCCTATAATAGATCATTTCAATTACGATCAATAGTGTAAACTTTAATACATTTCCACTTTAATTACGACGCAACTCCACGCTGCGGCCAACTATACAAGACTGAGTGATGTGCCGCCCGCCTGTCACTGCACATCGCCACAAGGGGACCGCAAACAAGCACGGCCCCTATGTGTTCACGCATGCGGTGATTGGCCGTTTGATGATTGGCCGTTGTTGATTGGCCGGTGATAGTTCCATTCATAAAATCTTGGCTAGACTTCGGACGGATCGAGTAGAGCGGCTGCCCATTGTACAACGGGGAGCTTGAACGTCTGACCCACGCTTTGAGGCTCGGGGCCCAGTCTAATCAAACGTGAACAACTTTTGTCAACAGAGGGCGATGCGATGCAGGGCAAAGTTCAACTATTTCTCGGTGTGCGTTGTAGACCGATCTTTGATTCACGGAGATTGTTGCCAAAGAAGTTCACAAAACATATGGTCAACACAACCGATCATCAAATCGCAAATTCTTGAAAAGGGTTGTTGATGGAAACAAAATATAACTCAGGACTGATAGTGTGAGATAAAAAATCACCCGTAACGCGGCAGGTTTGCGTACTTCACTTCCGTGTTTTGAGGTTAGTTTTTTCATGTCTTTTTTTTATTTTGATCGCGGTTTATACGCCGCGCGGCATATACGCCGACATCTAAATATTTTTTTGTATATTTTGAGGAAGTGCGGTTTATACGCCGCGCGGTTTATAATCCGAAAATTACGGTACTTGTAAACGGCTTTGTGAAACTAGGCCAGGCTAATCGCTGACTAATCACTGATGAGGAACCTGTTGATCCCTTCCATACTAAACATTTGGTGTAATGTTTTCATCTAGAGCAGCTAAGGTCAAACAATGGAAATATGCAGATGTGGTTAATAAGTTCTGTCAACTGATGATGAACGGGTCTTCTATTGACCTCAGTGAGGGCGCTGTGTTTGAACTTGGAACGGACATTGCACAAGAGTTGTAATAATATTGTGATGATTAATTATGCCTGTCCCCTCGAAAAAATGTTTTACCTGGTATTGGCCTTGGTGCCTCTTCAAAAGTTTCTAATTGACTTTAAAATTTTGGAAGTGCATTGTGAAAAATGAAAATGGCCCTGCTCTTTTTCAAATTTAAACTCCAGGCCTGCAAAAAAAAAACCAAGTTCCTAAGTTCTTCATTTAGTGTGAAATGGAAATGACATAAATTACTTCACATTGTTACAAAAATGTAAAATCAAAGATCTGTAACCTACATGACCTTTTGGCATTGATGCTTTGTAGTGATTCAAAGTACAAAGCACTACAGTTAAATAATTAAGTTCTAAAAATCAAAACATAGAAACATAAATACTGCATAAATGAAACAGTAATTTCCATGGCAACATGTTCCATCTTCCGTCTCTCTGAGATTTCCGCCAATTATTGTCTACAATTAGAGCAAAAAAGGCTTGGTTTGAGAATCAATTTAACCAGATTATCTAAGTTTTAACTTGGCAAACAAAACACTAACAAAGTTATTTCATTGACATGTTAACTTATTCAGTGATTTTTAATCACTCTCTGAAATCTGAAATTACATAGCGTCTTATAAAAAATATCACATTGCGAACATTTGATTATCTCCATAAAACCTGTGTTGTTCCTACATGTACATTTAATGGATTTTTCAAGCGCTGTGTTCCAATCTATTGTCCTCACAGACAATTTCAGAACATAAGTCGTTCCAACAGGCAAAACATAACTTTGTGTGCACGCAACACTGTGGTGTGGGTAAGGTACCGTACATGTACTTCAATTTACAGTCAGATTGTATAGTGCCCCCCCTGTATTTTTTGAGACCTTGATTTACAAATATAATTTCAGATTACATTATTGATACATTATTATAATCTGTAATCTCTCTGCTGTGGAGAAGTGGGAATAGAATGACGTTTTGAAAATGATTTGTAAACGCTTTATACAAAGTCTATTGGGAGAGGATGGAGAGCTGAAGTTAAAAAAAAGTTAGAAATTGGTTGGGTGATAAATAAAACCCTTTCACGATAAAGAACGTACAAACGAAAAGTACAAATCTTTTTTAAAACTTAAATCCCACACAATGCATTGCAATTTCACGATTCCAGAGTGAACAGATCCCCGCTGCTACATAGCAAAAGTCACTGAATATAACAGTAACACCCTGTCCGTTTGATAAAGTGATTTCACTCCTGGAATTACACACAGGTCACAGAACCATGGCCTCCGTTGCCCCTGGTCTTGGCCCTCTTATTGTCCTTTCAAAACTTTCACATCGCCATTGACTTAAAACTATTTCAAATGGAAGTTATAGTGCCCTATGCAAAATGAAAATGACTTTGCCCTTTTAAAAGATGAAATTCCAGGCCTGTTCATCATTCGCTTTAACAGAAACTTGGGATAACTTTCCGTATGGCGCCACCACTTTTTCACTCATTTTTACAAAAAGGGATATATCAATCGGGTAAATTAGATACTATATTAATTCATATCGAATGAAAAAGTGGTGGCGCCATACAGAAACTTTTCCGAAACTTACCGTTATGGAAATGTTTCTGTATGGCGCCACCAGTTTTTTACTGTATGAAAAAGATGAACTGATGGGCGATAATGTCAAAATTAAAAAAAAAGGAATCTAGCGCCCCAGTCACTGGGTCTACTCGAGATTTGTAAAATTTAGTGAAAGTGGTGGCGCCACGGAGAGTCCACTGTTACGTTAGTGTAATATCATTCTTACCACAAAGCTTTTTTCTCAATCTGCTTGATATCGTCTTCCTGTATCCTGTTTGAATGTTGTTGCGTGTCTTCACCAAGCAGAAGTTGCTGTCTGGCAGCAGCCATTTTCCTGAACAGCCCACAACATGACCGCACGGTATGCCATTTGGAGAAGGCTAAAAATTAGTCAGTTGTTTGTAAAGGCAGTTGAACTATCCTTCAAGAAAATCCAGTAATGAACAAAATCCGTAACTCATGCTGCATTTCGACATGACTCAAAAAGATACAATAACTAAGTAAACGACACGAATAACGTGTGCGTGTGTATTAAATGTGGATATGGTGACAATTCTCAAAACGTTCAGCAACGATCATGAGAAACTGTGATTCACCGACACACTCGCAACCAACCTTCTGCTCTTCCCGGAAAACGAAGCTCCACTGGGCTGCTATTTCTGGATAACCCGGTGCTCGATTATCAGAAGGAAATTTGACCCACACTCATGTTGAAAGTGAATGGAAAACAGGCCGGAAGTGTTGAGTTGAAAGCTTGCTAAGGCATTGCATGATTGCATGGTTCGAGGTGGTGGCCATTCAGATTATCAATACGGGTACCCGACCGTAATAGTAAAATACGTAATAAACGAGTGATGACGTACGTGACAGGCTACCAGTACGTTAGTAAAGTTAAACAAAATGTAGGACGAGGTCACGAGAAAAGGTCAATTTCTTTTGCGCGAGTTATTGGCCTACATCGGCGAATTTAAGCTCATTCGTTGTTTTTTTGCACAATGTTTGAACTTGTTGTTGTTGTGCATAGCTGTTGAAGAAAGTATCTTTCACCCCGAGTGCTGGACATGTGTGGACGTGCACGCTGAAAGTTCAACCGGGTACTGGCATTGCCATCATTGGGACTGCTGAGCCGTAGCTGTTCTCATCAATGAATTGAGTAGTTGTACCATGGTACTGTTTTTGTCAACAAACAAAAACGTGATGTGAGCAAGCAAGTTTGCTGGCTTGAGCATGTGTTTCTTACGAAAAGGCAAACAAAATGTCGTTGCAAGAGTAGCAGCATAGAGCAAGGAACAGTGGTAGCAGGGTGTAGATTTAAAAGGTATTTTTAGACTTGAACTGTAGCCTATGTTGATGTTGGCCTAACTTCATACTTGTAATTTTTTTATTATCATTTGACAGCAGCAGCATGATTTAGGCCTATTTTTTATAAAAAATAAACATCAACACCCCTAATCAAAACAATACAAAGTTCAACAACAACAACAACAAATCATATATTTATTAGACCCAGTGACTGGGGGCTACATTCCTTGTTTCGAAATTTTAACATTATCGAATATCGGTCATCTAGATTCCTTTTTTTTATTTGGACATATATAATCGGTCATTGAGCTGACCGATAATGTAAAAATTTCGAGAAAAAAAAGGAATCTAGTGCACCAGTCACTGGGTCTGTTATTATAAATCAAAAATTAATCTCAGTTTTTTATAAAATGATTTATTTAAAAAAAAATGTTTATAGTAAAAAACGTATGAATGCTTTTGTTAGACTGAAGTTCTGTACGGGATAGCCACACCAGGCGTTTGTGCAGTAGCTAACAGATGCAGATGCAGATGATGATGTATGGTGCAAACTTTGGAAGGTGTGCAAATACCCTTTAATTTGTTTTCTAAGCAAGTAGACACTGAATTCTTTCCTTTATAAATCGGCATTACGTTGACAAAAACCTATCTACCATGACCCTAAAAACAATCACATCAAATTCAAAGCCTTCTCTTTATTAGTTACTATTTTGTTTTGTTTGATTTTCAGATGAGTGTTTAAAATGACTGCTCATTCAGTGTGCTCAACCTTCAGTGTGCTCAACATCCCATCTCACAATGTCGACCTTCCCAAGGTTCAAGTGCAGCTTTCCAAACTGCTCATTTACAGCCAAGCGTCTAGCACTGCTGAAAAATCACATCAGAAACCACAGCGAGGACAAACCGTTTAAATGTCGCTACTGCACCTACAGTACACAGTCACGTAGTAACTGTAAAGTGCACGAGCAGTATGTATTTTAATTTTGGTTTTTACCCATACACCGATGTGTGTTAGCACTGTATACTCAGTACTTTCCCGAGTCCTGTGAAAAAATATCACAGGCATGTTACTCGGTGGGATTCGAACCCACGACCCTTGCAATTCTAGAGCAGTGTCTTACCAACTAGACTACCAAGGTTGCCCGGTAGCTAGAGGCAGTTCGAATCCTATGTTTTGGCAGCGGGTATCGCAACGATGTTAAATTTATATCAAAAGTTATCTTAAGTTGATCCTTTGCACAGATGTCACACGTGACTACCCTCTACCAAGCTCTTTTTAGTCAAATTGTGCATACAATTTATGGTAAGCATGATGTGTCAAGGCTGAGCGGAAAAGGACAGTGGACTCAAGCTCTGGTGTTTCTGTAAAGCAGAGTGTGGGTTTGAGTCCCAGTCATGACACTTGTGCAAGACACTTAAAGGCAGTGGACACTATTGATAATTGTCAAAGACTAGCCTTCACAGTTGGTGTATCTCAACATATGCAAAAAATAATAAACCTGTGAAAATTTGAGCTCAATCGGTCGTCGAAGTTGCTAGATAATAATGAAAGAAAAAACACCATTGTCGCACGAAGGTGTTGCTTTCTGATGAATGATTTCGAGACCTCAAAATCTAAACTTGAGGTCTCGAAATCAAATTCTTGGAAAATTACTTCTTTCTCGAAAACTATGGCACTTAAGAGGGAGACGTTTCTCACAATGTTTTATACCATCAACCTCCCCCCCCCCATTACTCGTTACCAAGTAAGGTTTCGTGCTAATAATTATTTTGAGTAATTACCAATAGTGTCCACTGCCTTTAACCGTTATTGTTTCGTCCTTCGGATGGGACGTAAAGCCGTTGGTCCCATGTGTTGTGTACTGACGTAAAGGAACCATGGGAAAGAGAAGGGGTTCGCTCCAGTGTTCCTGGTGTGATTGGCTGCATAATGCACCACAGCATCTTGTAAACATATGATTACATCATGCTCAGAATTGGTCTTATACTTAACAAATGTAGCCCTACAATACCTTGTTGAAGAAGCACTTGAAGTTGGATGCTTTTCATATCTTATTGTGCATCTTGACACACAGATGTGTGACGTCTACAGGTAGTCAATATGTGGCTGTAAATATGGTGTGACTTTTATATTTCCCCCCTTTCATAGCGGATCATGCAATACATAATGTACTAACTAACTGTGTTATTTACATTCAGCCATGATAAGTTGCCGTTTACGTTTTTTTTTTATCATCGGCTTTGGTATCGGTGCCGAAGACTTGATTTTACCACATTTACTTTAAGCAATTATAAATGCATTGTAGTAAAATCAAAGTTATTTAGGTCAATTCTTAACTCCCAAGTCATTTTTCCCTAGGGCAAGTCAAGTCACAAGTCAATGAAATTGACAATTTGAGTTTGACTTCAGTCCAAGACACTGACTCAAGTCAAACTTTAGTTGATTATTTCCTATGCATGGTGGGAAGAGATAATAAGGGTAGGTTTGCGGAATCTTGTTTGAGTAGCAGTTGCTCTGAAAAGAGCCAGTTTCAACTTTACATTTCCGCCAGTATACTCTGGTCATCTCCTCTTGGGTAATTTGAATCTCATTGTCTCTACCATCAATGTTTTTTCGACAGGCGTATGCATACATTTCAGAGGCCTCACAAGTGCCAGTACTGTCCGTATTGCTGTGTTCAGAGTAGTACACTTCGACAGCATGTTCAGGTGAGGTTATTTCTGTTGCAAATAGCATGAAGTATGTTGTGTGTCATAAATTGGGACATGGCCAGGGTGTTGGGCCAAGCGGATAACAGCACTGAACTCAAGCTCTGGTGCTTCTGTTCAACAGAGTGCGGGTTGTCCCAGTTGTGACACTTGTGTCCCTATTTCTTACATAGCTTATTTGCCCACCACTAAAATTGGTCTAGCTACAACAATGTGTGTGATGTAAGTGCAAGGGGGTAATTTAAGGTCAAAACAAAAGTTCAAAGCCACTTGACACTATTGGTAAGTACTCAAAATAATTGTTGGCATAAAAACTTACTTGGTAAACAAGCAGTGGAGAGCTCGTGATAGTCTAAAACATTGTGAGAAACGGCTCCCTCGGAAGTAAACAAGTTTTTCGCAAAGAAGTAATTTTCCTCTAAAACATTTTAATTTGATTTAAAAACCTCATCAGAATTATATTGAATTTTGAGGTCCCACAATTAACTGCCCTCACAGGTGCCCATTTACCCCTGGGTGGAGAGGAGCATAAGTTACGTGTCTTGCTCAGGGACACAAGTGTCTCTTGAACTCCCGAACCCACACTCTGCTGAACAGAATCAATTCACATGAAGCACCCAACTAGCCAAAAGTCAGTCTAGTTTCAGAAATAAAGAATATAAAAATGTCTCCCGTTTATTTTTTATTTGCAGATCAAGCACAAAGACCGCTGCCAGTATCGATGTTTCAAATGCAATAACTTCCACTGCCAACGAGAGGGACAACTCACCTTCCACCTCCTAAAAATCCACCAGATATCTGAGATAACAGACATAACCCCCTACCTGAATCCAAACTACGCTCCAGGCGGTATGTTTTCAGGTGGTAGTGGGTATTCAACGGGTCAAGTCGACAACATGGCATACAGCCTCGGCAAGTTGTCACAACCTCAACATCTGTCCTCGCAAAACACAATGAATGCACCAGTTCCATCACAACCAGCTTCTCAATATAAACCAATGAAATCCAAACACAATGAGTTTACCCTAAACACTGTCCCCACCCTGATGATGCAGAGACCCGAACAGTCTCTTGCGTCGCAAGGAATAGCAAGCTCTACAGCAATGACACATTCCAGTTGGACATCAAATATGAATGCCAGAAGACCCTACTCAAGGCAAGAGAAGAAAGCGAATAGGCAAGCCAGCCAGAATGACTTCTCTGATCGCAGTCTTGTGGCAGGTAGCTCCATAATCAAACCTCTAGATGATTCTTCGGAGGTAATTGAAATCGAAAACGAAGACGAAGTCGTGACTTTGAGCGATGAAGGGAAGCAAAATTGTCCCCAGCTACAGCAAGCTGAAAATCACATCTTCATGTGTAATCAATGCCTAATGACATTCACAACTGAGGACAGTTTTATGAGCCACATGGTAGCCAACCACTCCGACACTGCCATCTTAGATCATATTGAGTCTTGTGAGGAGAACTTACAATCGCTAGAAGAAAGCCCTCATCAGGACAACATCACAAGCTCTAGCACTGCAGCTTACTCTTTCACCACGAACCAAGCAATGATGTTGGATACATCTCCAGTGCCTGTAGCAATCTCGCAGAATAACTTTGCAGCACCCATACCAGTGAAACAGGAACAAGAAGTACAGCTTTCCTCACCAACGCTACAGGAGAGTTGGCTTCCAGTATCAGACAGAGATCCTAGGGCTGGTGGTGATGCGGTATCTCAACGACTCGGCTCAGATTCAACAACAGAAAGTGCGTTTTCAAACACTGCTCCGAGTCAGATTCATGGCAGAGCAGCGAGCCATGATGGCAGTGTGGGACAATCAAGAGAGGACACACCCATGTTTGATATGCCGTCACCCACCACAACAAACAGTAATATTGCATCCACATCAACTCAGACAATTCCATTATCCTTGAATAGGGGTGGTACCACCATAAATCAGTCCAGATACTGCTGTGCCCATTGTAACATCACCTTTCCCGATAACGTGCTTTTTACGATACATCGTGGAGCTCACGGATTTCACTCTCCGTTTGAGTGTAATTTCTGCGGGAAGGATTGTGGCAATAAATATGAATTCGCCTCACATTTGCACAATTGTTCCTAAAGTTAACATTAATGTGCTTATTTATATTTTTAAACAAGCTGTTCATTTTATAAGCAAATTTTTTAGCAATTCAAAGCCACAGTTGCCATTGATAAAACATAAAAAATCTAAATGTATGTTACATGTGCAGTAGGGTAAAAGCATAGAGTCTTTTATAAGAACTAGATAGCGCACTGGCCTAAACACGCCATGGCATGCGCGCATGCGGCCATTTTCTAAGTTGACAAAACAGCATCTCACAGTGTTGTTTGTGCGGCCATTTTGTTGACAAAACAGCATCCCGTAGCGTTCAATAAACACAAACTCCAACGTGTACTTCATACATGTATACAACGCGCGTACATGTGTACGTGCGGGTGTCTCCGTCGCATTTGTGCAAGAGGCATCACCAGTGCGCCCTCTAGTTCTTATATAGTATAACTCTATGGGTAGAAGGTAAAGTTTAATATTTGTGCAGATGTTTTTATAAATTTAGATTTAGTTACAAAAAGGACAGGGCCTACCAACCCTGTGAATGACACAGTCTTCAAAAGATATCTTACACATTGTTTTTTGTTTATATATATTTTTTTTGTGTTTTTGCTTTTATTGTGGGGAGGAGTATGAAAGATTCAGTCGTCTACTTAACAACTAACCAATTTGGTCTCATTTAATTGGGGCTGAGGAGGGGGGGGGGGGTTAACAGTTGATGTTTAAACAGGTTTTTGTTCTTGGTGATAAACGTGTTGTGTAGTGTAGTTTGCTTTGAGTGTAGTAACTTTGAAATTGTGTCAGATGTAGATGTTTTGCTGGAGGGTTGGTACATGAACTTTATAATCAATGAGCTACACGTATCACATTGTCACTTATTATTGTGTACCATGTCTTTATACAACAGTCAGTTATTGTCTTTACACTTCAACGTCACTTTCGACTGCGTGGCCAATTTCGACTGCCTGGCCAATTTCTTGGTAACTCCCGTGAAAGTTAAATCAGAGCCCAATTTCATAAAGCTGTTAAGCAGAAAATACTGCTTAGCAAATTTCTTTGCTAAGCGAAAATTGAAAAGGGGCACCAGTTGCAACAATCTAAAAACAATGTAATTTTGGCTGGTAACCTGTTTCTGTTTATTTTATTTATTATTTATTTCTTCTTTACCCTGGGGAAACCTCTCAGTGAGACACTGTTTTTCACAGGTGCCCAGCAACTACATACACATTAAAATTTTAAAATTTTATTACTATAAAAATAATGTTTATAAAAACATTAATAAATATTAAAAATAGAAAAACAGCAAAATTTAAATAAACACAACACTCAACAGCACAAAAACTTTACAACAAGCAAAATACAATATAGACAATGATTAAAATTCTGGTCCAGCCAGGAAAAACACCACAAGCCCCATATATTAAAAAATCAAACTTTTGTATTGAACTTTAAAATTTGCTACAGTGCATGGCAAGGGATTTTTCAGTGTAAGGGGGAGTTGGTTGAATGAGTTGACCCCACGAGCAGAAAATTTACGTTTACCTGAGTTGGTTTTAAGTAGTGGGGGAACTAAATTACCTTGTGAGCCAGATCTGGTGCTGTATGAGTGGGCAGTGGCGGCATAATTAAAAACATTACAAAGTTGAGGAGGCAGTGTAGAAGTAAGACGTTTCAGAGTTTTGTACAACAGGTTTAAAGTATGTTGGGGAAGAACACTTCTTATCTTCCGGCGAACCCCCACACGTTTATTAACAGTCTTAGTACTTTTCTCAATGTGCACGCTCCAAGATAAAGATTGATCTAGCCAGACACCTAAGTACTTAAAATGATCAACATTGTCAACGATATTGGAACCGATCTTCACATGTAAACTTTTCTTCAGTACGGCGAAGTTTAGCTTGAGTACCAAATAACATACTTTTAGTTTTGCTTGTATTAAGAGTTAATACAATATATACAATATATTAACAATATATTTACCTGGTAATTAATTACCTGGTAAGTCTGCTACCCTACCTAGGCCCAATTTCATAAAGCCTGTAAGCACACAATTTTTCTTAGCATGAAATTTCTTCCTTGGTAAAAACAAGATTACCAACCAAATTTTAATTTGTTGCAAATTGCTCCTTACTTTTTTTCTATTGTAAAGCTTTTTAATAATTATTGTAATATTTTTAATGTTTGTAAATTATTATTATTAAATAATGTCGCAATTCAGCGGTATGCTGCGATGGCATGTTTAAATAAATAAACCATCCATTCATACGAGCATTCAGCTGTTGTTTGCTTATCCTGAAAATCACATGGAAATTTGGTTTGTAACCCTGTTATTATTAAGGAAGAAATGTTATGCTTAGCAAATATTTGTGCTTACAGGCTTACTGAAATTGGGCCCTAGTGTCACCAAAAGTCTCCGTTGTAACTTGAGTGACTGGGGAATTACAAACATGTGGAAAGAATCAACCTCCTGACACCGGCTATGTCTAGTTCCCTGTATATCATAATAACAATGCAAATTGATTCAAATCGATACCAAAAGTGTACCAGGGTCCTATTTAATAAAGCTGTTAAGCAGAAAATACTGCTTAGCAAAGATAGAAAACTGAGAGGAGTCAGTTGCGACAATAAAACAAAAATAAAAAATCCTTGGACCCAGTTTCTGCCCAGCAAGGCTTTGTACATTTTTGTGCTTACAGGCCTACTGATATTGGGCCCAGAGCATTTGTACTGCTAGCCTCACCAAGGGCCCAATTTCATAGAGCTGCTAAGCACAAAAATTTGCTAAGTACGAAAATTTGCTAAGCATGAAATTTCTTCCTTGAAAAAACAGGATTACCAACCAAATTTCAATTTCTTACATATCGCTTATTACTGGTGTTCAGCCATTGTTTGCTTATCCTGAAAATCATATGGAAATTTGTTTTGTAATCCTGTTTTTATCAAGGCAACAATTTCATGCTAAGCAAATTTTGTTGCTTAGCAGTTCTATGAAACTGGGCCCTGGTGGCACTATTTTAAATGAAAGAAACACAAGATGGTTTCCCATTATAAAATATTTATTGCATGAAGCAATCTACCCCAGGCATCAATCAAGGTGGGTAAAGGGGTCGAGGTTACCCCCTTCTTGGAGTGGCATGATGAGACCAGGTGGGTTACTGTCAACTACATAGGTATCCACCGTATTTCAATTATGTAACCTGGATCTTTTACCAATTTTGCACCGAATAAAAATGAAATTATAATAAAAATTTATATTCTTCGTTGGAAGTTGTTAGCATTTTCGACTTTATTGCATAATAAGTATTGTTTTGAATTAATTTATTTAGGGGATAAACAAAATTATTTAAATATAGCAGAGTTTGAAAATATTTGGATGGCTTGTATTGTACCTGCGACCTTCGGGGACGCAGTTCTTGTTCACCTCTTTAGTAAAAACAAAATGTAACCCCCAAATTATTGAATATAAAATCTTTCACCCAGTCAGTCTGTCTTGTGGTTTGTTACTTGATGTTAGATAGTTTGAAACAGAACAAAAATTAACCAAAGGAACGAATATCAGACATCTTACAACTTTTAAAAGGGGTACAGTTTTACCGCCCTCTTGTGATTCAACACCGCGTTGTGGTTTCAGGGATAGCGCCCTCAATTTTCCAATTAAGTTCCGCGCTGTTTGAGTTTTATATTAAGTTCCATAATTCAAACCGTTTAAGTCTGCATGTTGTTAACTTCACTAGAATTAGAAATACTGTACATATTAATTACATATTAATTAAATAAAGTCTCAGCAAAGTTGTGAAGTGTATACTTAAGTAATGAAAGACTCGTGAGTGGTAATCATACTGTTTCCGATTAGCGGCTATGACTATGGCTACACGGCTGGATCGCTGCGTCATCGTACGTTGAAGTAAATAGAGTACGTCTTTAGCAACACCGTTAGCAACAGTCGTAGCCATAGCTGTAGCCGCCAATTCGGATACGGCCTTTGACTATTGTCATCTTGAGACGATGGCAAACATTCTGAGGCAGGGCGTGACTAGGCATTGGGAGGAGGTACCAGGAAGAGGCACATCAATAGTTGGGTGGAGTTTAATGTATCGAACAATTTACTTGTGCAGTCCAATTTCGGGAGGCAAGGAGTGAGAGTTCTGGGGCGTTCCCTGGTCCCCCCGTCGGTTACGTCACTGTCGTGACTATGATAACCAGTGAAACGTGTATACAAATGATCGTCTGCTTCTTTATCTCCATTTTTCAGATTTAGAATTCTATAGTTAAGACATTATTTCCCGTAAGCAGTTTTTAAGCATTCACATTATTTGTTATTCTATGCATACTATGTTGGGGTACACAAACTTTGACAATATAGGCCCAACCAAAGGTGTCCAGCGTTGTGACTTTATTTATGATGCGCTATTGCCGAACTCAGTATACAAGAATTCGAGCCGGCCGAAAGAGCGCGATGGGCCCTTATACCGATGCAATACACGAAATAGTAGTTTGCTCAGTGACGAGCCTGCGTCTTTAAGATAAGATGTTTTTACGCTCACGATGTTTTAACTTCTCTTTGAGTTGCTGCTGCTGCTGTTGTTTCAAGAAAGAGTCACGTACCGTTGCAAACGAAAGCTAAGTCAACTGCATTAAACGCCAATACATAATCTACTAGGCTTCAAGGTTATTGTGAAACTCTGGCGTCCGCTGAGACGAGAAAAGAACTAGCAGGAACTAATATTAGGAACATTTTTATGTTCACATTCCTGTTCTTTTATTTAGCTATAATTGAAAAATTGAAATGAGCATGGGTTATGCTTATTATATACGCTATTGTCGTCTATGAAATCAGGTTTATGTGGGTTATATATATTGGTGATAACTGTATTTTCAGCATAGGTTCGAAATTAGGTTTTTATCTGAGCAACTTACTGTAAGCGGTAACGTTTTTAATCAGGTCTGGCATTTAAGGCAAAGCATGCATTTGTTCTATTGGTTTAATCCTATATAGAAATTTACCTTTGGTTTTTGTAACTGTTCGATTCTTTTCATCGTTAATGTAAAATGAAGACAGATGTAACCAGTGAAAATTAAATTTCAAAAGATTGTCTCGTTTTTGAGATTATCACCAAAAATCCGGAGAGATGTACACGCATGAAGAATAAAGCGTAATAATTGGTAAACACAATCTGAGAACCGTACTGTTCGAGGTCATAAAACGACAGATTTGAGCCGTTCTTTAATATTGAAGCAAGATTTAGAATCGATTATCTTGTCGCCGCCAAAAGTCGCATCCTTGCCTTTTTTGCTTGTCCTTGTGGATGTCTGATGAAAAAAATACTGAATATAAACTGAGATAAAACAGATTGGTTGATTTCCTAACTGAGGGGGTTGATGGGTTAATAATGGAGGGTGGAATGTACATGTACTTGCTTTCTGCAATTTTTTTTTTAGGGAGCAATTGATCTGAAACGCGGGCCCTTCTTGAGTAAGGTACTTTAAAATGGTTTTCATCGTTCAAGTTTTACCCTATGGAGAAATCCTTTTAAGAAAAATGAGCAATGAAGCAAGACTGTACGACTCTCAGAAGCTGCATCTTCACACGGTGCTGTGCACACAGACTGCTCTAAATCGCGACACCCCTATAATATTCCAACAAACCTATTATAGCATTTTTCAAAGTTACTCGGTTCTGACTGGAAAATGTGGCTTGGCGGTTGCAATGTTTTCTAGGCAAAAGGAGTCAATGCAAGTTTTGTGTGTTGTTTATACAAAAGAGTTTATTTTGAGATATCTCTCTCTATTCGTTGGCAATTACATATTGCACGTGCCTGTTTTGCCGAAAGGGTGTATCTAAGGATACTCTGTATCATTTCCATTGAGAATTTGGAGAGATACATCTTTCTGACGCACAAATAGTCAGTGGTAGCAACATACTTTGACATGGCAGAAGAGTGTGTCTATATAGATACGTCTCTCTGACATGAAACTATAGTAGGTTTTAGTGCATTATTTGTTCAGGGCAAACATATATAAGTTAGACTGTATGCCACAACATACACATCTATAGGCGGGTGATGTCTATAACAAACACCGTTTTGCCATAGAAATTGGAATGGAAATGTGAAAAAATCTGTAAAGATAGCACATAGTATGTGCTATCTTTACAGATTTTTCAACTTTTTGAGAAAATACCATTTCCAGAGAAAGTGTGGGGCGCTTTTTCCAATGAGCGAATCCTTAAGTCCGTTCGATGTACCGTTTTAAAGATACTATCTTTAAAACGGTACATCGAACGGACTTAAGGATTCGCTCATTGGAAAAAGCGCCCCACACTTTCTCTGGAAATGGTATTTTCTCAAAAAGTTGAAAAATTGAGTTACACCCTTTTGCCAAAACAGGGCCGAGGGATGTCGGAACATGAGGATGTTAACCGGGTGCATGATGGCCGGTTAAAACTGAGGTTTAACCAAATGGATCTGAGAGGCGTGCACAAGCTCAAGGGATTTTCGCTAAAAGTTCAAAGGCAGTGACAACACAGAGACTGGCTAAACATGTTGGGGTTGGGCCTTTGGGGCGGAATGGAGGGGGGGGGGGGTCTCAACATGATACGATTGTGAGCAACGACATGATAATAATTAACTGTTATTCTTCTGACAAGGCTGAAATGATGACATTGGGATGCCTCTCCTCGGACCAATGCTTTGTTTCGAAACGCTGATTTTGAAACGACGTCTATAAGCTTAAAGCCATTATACACTTTCGGTACAGAAAAATATTTTTTTTTCACAGATTTACAAATAATTTATAGGGTTAACAGAAGGTAATGGTGAAAGACTTCTCTTGAAATATTATTCCATGAAATGATTTACTTTTTGAGAAAACATTTTAACAATATCAATTCTCGATGGCGCGATTACGTATTTATTTTAAACACATGTCATGACACAGCGAAAAGTGCGGAAACAAGGTTGGGTTTTCCCGTTATTTTCTCCCGACTCCGATGACCGATTGAGCCTAAATTTTCACAGGTTTGTTGTTTTATATATAAGTTGTGACAAACGAAGTGTGGGACTTGGATAATACTGTTTACCGAAAGTGTATAATGGCTTTAAACAAAAATCTAAATGTATAACATATTTAACATTAATTTCTGTCAAGACAATAACATTAGTTTTTTTTTAACAATCATTGATGTTAATTAAGATTCTCTTTCGGGTATCGCTATATTTTGATAACACCCTCGGTGGCAGGTTTTATCACCCAAGTTTTATGATAGGGGCATTCTAAGACGAAATAGTTTAATCATGGATCGGCATGCAAGTGTGAAATCACTTAGGCAAAGTTATTATACACCACTTTTGTTATAACATGATGATTTTAGTTTGACCCCCCTCCCCCCCAAAAAAGAGGGGGAAAAACGTGCTTACAAACTGAGAGGGGAATCATTTTATCAGTTGTGACTTTTAATAATTTATTATTAATTTGTTGGTGATACCATTAATTTACAGTAAGTGTACTTAGAGATTATTTTAAAAATAGATATAAATAAAATATAGACAAAGTTTCAATAAATAAACAAACCATGCAATCTATAATTTAATGCTATAATTCCTCGGTAACATTTTACATCTATTTTGTTGTGCGTTATAATCCATCAGAATAAAGTACTTTAGGGCAAAGCATACATTTGGCTTATGTAACTGTTAGACATCACCAAAAATACACAATCTGAGAAACGTTTCTTACCGTAGCGCGTATCCGATTAAAATATTTTATAAATTGATATCTTTTTCCATATTAATTACATTATTTCGAAGTGTTTAAAATGTTTCTCAAAATGCTGTTGCTTCAAATAGTAAGTTTTTTTATTGCCATTAATTTTAGGAGTGATAACCAAATAAAACGTATACACAATCCCTTTAACCACAATTCATAAGCTTCAATTGAAGATTATCCGGCACTTTCATTAAGGGCTGCCCGCTTGCTGTTTTGGTGATGGTTAAACTTGTCAAAGATGATTTCTCGCTGTCTGTTGACAATGTCAATGCCCGTGATTTCCCTCCAAATCAAGCAATGTTTGTTTTGCAGCGGGGAGAAAGAAAAAGCAAAACAAATTCCTCACTGAAAGAAGCAAGGGTGGATTAAATTCGTAGGGGAATTACCTTTTCTTTCTTTTTTAATAAAAGGGGAAGTAAATGTCTTTTTTTCACCAATCTAAGATAAACATACTTTATTAGAAACTAAATCATTGCATTGGAGTTATACAACAACGAAAGTAAACAGTGAGATACAAGGATGAGTAGTGTTTACGTTTGCTGTCATTGTATAGATTCAATGTGGGCGGGGGTGTTTCATTGAAATAATGTTACAGACCCATTATTATTAATGGGCTTAATAATGCGCTTAAAGTTATTATACATGATTGGCAGAGCCGACAAAATAGTCAAAAATAGTGTTCATATTTTGTGATCAACAATATAAATAAAAAACAAACATATGGAAAGTTTTGTGAGTCAGGTGAAAGGTTATTAGTGAAAACACATGCACAATTTCCGCACATAAACACATTGTCCCTAATGTTGGTTGCAACAACTTAAATCAGCTGTTGCATTTTAATCTTTTTTTTTTTAGGGGGGGGGGGATTTGTTACAGTTTTTCTCGAATATGACTTCATTTCGGAGGGACGTATTACACAAACAGAAATTGTTGAAGTTGAGCTTCATAATCAGTAAGCTTTCAGAGGTTTCTGAATTTGGAGTCGGAATTCATGCGCGTTGCTTAGTGCGCATTATTAGGCAACGAAATCAATCAATCCATCAATCAATCAATCATAATCAATTTAAAAAGGGCCTAAATCAAAGGTTTGCAAACAACCTAACAACCCGAGCAGAGTCTTTATTGAAGGTTACATTGACAACACAACACACACATTTAAGGGGGAGAATCGGACATGGCATCAAAACTTATACTGATAATAACTCGGATTAGCAATATCGGTTCAATTGCGGAACGAGAAACTTTCAACGCAGCGTTAATCTGTGTACATTTTGGCGGATTATGTAAACTGGCTAACATTAGCAATGGTTTCAATTGGTATGTATGATCGAATCTCCAGGAGTTAGGAATTAAATATAGGTATACGACCCGTAGGGTGATGGGAGCAAGAGTTATTAATATCTCGTGGAAAACATTTGGGGGAATTTTGGCACAGCGAGAAGGTTAAATGGCCAGAGAAAGCAAACAAGACGTTTTACAATTGGAAATCGTTACTAGTGTTTATTTTTCTTCTTCTCATAATGAGTATCATTTTGGGCAAATAAACCCCTCTGCCACCCCTCCCACCCCCTTAAAGGAATAGTCTCCAATGCTCATATGAATAACGTAACTGTGTAAAGCATCTGTATACATGTTGAGAAATCATTTCCTTGAAATAAGGGAGCGACTTTAAAGATCGAGAATAAATTAGAGTCAGTTATAAAGAACCACTGAACATTGACACTAGAATGTGACGTTGTAATTCCCGGGAAGCTCTTAGCAAAATAAATGAGAACGAAAATGCACGTAGTCACCGATACATCGTGACTCAGATTGAAGACTGAGTCGACTGTTTCTTAAAGACACTGGCTACGATTGGTAGTTGACAAAGACCAGTCTTCTCACTTGGTGTATCCAAACATAAAATATGCACAACATAACAAACCTTTGAGAAAATTTGGGCTCAATTGGTTATCGAAGTTGCAAGAGAATAGCAAAAGAAAAGACACCATTGTTGTATTACTTTGTGTGCTTTCAGGTGCTTTAATAAAAGGCTTCAGTTAAAGACACTGGACACTATTGGTAATTGTCAAAGACAAGTCTTCACAGTTGGTGTATCTCAACAAATGCATAAAATAACATACATGTAAAATTTGAGCTCAGTCGGTCGTCGAATTTGCGAGATAATAATGAAAGAAAAAACACCATTGTCGCACGAAGCTGTGTGCTTTGTGATGATTGATTTCGAGACCTCAAAATCTAAACTTGAGGTCTCGAAATCAATTTCGTGGAAAATTACTTCTTTCTCGAAAACTACGTCACTTTAGAGGGAGCTGTTTCTCACAATGTTTTATACTATCAACCTCTCCCCAATATACTCGCAACCAAGAAAGGTTTTATGATGATAATTATTTTGAGTAATTACCAATAGTGTCCACTGCCTTTAAAGACTTTTATATATTGACTGAGAAATTACCTCTTTCTCAAAACATACGTTACCTCAGAGGGAGCCGTTTCTCACAATGTTTTATACTATCAACAGTGCCATTGCTCGTTATCAAGTAAGTTTTTATGCTAACAATTATTTCGAGTAATTACCAATAGTGTCCAGAGCCTTTAATTGACTACTGAAGAAACGAAGCGATTTCGTTACGAAGTTGAGATTAATAGGTGTGCTGAACTGACTTCCCCTTGCGATTAATACACACCTTTATTAATATTAATATTAATATTGGTAATTTATAACGCGTTACTTCTGTCTAAAAGACATTCCTCAGCATAAAAGCATAAATCAGTTTTCAGATGAGTTTTGAAGCATGTGTGTAGTGTCTAGTAGGCAGTGGAGCATGAAACCTTACTTGGTAATGAGTAATGGGGAGAGGTTGATAGTATAAAACATTGTGAGAAACGGCTCCCTCTGAAGTGGAGTAGTGTTCGAGAAAGAAGTAATTTACCATGAATTTGATTTCGAGACCTCAGATTTAGAATTTGAAGTCTCGAAATCAAGCATCTTAAGCACACAACTTCGTGTGACAAAGGCGTTTTGTCTTTCATAGTTATCTCGCAACTCCGGCGACCAATCAAGCTCAAATTTTCACAGGTTTGTTATTTTATGCATATGTTGAGATACACCAAGTGAGAAGACTGGTGTTTGACAATTACCAATAATGTCCAGTGTCTTTAACGACTATACGGAATGCAGCAGATGTCATTAAAATGACTTTACTATACAACCGCCCTCTCTTCATTGGATGGACTGTTACATCTCCGTTGAATTGACTTCAATTAACGTTCATGTCCGAGAGACATTTTGATGCACAGGAAAACCCATTATGTTCTCGGCCCCAGTTTCTCAGTAAACGAAATAAAAGCATTAGGCGTCATGTAGTGCTGTTCTTATTGTTTTCAACAGTGATTAGCCATCGGCGAAAAAAAACACCTTTAAGTAAAGGTAAAATGTCTGTGCATGTAGCAATCGTTTTTATAGGGAAAATCTGAACGATGAAAGAAAAGCGTAATTAGATATACTGACTTGGTACTAATACCTGTTTGAACAAAGCCGTTGATTTTTACATTATAGGGGGATAGTGCTTTACATGTTTGCGCTAACCCGATACGAAACGCAATTCTAACTATTTGGTTTGTGCGTCCAACAACAGCCGAAATGACCATAGATATAGACAGGCACTGGTGTACAAACCCAATTATTTCATTGGAAACAATTATTTCATGAACGTGCAGTGACGTAAGCTTTCTACATCTGTGTAGAAAGGCAGTGGACACTATTGGTACTCAAAATAATTATTATCATAAAACCTTTCATTATTACGAGTAATGGGGAGAGGTTGATAGTATAAAATATTGTGAGAAACAGCTCCCTCTGAAGTGACGTAGTTTTCGAGAAAGAAGTAATTTTCCACGAATTTGATTTCGAGAACCTCGGATTTAGAATTGGAGGTCTCGAAATCAACCATCTAAACGCACACAACTTCGTGTGACAATGGTATTTTTTCTTTCATTATTATCTCGCAAATTTGACGACCAACTGAGCTCAAACTTTCACAGGCTTGTTATTTTATGCCTATGTTAATTATTATTATTATTATTATTTTATTCGCCATAACAGTACAAAACAAAATACATTGACAACATTATACCCCAAGATGGGCAAGGGACAACAAAAGCAAATACATACTATGATCCGTAGATCTGTTGCCCCACATCTGGGGTACACAATAAAATTAATATAGATTTAACATAATATAGTACACAAAGCAATAATAAAAGCAGAAAATTAAAAATCAATAGAAAATGCTAAATATATATTAAGAATAAAAAATAAATTAAATTAAAAATAAATAAATAAGTAAAAATAACAGATGGGGTAAGGATAAACAATAAAGGGAAATAAATAAATAAATAAAACCTAAACTTGTAGATAAATTAAAACGACTTAAAATATTGCACAAGTGATAGGGCTAAAGCTACTATTCAGTAGATTCATGAGGTTGACAGACAGAAAATCTAAGTGATTTGAGAAAGCTGTGGAAGGGCAAGAGCAGTAGTGAATTACGAATGTTTTCTGGCAAACTAGACCAAAGTCTGGGAAAAAGATGAGGAGCAGATAAGTGCAGAGCATCGGTTCTAGCATACAGGTGTTTGAAGGTGAGAACATTAGGATATCTATGGTTGACAGAAATGATGTCTGCCACATCGCAGTGAATAAGGTTAAACTTACACTTAATGATAAAATACAAAACAGAAAAATTACGACGAATTGACAGAGACGACCAGTTGAGGGACTTAAGTCTATCGGGGTAGGACATCTCACCCATCCTCTGCCCAAGAATAAACCGAGATACACCAAGTGAGAAGACTAGTCTTTGACAATAACCAATAGTGCTGCTGTGATGGCAAATTGGTTAATTGGTTAATGCTCAGTCCCATCATGCATCACACTCACATCACACTCACACTGCACGCATGACGTACTTCCTGAACTAGAATCCGTGCAAGCCAATCCCAGCGGTCTGGATAGACCTTTCCGCTGGGGCCAAGCGAAACTTGACCATTGTTTTACACCAACGTCAATAGAGACGTGCTTGACACTGTGTGAAGTCATGTGGAAACTTTCCCAACCTCGTTCCCAATGGTGTATCATCCCACTAAATACCTAAACTCTAAAAGCCTGCAGTGTAATTTTGTAACTAAATATTATAAAAAAAACCCAAAATTCTTCAAAGTCTTGCATCTTTTTACAATCGAGGGGTTTATCCATTGCTTCTTGAACTTTAATCCTCCGCTCAATTTGATATGGGAGTCACAAAACCCGGCGAGTTATTCTCCATCAAAATAAAAACAACCCTAGGCTTACAGCCGTTTTATTTTTCCAAACGTCCGAGCATCATCAATCTTGAAAAGAGTCCCTTTACTCGACAAATGGGAAAATTTTTGAGGGCCTATGACATCCAAAGTACCTTCATTTGGAAGTCAACAACACCCCTCTCAAATCTGTCTAATGAATATTTTGAGGGCTTCCTAAGGAATATTGTAAGGGCTTACAAAATACTAATAAGGTCGATGCTCGGTTTTCCCCATAAAGGTGGAGTGCCCACTTGTCGATACGGTGCGCGAGTAGCAAAGCTTGAACTCTCTATATTATTATTAACATAAAGAAAGTCAGATAAAACAAACAGACCAAGCAGAGAACGTGTTTTGAATCAAAACTCTTATTGAGGTTCCAGTTTCAAACGGTGTGTGAACATAGTTGTCATGAAATAGCTGCAATATGGGGGTCCTAGTGACACGGCAAGGTGAACCCAAATAAACAGTGCGTGACCCAATGTACCCTGCATCATTAATATACTAACTAGGGGATCGAATAACTCTTCTAACTCACACAATCCGCATGTAGGAATGATTGAATTCAAAGATCACACATTATTTTGTAACTTGGGCTATTGAATTGTTCATCTCTGGTCCTGATTAAAAAAGAAAAACCTTCAAACCTTTACCTTACTTCTTTTTTGTTTGATCTTCGGACATAATTATTTGTTGGAAGGGGCCGTCCAGTGTAAGGCAAAGTTACAGATGATAGCATATAGAACATTACATTAAAAAAAAAAAAAAAAATCATGGTACATCGAACTGACTAAAGATTAGGAAATATTACACAAAATGTTTACATGACAACATTGTTTAGAAAAGTGTTTGTAAGCTAAATGGGTATTTTGTTAACATGTAAAAATCTAATCATGTAAATAATAGATTTGTTATTTTTTTGTATTTTAGCAACTAAACACAGTTCAAATGTGCTTTACGTGCTTATATTTTTAGAAAAATGTTGGTACGGTAAAAGGGTCAATTTCTACATGTCAATCGTCCTGTCAGATCATGCACCTGGGGCTGTCGTTTTAAATAACAGTGGGAATTCTAGAATTTCCCAACGATTGTCGGCCCTGACCTGTTCCTCGCTGTCAAGAAAAAGCTCAGATTAAAAGTACAGAAACATGATATCGGAATTATGCTAATACTTCAAGAGGCCGTTGGACTGTCACTACAATTTGTAGTATCTAGTACCCGTTGCTTGTATTTAGTATAAGGCTCCTTTCGAAACCACGGCTTCGGCTTTGGATTCGGCTCAGGCTAGCTTGCCCCGCGGTTGTTCTGACAACTTTTGCAACTTTGAAGATTTGAGATGTCCTGTGACCAGTTTCCTCAAACCAATAAGCAACTAAGGGAGGGGTGTCCGTGCCCCCACTCCCCATTTGAAATATGGACTGTTGATACTACACATTAAAACCAGACTACAATTTTACATTTACAAAGCTTTAAAGTGATAATTTTAATGTTTTTAAAACTACGTTTGTTTTCATTTAGACGCAGACAATGTTTGTTAAACACTCACATTAGATTATCCTAGGAGTGAAAAGAGTGCTGAAAAGGGGCTGACGGAAAGAAGTTCCATTGTGCCAAGATAAAATATAAATAAAAAACACATTTTTTATAAAATGTTACTCTATCAGCCCTACCTGGACTTGATTTGGCCTTATGCCTTCATGTTAAAGGCACTGCAGCCGATTCACGAGACGCTAGGATTAATCCTATCTCGAGTTAGGATGGGTACCTCGTCCTTATGCTATTCTCACGTGTGCTAGCGAATGTGCTTACGAACGGAACTATTTAACAATCGCTCAAACTTCGCAACATTCGCCGTGTTCTCGTAAGCGTTGGTAACGAATTCGGTACGTTCACAAGTCATTCTACACCTCCTTATTACTAAGATCGGTCACTTTATGCTGCGCTCACAAGGCGAATATGCTAGCGAATATGCTAACGGAAGGACATATTTAACAATCGCTCAAACTTCGCAACGTTTGCTATGTCTTCGTAATAAGCGTTGGTAACAAATTCGGAACGTTCACAAGTTATTTCCCACCTCCTTACGAAGATCGGTCAATTTAGAAACCGGTTTCTAAATTTCAGCGAATGTTGCAAAGACGGTTATTCGCCGTCGATTTTCGTAAGCATCGGTAACATGGTAAAGCGTGCGTTAGCGTTGGCAACGTTCGTAAAGGCATTGGCAAGCGTTGGTAAGCATTCGTAATATATTCGTAAGATATTGGTAAGGAGAGGGCTGACCGAGGACGATCGAGGGGTGAGACCGAGATGAAAATATTCACTATCCCACCGCCATTTTGGACGAATTCAACGCGAACATTCGCCACTCTGTGAGAGCAGCAATACGAAGATCTTCCTAAATTCCAGCGAATGTTGTGAAGACGGTAATTCGCCATCGATTTCCGTAAGCATGTGGTAAGCCATTGGTACTGTTAGTAAAGCGTGCGTATTATGCGTAACGTATTGGTAAGGAGACGTTTAAAGACGAACGAGAACATATATTCACTAACAAATCGCAACTTTTGGGCGAATTCATCGCGAATTTCAGATTTTCATATTCGCAAGAGTATTCGCAAAGTGTGAGAGTAGCATAACTTAGGATGGGTTCAATGCGTCCTCCTAACGTCTATGGATTCGGAACTCAACTCGTCCAAGTCCTTATTAGGAAGAATTTGTTGAAATCACACGGCTGAACACCTTTAATTTCAAGCTCCATTAAGCTTTAATATTGCTTGAATACACAACTAGGTTCCAGACCTCTCATTCCGACATCCCTAATAATCCTAACCCTAACCCCAGTCTAGTGCGTGAACACAGGATTCTCGGAACATTATGAGTGTCGGAACACGGAGCAGTCACCTTTGATATAAATACCATTACGTGACAACATAATTAATAAAGTGGCTACCAGGAGACAATCGAGAGGAAGAGTTTGAATTAAAGGCGGCCTGTCGCTTTAACGTGATCAATTGAACTTTTGCCCACATTAAATAACTGCTGATGCTTGGTATCGCGTGGCTTGCAGCTCTAAAACAAATAACCACTAATACTTCCTCCTTGATATAATCAGCAGTTTAACTATATTGTAACTATTAATATCATTATGATAATTGGGTAGTATTTTCATTTCCTCATTGTATGCGCTGAGATATAGTGAAAGACAGATTGTGGAAATCATTTGCGAGATTTGTTTTTTTACTCTTAAAGGGATTGTATGCGTTTGGACGTTTTGTAACCCACTGTTTGTTTCAATCTTATAGTTTGGTTTTTGATATATAGGAATCATTAATCTCAATGACGGTGATAACTTGCAGAATCCAAGCTAATCCACATCAACAGTACTTATTTAAGCAGCATGCAGCAGTCAGAGTCCAGCTTTCTCCATAAGACGATCAGAGCATACTGATCGAAACGTCGAGTTGAAACCAACGTTTTTTTCAGAACCACCCAACTCCATCATAGAGATTATCATTACTTAGTGTTACCGCAAACCTTTCTATACCGTTTTTTGTACCATGCAAAGTTTCAAATCCGACTTAATGCAAGTTATAAGTCCTGCCCAAAATGTCCTGACGTTACAACCCTAGCAGAGTCTTTCTCGAAGGCTAAATGACAACATAACAAACATGAACAGGTAACTATAAGTGTAAATCTACCCTCTGAAAAATTCATTTAAAAAGGTGGTAGTGTTTTTGAGATACTGTGGAAAATCTGAAGCGGTTAATGTTCCTGCAGGAAGAATAATCTGCAAATGGAATACACAATCTGCCGTAAACGCTTCTCAGATTCAAATGATTATGGAAATAAAAACTGATATCTTTTCCCTTAAAGCCGTTATAAACTTTCGGTACAGATTTTTTTTTAAAGTTCACAGATTTACAAATAATTTACAGGGTTTACAGAAGGTAATGGTGAAAGACTTATCTTGAAATATTATTACATGAAATGCTTTACTTTTTGAGAAAACATTAAAACAATATCAATTCTCGATAGCGAGAATTACGGATTTTTTTTAAACAAATGTCATGACACGGCGAAACGTGGGGAAGCAAGGGTGGGTTTTCCCGTTATTTTCTCCCGACTCCGATGACCGATTGAGCCTAAATTTTCACAGGTTTGTTATTTTATATATAAGTTGTGGTACAAGAAGTGTGGGCCTTGGACAATACTGTTTCACGAAAGTGTCCAATGGCTTTAACCGCAGTACTTTGAAGTGAACAGATTCTCAAAAATATACTATCCTACTGCTGTGCTTGTATTGCCTTTCATTTTCATAGTCATTACCAAAGGTATACAGACCCTTTAAGTTCAAACTGGACTTTCGTTTGTTTGCAACTCCTTGAACAGATTCAATAAAACCGCCACTCCGGACTGGTTTTTTAATGACTATTGGTCATGACGTAGATTATATATTAATTTTTGTTTCATTTAATCACAAGATTGACACACAATTTTAACAAGTGAAACAATTATTATACAATGATCAAAAATAGAAAATTTACTTAATTAACCAAATATATATTTTGTTGTGCGCTTGTTTTCGTTTTGAATACAATGAATACGAAAGTCTCGATTTAAAAACGGTTACAGATTCAGTGTGATGCGTATCAGATGACGTCACAGTTACATCTGGCAGCCATGTTTCGTTACGAATCCAACACAATGTGATCTTGGCACAAAACGTATACTGCATTAATGTAGGCTATTTACAAAAAGGAAAAGTAACCTTTGGTTTTTGGGATCCATTCATAGATGTGTACAACGAAACTGTTTGTGAAAATTTCTTTTCAAAAGGTAGCAGAGTTTTTGAGATATCGCCGAGAATCCGGAGTGGTTTATGTCCACGCAGAGGGAGAATGTACTCCGTAATTGGAATACACATATCTCAGAAACCTTTTCTCCAGAATATGATCAGAGCACACTGATCGAAACATCGAGTTGAAACCAACGGTTCTTTTCAGAACCACCCCAACTCATTAGAGTAGTCATTACATGGTGTTACCGCATACCTTTCTGTATCGTATTTCCACCATGCAAAGTTTCAAATCCTACTAAGAAACCTTTCTGACAGTTATCAGATTCGACTTTTGAATGATAAAAACTGCTACATTTCCTCCATTATATCCACATTATTTCAATGTGAAATGAGTATAATTATTAGAGTGTTTTCCAAACGTATTACCTTTCCTGTAATAACGGCATGGACACAAAACACATTTTGATAACGTAATACTCAAGTCAGCGTATTTTGTGAAAGTATGCGGATATCGACATTAGTTATGTTTATAATTTACGACAGCGCCTCATAACTTTCAGCTGACGGCATGGCGCGTAAATTGTAACCCAATATGACCGATAGTCGTTGCTAAGGTTTTTATGTGACGTCAGTGCAAATAGGTCAATTTATACTACAATAAATACCAACAAACAGATTGAACAGGATCTTGTGTTCATGTAAACATCAGGTGACATCTTTACGTTATACGATCACATGACCGTCACATGTTTTGTGAATTGAAACTGGAATGCATCTTCCTATGGTAAGGCCGTGTACGGAGACATCGGCTACGGCTACGGCTAGATCAGCGCGTCTGCCAGTGTTGAAGAATAGGTAGAAGCACACGATTTAGCCGCAGCTGTAGCCGAAGTCGCCGTTTCGGATACGGCCTTACTCTTCGAGGTTAACAAATAAACGCGAACAGAATTGAATGATACTCAACAGTTAGAGTGTTTTTTTTTTTTCAAACTGAAAAACACACTGGACTGGACACGCTTATAGCACAGGAATTCCTTCAGATATCAATCAGAAGGAAGTCGATCTGGCATGATAGTAAAGTTTAGTTTGATGTTGGACATTGGACATTCTCATATGTTGGCATGGTACAGCAAAAATGTCTACGTTGCTATTTATTTCGACACGGGACATTTAACAAACATACTCATCATCATCGACATCATTTAAGGCTGTGTTTATCCAGTGTAAGATGTAGCCTTCCTCAATGTTCAATTTCAAATATCATACCTTTACTGGTTTTGAGAATGGGATTCTTAAACCCGTCGGATGGGCCCTTAATAACAGTCTGTGGTGCCATGACAACCACTTATAAAGTATCAACAGTTTGATCGTGTCAGGAGTTTGTTTCCTCAACAGTTCTTTGTGTTATTTTGAAGGCTTCCTGTAAACTATGGAGTCACCAATGACCGCTGACAATTCTCAGCTGACAGCGAGCAACTCTTCCCGGGAAGTTCGCACCCGGAAACATCGTCCGAAGAGTTTGTTTGAGGTTTTTCTAAAAGTGTCATTTCTGGTGTAATAAATGAGGACATTCCACAGGCTGTTGAGGAGTAGAAGAATCTGGGATACGAAAGCAACTGCTGGGGGAACCGGCTCCGTCCGGAAGTTCTCCCAAGCTATAGTTGTGTAATACGGCGTCCATGAGACGCCGGCCACCACCGCCATGATAAAAAACGTCATGGCAGCTTTGGCGTCCGGGTTATTCCGGACCGAGTTGGCGCGTTGTCGTCGTGGGCCATTGCGACGGGATGGGGACGACTCGGCAGGGTCCGAGTTACTTTCAACGTCGATGGTCGCTGGAGGGTTGATATCTCCTATTGTAATAGCATCGACTCTTGAGGCGTGGCGAGTTGCCAAGAAGAACAGTCTAGCGTGTAAAATGACGGTGACCAACATCGGCACGGCGATGAATAGAGTCATGCCGAATTGGCCTAGGTAGTCGTCCCCACTATCGGCATCTATGAAGCAAGCACTGAAGTTCTCATAATAGAACGTGGATCGACCTGGGACGAGTAGGTACAACAAGGCCCATATTACAATCATTGCGAGTAGAAAGACTTCTACGACGATCGCCCGGTGTACGGTGACGATCGTCGGGTATCGAAGCGGCCAAACCACCGCGATGTATCGTTCTATATTAATTGCCAGAACACTCAAACCAGCATTAAAGTACAGAGCATGACACATAGCCACGACGTAACAGTAAGTTTCTCCATAAGGCCAACGCTGTAACGCCGTAGATCCAATGACAGGTACACAGACTAATAAACCCACCAGTAGATCACTGAGTGTCAGCGACACTAGGAACAATTTGGTGACTGGGTGGACACCATTCTCTGTGTTGCGTAGGACGATCAAACACATCGTGTTGCCTATTAGAACAAGGACTGCAACAACACCCAGAACACACGCCTTCAAGATGGACACCGTGGTGACATTACTGTAAGGGTCCGTAGCATTAGGTGATAAACTCGGCATTACGGTGCTGCTTGAAACCAACATCGCTCCGTCCATCTTCTCCCCTCGTCTGGCAATGAGCTGCAATCACCAATTATTGGCCGATACGCCCACTATATACTTCCCCCTGCGGCCAACTATTAATCCCGTTGTTTGAACACTCCGCGGCAATCATGAATAGTTATAACTTCACTGTCTGTTATACCCGACTCAACATGAAGATGTGTCTATTAATATTAACCACAAGCAAAGCGTCTCGTACAATCTTGTGTCTGTATAGAATCTAACTACATTAGTTGCACTATCATCATGAAAATCATCCTTCCGCTTCACTGTCATGTGCGAAGCACAAACGGATCCTGTTTTGAGTCTGTCAGGCACTGAGCGGATTTTGAAGTCACGATACTTAAATACTGTTTCCCCAACGTGAATCATTCCGCCCCTACAACCCAAAGGTAGTAATGCCTCTCTGTAATAAATTCACTTTCTATGAATGCTCTCTATTAAAGCGGTTTTCGATTTTAACAACAGTACACACACAATGTGGTGATGTGATACTCAATGTAGCTGACAGCTTTTTAAATTTGTAATTAAATCATGAATTCTGAAGTGTGGTACAAGTGCTGAAGATTCGCCTTTATAATTATATACACGCGTCCATGGTCTTCAGTTCATTATTAGATTGAAATCCACTCCAAGTTTATAGTCGTTACGTCCATGAGCTCTAGAGGCTGTTCTGCGTGGGTCAATCACTGGTGGGTTTTACATTTCACGATATTTAATGGAGCGGTCAAAGTGTCATATCATCACGTAAACGGCAACATTCATTTAGATGATGTTAACATCTTGAAATGATGTTCAATTATAAATGAGTGTATGACATTATTGATCTCCCTTCGTTAAACATACAACTGATTCCATTAATCACACGAGTTGGTGTAATTGCTAAACGGTGACAACATTGGTCGCAGCACGGCAAAATATAAACGCATAAAGCATTCTAATGATAATGCTTAGTACTTTGTTTGTTAAATTTGGCGATGCAACTTTCAATTTGTACTTCAACTTAATCATAATATGCAAAGCTCTTCTCTAGCAGTACAAACGGTCATCAATCCAAACTAAACAGTCTACACTGTGCGGGTACCATCAGAGGTCTGCCCTGATCAAATAGGGCTAAACGTTTGTTTCCAATATAGACCTTTCTTTTGCTTAACTATTAAGGTTGCAAATGAGGTTGGAAAACTATGGAAAGCCATTATTGCAAAACAAAAACGGCTACAGTTCGTAACAATGTTACACAAAACTTAAACAAAAATGTGTCATAATTTGTGGGGAACAAACAAGCAAATCATGGGAGGTATTGTATTTAATTGACAATTTGCAGAAATCTTTGAAATGTTTCACGTATTGTCTTGCTAATATTCGGCACTCAATGCCAACCAGCGCTATTTTTCATCAACTATGGAAAGGTCTATTTCTACTTCAAGGTCTTTTCATCATTGACAAGCGTACACTCTCGCCCCTCATTTATAATCTCAACGGAATACTTGTCCAAGTTTCTCCGTGACTATTCCACTCAGCTTGTACCAAATCCGATTGTACCGCTCCAATTGTAGGCTCCAATTGTAGGCCAACAATGGACGGTACATTTACTCGTGTGGACAATAGGACAAAATAAATGGAATTAAGCTATAATTCCAATTTATAACATTACATTTCTTTTGTTATAAACCTTCAAAACATCTTTTCCTTTCATGAATCGTTTTCTTTCCACCCCCCCTGTCTCTCTCTTTCTTTCATTTAAGATAAATCTCTAATCGCATTAAAACAAAAAGTAATAAGAAGAATTCCATACAACCATTTCATGAAAACATCAATCGGTCATTAATACTGGCCGGGCTACCACCAATGGGAAAGCATGATAAAAATGGGGGAAATTGCTTGCAAGGGGAAAATTGGCTGAAAAAAACGGGAACATTGGCTAGGTGTCATTTGAGACTACATAATGGTAAAACATATCGAGGAAAGTCTTACAAGGTGGGATGCTGAACACCTAGGTAAGAGAACAAGGGGCTCAATCGTGGGCACGCCTACATGAAACTTTTAGCTACGTGTCATTTGGGGCTACAAAACTCATGCGCCAAGTTTATTGTCATAATTCGTAGGCCATCAGAATATTTTGAATAATAACATTTTGAGGGTTATGCAACTGATAAATTGTGTAAATATACGAATCTATCACAACCTGGGGTTCTGGATTTTCAACTTTTTTTTGGAGAACTGTTGAATATTAGCATTTAGCATTGGTTATGAATGGGGGGTTATTTAATGTGGAGCACACCTGTGTGAAAACTTCTTCTTTTATAGCGCCCTCTTTTGGGACCACCGGCCAACAGGTTCTTTAGAGGACTATACGGTTTATGGCTTATTTATTTAAACTGTCAGCATTTGGAGCATTTTTTACATTCGTTAAAAATATTATAATAATTATTAAAAGCTTTAGAATAGAAAATACAAAAGAAAATATGATAACAAACCCAAAACACAGAAATGTACAAACAGTATAGTTTATCACTAATCAAAAACTGGTAAAGGAAAACAACTTTAAAATGGGTCTTAGTGTTCAGGAGATTTGTGGGGTAGGGCAAGGGGCTGTTTCGGAAATCTGTTCGTTTTACAGCTAATCAAGCCAAACTTGGGTCTTTGACGTAGTTGCATTGTTGCACTCTTTACCTAGAGTAGATGAGGATCGCAATGTGTATTTTAAGCATAATTTGGTGGTGTACAATCAATTATTTTGCATAGATTGCCAAATCAATATGAATCAGAGTCATTATTATTTTTTTTTAAGAATGAATGAACGAATGAATGAATACGAATCGTACTTAAATACTAACATTAAATGTTTGCTCAGTTTTGTCTTTTTTTTTTAAGACGAGAGTTTAAAAAAATAGTTAATCGCGAAAAAGAAGAAGAAATCAAGAAGAATGGGAACGTCAATGAACTGTGTTTAATCAAAGCAAGGACTATTGTTCAGATGGGGATTGGGAAACATTGTGAAGTGGAGTTTGTTTATATAATGATAGATTTAGAACATTTCTCTTGGGGTAAATCAACCGAACCTGTTCTACTGAGACGTAAAGTAAGCTTAGCTAAAGGAAGGCTTGTCTTGTGTTGTAATGTCTTGTGTCCGAAAGAAAAATATTATTCGAGGGGTTTTCCATTATTTTAGAAAATGGCATAGACCAGGAGAGTTTTTTCTTCTGCATGAGTGCATTGGGTCCCTTAAGAAGCTTTTCTCTCACGTGGAACTACGGTGGATGAAGCTTCTTAAAGGAATGTGAAATATCGTTCAAGGAGGCCAAGAACAAAACTGAAATCATGAGGTATGTCTTAGACTTCCGGGTTTCCGGGTCAAAGTTCCGGTAGTTTGGGGCAATGATTTGTTTTGTTTTAAGTTATAAAAAAAAAAAAAAAAAAAAAAAAAAAAAAACAGTAACAAACATGGATAATTTGAAACTGTTTATCTGGTGGGATTTAAGGTTCGCAGTAGCACCATGCAATAATATCCTGTGTTGGTTCTGAACCGTTGGCTGAACAAATCGACGTTTCGACTCTTAGTGTCTTCAGGAAGTTTGTCGACGTAATATGTTGCCCCTTCACAAGTTTTCATTCCTCATTTTGACACCGTAATAAGAATCGAGTGCTGGCACGATGCCTGTGTATTCGTATTTTCAAACTGTCCACTTTTGAATAAAACAGCTCAAATCTAAATATTTTGGATTAATGCCAATCAAACCAAAACATAAAAATAACTTTGACGGTGGCTGAGCTTAGTCTTGCTTGATTTAGATGCGTGCTTCTAACCCACAGCTTAACCCACCCACTGTTTTGTCACAGTCCGGAGTGTGCACGCATTTCAATATTATCCCTTCCCATTTGAGATTGATTTACTGCTCTGTCCTGTCGAGACTGACTCGGCAAAGATACCTCAAAAAGGGGAAACCTTTTGACTGGGATGACTTGTAGGTCAGTTTCTGAAAACATAATGTTTGCAATATGTTGTAGTTCATCGTGGCCGTGGATTGGGAACGTACAGGAGTAAACACATTAGCAGCATGTTTTTAAAATGTCAGTTATTTGCCCCCCTCCCAACACCCTCCCCATCCACCACACCCTCTTACACACATGTTTGTGAATCCAGAAAATTGAAGACTTTTCTTTGTACTTGGACTTGGGGCCGCTCACACCCCCACACAGTGTTTTTAACAGTGTTAATTTGAAGATGGGATTTTCCTACAAATTTGATTTTCAGAGCAGAGTGTACCGAATAGACGATTTCCACAGAGTTACTGCACCACTACGTGAGTGCCGTTGTGGGGTATTTTACACAGTGGTCCAATGGACCACACAATGTCATTATTTGTTTAACCTGTACCCCAGAATGGAATTCTTTTAAATAAGGGAGTAGAACATCAAAAGCAGTAATCCACAAACTGGATACTTAAGGTTAGGTGTGTGGACGTGCGTGAGTCCACTTTATGTTTCATGAACCTTTTGTCTCAGGTAGCCTTTACACTAGTAAAACTTCAAAACATTTCGTTAAATTCTTGAATAGATAAATTGAGGACTTCTTGACATCCGATCATTGTCTACACTTGTTAGTTTAAATCTTACTGCGACGACCACTTTAGTTTAAAACACGAAAGCGAGACGAGGGCGTTCTCATTTGGTCAAAAGGTTTCAACAGGTATACATTGTTTTAAACATCGCTCGCACACAAGCAACAATTCGCGCTCGTGTGTTTATGTAAACCTTCGGTTTGGTTATTTCAATAAAAGGGCTCTGGGAATCATAGATACTTAGGAAAAGAAAGACAACAAGAAAGATGCATGTCATATTTCAACGGAAGCTTTGTTTATCTCCTCAAAATGGGGGGGGGGGGGGAGCTGTAACTAATGATTGGTTATTGATTAATGATTAACTGTGATTGGTTATTGATTAATGATTAACTGTGATTGGTTATTAGAGCAAGATTGTATAAACGGCCAGTATCCTTATTTTGCCAGCAGAGGTGCCATTTTGCAACTTAAAATTGCCAAAACAGTGACAACTTTAAAAAGGGAGCCCCGACTACTATGACCTACCAAAACACTCCCCAGGTTCCACGTCCGTTAGAGGACACCGTAGTTTCTGAGGTCTGCATGTCGTCACCTATCGACACAGTAATTCATTCCACCGCATCGGGCTATTGCACCGTAATGCGAAACGACAGCCCTAGAAACCCGATACTTCCCCCTGTGTGACCAAGCCTTCCGCTGGGATTCCCTGGTCCCCGTGCCATCACGGTGACCTCAAGGCGGTACCTTCCTATGAAAATGGCGGGGAAGAAAATTACCCGCTTGAACTCGCACGCAGACGGCTGTTCCATGGAGCAGCTTTTTTAATATATAATGCTCAATGAGCTAAGTATTGTTTGAAGCTTAGCATGGTGTAAACAAAGAGGAAGAAACCATAAAGAAATAGTAAACATGCGGGTACAACCATGTGCAAATCTCTTATGTGGGAGTGTTGGCTCTGAAAAGAGCCAATGTGGTCTCGACGTTTCGAACATTACTTTTCGTCTTCAGGAAAATGGACTGATGAGCTAATGAAAAACATTTCGGGGGATGTGGAGCATGGACACAGGCCAAACGGTAATGTGTAAAGTGAACGGTCCGTACCCAGGGGGTTGAACCGATGGGGTCAATCTAAAGGCAGGGGGAGGGTTTAACCCCAAGTGGGATTGATGTTAAATCAGAACATTATTAATGGGCGGGTTAAACAGCCAACGTGAGATCTTGCGTTTAAGACCGTATTTAATATGACGTCACGCGGCTTAAATATCTTACCTACAAGATGGCGTCTGTGTGCGTGTGTGGTGCGTACATGTGCCGTAGAAATCAAACCGGGAATGTTGCGTGCTGCGTGCTTCGATGATGTACGCGTTTGGACGCGCATACGGTTTGCCCTACAAGATGGCGACTATTCATAGCAAAAGGGGTTATTCAATACGGTATGTTGAGTCAAGGCAACGAAAAGCCTGGACAACTTTTGGAATATCAAGATTTTTTTTAAATTTACTATTTATTTTGTTATTTTACATTTTTTCAAATTTTATATATAGGCCTTGCACAAATGAGCAGGATACCAGTCACAAATGTTTATTATGTCACAATGTATGTGACATGATGAATTGGCTGGTAACATTATTCTGGTTAGCCTATATAGTTTAGATGGGTTAGCGGTTTTGTGTGCTTAAAGGCACTGGACCCTAGGCCTATTGGTAATTACTCGAAATAATTGTTAGCTTAAAAACTTACTTGGTTACGAGCAATGGAGAGCTGATGATAGTATAAAACAGTGTGAGAAACGGCTCCCTCTGAAGTATAACGTAGTTTTCAGAAAGAAGTAAGTTCTCACGAAAATACTTGAATTGAATTCGAGACCTCCCTCAGTTGAGGTCTCAAATTCAAGGCATCTGAAAGAATACAACTTGTGGTGGCAATGGTGTTTTCTTCTTCCATTATTCTCTCGCAATATTGAGTTCAAATTTGAATCTATTTTGTTATGCGAGTTGAGATAGACCAGCTTAGTGGGAAGACTGGTCTTAGACAATAATTACAAAGGTGTCCAGCTTTATGAAGTTACAGCTCTGTGAAATTGGGCCATAGAATCTGGATCAAGTCTATTATTTTTGTTTCTTCACTTTCTTCTTTCCAATATTCACACATTGTGATAAAACATAGCCTTGGTTAAAACGCTCTATAATTAACTTCAGTCTTACTAATTTTAGAATAGAATCTAATTTTACGAGTAGAAATGAAAGGTCTGTAACATTAGAGAAGAATGAATTCTATTTTAAGGTACAGTATTAATAAAAAAAATCCTAACATTGAGATGTGTTGACTCGTGTTTAATGTCAAGTATCTGCGTAGAAGCTTTCTATGTTCCTCAAGGTTTTAAAAAACCTTGAGAGATACAAGGTGTGTTTGTTAAGTTTTTTGTTGAGGTTGACACGGTGGCTGAAAGATGTATTGCCTTTTTTAAGGCAGTGGACACTATTGTATTTACTAAAAGTACCTGCTACCATAAAAACGTACTTGGTAACGAGTAGTGGGGAGAGGTTGATAGTATAAAACATTGTGAGAAACGGTTCCTCTGAAGTAATGTAGTTTTCGAGAAAGAAGTAATTTTCCACAACTTCGTGTGACAAGGGTGGTCTTAAGTAGGATTTGAAACTTTGCATGGTGGAAATACGATATAGAAAGGTTTGCGGTAACAAACTCATTGGAGATAGTCATTACATGGTGTTACCGCAAACCTTTCTAAGGGTGTTCTTACTCTCATTATTATCTCGCAACTTCGACGACCAATATTAAGTTCAAATTTTCACAGGTTTGATATTTTGTCTACATGTTGAGATACACTAAGTGAGAAGACTGGTTGTTGACAATTACCAAAAGTGTCCAGTGTCTTTAATACGCAGTTTCCACATTATATGCTGAGATGATTGTAGCTGCTTACATTTATGGGCGCGGCTTGAGAAGGTGGTGTTTGTGAAGTTCTTTTGTAGATGTTGGCACAGTGTAAGATGTTCACAGCAATCACAAAATGTTGCACTTAAAAAACTGTATGTGTACACGATGTTTTTCCTCTACAACGGCCTTCAAATGTTTCATCTAGGAAATAAGATGCACTGATATAAGGAATCAGACCCTTAAGGAAGAAAACATGAGTAAAGGACATGGAAATTGTAAATATCAAGGAGGCAAAGTGGAGATGGGCTGGACACATGGCAAAGAGTAAATGACAACAGATGAACCAAAAGAATTTCGAATCGGCAACCAAGAACAGATAAGAGGAAGCGAGGCAGAGAGAAAAAGAGGTGTTGAGACGCCAATACATCCTATCTGGTTACAACATGGATAAGACAAGTACAATACAGAGCTTAGAATGGCGAATATATTGAGGAGAGCTACATTCATGGAACCATACATGAACACAGACTAGGCATGGCGAGACCATACAAAATATAACATTACTGCAAGACGTAATTGAATGAGGATTTTTTAACTGAATAACTTGACTCTATTGTATATTCATTACGTTCAGCTTAAAGCCACTATACACTTTCGGTAAAAAAAAGAAGAAAAAAAAAAGCTCACAGATTTACAAATTACTTACAGGGTTTACAGAAGGTAATGGTGAAAGACTTCTCTTGAAATATTATTTCATGAAATGCTTTACTTTTTGAGAAAACATTAAAACAATATCAATTCTCGATAGCGAGAATTACGAATTTATTTTGAACACATGTCATGTGTTTCCCGTTATTTTCTCCCGACTCCAATGACCGATTGAGCTTAAATTTTCACAGGTTTGTTATTTTATATATAAGTTGTGATACACGAAGTGTGGGCATTGAACAATACTGTTTACCACAAGTGTCCAATGGCTTTAACGCCATTTTAAAGGCAAATAAACAGCGCGTGATAATTATTATCATTTTCTTATAAACCTTCTATCAATATTTGTCCAGGAGACTTATACGTGTAGTGTTAAGTTTGCTTTTTGTAAATTGCACATTGGTTTACATAGTGTGGTACGTATGCCGTATACATGCATCTATCGTGCGAAATAACGTTTGTTGCAATCGGCATAAATGAACTAGGGCGACCTCTTGTGACGACGATCGCGAAAGGGTTCACCATCTCCGCGCTGACGATAGAGAACGAAGCGCACGGAAAGTTATTGAGAAACATGCCACTTATCACAAATCTATTACTTGTAAAGGTAAACGATAAACTTAATCCTAACTTTAAAATGCAATAATTATGCTTATTAGTATTAATGCAACGTTTTGCATGAAGTGGACAGCCCAAAACAAACTACACTCCAAACCCTTTTTGGCGAAACACCAAAACGTGCGTATCAATTTTTCTCTCACTCGTAATTCCGTATATTGGCCTACTCTTCAATTTAACCCGATTGTTTTTCAAGATAACCGTCAGAATGTACAACACAATTTTGAAGGTTCTTTGGTTGACCTTGTGCCGTTCACTTTTTTCATATTTTAATTCAATTTCATTTCCTCCTCTGGCCGTCTTTTTGAAAGTTTGTCAACAAAGCAATAACATTAAATTAAAATTGGAATGCAATGAATAAAAAAAATGAAGAAATTGTTCTGTATGCCTGATTTTATTACGAATTGTGTTTTGAAAGAAAAGAGAAAAATTGGACGGATCTATTGCGTGGGGAGGGGTGTTACAAATAAGCACGATGTGCAGCAATATGAAAACCTTTTGGTTTTTTTTCAAAAAGAGAGACTCAAACCATAGTGTGTCAGTAATAGTGATTTCACACCGTGGTTGAATAAAGCATTGAGTAACTGGTATAAATTCCATGGAAAACAACCGAACTCCAAAGTATTAGTTTTCTTTTGGGTAGAGCCGAAAATTTTGAATGGGAGGCTTTTGGGTGGCTTGGTGGCAGCAGACTAACCAGATAACATCCATTGTTCTCGGTAATGTGGGCATGCTCAGAAGAACTACATAAACAATGGAAATTTACCTGGAAAGTCTGCTGCCACCTAGCGTTCAAAAGTTTTCCATCGTTCAAATTTTAATCTTTTAAATGCATACAATGAACTGATGTGAATAACAAGTCCTATTTCGGGCTCGTTTACACTTCCATCAGTTTTATAGCAACACAGCTTTTTCCTGTACTGGATTTTCTCAAAATTTCATTTTTCGTTTTTTAGTTAAGCTTTGGCATGGGGCCATGCAGCCCGCATTGAAAAATCACGGTTGATATAAACTGAAACCTTGAAAACAGCATTTATTCCAAAAATTGATAAACATTGGTCCAAAATCAGACATCGACTTCGAGATACCAAAATGGTTCCACAGTAAAGAGTGAAGACCGACACGATGACAGCTGTAATCACAGCCATGTAATTTTAATAGATGGAAATTTGCATCGGGCGGGGATAAAGAATACTCATCTTGGTTTTACCCATTCACACCGTTGTGTTAGTACTTCCCCGGGCTCTGTAAAAGAAATCACATGCATGTATTTTTCTACTATTGATGTTTTAGGAAATCACTGCGCATGGAGGCTTTAATCATCGCCAAACCAACCAATCCATCTCCTTCCGCGCAATAAAAACTAGAGCTCTTTGGTGACCGCGAACACACTGCTAAGGGGGTTACTAGAGCAGAGGCGATTATAGGGAGCTTTCAAAGGCAGCATTACATCCAACCTCATGTGGTGAATGTAAAACAGAACATTGTGCAGGAGCTCGGCCGTGATTAACTACCGGTAACCTGGGAATTGCAGAGTGACTCTCTTCATAATACACGACACGCAGGATTTGCTGACAACAGGCTGACCGAACCTCAACTCTTGGGGGCGTGGCGCAGGGGTGACGAATTGACACAGGGGTGACGTCATCAGCTTTCTCATTTTGAAAACGTACACCCTCTGGATTTTTGTCTCTATATTATGCATGAAATCAATCCACTTAAGGCTGGAAAGATCGGTTGGAAAAGTATGTTGACGTTTCTCATTAGAGACCATAGATCGTGATCAGCAAAGCGAGCTCGGAGCCATAAGAGTTTCCAAACCTCATTTAATTTGGCACATTGAAGTTTGTATACCTACGAAAATGTATCTTCTTAAATATTATTATTTTAAATGAAATAACCAGAATTTGTATTTGGAAATTAGAATAGGGACTGCCAAACCATTGAAGCTTCAAGAGGTTTAGACCCCTGCCATTGGAATAGCTTCGTGACAACAATCACGAGTATATTGGGGTCAAGCTATCTCGAATGAAGAGTGAAAAAAAAAAAAAAATTAATTTATTCTGGTTGTGAAGCCAATGACTCTCAGAAAAGCAATCTTAATCACAATACTAGCCAACCCCATGGAGAGAAGACAAGAAAGGACATTTCGGTTTTTGATGTGGGAGGAAAACCTTAAAGAAATATTTCCAGGGAAAACCAATGCAGTCGGGTAGAGACTGAAAAGCACCTCCACGTAGTGCCTCACGCGTGATTCAAGCCGGGGTCCTGGAGATAGAAGGCCGAGAAAGAGTCAACTCCACCGACCCGACCACTCGGAACCACATAACAACCCCTTTAACATAATATTCCATTCTTGGTTACGATGTTTACCCCCCTTGTTGCTCGGCAACGCTAATCCAATAATTTACAGGAACTTCATTTGAAGTTGACTTAATCTAAAGTGTCATTAAATTCCAACAATCTCAAATCAGAGGTACGGTGATTTCTTCATCGACTCTGAGACTCAAATAACCAATCAATCATCTAAGCAATTAGCCAATTAAGAGTGTTCTGCAAACATCTATGTTCAGCCACCTAACAGACGGCTTGCCAAAGAGGATATTGTTTTTTGTCTTTTCCTCCTGGCTCGAGGAGCAAACCATTTCCCCCCCGGGATGTCGAAACAATTTCGGAACCAGCTTTTAACCAATTGCGGCTCAATTAAAGAAAATTCGAAACGACGGAACGGTTGATCAAGGTTTTGCATCACAACAATAATTTATCAAGCTTGTTTGAGTGTGTGTGAGTATTCTGTACTTCGACAAACTGTGGCAAACTTCATTTTCTATTTCTCTGGATAAAGGTTACGATACCTCGCTATATCAGTTGTTTGGTAAAAATATTTGGAATGATAATCACTAAGATCGGCAACTTTTCAATTTCCAAACCATACTATTATTAATACCCCCCACCCCACCCCTTATTTACCAAGTCCCAATAAACCACATTTTAAAATTTTGCAGTCTAGTTTTCAAACTAGTCAAAGATACTTACTTTGTTTTGTTTTTCTCTCTTTTTGGTTTTGATTGTTGGGGTTGTTTTTGGAAAACACTTTTCTAGTTTTAGGGATAATCACCGTGGCTTGTCACATGAATTGTTATGTTAACATTTGGTTTAGGTTGTTAATTTTGTTTCAAATTTTCAGACACTAAAAACATCTCGACCAGGAGAATTCCAGGGAACCATTTGATACAATTTTTTTTAAACCGTAAATAAAAGATCATACACAAGAGGTAGGCCCCCTACTGTTGTTTCCCAGTTTTCAAGAACTCTTCAATAATAGAGGCGCACTTTTGAGCATAAAAGTTCACTCAGCAAACAACTGTTTCAGAAAGTTTGTTGCTAAACAAAACATTATTGAAACCTACTTAACATCCAGTTTCGCCTTGATGTATTTAATTTATCAATTTAATAATGGTAATACAAATGGACAAAGAACCACCGATACAGCATCTTAACTCCACCGATACAGCATCTTAGCTCCACGGATTGTGTTTTCATGTTCTTACCCATCATGCAAAGTTGTTTCTCCTCCAAATAATTTTATTGGCGCAGGGATATAACAATACCCATAATGTGTTCAGTCGATTGTCTAGTCACACACCCCGTTTATGGCGGACCGGGCTTAACGGCCGCATTGTGGATCTAACCCAAGCCTCGTGGACGATGCTTGGCCGGTGCAACGCCTCCAAACGACCCATGACAAGCCAGGGAAGTTTCACATCGGGATTTTTTTCTTCGGACTTGTTAGTTCTTAAAAGAAAGTAAATCCGGGAACCGCCATAACTCTTCGCAAGGTGATATTAATGTAGACCTTTAATGCTTATACATAATGTGAGTATGTACTGTTTTGAATACATTAATAAACAACAACAATGTGCCCAAACTATTCTACTTTGAAGATCCTTACAAAAACTACTCAAGAACAAAACAAATGCTAGGTTAGCCGTAAGTAGGAATTCAACAAGGATGTTTGTACTTCCTGGTAAGTGTTTGGTTATTACCAAATAGGGCAATAAAATTCGAGTAGTGATAATTTAATTCCAGTTATACATTATAAAGATGATAGAATTCCCCCATATTAATAAAAATATAGAAATTGCAGTGTATTAAAATAGGGTCCAACATTCGTTCTCAACTACATTGTTTTACAGCAGTTTTCAAAGGCGTCGGCTCATAGTAAAATTATAGTCATAATTAAAATCATATGTAAATTAGTTAGTTGTGGAATGGTTTTGCTTACAATCTCAGAACAAAATCTTACAACCATCGTTGATAAAATGAGTCTGGTTTCGAACATGACTTTGCCGAGCCTTGCCGAGCCAATATGCTTGAGGTAACATTGTCGGCCTAAGTTGTTGAAGTTTCAAGTCTCAACTGTGTTTTGCACACGTATCGACTTTTTACCAGACTCGATTAATAAGACACTTGCCATTTAAATCTCACTAATCTACAGGGATTGAGATAAGGTCCCTGTGTTTTGATTTAATATTCATAAAGTGTAATGATAACGGTAACTTTAGATTGCTCGAACAAGTCAATCAATCGATCACGCCAATTAACATCCAGAGAGCCTTCGCGCCGTCCTCCCTGCGCAAGGCTCTGGAACCCACTACCTGCTTCTGCCGTTGTAGCACAATCAGGCCAGCCGTAATCTAGTGTTCATTATGCTTATTAAAATATCCCTTGCTCCAAATTAATGAACTCAAGCTGTAGTTAACTTTTACTACTATCTTCTTGTTCACTTGATTAGGGGGAAATTCGATCACAATTTCCCATGCATGCCACAACAACGACCAAACAGGTTGCGTACATGATTTGCATCCAAACCTCATCACAGGTACTGCCATCGAAATCGTTCGATTGGATATTTCGATATTTCGATCGTTCATCGGATTGTTACAATCCAAACTTGCAAAATGTCCATACCTATTTCCAGCATTGAAAATGAACACGTATACATTTTGATTTCGTATTCTCAAATCACTATGCACTTGACAGATCGTTCACACAGTCCTCGGAGAACACTTTTTATAAAGACGAAACTGGGCGCATAACGAAAAACGAAACTTATGAAACATAGAGATAAATGATTCATTCCTTAATTAGCACTAGCAAACAAACGCAGCATTCCAACTAAAACAAAAATACATCATAAGATTACCAATCCAGAACCACAACTTTGTACCGCATGCAGGTAGAGAAGTAACTAAATCACCGGAGCGCACCAGAGTTCTGACACCGTGCAAACACGCGTCCAGACGGTATCACAAACGGTAACAAGCTTGCTGCGGAAATTGTGAAGCCGGTGCACCGCGGTGTGTCGACGCCCTAACAAACCGAAAATTATATACGCTTTCTTACTTGATATACCAGTGTAATCAACATTTATTTTCGTTCATATCAACAGCCCTCACTACAAATCGATTTGTTTCAACAAGAAACATTTCATTATTGACTAAAATAATTTCGTGAGCAATTATATCTTCTTAAACACAACACGGGTAGTTGTCACAGCACAATGCATTATTAATAACTCCATAACTTTATGGCGTTGTTAACAGCAACAATCGCAAGTGTTGACACTGTTACTTGCAGTTTTACTTATTTGGCATTATCACATTATCGTTTTCAACCTTAAAGCAACAAAAGCCTTAAACACAGAAACCGACTCGATTTTGGATCATGGCATCAGCCGTCGCAGTTTATTCGTCCGGTCTTTTGGTCGAAACTGAGGCGTTTAGCGAGCGCCCCTTTGCAGCGCAAAAACTGAACAAGCTCAAACTGTAAGCTGTTTGCATATCAAAATACGTTGATACGTATTGATGTGATTGACAATTAATCTTGTAACTATCAATTACAACTAAAGATGCTGCTGTTGTTGTTTGTATTTATGGAGTTGTTTTAATTAGTGGCATTTAACGCCAATAACAACTTACAACATGATTTTTCAAAGTGCAAAGGAAAAACGTTACGTAAAGGGAAACAAATACCGAAGAAATGTTCTGTTTTGTTTTATTTGGATGACCAGAACTGCAAATCAATCGTAGCTGCTTAGTTAAGTGTGATGTCACAATACAAATCACTATGGTAATATTGACAAATTTGTCTTGCGATGGATTTTATTACTTTGTGAATTCGGACTTGACAGTTTTTGTATTACTATCTTTTCAACCAACATCATCATTACCCTATAGTCATCCACCTCATGATCATGCTCGTCATTTTCATCAGTATTTATCCAATGTTATATTGGATGAGACTATTCTTATACTCATATTATAGTTCTTTGTTCAACTTCTTCATCAACCAATGTTGCCACCATCATCACTATCATCACAACCACTATGATATTATCCTATATCCTTATTATACCAAACCCACCACCACTAACCAGAGTCACCTCCACCATCATGACAAAAACAGCAACAATCACACAAGTGCTCTTCCCCTATTCGCCTTTTCCTACAAATTATTATTGTTTCCTCCCCTGCATTCCAATCTGACTTCACCGTCATCATGATCATACTGTATCCATCCGCGGCTGGTCAGTTACCTCCTCTCTCCCTCAATACTCCATAGTTTATTTTACTGTAACTTATACGGTATAACATCGCCACAGTCAAGTGTGCATGTACTGGTATGTATACCCCCCCCCCCCCCTTGTTTAAGCAATGTGTATCTTGTTCACCATGGAATAATTCACAAAGCAGTAAGACTCAAGGTATGGTTTTTCAACACTACCATATTGTGACAGCACACTTTGCTTTGCAGTAAACCATCAGAAACACAAGCACCATCGACGCATTTGAACATAAACATTGATGTACTTTCGTTATTCACATGACAGTCTTGTTCTAAACTTAATATAAACCATAACAACATCCCAACAAGATAAGGGAGAAAACTTGCAGGAAGAAATTGTAAAATGTACCACATAAAAACAAAATAATGTGGTCCAAAAAAGATAACTTCTGAGTTGGTTCTGATAGCGATAGACCAGAAAAGTCTTTCCGTGAATAAATTAATGTCATCTGGATGATAGATTATATATATTTTTTTTAATAAACGGCCAAACATAAACTAATGTACCAGAAATAATTTTAATGAAGTCCTACAATGCCTGGGAAGATTGTCTAACATTACTTTATAGGTGTTATTTTCGACTCTCGACTTTTAATAATAGTGTATGTGAAACTGGAAACACAAATCTTAAAATAAACGTTAATTTTTGTAATTTTGTTGTTTACCGTGACCACCGGATTCGACGGGGGAAATCCACTTTACAAATTATGGACACGATTGAACTTTTTCCATTTCAAAACCAAGTAGATTCCATAGGCCCCTAAATGTATGAAAAGTGTTGTCTTTCAATTAATATACCTTGCAAGGCAGACGAATAAACAACTAAATCCAAATCCAAAATGGCCGTGATCTACATGAACAAATCCTATTCACTCCGCCGTTTTATACATTTCAAGAAAAAACTAATTACAACAACATCCCCCAAGTTAAGTTGATTTATCACTTGCATATTGAAGGCTGGACAAAGCTCAATGTTAACCTACCCTTTTATTAAAACCAACACATGTAATTATTGTTTTGGTTTGTGGCTGTGTGAAGATCCACTGAGAACAAATACCCCGATATCAATCAACGTACGATTGTCAGCTCAATCAAATAAACAAAACAATGTTAAAATAAACCTTAATTCCCTCTTGATAGACGAGTAATTAAGATAATTTATACACCTCTCAAGTTTCTGTAATAACACTTTCCTATAAAGAGCTTGCAATTTGAAAGATAATTGTGCGTTTGTTTTAACTGAAGATGATTTACTGAAAGTGAAGTACGAGAGTAAGACCGAAGCAGGCGTGTTTGATCGGCCATGCTAGACTGGGTGACTGCGACGTTAGCCCGGCGCGCTTGACGGGCTGTTTACGCCAAGCCGATGTTGCGTTCTCTTTGCTTCTTTTTCTTCACGCTGACCGTGCAGGTGACAAAGTAAAGACTCGACTTGAAAGTTGCAAGTAAACAAATCTTGATTTATGACAGCTTTTTATTTCCTGCGGCATTAAAATATTCCAATTTACGGAGAACGAAAGGATCATGGGTTTTTGTGAGCTAAGAAAGAGGGAAACGCCACGCAGAAATGAATATGGTTGAAATAACTCCCCGTTTTTGACGGAATAGTCTCGGGCCATGTAAGCCATCGGCGGCTCGGATCAGAGCCGATGATATGCGCAAATCCACGGCCTGCTCCGAGCACTCCTGCACAGTGTGGATTTAGGGGACATTACCTCAAATCTATCGAGGCGATTTTGTCCAATCTCCCGGAAAGGGACATTTCCTCGCAGACGAACGCTTGCAGGTGTCTTAGATCGAGGGGTATCTTGAAGAAAATTCATAAAACAAATTAAGACGGTTAAAGGATTTAAGATTTGTCCAGCAGCGCGGTAGGCATCGTTGCTGGGGGCTCCTGGGGTAGCTGCTACCGGCTGACAGGGCTAAGACGCTCCTGATCGCCTGCATTGAATACAAGAAAATCAATTAGTTAGTGATCTTATCTCAAGAATGGACACAAGACTAACCTTGTCCACTTGTTCACGTCAAACAAGATATAATTCACTAAAGTGCCCCGTTTTCTTGCGAGAAAATTTAATTTCCTTAGGTGGGGTTATCTCTTTTGTGGGAGCGTAGAAAGACCGTGCGAGGGCCTTTTGTTCTAACGGGGCCTGAAGCGTTGAGCTCCCGGTCACAGGTGCGGATTAGGCCCGCTCAGGGATCGATGTGCTCGGTGTGTACTTGAACTTACAATTATGATGTGCTTCTTGCCGCATTTCTTGCCGAACAATCTGAGCAAAAAAACTCCGAAGACACCAAAGAACAATTTCTTACAAGAAAAAGCATGATGAAATATGCCTTCTAGATACGTTGTATTGTGTTGACTGTGCTATGCTAAAACTCCATTAGAAGTTGGACTACTAGCATTCTATAATTCCGGCTATTCAATCTATTTCAAAGTCCAATTTGATTGTATTTATTTTATTCAGTAATTATGTTTTACAAATAACTTTGCACAAAACATTGCAAGTTATGAGTTTTAAGTTTGCGTGTATTTCTGGTTGTATTTGTTGTATGTTTTATTTTGCCAACGTGTGGTATTCAGTTGTTGTTTCATTTGGTTCATTTTGGACTTGTGTTTGTTTACATGTTTACTTTTTATATTTTGTGTTTATATTTTATTTTAGGCTACTGTTGTTTTGATGTTTGTTTGTGTAGTTTCATGTTATGAATATCACATTTCGTGGCCCTCATGCCAAATTGGACGGGATTTGCACTAATTAAATAGCAATAAATAGTAAAAACATGAAAAAAAATGCGTTCTGTATGTTTTTTATTTATTTGATTGTTTTAGGCGGTTTATTTGGAAAAAAATGCGTATTAACAAGCAATATTAAATAAAAGGAACTGCATGTTGTATGTTTTCGAAAGTTGATACTTTGAAGGAGTTTAGCAGAGTCAAATCTCCCGTCATTCAGCGATATTAAATCCCCCATCAATCTAAACCACTTATGGGTAAATTGCTAATGGTTGAGTTTGTCACAAGTCAGAATCTAACACAAGAACGGAGCCGTTGTCGGCTGTTTTCAAAGCAATATTCAATGAGTTATTTGGAAGATTTTGTTAAATAAACTATTAGTTTTCTTCGGACTGCTTTGTGAAGGTAGTTTTTTGCATAAAATGTATTGTTTTAAGACACTGGACACTCTTGGTATTTGTCAAAGACCAGTCTTCTCACTTGGTTTATTTCAACATTATGCATAAAATAACAAACCTGTGAAAATTTGAGAGATAATTATGAAAGAAAAACACCCTTGTCACACTAAGTTGAGTGTTTTCAGATGCTTGATTTCGAGACCTCAAATTCTAAATCTAAAGGGTCTCGAAATCATATTCGTGGAAATTTGTTTCTTTCTCAAACCTACATGTACGTTACTTCAGAGGGAACAGTTTCTCACAATGTTTTATACCACCAACCTCTCCCCATTACTCGTTACCAAGTTATTTTGAGTAATTACCAATAGTGTCCACTGCCTTTAAATGTTTTTCTTTTCCATGTGTGATCACATTGTGAATTAACTCCGTGAATCGGGTGAAATGGCTTGAGTATAGTTGTTTGTTTTGTTTATTCATTTGTCTTTATATATTAATTATATTGATTGATTTATTTATTTAATATTTACTGTTTATTTAGTTATTTTACTCGGGGGGGCGGTGAATAGAACTAGTTTCTTTGCTCCTGAATGACTCGAGACCGTTTTCCGCAAACGCTTTTTAAGACAAGGTGCTAGATTGAAAAGTAACTTTAAAGCATGTTTTTAATTGATCCGATTAATCAATCAGAAAAATTCAATCCACAAGCTCCTTGATTCTATACAAGCTTATATCGGTTCCAATGTTCTAAATAGATTCGTCTGAAAAAAAAAATATCCCCTAAATTTTCGTTTCTTGCTTTGATTGTCACAATCGAGTGTGAGAAACAAAGTTTTGTAGTAAAACAGAAACCATGTCTCACCACATTGACCATTTTGATTATATTTTTAAAGGTTTGTTGTATGCTGTGTTTCTTAATAAATAAGTATATTTTAACACTCGGCCAAAAAACAAGTATGTTGAACACAGATGTATATATCATGTTAATTATAAGTGGGAATTTTGTCGTAAATCAGCATTATCTTTCGCTTCAACAAACTCTAATTGTATTGTGTGTTGTTCTTAAACTGTTCCTCAAACACCACACACGTTAAAGATTCTCAGAACCTTTGGTGCCGCGAGCAGTTTAAATAAGCTCTTATATCTTTATTAAAAACCTGTTAAGTTTATTGAGTGGTAGTTTGCATGTACATTACGTGGCACGTAATATCAATACCGATACAATCGTTCAATTTGTTTTCTCTCTCTATGTTTTGCTACGTTTGTATTTATTTGTCAAGCGACACACATAAGAGACTAACAAAACAAACATGCAATCACCATTGTATAATTGAAAACAAATTGACGCGAACATTACGGGCGTTTGATTTAAAGGATAACTATGGTCTTATAGATTTTTGTTGTTACCGTAGTGCTGATTTATTGGCCGAATTAGCACGAAAACTACACTTAAAGTCACCTGTGAAGGGTTCAGATAAATACAGTGTCTACTTGCTGAGAAAACAGCACACAAAAACTGTGTTTGGGTAAATGTTGAAAAAGCAGTTTGCGCAATAAGAAATGAAATCAACCATAATACGATATTTTATTTGTATAAATACAATTTCTTAACGGCGACCTAAAAGAAAATGACAACGGTGTCTCCTTTTCGTTGAAGGCCCCCCTCCGAAGATGGAAAGCCAATGGAAATACAATAAATAGTTTCCGATTGCAGGTGTTTAGCACTTATATGACCGAATTTAAAGACACTGCACACTATTGGTAATTGTCAAAGACTATAGTCTTCTCACTTGGTGTATCACAACATATGCATAAAAAAACAGAACTGTGAAAATTTGAGCTCAATCGGTCGTCAAAGTAAAACACCCTTGTCGCACCATGGTCACATGAAGTTGTGTGCTTTCAGATGCTTGATTTCGAGCCCTCAAAATCTAAATATGAGGTCTCGAAATCAAATTCGTGGAAAGTTACTCATTTCTCGAAAACTACGTTACTTCAGAGGAAGCTGTTTCTTACAATGTTTTATATTATCAACCTCTACCCATTACTCTTTACCAAGTAAGGTTTTATGATAATAATTATTTTGAGTAATTACAAATAGTGTCCACTGCCTTTAAGTGTCATATTATTAGAAAAGTTGTATGGAACATTGGCGAATTGTAATGCACACACATCTGTGTTTTTTAGAAAATGAATGTGGAAACATGTTTTGTTTCAAACATTTCATTTCAGTTCATATAAGATCTATGTCCTATTTATACAGAAGTGACATATACCTTAAAAACAGTACACCATCAGTTATATATGCTTATAAAGAAAGTACGTTTAACTTTTGTTTTCATGATTGAAATTTTTAAACAATTCAAACTATTTTGATAACTTCAACCAACATCATTATAGTATGCATTAATACACAAATTATAAACAAACAAACAATACATACATGTTTTATAGAGGAGAAAATTAGTAATCGACTAGAGTTAAAATGTAATTAAGCGATAAAAGCATTATAGATTTATTTTTGTATTTTTGTTTTGTTCGGATTTCTGATTGTTTATGTATTATTGAAAAAGAACAAAAATTTACATCATTATGGTGTTTAAATAATACCCATTATTGCCAACTCAAACACTTTTGTGTTTTTCTATGATGTTAAGTTAATTCACTCTTGTGTATCCACATGTGACAACACACCCACTGTGCCAATGCTATAACACCCATTTTGACAGGATCGATGTATCTACTTGTTGTTCTCCTCAGCCAAAAAGTTCAATCACCTCCGGTGTATATTATGACATAACATCCACCGTGTCAATTTTAACACCATCACTTATTTATCTTGTTTGTTTGCATAATATAGACCTTTTCGCAAATACCGGGGCGCGCGCGTAAAGCTTGGAATTAGGTGCATTGTGGTCTTGCTGGTATCCAAATTTGATCCATATATATCCCACAATGCACCTCATTCAACAGTCTGCGCTTGCGCATTGGTATTTGCGATAAGGTCTATGATAAAGATTCCTACCAGCACCACGCCCTCTTTGGTTCCCTCTTCTTCAACCCCAAAGTTTAAGTTGAACTCAAATGGCTCATAAAGCGTACAGATGTTCCCCTCTCGACTACTTCAGGCCATTCCCCCTTGCTTCGCTCTTTAATGTGTCTCAGGTCATCTGGTCTGCGGAACAAATTCGATTATGTTGAGTGTATTTTGACTTAGCATGTATTTATGTAGCAGTTTAATCATAATGATTAACCTTTGTGTGTTTGTGTCTGGTAGATGCATGTATCAGATGTTGTCAAATGTCTGGGTCCGGGGAATTTTTTTTTTTTACAATCCAGGAGATGAAATCTTGAGTACGGGTTCCTCTGCAGTCGAGACTTGGAATTGCAACTTGGATTGTAAATTATAAAACACTTTAAAGGAAGATGAGTAGTCTCTTGTCAAGGCTGTGGAAACCCTGGGGCCAAAGTACATCATCATTAAGCGATAAACTGCTGCAAATTGACGTTTGTTTAGCAGGAAAAAGTCTATCGACCCAGTTTTGAAAAGGGTCATAAGTTTTACGAATTGTTTGTGACTTTACAATCCACACAGCTTTTTATAGGAAGTTCGACGACTGCTTAAAGGCACTGGACGGCTTTGATTGTCAAAGACCAGTAACCTTACTAGGTGTATCCAAATATAATGCATAACAGAACAAATCTGTAAAAAGTTTGACTCAATTGGTCATCGAAGTTGACAGAAAATATTGAAAGGAAAAGCACCTTTTTTGTACGAATTTGTTTGCTTTCAGATGCCTAAAAAATTGCCTTCAAATCAAAGTCTTTTAATAATTATGTGTGTGAGAAATTACCTTTTTCGCCAAAACTACGTAACTTCGGGAGCCGTTTCTCACAATGTTTTATAATATCAACAGCTCTCCGTTGCACGTGACCAAGTCAGTTTTAATGCTAACAACTACTTTGAGTAATTACCAATAGTGTTCAGTCCTCTACTTGCCGGAAAAAACACCGTCCGAAATGGTAAGAAAAAGTTGTAGAGTTTTCATGCTTATTAAACCGCGGCTTCTGATACTGTGTTCAAGCTTGAATTGAAGCTAATCTTCTATTACCGTTGTATTAATGCTTATTTGAGTAGAGTGTTAAGGTTTGGAAGTGGTTTGAACTCTACCACAAATTATAACTCTTTAACTGCGGTTTTGAGATTGCTTTGTGAAAATTCTGCTGTTATAATGTGTAGGGGGGGGGGGAGAGGAGGTCCTGTGCAGAAATGTCTGTGTACACGTTTCGTGATCACATCTAAAATTAATGTCGAAAAAAAGAGAGAAAAAATATGGTAAAGGGCACAGTAGCTTTAGATAGCATAAAGAAATTTGAGAATAATTGCACTTCGAAGTAATGTGATTATGGAAAAATATATTAGTTTTAATCCCAACAAACTTGAAGTTGAGAAACCTCAATGTCAAGAACGTATATCAGATTGTTTATTCCTATTTCGGATTAGTCTTCCTGCGTATAGACAAACTGCGAGGCTCTAAAAAGAAATTTTGAAATAAAATTTTCACATGTTGTTGAATATTAAGGTTTTATAAAGGTATAAAACAACTAAACAATTCCAAAAACCAAAGATAAACCTTCTCTTTAAACCTTCTCATTTGTTTTTTAACATTATTATAGAAATTTAACTGCAATCTTTAGCTCATTGATCAAACCTGTACTATTCCTTTAAGACACTTGACACTATTGGTAATTGTCAAAGACCAGTCTCCTCACTTGGTGTATCTCAACAATGCATAAAAAACAAACCTGTGAAAATTTGAGCTCAGTTGCTTGTCGAAGTTGCGAGATAATAATGGAAGAAAAAACACCTTGTCACATGAAGTTATGTGCTTTTAGATGCTTGATTTTGAGACCTCAAAATCAAATTCTGAGGTCTCGAAATCAAATTCGTGGAAAATTACTTCTTTCTCGAAAACTACGTCATTCAAGAGGGAGCCGTTTTCTCATAATGTTTTATACTATCAACCTCTCCCCATTACTCAGTACCAAGTAAGGTTCTGTGCTAATAATTATTTTGAGTAATTATTAATAGTGTCCACTTCAGTTAAGAAAGATCTGTTCGTCTAAGTTAGTGTCAAAGTTTGAAGACAACAGATTTTTTCGATTGCAGATAAGTAGAATAAAATAAGTTTTAACAAACTTGTCAAAAACACATGGACAATATTCTTTTACGCGCAAACGTTATCACATTATTCTCAGACGACACCCCTAAAACAATATAATAGCAAAAACATAACTTGCCTTTTGGCACAGCTTCAACTGCTTTTTTATTCGTAGCCAGATCTGATTAATTACCAGTTTGGCAAACATTTAGGATAATACAAAAACATTCAATGCTTATTAAACGCATCAAACTTTCTCGTCCTAAAACTAATTAGGAAATCAATATCTAAGCATCAGTTAAAATGGCTTTTGCTGCACCTTTACGTTCATCAAATAACGCATTTATTTCAAATCATTCAGGTTTTAAACAGCTACAAAGTTAGCCAATCAAAATCAGCACAACCTTTCGAAATGTGAACCACAAGTAGTTCCACTAAGTAGTTCAAAGCCATCCCACAAATTGTGATATATTTTCAGAATTGTGTTTTGTTTTGTCTTTAGAAAAAGTGTAGGGTAAAAGAAAGTACACATTAGTTCATTTGACATTGCCACTCTCCCTATGTGTAAATTGCAGTGGACGCTATTGGTAATTACTCAAACTAATTGTTAGCATAAAACCTTACTTGGTAACGAGCATTGGAGAGCTGTTGATAGTATAAAACATTGTGAGAAACGGCTCCCTCTGAAGTAACGTAGTTTCGAGAAAGAATGTTCCATTAAAATATTTGAATTTGATTTTGAGACCTGGGAATTAGAATTTGGGGTCCCGAAATCAAGCATCTGAAAGCACACAACTTCGTGTGACAATCGTGTTTTTCTTTCATTATTATCTCGCAACTTCGACGACCAATTGAGTTCAAATTTTCACAGGTTTGTTATTGTGTGTATTATGTTGAGCTATACCAAGTGAGAAGACTAATCTTTGACAATTAATATTTTTGTTATAATAATGTTTTCACTTTAATATTCATGTTATTTTTCAAAGCAATTTCTTTACGAGAGTTGCTATTAAATAACAATTCATAAATACCTCAGACAGTTTCACTATTCCTATTGGTGGAGAGCGCGTCACGTGGGTGTGTATAAACCTTTGTTTATGGCCAGTAAAAAGTGTTGAAACATGGGCGTGACACGCGAGCTTGCACCTGTCCCTATAAGACAGTTTCTTCATTCCTATTGGTCGAGAGCAACGATTGAAACAACTGTGCCACATCACGCGATACGCGCGACGCGCACAGCATTCCCTTAAGGAGTTGTCTACCCGAGGGCGGCGGAGGGCTTTACCATTTCGTCTCGGTAAAATTGTCAAGAACCAGGCCTCGTTGGGATTAAACCACTAGTTGAAAACCTCTTCACCACACATTGATTCCCTTATTAATGTTCAGCTAAAAAGGAAGCTCCACAATCATTACTGAGAAACCCGGTCATTCCAACCGTTGTATTCAAATAGAGTACGGCCCGCACGTGGTAGACATCATTGGAAACGCTTAGGATGTATTTACAATATAGTAAGATTTCGTTATCGACCCTACACAAATTAAGTCGGATTCAAAATAAAATTCTTCATGCCGATTGATTTTGAGAGGGAAATATTTTTGCGGAGATTTATTGGTGATAGCCGATATAATAAGCTCTTTGTAAATTATAGGCCTTATAATAAATATTGTCAACTCACTTGTCCGTCACTCAGCGAAAGTATAGATGATGTGACCTGTGACCTCACATGTTTTTTAAAGAGACACAGAGCCTGGACTTCCTGCAGGCATGCTTTGCACACAACTCAATAGAAGAAAACATAACAACTTATATTTTATGGAGATTGCACTGTCTAATTCTTATCAACTGTTGATATGATGAAAAACTTGACCAGCTTTTACTTCACAACTCTTGGTTTTACGTGGAAATTATGACACAAAATGTCAACTTTCCCATAGGACCAGTGTAGTATCTTGCCTGCCAGAATACTCAAAGAATGTACAAGGTCACACTTATTGCAAACAAGGTTCACATGGTCTATATGACTTGTTTCTAGTGGATTATAATATTTTCACTTTCAACCCACCTTGAAGGTACGTTTGGTGATCTCTCTTAAAATGAATGGCAATCAAAACGTAATGGTTAGAAGCCTACAGCAGAAAAGCATTTTGAGAAACATTTCACTGCGAGATAATGTGGGTATGTAAAAAGATAGCAGTTTTTATGCACTACAATTTGAGTTTAAGAACCGTTAGTGTCACGGATTATTCTTCAAAATATCTCAAAACACGACTTGAACACGTTAGTTTTATTGTATACATCCGTGCACTAACATTCGAACGGTTCCAAAAACCAAAGGTATAGGCCTTTACTATGCTTTTAAACGTGCTATAAGTTGGCATCAAAATGATCGATTATGTTAAATGATTTAGCACTTTTTAAGAGTTTCCTACAGTTTCCTACTGGTGTCTCCTCTAAAAAACTATGACATAATTGTTTACTTTTTGTTCATATCAGATTAGTAAAATAATCTCTTAAAGACAATCCTCTTTTTTCTCTTTTTTTTTTTACACCACGTCCACGTGATATTTAGTACAGACCAACACGGTGGAATGAAGCGACGAGTTTTTATTTACAGAATGGACGACAGAGGTCGCTGTTTGTGGTCACCGCTATTTCCGTATAGTCGTAGACTGATTCCCTTCTTATGATGATGTGTTTTGGTATAAATTGACTGACACTCAGAGGGGTGCGAGTGAAGGTATCTACAACGTGTCAACAAGCTAAATTGTCAAGGAAGTTTTCAAAATCATTTTTTAAACGCACACTTTCGGTATTGCTCTTCAAAGAGGCGGACAAAGCCTGAGCCGGTGCCCAAACATGACTACCGTGGTTTCGAAAATGGCTATAGTTGGATATTGCTGGTGACTATTTCATAGGTTTTAGCGACCAAAATCATAATAACGTACCATAAATATAAACATTGTCTTCTTCATTGTCCCTCCTCATTTAACATAAATTAAATGCAAATGTAAAGGAAAACAGAGCTGCTAAAGTCAAATAAACTCGTCCCGTCTGATTTATCCTTAGAAACAATTTCATTATCAATTGCAACCATTGTATTTATTTCCTTCGTCAGCAAAATGTAATTTCGCGTCTAATGAAAAATAAATTAGCAAATCTCGGCAAGGTGTCATATCACGGTAACCCAACGCGGACTGTGTCTCGCAGTAAAGGCTCGCGAGATAGAACGTGTTTGACAAGGGCGCTCAGGGGGGAAGATAACGACATATAGACGGCAGAGTTTAGGTGTGAATTTCCCGCCTCAATCCAACCTTACTGACCGCCCAGTACCGTCTATTTGTCACCTGTGTTCTCTACTTTCTTACAAATCTTGTTCTCACTCTGCGTAGCCTTATACTTGTTCTTCTCACTAAAACCCAATGAGAGAAAGCACTTACTTTACTGGCTCGTCGCTTTAAATTTGTTCATAGATACTAATCACAAGCTTGGCATATCATAAGGTTTGCGGTAACACTTGAAATCATGAAATCTCTCTATGGTTAACCGTGTTCCTAAAAAGAACCATTGATGTAACAACTGGGCCCTTCGTGGATCTGCTTACCGTAAGCACAGAATCGGCGCTTAAGGAAGCAGGGACTTCTGTGCTTACGGCAAGCGTTTTTTCACAAGTAAGCGGCGAATTTTGGCTTCTGTCGTGCGTACTCCACGTTACTAGGCATTTTACGCTTACAAGGTTGGCGCAGAAATTCGGCGCTTGCACGTAAGCGGGGAATCGTGATCGTAAGCGCAGAATTTGTCACTTGACGTGTTGATCACTGAAAACTTCCTGGTCGAAGCTGATATCAGGGTACTGTGGGGACTGACCCGTTCTGGGTCAGTAATTCTGGGTCAGTAATGACCCAAAAGCTGTGCCAGAAAAGTGTCAAAATCATGCAGAATCCGGGTTAAAATCTAAACTCTTGAACCATTTTGTGGGTTATCCTGACCCCCAAAGTGGTATATTTTGACCAAGGAGTTATTACAGTTGTAATATCAATTTTAGTTTCGTCTGATCTCCAACGATTGTTGGTTTTCACTCTGTTACTTTCGCTTATTCAAAAATAAATTGTGTGTGGGGGGGGGGGGGTACTAAACAAAGTCATGTTTTGTTGTCATTAATATTCTTTATTTCTTATGAAAGACACCGTGGTGCAATAAACGGAGCATGTTGGCGTCACGCATTAAACAGCTTCCAACAAAAATGTTTAGACATTGTCTATGATTTTCTTCCGTGAATGTACCTCTTGCAGTGACTTAGTTAGTGGGCCTTCCCACTCCACAGCACAGCTGCTTGGATGAGAAATGGGGTCTAAGTGACTCCAGTGAAGGGAATGATTGACCTATATTTTGGATAACATTACAGCCTCCTGCGAGTGTCTCATCAAGTCATGAGAGTGGGGCATTGCCCTACAACCACCCCGCCTGACTAACTCACCAAACAACTGACATCTTTAAAGATCAATGTTGATAGGTCAAGGTTAAAACATGCTTCTTCGAAGACTGGGACCAGTAAATGTTTCTTTTGGGAGGAACATGTCATTCTCAATGTTGCATGAAAGACCGGGGTCCTAGTTTTATAGAGCTGCTTTAAAAAGGGAAAGTACACATTTGGTAATTGTCAAAGACCAGTGTCCTCACTTGGTGTATCCCATCATAAGCATAAAATAACAAGCCTGTGAAAATTTGAGCTCAGATGGTCATCGGAGTTGCGAAAAAATGATGAACGAAAAAACACCCTTGTTGGACAAATTTGTGTGCTTTCAGATAGGAATAAAAGACTTCTAGCTAGAAGGAGAAATTACCTCTTTCTCAAAAACTACGTTACTTCAGAGGGAGTCGTTTCTCACAGTGTTTTATACTACCAACAGCTCCCCAATGCTCGTTACCAAGTCAGTCTTTAAAGTCAGTCTTTAAGTTAATATTTTTTTTGAGTAATACCAAACGTGTACCATCCCTATAAGCAGAGAATTTTACTGAAACATTTTCTGCTAACCAGAAAAGATCAATGTTGATAGGTCAAAGTTGAAACATGCTTCTTTGAAAAATGGGATCAGTAACGTTACTTTTGGGAGGAACATGTCATTCTCAATGTTGCATGAAAGACCAGGGGCCAAATTTCATAGAGCTGCTTAAGCAGATAATATTGCTTAACAATTTTCTGCTAAGCAGAAATTAGCAGGATACCAGTCACAAATTGTACTTGTGACGTGGTAGTTACGCTGGTAACCTTATACCGGTAAGCACAATTTTGTTGTGTTTGGCTACTCTTTGAAGCTTAAGCAGCTCTATGACATTGGGCCCAGTCATAATGTTTGTTAAAACCATTGGTGTCATGTTGTGAGTTGAACTTGAGTCATGTATTGAGAGATGATCATAGACGGCTTAAGACAAGTGGGACAAGTTCAAGGGGGAGGGGGCATGTGTTCGTACTGATGGATTGGCTTGTCTAGTAGGCGTTGTAAACCATGCAAGCCCATCAGTAGTACCGCTTCTTAGGTTTCATTAGTTTTGTCAATCTGTTACTGACATAGAAGAGACAAACCAAAAAGAAGAAAAAAGTATGCTTAAAAAAGGAGACCAAACCGATCTGTAAGATTGATAGTTTTTCTGGAGGATCCGGTTGTTTTTAATATTAAACTTTTCGAGTGGAATCATTAAGTGTTCTATTTCCGTTGATGTATGAAATGATGTACTCCTGCCATACACCGGTATAGTGTTGACGATAACTATGCGCGGAGTCGCCGCTAGGGGGCGCTAAATCTTAACCATTCCAAAGAAGTGCCACGCGTATGACGGTTAACATCCGATGCTGATTGTAGTTGATTTGACATTACGTTGAAGGCGTTGACCGTGGTGTAGAAACTACCATAGTGTGAACTTATCCTACAAGCTCTGCTTCTAAAAACGGAACCCTCTGCAGTGTTATATTGACCCTATTCACCTGACGTCATCATCAGAATAATCTTTGATGCGTTTTTTGGGTGGTCAATATCAGTGAAGTGCGCATTTTAGGCGAAGCGGCGTATACACGTAAACATAACTGCCAACCAAAATGGTGAGCGTACGACAGTCGCCGCGTGTGACGTGCGTGGAAGGGGCCAATAGCTGTTTTCATCTCGTTTTTGAAATCTGTTCCGTATAAATGTACTTATCTCTTTTGAAACAAGGAAGGTTGTTGTATCAATTAAATACTAACTTATTACATTAAAAACTGAAAGCTTTGGTGGCAACAATTACCTAATCAGATGATCTCTTTTGAGTGATGTAATTTGTTTATACTGTGAAAAATAAATGAACCTTGAACCTTGAAAACAGGGGCCACCATTTGAGTTACAAAATCATTCAAAAACAATGTCCCTTAACAAGCATTATCTTAAGTACATTCAGTGTACCACCGTGCTCCAGTGGCTAGACTGATGCAGGACTTGTAATCACAATGTTGTCGGTTCGAATCCTCCAAGCTAACCTCTGATTTCACAATGACTCTAGAACAAGTATTGACAAGGTACTGAATCATAATTCTTGATTTGCGCAATTCATAATCATAGACGTTAAACCATGTTTTAATGAGAGAGATTGGCTGTTGCCAGCTTGGTGTTTATATCCCCTTGTAAGGAGTTTGATGAGTTCCCTTGACTTGGAAGATCATCTAAATAAACAAACATACATAAAAACAGAAAGCTCTCACAGCGCTACATTATTGAGCCCATCCCTCAAGAATGTCTACATTTCCATCTCCTTCAACACCTGCTTACTATTCACTGCATCTCCTTCCTCACGTGACAAACCCTCCCACATCCAAGAGTATGAAATGACTTCAGAAGCCATGATCACGTCTCCTCCATTCTCCCGAAAAGTAAACCAATTCTTCCGTGAGCAATTTACAATATCCGGACCCACGTTTTTTGTCTGAAATGGCATAAATGGAATTCCAGGTTCATTTGGAATAAGTTTTTTTTTCTCTCTCTTTTTATCTTTTTATATGACACGTCATGAGTTATGACATAGCTGTTGTTGTGTGGTGAATGTCTCCGACTGAAATTGTTTAATGGATTCTGACAACCGACAAACTGCTGATTTAGGGATGGTGCTTGCCGTTGAAATCTTGACTTCTTCGGGTATCGCAGCAGACTCGGACTCCATAATTAAATTGCTTCAAATGCATTGGGTAGTATATGGGTTGAGTAGTTCAGCAATGAATTCACCTGGCTCATGCCGCACTGCTGGCCATTTGGAGAACAGATAAAAGCCACCCTTTCGTGATTTGAGATAAAACTGTTGGATTTTATTGGACATTAATTGTGGGTATACCATTGCGTTGAGGAAAGATCCTAAGCTCAGTTGTTCCAGTGCCATCAGTCAAATGAAATTGTCTTTTGTCTTATGTATATTTTCATGACAATCTGCGATTGACGGTTTCATGTTGCTCTGCAAAACCAGCCCTGAAAAGCAGGTCCTTTTTAATGTTAGTCGAAGATGCCTACAATAATGTTCGAAATAAAGACGGTTTGTCAGAAGAACATATCCCGGTTGGTTTATCATTCCTCGTCAAAGAAATTGTGATTTGAGGTTATGACTTGAAGACATTATACCCTTGTCGATGTGGTTGTGTCTGTGTTGTATGTGTGGTAGTGTGGAGGGGGTAGCAACAGGGCAAGTTATAGCTAAAGGTGCGATCTCTTTACCAATAATGGTTCATTTTTGACATCCTGTGATCCTAGCCACCGTTTTATGTTCGACTAGGAATTATTATTGTGAGGGAAAAACAAGTTGTAAATCACGGACTCCTCAAGCAAGGAAACACTCTGAGACGTTACTACGACTATTGGGTGACAAGTAGTTCCTTTTATAGCCCCAATCTGCCCTCCATACGCTTGCGCGTAGTCAAAGGTGAAAGGTCAAGTAGTGGAACCATAACCGTAACAGTAGGCGTGTCTTCCAGTCTGACCCTAAGAGTGTGACGTCATGGAGAGAAAGCTTTATAGATATTGAAAAAAGGGGGCATGTTAATGATTTTGCTCCAGTCTAAATGTCAACTCATGAGCACGGCCATCCAAAATGTAATTCACTGTTTCCAAAAAGTGGAGAGAAAAAGGAACAAACATTTTAATAATATTATTGAGGAGGCATAGACATGCGGATTTGAGTTCATTGGTTGCACCCACCGGAAGACGTCAGGGCTCTAGGCGACGGAAAGCATCGATGAAACACTGGGGCCAGAGTATAGTCGGAGAGAGAGAAACAGAGCTGAAAAGTGCAAGGCTGTGAAACGATAATGACTGAAGACGATGTTCTTGGGTTTCAACAGAGAATTGTCTTGGGGTTAAACCGAATCAGCGAGACACAGTAGGTTTGATTGTTACTTGAAGACACAGATAGGAAGATCGGATACATCCTATTTTATTAGGTCAATTGGTTGGAAAGCTTCGCTTTGATGGGTCCAGTCAATCAACGCGCAGTGACGCTTCGATGACCATAGTGTCTCAACTTTCAACATCTTGGGCGTGTGTAATACAAAATGAACTTAGCTCATATCTGTGTCAGCTTTGTACAGACAATGATCTATTTATTCTATAGCTGTCTTATTGGCAAGTTCCGGGTCATTGTTTGAAGGGGGATCGCAATCTGGAGACTTTCTTGGAGTGTTATTTTTTATGACAACTAAAATTGGGGAAAGGTGATTGTTAAGGGCAGGTGGGAATAAAATGATGATCACTGATGAATACTTTGTAATCTTGTAAGGAAATTTACATCCGTTCTGTAGCGGCTTTAGAAAGACGGTCGAACATGACAATAAACTTGACATTGTCCGCATAAAAAGGCAGCTCTTGGTGAAGGGGGCTGGAGCAGGAAAGTCGCTTGAGGGCGCTGTCTAAATACGTCCGTTGTGACACGATTTACTCGAGTGTCACCTCTTAAAAAACGCCCACAGATAAGAGGCGTGTTCAAATTCTAGTTGTAAAGATGTAACACGTGAATCATGTTTACAAATAGAAGACAATTCTTCCCATAAAAGAAAAACACTTCTTTTTAAACACTTCAAGACATTATTGAGGAAAAAATATTTATTGTTCGATATAGTTCGGTGGTTATAAAGTTGTTTACCAGTACCAGTACGTTCTCGTCTTTTATCTTACTACCCGTTGTTGCAGTACCAGTACGTTCTCGTCTTTTATCTTACTACCCGTTGTTGCAGTACCAGTACGTTCTCGTCTTTTATCTTACTAGCCGTTGTTGCAGTACCAGTACGTTCTCGTCTTTTATCTTACTAGCCGTTGTTGCAGTACCAGTACGTTCTCGTCTTTTATCTTACCACCCGTTGTTGCAGTACCAGTACGTTCTCGTCTTTTATCTTACTACCCGTTGTTGCAGTACCAGTACGTTCTCGTCTTTTATCTTACCACCCGTTGTTGCAGTACCAGTACGTTCTCGTCTTTTATCTTACTACCCGTTGTTGCAGTACCAGTACGTTCTCGTCTTTTATCTTACTACCCGTTGTTGCAGTACCAGTACGTTCTCATCTTTTATCTTACTACCCGTTGTTGGAAATTAGAGTCAAGTACACAAATAACTCTGACAAAACTAACTGTTTTTATTATTGTTATCAAATACGTTTCTACCGATTCGACGTATAGTGTGTTTCCTGAAAAACACTGGATGGCAATTAAGTCACCACACTCTTCAAAAATAATTGTTTTTATTTTATGGGAACTCCTAAAAAGAATTGAGAGACGATCTGCAACACCAAATGCAGTCATATTGTATCAACAAGCACAACATACGCTGAGGCCTTCATCCTACAGTAAATCGACAATGGCTGAAAACAAATCAATCAAATCAAAATGAAACTCATCAAACCTAAACGTCTCGGTCGCAGCCGTCAAGAAAAAGATGTGGTTCTACACCAAACGCTATCAATGCCAACGACTTATTCCTAATGATGCAGGACGCTTTGTAATTATTATTGAGAAGACAAACTCAAAAAAGAGTAAGTGGCAGATGGGGTGGAGACTACAGTCACAAGGTCAAAGGTCAGAAAGATGTGATGTACTCCTCCCAATCGGCCACCGATGAGGGGGCAAAAAAATGAGGTAGATGAGGGAAAACAAGAAGGTTATGATTGTGAGATTTATATCTGGCATCAATTATTGAGTATGTAATTCGATCAAGATTGTCCGACTCACCTCTTTAAACGAGGCTTTTCTTATGAATAGCTGCCTCAGAAAAAACAGAAGTCAAAGACTTCGTGTATTCAAGTAAGCCGACTTTTCTAACAGCATCTTCAAGGTGTTTATTGGGAGTTGGACGAGGGAGGTGGAGGTGAATTTACGACGGTCGTTCTGGTAAGAGTCTTGAACTCTCCAAAAAGTGCGTGGGAGATAAAACTGTTTTGATCGGGTTGTGTTTCAACGAAACCTCGATGCGAGGGTATTTTAACTTGTAAAGGTACGGGCGAAAGATCAAATGTAGTCATGTTTTTATGTTGTGTGATTTTGTCACGGACGGGAGACAGATGGCTAAGAGGTGGAAGTTTTAACCATAATACTTTCCCTGAAGTCGAGAGAAGTGGCTCTTAAATACGATTTAAAGCGAGAACATGCATTTTCATTGAGCCATCAGGGGCTGTACTGGGAGGCAATGATGGGCGGTTTATGTGTTGCCCACAGTGGGACAACATTTCATTCACATCCGCTATAGTTTTTTTTAACGTCACTAGTTTTTTTATCTCCTCCTGTGGACATTAAAGGCAAACAAAATGAAAATCAAACAAGAGTAGCCGTGCTCTTTATTATAAGAGCAAAATCTTCCTATAAGAAGACAACTTTTTAGTGCTTCTTATAATTTGCAATAAATGGGAAGACACTATATTTATTAGAAGTTGATATTTAGCTTCAACTTTAGACGCTTCTAGAAAACAGTAGTCACGGCTACGAAAACGGACCTACTCACATCATTCCCACTTCCCTTCAATCTGTCAAAAGAGGGCGCCTTATTGGCAGCCCATCAGAACGATCCTTCATCCGTCTCTGTCATTAATACGCGCGGATGGGGAGGTCTGGTGACGAGTCTGCAATCAGACATCCTCACGACGGCTTTTCATGTTTCCTCCTTTCTACAATGGCGCCCAGAATCTCCATAGCGCTCTCAAACTGCAGGGTAATACTTATCAACACCACGGAAAGATAAGCCTTGTTCGTTGAAAACTTGAGCTTTCCATATTTGTACACGGTGTTTTACAAAACGCCATGTTTTCATTCTTTTGCTATACGATATACATAACTACTGCAAATGTACCAGTTTGTGATGGAACACTATGCTATCCCTAAACAAAATCCCTTGTGGGGTAGGAGGGGTGAATATAGTTGGTGTGGGTTTTATCTTTTACACACTGGAAGTGTCACCATACCCGGGGGCTTTTTTTATGTACATCAAAATTGCCACTGTCAAAGTGCTACTGAATAGGGAATTTTTTTGTTCTAAACCTTAGACAAAAACTGAGGAAAATCTTTGATGATGGCGATTCTATACAACAGAACAAAATTGTTACCCGTTGTCCATCCAGTTCGAAACAAAGCTGATGGTTGGTGTTGTTATTGCTTCAAGACCACGAGTCGCTTCTTGCGCCAACTACACGCCCCTACCTGACCCATGACATTGTCCGCTTAATCGGTCATCATGGTTCTTACATTTACGAATGATTGTCCAGCAAAATAGTTTAACGTCTATCGACCTTTCACTCTTTTTAATAATAGGCCCCTAACCCCCCCAAAACGTAAAGAATTTGGTTCTGACAAATTTAAAAGTAAAGTAAAACTAAAAATTTTGTTTCTAAATGAAACTATACTACGGATTACAACACATCAAATCCAAAACAATGAAACAATGCTCTGTCCTAGTTAAAAACATCACACGCATCTACAAACACGCTATTCCAAACGAAGACATGATGAAAACATTGTGACCAAAAACCAGAACAATGAGAGAATAAAACTCAAGTTCACATACAATTTCATTCTGAATGCTCTCCCTATATACAGACCACGCAGTTTCCCCAAGAAGAAAGAAACTAGATAAAAAAAAAACACAGATCAAAGACAAACTATTACCCGAACGAGAACAAAGTCATAGAAACTTTGCCCAAAAAACACAACACTGATTTTAATTCAATCGTACTGTTTTTATCTTTTGCATTTCGCCTGTATATTGTAATACTTTTCAGAGATGGTTATATTATATTTCGATGTATTTTTGTAAAAATTGTAAATTTTTAGTGTAATTTTTATATAACATATTTTAAGACACGCAAAACCGAAAGGCATTTCACTGTACAAATATTTGTTTTTTACAAGTGACAATAAAACATTATTCTATTATTCTATTCTATTCTGAGAGAATAAAACCCAGATTCCACATCAAATTTTCCTGTTGAGTTCTTTTCCTAAAGACAATAAAGTTCCCCCAAGAAGAACGAAATTCTATAAAGTCAACAACAATTAATTCTGATTGGCTCGAGGAAGCCTCAGTATAAAGCGGAGGCGTTCCATCTTTAGTGTGAAGTTTGTTCGTGCTGAATGTGAGAAAGTCAATTTGAAAATCGTCCACAAGTGAGGTGTGGGTGGATTTGCAGAATGAGACAGGAGAAACAAACAGACAGCAACCTTATTCCTCAATATATTAAGACTCTATCCATTGCCAGACAAAATACAGGTTTGGCAGTTTGTTTTTATAATTAATTTTCATTTTATTTTAACCTGAAGCTGAAAGCTCAGTGATTGTCAAGTTCATTACAAAGACCAATCCACCAGAGATTCCTGAAAGTGTTAGAATGTGGATTAATTATAAGAAGGACGCAAAGAAAGCAATTTTACAAACAGCCAATGATATTATTATACTCAATTAAAAAGTTTCTATCGATTGCCAGACAAACTACAGCATTTGTCAATATTTGATTGACAACAATTTGTTCTTTAAACCGAGTGTAAAAATTCAGTGATTGTCAAACTCATATCGAACACCAATCCGCAAAAGATTTCTCATTGCTATTAATGTCGGGAAAAAACATTTTAAATGGATCTCACGTAACCCTTAGCGCTTAATTCTGCTCAGGTTGCTGCAATAGAAATAAGCAATTAAAGACAATGGACACTATTCGTAATTGTCAAAGACCAGTCTTCTCACTTGGTGTTTATCAACATATGCATAAAATAACAAACCTGTGAAAATTTGAGCTCGATTGGTTGTCGGAGTTGCGAGATAACTATAAAAGAAAAAACACCCTTGTCACACGAAGTTGTGTGCTTTTAGATACTTGATTTCGAGACCTCAAATTCTAAACTTGAGGTCTCGATATCAAATTCTTGAAAAATTACTTCTTTCTCGAAAACTACGTCACTTCAGAAGGAGCCGCTTCTCACAATGTTTTATACTATCAACCTCTCCCCATTACTCGTCATCAAGTAAGGATATGCTGATAAATATTTTGAGTAATTACCAATTGTGTCCACTGCCTTTAAATGTTATTGAACGGGCACAAGATCCTTGACCAAACAAACACACCAGATGCATCTTATTACACCCTTTTTCACATGTTTGTCTGAATGGAGTGTTTTTATAAAATACATAAAGTCACCTGGAAATATATTTTGTTTTCTTTCAAACATAAGAGTATATGCTTACGAACAATAAAACAATTTTTTTAGTAATTGTTTGTCACGATTTATATGTTTAAAAAATATATAAAGTTTTTTTGGGGGGCTGACTCCGCCTACCCCTATTGTGACGTCAATCGAGGCAGACTTTGCCTGCAATGCGTGTAGTAAACACACGTGCAAAGTACATGTATGTCCAAGTCGTGAGTTGGTACATTTCAAAAAGTTTTTTTCTGCATTAAGCAGCAATACACCTGGTCGGCATTTTGAAACGTACAAACTCACGACTTGGTCCGTACATGTACTTTGCAATTGTGTTTACTCTACGCATTACAGGCAAAGTCTGCCTCGATTGACGTCACGAACAGTGCCCTCTCGGGTCGGGGTCTACTCTTAAATTTGTAAATAACATAATAACTGATTTTTTAAAACCTTAGTTAACTGTTTATTCACATTCCACTCATCAAAACACATATATTAGTGACAAAAGCTTTATTTTGAAAAAATACCACTTCCAGGTGACTTTAAGCGGCAATGACTTAACACTCTCTAATTTCGAATGATGTTTTTTACTTTGTTTACATGTATACAACGAATGCAATGATCTCAGTCCCGTCACATAATTATGTGTCATCCACAAAGTGTTACGTGATTATTTGGTCGTGTTTGAAGCTTTGGTATCAATCATATAGGAAGACTTGCGTCAAATCATGTCTCAAGAAAAGAGCCCTTGTTGTTGTTGTTGTTGTTGTTGTTGTTGTTGTTGTTGTTGTTGTTGTTGTTGTTGTTGTTGTTGTTGTTGTTGTTGTTGATGTTACTGCTGTTGATGTTGATGTTACTGTTGTTGATGTATTTTCACAGCCAACGCTCCTCACATACAGATGTACACGTGTTGTGCCCAACTGTATTAATAGTTACTTCCTATACATTTACATGTAAATAAGTTGTTCATTGTTGGTCATCCCGCCAAATCGACTCCTACAATCCAGTATTGATCCAATTTGTATAATCCAATTTGTAGCCAGAGATTCCCTCTTTTCGAAACCACGTTGTTTGGCTTGTGCTATGGACTCCTGAAGCCACCGTACCGAAATCACACAATGTTCAACATAACTATACGGAGTCTAAGCCAGAGCCAAAGTCAAAGCCGTTGTTTCGAAAAGACCAAAATATGCAGCATCACGAATCGAGACCCATTTTATTTATAAATGTCACTTATTAGGCCTATAATACGTTTTCTGTCAGTCCGTGGTGACTGTATTTCCCTCCCTTTCCTGTCATTCTCACTTTGTGTCTACAACTCAATTATTGCTTTCGAGCACTGTCCATTATTTGTAACTCCATGTTGTTTTGTTTTGTATGTTTGTTTGCTTTTATGTTGGGGTGTTTGTTTATTTGTTGGATTGTTGGTGTGTTCGTTGGGAGTGTTGGTGTGTTTGTTGGGGTGTTGTTTGTTTGTTGGATTGTTGTTCGTGTTTTTCTGTTTGTTAGGGGTGTTGCAACACCCATGTCATGTGGGGGTGTTTGTTTGTTTGTCTGTCTGTCTGTCCGTCCGTCCGTCCGTCCGTCCGTCCGTCCGTCCGTCCGTCCGTCCGTCCGTCCGTCCGTCCGTCCGTCCGTCCGTCCGTCCGTCCGTCCGTCCGTCCGTCCGTCCGTCCGTCCGTCCGTCCGTCCGTCCGTCCGTCCGTCCGTCCGTCCGTCCGTCCGTCCGTCCGTCCGTCCGTTTGTTTGTTTGTTTGTTTGTTTGTTTGTTTAGGTTTCGGGGTGTTTGTTTGTTTGTTTGTTTGTTTGTTTGTTTGTTTGTTTGTTTGTTTGTTTGTTTGTTTGTTTGTTTGTTGAGGTTTCGGGGTGTTTATTTCGGTGTTTGACTGGGGGTTCGGTGTTGGGGTTTTGGGGTGCTGCATTGTTCGTTTATTTTGTTATTTGGGGTTGGGTTTCTATTTTTATTTCTTTCTTTAAGGTTTTTAAAACGTTTAATATCCCGTGAGTTTACTCCACTTGGCGTAGAAATAAGAAACTTCTCTCTCCAATCACAATATTACGTAACACCATCCAGTGATTCTTAAAAAATAACATGGGCTTTAGGGGATATTTTTGTTTTTCTTTATTTATATCTTCAATAATTTATTTATTTATTTACTTTTAGGTAAAAAATGTTCTCTTATTTCCCCCTCCCTACAACAGAGTAAAATGGAAACTCAAAGTCACCCCAAACACAGACTCTCGAATGTCCTTAACTAGCCATTCCATCCAGCATTGACCACCTCGACTTCCTCACCAAAAGGTTATGACATAGATGCCGCACTTTCCCTGACCGCAGACGACCCACCGGTCCCTGACCCCACAGCACCGACCAAGACAGCCACAAATTGATTACCGGTGGATTTGTGACAAGTTGTAATTTCATAATATTAACATTATTGACCACTGGAGCTAGTTAGTTTGCTAATTGCACTGATCTCTTACCGGACTCTCTCTAGCAAACCGGGCTGTGCAGTGTTGTTAATTACCTCGCAACGCCCTCGTCGAACCCTCGCATCTTTATCGGCTGAAGTTACACGTTAATCCTCGAGGTCTGTAAGTGGTTATGGCACTGGATTAAAGAGGCGCTTAGACTTGATTATTATGAATAATGAGTACATACGGCATTTAAGTTTGTCATTTATATTTCAATAATTTGTTTTATTAATTTGTTTATTAGGTAAGTTAGTCAGTTAGTTAATTACCCATGTATTTTCATTTGTCTTTATTATATTCTATTTATACTATTTGTTCCCCTTTTTTCTTTAATTTTCATTTTTTTAAAAACTATTCTCATGTTTTTTTTCTGTTCAATTTATTTATTTATTTATTAACTTTTTTGATACTTTTCTTCAAGAATTACCTAATTGAAAAACATTCAAGGCTATTTTTAGACGTAGCATATTTTTTGTTAATTAACAAAATAAGGTTTGATTTAAAGTGTGACAAGATTTCATTTTTGTCCTCAAATTATAAGAATGTGTAAGAACCCCCCCCCCCCCATAAAATCCATTGCCAGGATATTGCTATTAGTTCACACTCGATCTTGATATCAATCAACTTTTGAAACAAATATAAGTTTATTGTAGTTCCCGCAAAACTGCTCTGCAGAAATACTAGCATAGTTAATGTTTTCCAATATTTTTAAGTGAAGTTCCAAGTTCCCCTAATCTTTTCCCATAATGGCAGAAGAGCGAAGATAACCTTTACACTCTGGAGTTGTTACTATTCTAGCAAATCATACAGCAAACCGTCACAATCTCCAAACCCACCCACAACTTCTGTGCCTCCGTGACCATACCGTCACCCCCTCCAGTCCGGACTCTGGCTGGAACCCTTCCTCTCCAAGTTAGAATCCTACTTCCATTCTAGAACAACCCCTTTAAATCACAGAGCATTCACCCCAAGATGAAGTAGCCATGAAAACCCACCCCTTTGCCCGACTCAGTGAAATATGTGTCTTTCTGATAGAGGTTGACAATAACTCTTTAGCCAGATGTAGCCTTGCTTCACAACTGCATGCATTGAAGCTTTCACAACTAGACTTAGCCGGTCATTCGCCTGGTAAAAAAGAAACTACGGATGCCCATGAAGACCAAACAATACTCTGTATCTTGACATGGTGTGATGAATTGGATTTTCAACCACCCGGTTTATATTAGGATTCAAGATTTTTACCTTTTTGTTTTGAATATGAATGTTCTTGAAGGGTAACAACAACATCTGCCCGAAATACAACAAAATTATACCGATAAATAATAATAATAAATCATTGAGAATAGCTTCGGCGTTATTTATTATTGTTTTCGATTTAACTTGTATATGTAAGATTAGAGCAAACAATGACTTGGGGTTGTGTTTTGTGTGTATTTATAAAGGGTGTCGCGGACCCCAATCCTATTTGAATACGGAGGGGTATAATGTGTTTCATGTTGTCTCTTACGTTCTACCGTATTCCCAGCACGTCCGTTGAACTGTTGATTAATTACCATTGCAGACGCTATATTTCGGTGGCCGGGGATTAGGGCGTCGGGAGAAAAAAATGCCTCGTTTTTCCAAAAAGTCTGGACACCAAGAATTTCCAGCCGTAAATTGAATTTAGCAACTTGGGGCAGTGACCAGATCGATCCCTAGTTTTATCTAGTTTGTGAAAGACAATGTGTTTGTCGGTGCCCGACTATGTGCCATTAGTTAATAGCGGATCGAGCCATCGACCTGGGACAGTTATTTCTCGGACATTGTGAGGGACCGGGTTGTTCGGGTTGCTCATGGCCGATTAGCGAGCCGGCAGACCCGTTGCCTGATTAGCAAGACCGTGGTGTACTACGCTGGTCCAGTTTAATTAAACCCCCAGTCCGGGTATCTTGCCAGTGACCCCTTCGCAAATCAATCAAGAGCATAAACCACTCGGGGACGTTTGTTTTGGAGTCTATTAACTGAAAAGAGCAACATCATAATATTGACCACGATGCTACGTTTTGCTTTGGGGTCAGTAGCATGATGTCCTTCCTACCCCCCCCCCCCCGTCCTCCATTGTCCTACTGTCTTGTAACACTTATAACATTTGGAAAGCATGGATCGACCACTATCAGCTATGAAACGTACCGTCTCTATGCGAAACTTGCATAATTAGCTTGTGCGCAATTCCAAGTTATTCAAGGGATCTGAATTTAGAAAAATAGTTTTTAAATTTTGCGTTCGATTGATAATTTGAGTTTAAATGTTGCGTTTTTGATAATTTGCTAAAGAGGCTAGTAAAGATAAATAATAAAGCCCTCTAAACAGAACCCATATCATCAAGAAACAATCGTTAACGAGAAGATCACAGTGGCTGCAACTAAACTCAGCGGAGTACATTTTCCTCAGGAGAAAATGAGTGGCCTTTGTTTAAAGTAGTATGGAAAATGAGGATATCAAGTTTAACACGGATGTGGTCGCTGGTCAACGTCTCCATGTGACATGTTGGGCGTGGTTGGTGGGTCATCTGAAACAAACACGCCCCTAGCACCGATAAATGATGTCACTACGTCACTGCACACAGCAGGGGGTTTTATTGAACATTTAGTTATAAATGAAAACAGGCACAACGTGGACGCCTTTGATTTGTCAGAGCAATTATTGTTTGTCTGATGTCGTTATATCTGACGATTTTGGCAGTTTCTTCAATGGAAATAAAAAACACCCAGTACGGCATTTGCGTTATCGACAACAAACATGTTAATTTTGTTTTTTTGTTAGCAATATTAAACCTAAAAGTGTTACACCTATTCCTTAAATTTGAACACAAACAAATGTGTTTGATATGCAGTAATCTTTAAGACTGTGTGACATTTTACTTTTCGAGAACCACTTCTGTGCCAATTCTTAAAATACATCTTAATATGAAAAATGGGACTGTAAACCCCAAACCTATCACCTTGTTTTATGATCCACTTAAAAATATTCACAGTTTATAACTTTTGTGAAGACCACTTCTGGCCAATTCTTAAAATACCTGAAATGGGTCTATATAACACTGACTAATAACCCCAAAACCTATCATACCCTGTGATGGAAGTGGTTTCTAAAACAACCCAGAACCTGACCCAAGGTTATGATTCATCTACTGACGGTGTTAAGCTTCACAGGAGGCAAGTAAAGTGAAGTCATCTAGAGATACCCGACCAGTCTGGGCGTTACCAGGGGCTGAACATTCACAGCAACATCCTGAGGAAATTGAGTGGCGGGAACCATGCGGGAACCAAACAATGCATCCCAGCGTGACGGCAGACGGGATCCTTCCATGATCCCTCACCCAACCCCGGATCATCCTGCCGGGGGTCCCTCACAAACCGGGAGAGTTTGTTTTGACATTTCGCGCCAAACAGTGACAGGAATATGTTTAAAGACAGTCCAGGTGATAAAATACAACGCTTTGGGTCTTGAGATAGTAATGGATGTTCGGAAGTGCATAGGTGAGGCAGTTATTTTGGACTTGGCAAATACACTCATTTAACCATGCCAGAAAGTCATATTTTTACTATGATCTATTTTTCAATTGTATTTAATGTAGGCATGATGTGTATAAAACACTGACACTTGATCAATAAATGTCAATTAAAGACAACAGCATCGGAAATCATGTCACGAAACAATCAGCTGAAAATGCTTTTCCATCTTAGAAAACAAAGTTTCTTCGAAGATGAATATTGCTTTGAATGAATTTGAAGCAGCAATACTCAATTAGAGACCGAAAACAAAGATAAAGACAATTGGCAGCCAGACAAAATGTCTTCCTTCACAATTTCAGAACGGCTAATAAAGTTCATTAAAATGATACCACACTCAAATTGTGAAGCCAGATTTAACTTTAAAACTCATTCTCAAAATGGTAAAACTACAACACAAAGTGAACCACCCTCTCCCAAAACAACAAATCTAACCATATAAATGTAAAAATGTAATTCATGAAAAATAACAAATAATAAACAAATTATAATAATAACTATTTGATTAAAAAAAATGAATGTAATAAATATTTGAATATACAAGGTAAACTGGAGAAGCAAAGAAATACAAAAGCAACCAAATTCCCATTTCTACTTTACAAAAATGTAAGCTTTAAAGACAGTGGACACTATTGTTAATTGTCGCAGACCAGCCTTCTCACTTGGTGTATCCCAACATTATAATACCAAACCTGTGAAAATTTGAGCTCAATCGGTCGTCGAACTTGCAAGATAATAATGAAAGAAAAAACACCCTTGTCACACGAAGACTTCAAATTCTAAATCTGAGGTCCCGAAATCAAATTCGTGGAAAATTATTTCTTTCTCGAAAACTATATGTTACTTCAGAGGGAGGCGTTTCTCACAATGTTTTATACTATCATTGCTCATTACCAAGTAAGGTTTAAAGCGAAACATTATTTTGAATAGTTACCAATAGTGTCCACTGCCTTTAAACAACAATGAACTCTCGGTTCCTGTGTGAAGTATAGCAGAAGCTTTTTTTAATTATTTGTTGCAAAAATGCTGGTAAACAGTCTCTGTGAAGATGCCCCATCAAACTACTCATTTCCATTTATTTCAACAAGTTTTCTCATCAGTTTTTTGTTTCATCGGGTGACTATGCCAGACTCTCGTTTTTTGACCCCTTTCCAGCGACACACTCACACATCATGCAGAAGAAGAAAAAAAGGGCCAAGCGTAGTCACTCATTTAGTCCAGCTTGCGCGCTCGAGTCAACGGCCGGGAGTCTCAAGTTCAACTCTACAATTATCTTTCCGATAATAATAGAGTAAAACCCCGACGTATACAGTGAAGTGACGTGTAAGTCACCAGCCTCTAACGAATTCATTTCCCTAACCCGGGCAAGTTGATGTACACTGCCTCCTGGTTCGGTTGCATCGCGTATATAATGCGTCCTGTGCTGAAATATGATATTTCCGTGGGCCGTTATTGGGTCCACCTGTATAGTGTAGGATATTTTAGTCTGGTTGCGGAGTGTGTTTGTCTATAGGGGTTGTATGGAATGAGGTTGAATGCGAGACGCGTACACTTGGCTTGTTGTGTCATCATTATCATATTATTATTCAGTGGATCGAAGATTATATGAAGTGGAGTTGTTATTGTTGTAAACAGCTTAAAAACAACAACTATGAGAACATAATCTACCTGGCAAGTAGATACACACATGGTGAAACCACAAACCACCTCACCATGCAATGCCTCAAATCCCATCAATTATGGTTTCAAATACCTGATGACTACTTATTTGTCTTGATAGATGTTGCCACTTTTCTGGTAAAAAAAAAATCTGCGACGATTACTCAAGTTCTCATCGATATGCTATTAGCTTTCTGACAAAGTGTTCGAAATAATACTCCAAGCAAGACATTGATGTCGATTGTAAGATATATATACTCCGTTATAGTAAAATAATGCTCGCATTTACATGATTTGTTAGAAGTGACTGAAATATAAACCAGCACAGACACAAGTCAGCTTTGAAATATAACATTAAGATATTTTCATTTGATGTCAACCAAATTGTGAGGACGGGAAAAGAAAGAAATGGGTTAAGGTCCAGTGTATATGGAACCTCCATGCTGTGTCGTTTACCTGCTTTTAGACGAATTCATGTCGTTTTAATCCAGTCTGATGGCAACAAAATTGCAGCATGTTCGCACATGCAACGTATTAGGGACCACTCTGAATCTGAAATATCAATTAAATGAGTTGAGACGGATGGACAAATTAGAGGATATTGCCTGTCAACATAAATAAAGCTAAAATGTGAGCCTGTGGGCTCCTTCGGGTTGGAATGGGAAATGGTCGCTACTGCACGGTTATTGCTACGGACTTAGCTGTAACGCGCTACCCGACGAGTGACACTGGTAACCCCATTCTCGCGTACTCTGACCAACTACGTATTTAGTTTGTTCTTTAAGGAACCGAAATTAAATAGGCAATTTTCTCTTTTTTATTTGCATCCTATTTATTAACTTGGGGTCAACTTGAGTTTGATGAAAGCTTACTTCAGCAGGATGATTTACGCCAATAAATGTGTTTTTATTTTTCCTGGTCATGGGGTTGTTTTGGTTTATACCGGTGAAGCAAAGTGATGAGAGAAACGTGATTTTAATCCATTGACAGAACACCCCCCCCCCTCCATCCCTAACAACGATCACATCATTGAAATAAATAATGGAGATCCAACAATAGACAGTCCCCACTCAAAACGTCAAGGGATGAAAATAATTGCTGTTTAGTCTGTCGACTATGAGTCTAGCTATTAAATACACCTCATTATTAGCATGTTTTTCAAGTTACCAATAGACTGACATTGTAGGCATTCTTTGTTATAAACAGTTTTTTGTCATTTGCTGGAAAAAAAGGAATGATATTTGTGGTTCGTGGCTTCCTTCTTATTGTGAAAAACATGCCATCAATTTGACGATTGCAATTTGCCAGTAGCCGATGAGCAAAATGTGAACACCCGAGTGTTACATTTAGTGTAAATCTAACAGTTTCACTCCAGGTTTTATAAAACAGCCTCGTTTTTCTTCTGGGAAAAAAAGTTGTTCTCAAAGAGCCGTCAGCTCTTTAGTAGGCGTGTCTTAACCCCCTGGCATATGGTCACCGTTTCCACCCAGTCAGTCGACTACGACTGACATTTCCCGAAACCCATCACTCATTTCGTTTCACAACCTTATATTATGGCACTTCATAAAAACAAAAATGGGAATCCTGTGTTTAATTTCAATAGCAATTTGGCACTTAGAGGCTTCCGTAAAAATGCACTGATCAATATTAAGCCAACGGGAAGTATCATGTTTTATTTCAAACAGCAATAGCATTTTATGGCTTCCGTAGAACTGTCAAAGCAGACTTATAGGTGATAGATATTCTTTAAAGTTGGTTAGTCGATAAGTAATGTTAAGTTTGTAGTGTAAAGCTCACTCTTGTACAAAATAATTGAAGATTTTCCGAAGCATTTTGGAAATAGATATATCTCTCAACACGATAATTCACAGTGTCATGTATCTGAAGTCGGAAATGGAAATAGAGTCAAACGTGACTTTTGTTATCTGTACAGAATAGTTACAGAAGCGTGTGAGGAAATAATATGTCAAATGCTTGCCAGCAGTGCGCAGTCAGATCAAAAGCATGGTTTACTGCTGGAGAGTGACTAATGATAAGTTTAAAGCCTGCCACCAAGCGGTTGGTTCGCTCCATGGCAGTGGTATGATTATAAGTCTACGAAATAAAAGTAGGAGTTTGTTACTAAACCTAAAATTTATTGATCCATAAACAACTCAAATTTATAATTAACGTATTCCTGGATTATGATGGTCATAATGGGGCGAATAATGCAAGTTTTTATTACCGGAAAACCGGGAAAGTGGGCTTTTTATATTCATGATCTTTGGGGTGAAGAAGGGCAAGTATCCCCGCCCCGTTAAACAGGCGCCCTTTTTACACACTCGGTTTTATTAAAATATCACACGTATGATTGTGATTAAGGCCACTTTGAATCAAGAACTCGATCATCAGTGAGGATCATTTGGGGCTTTTTCTCACTTAGTGGATGAATTAAAACGTCTATTTAGATGGTCCCGCGCAACCATCCGATCCACAAATTGGTCATAATCGAGGATGCGGTAAATTACGGCGAGCTGATGATGTTCGACTCCTGTGTTGTCATTTGTTATTCATGGAGTACTTCAGACAAACGGCCGTTAAGGGGGTATAGAGGGGGGGGGGGGGTTCTTAACCCTCGATGTCATCCCGAGGTGTTGAGGGGGGACTGTGTGCTGGCTACACGCTTCCTCGGAGTCGAGGAGGGCATTTTGATTCAACGGTTCTACATGAGTGAAGCTTAGCGTTACGGTTACCCGCTCATAAAGCCGGCCCCCCTCAGACGACACAGCAGATGTTTCAAGCTGATAGGGTACCAGTCTTTTTAGTAAGGAAGTCACGTACTGTCGTCAAATAAACCTCATTTGGTGGAGAAGTGCAACTGCGTAGGCAACACCTCGACTTCCCTCCCGTTGGTTGGTTTCCCTTCCATTCTTTAAGCGTAGAGATGAGTTGTAAGAAAAAAACAAACCCAGATAAGTGCAACCTTCGGGACGCGACTGTAATGATGTACACGGGTTGAGGTGATGCATCGAATGACGTAAAAGTGGCGGGAAAAGAGTCCATCCAACAAGCCAAGAATTTGTGGCGTGTCGATTTCTCTCCTCTGGGAGGCGCAAATTTCACCAAATGCGTGTAATCATCTATTCATTAGTGCCGCCGGGACAAAAAAATCCTCGAGCCTGACGAGCGAAAAGATCGCGCCTGTTGGAGCTCTGCGAGCCGGCCAAGCGGAACGACGCGCAGAGAACATGCCGTGCGCAGCAGCAGCGCTCCTTGCCTGTTTAAAAATTGAAAAGTCGTTCAAATATGAATTCGCTATCACAAGTGTTCCCTCCCTCACGTCATAGGGCATAATGAAGTCGATTAATTCACGTAACGGCCGACTGGACACCAAAATAACAATCTGGCACGGATAAGGTTGTGGTTTACTGAGGTGGCTATGGTGGTAGTGGAGTATGCATTCGACTCACGTGCTGGACAGAGTCTCGTCTGAATCTCGAGATTGCATCCCTGGAGCACGATGGAGAAAAAGATGAAAGGATCGGAGACCCACAAGACTTGGCGTAGACACTTATGGTCCTAGAGAAAAAAGTTGGAACACTCCGTCTGTCTTAAAAAATAAAACTTATTTACTGCAATCCCCTGTCGTAAGAAAACAGACGCAGCTCACCTTTATCGTTTTTGAAAGATATGAAAACATGAAACTTGTGGAAAGGAACTGGGCTGATTTCAAAGAGAGGGCGAACTTTATTCTGGTGAGAGTATAGTTTCCAGTCAAAAGACGCAACAAGGCCGATGAAAAGAGAAGCGAGAAATTTAGAAACAGGGTGTCTGTAAACCTATCAAAATAATTATAGAAAATAATTTAATCAAAAACTCATTCAGTCAAAAACTCATTCAGTTAACATTTTCCATGCTGTCGACATCCGATCTTGAAAATTATGTCTACCTCGTGCAGGAAATTTAGACTCTAAACAAAATTCGGCAATATTTCCTCAATCCCCACCAGTAAAAATTATTATTTGTTTTTTAATAGTGTATTTTTACTCCCAAGTTTTACACAAACTGAAAACTCTTTTCATTGAACAGAAAGATTTATTATTTATCCGTCTATGGGATGCAGTCACAGTAGCTATATTGATATGCTAATTGTGCTGCTAAAGTTTAATGGGAACTACGTGTAATATACAGGAGCTCACTCTAATTGTTCACCCTCTCAATATTTCTGTTGATTATCACTGCTGCTGTTCAATGCCAACGACTGTTTCCTGATCTTCTGATGTATCCGTGTCTCCCAAACGCAAAGGTTTCATTCACATATCATGCTCTGCAATATGCAAAAAGCCCCCAGTTTAATGAGGCCATTCTCAAAGTCAATATTTTTGTCATTAGAAGCGAGAGAGCTTGACATTCTCCGATCCGAATGAACCAATATCACGAGGGTATTTTATTGGCTGGAAATATGAGCAGAGTGTTACAGAGCTCCCTGGATATCGTCAATGTTGACTAGTTGCTCTTATTTCTAAGCCACTGTCCTCCGCTGACGGATACTAATTTTTCTTGCCCTCATTTTCTTGGAGAGTCTTCGGTGGTCCTTTGAGACTGAGTCGCAGTTATTTACCGAGAGCTCAGGGGCTAGACAAACGGGCAAGAAGGGCTGGACATGGAGGTCGATGACAGGGTAGAGTCGTGACGCAGCGGGGATGACCACTGACCATATTTCATAAAAAGGGGTTGGAAACTAGAATAGGATATGACAACAGAAATGTGTAACGCAATAAAAGATCGAGACAAATCACTACATGAAAATAGACAGCTGTTTCAAAGCCTTGTCACTGTGAGTAAGAAGGTGGTCAGATATCACTTTAGTGCCCCGGCGTGATTCGAACCGGGGTCATGGAGGTGGAATGCGAGACAAGATACCAATACGACAACCAAACCACCGGGCTTTCACCTTTAACCAACCATTTAACACTTCTTGTTCGAAGACCGGACATACCATGTATTGAAGGGCATTTTATTACAAAACGTTAGTCCAATGAAGCCTAAAGGGTGATGGATGACCACGTCATAAACGAATGTATTTTTTTCGTTGTCACACCATTAAACATTTGAAAACTTGTCAAACAGACGAAGATTTCACAATATACAACAGTACGCCATACGAGTGATGCCTTTGATGTGTCTGGCATAAAACAAAAACAAAAGTATTTGTCACACAGTCAAAATATCATCATAGGAAATACATTTTTTTTTATAGGACAATCGAGATAAGTTCTTTGAAAAACATATTGGCTCAATAACAATCGATCTGGGGCCATATTGGAAATTTTGAAATATCTTGTCTGGACAAATCTGCGATGGCCCTTCAGCCAAATATCTTTCTGATGACGTACTATGACTGTGTGCCCAATTCCAAGCTTGTATCAGCAAACGCCGCCATAGTTTTCTGGGGGCCACCATTGTTTTCACGTTGAATTGATTAGTGCCGTACTGAGTCCCGGAAAACTGAACACGGCGGAAGACTGAAACCGCCACACCTGGATCAATTCGGGGTACCCGTGGGTTGGGGGTTTGTGTTGTTTGTGAGCGCGAGCGTGTAGTAACTTTGGGGTTAGTCTACCCTCGGGTTGTCAGGGGGTCTGCTGCCCTTAATGATGTCACAGTCATAGCGCGAGCATCTAGTACTTCATGCGTACAGTGGAAGCAAATAACAAGGCGATGGGCGCAGCCACTGCAAGTGATGGGGAACGTGCGCCCATAGCCTCATTTTGGGTAAGGTTTATGACGTCATGCATAAATATTAAGAGCAGCGTATTACGAGGATCACAACGGAGGCACGACGGAGGTGTTTTTATTTTATATTAGAGCACGTGGGAGAGGGAGAGGGTAGGGGCACACAGCGGTACGTCTTTGGAACGGGGGACGGGGAACGGCAAAAACAAAACAAAAACGGATAAAATGAACAGGTCTGGGGTAGGGAAATGAAGAAAAAAAGGGAATATGAAGATATGGGATTTTGGAAAGGATCAGGAAAATATTAAACTGAACTAACTGGGGAAAATCAAATCGTGAGAACGGGGATAGAGCCACTACAAGCGGGACCCGCGCAAAACTGGAAACATGAGTTATGGGCAAACAGGCAGGACGGGAGGCAAGGATGCGGGGGAATACGGGACGGGGAGAGGGAAAGGGCACTCGGTGGGACAGGGAGTGGAGGGACGGCAAAATAAATGACGGGAAAAAATAAACTGGGCTGGGAATAAATATAAGGGAAAGATAAAAATGAAAAGGGACTTAAATAAAAACGATACAGGACAGGAAAATAGTAAAGCGAACGGGAACACAATAAACGAAACGGGTATAAACGGGACTAGGTAGAACCACTAGCGGGACCCGCGCGGAACCAGAATCATAGATGGGACCGACAAATAAAAAGAAACGGGACAAAAGACGGGCAAGTGTAAGGTCTTTAATTTCACAAAGCACTAAAAGGTTCGTCGTGACTCAGAGTGTCCCTCCAATTACCCCCCTTCACCACGCTACTTGCAGAATTATATATACCAGTACGCAATGATTTCCAGCGGGCGCCGCATCGGGGTATAACGGGACTTGGAAAAAAACACTAGCGGGACTCGCGCGAAAATGGAAAACATGGGCACAAAGTGGCAAGCAAAGAACAGTTACAACACACGGGATCGCGGGTAAGAAGGCTCACATACAGAGGCTCGGGTTAGATAATGGGACGGGAGAGGGAAGGCTGGGGCTCAAGGTGGGACAGGGGTCGGGGGAATTGCAAACAAATAAATGGGCCGGGGATATAATACGCCTACGAGAAAGGGGCAAAAAATCATAAACGATACGGGATAAAAAGTAATAAACTGAACGTGGAAAAAACCAGAAACGGGAAATAAACGAGACTGGGAAAAAAACACTTGCGGGACCCGCGCGGCTACACTTGAAAATATGGATGGGGAGACTTACCCCCCCCCCGTACACAACGCTACGTTAAAATTACGGCATTTTATACACAACGGTTTCTAGCGGGGTTGCCGCGCGAAGCGCGGCATCCGGCTAGTTTATTAGAAAGTTGCGGACAACGACATAGACTAAACATATACGTCGATTTTAAACGGGATACAACGCATTGTTAAAGAACGTAATTAGAATATACAATCTGAGAAACGTGTCTGACAAAAATGTTTCTGAAATCCAAAGATGTGAGACTAGAAGGTGACGTCTTTCACCATAGCTACATTACTTCGAATTAACGATTCTCAAAAAATTATCGAACGCTACTGTATTTCTACTAAGTAAGTTTTTATTGCCATTAATTTCAAGAGTGGTTGTCAAACGTTACATTCCCTTCATTGCATACACGGTGGCAATAATAAGTTTACAGAAGAAACGAAGTCCATATCTTAGACGCAGAGACGACAATGACAGTCACAATGACACAGAGGAATGACAGCCACAGTTATTGACCATAAAACGTCCATCCTTAAATAAGAAATGAAAGACCAAAACATTCAAGTTCTTCATTCACAACGACAGAAGACAAGATAAAACAGTTGAGCGGAAAAACTCACGTAGTGCAAACACATCTTCCTCAATCATAAAGCCACCACTATACCCTCTTTAACACGTTCACAGTAAGACGTATCTTTACTCAATCTGTAATGGCTGAGCCAAAGGTTCCAACCCATCCCCTCCTTTTTCCTCAAGACTAAATAATGTCAGCCGACGTGTTAATAACAAGACCCCTCCCAAAAATTACCCTGGAGTCTTTCTGGTTTTTTTTTCTCTCTCTTTTTTTCTTGGCTGCTGAAACTCCAGGCTAGTTGGACCATGAATGTGTAAGTGAGGGGAAGGAAACGTCAGTTGGGCGCAGCCTGGGCTGTGATAAGTCCACAGGCCAACATCTCTCTGGCAGGACTCTAGGGGGCTCCCAAGGGCTGCGTTGCACCTTGGTGTGCGTTTAGGTTTTGTTGGTGACGCATAGTTTAAAGACGGGCCATTTGTCTTAAATTTTTACTTTCAAATACAAAGGAGATTTCATATAAATAGGCTTACTGGTGGTGCATTGTTTATTCTATTGTTTTTCTTCTCATTTACAAGGTATGTACTTGAACCCGTGACCTCTGTTGACGTGCCAGCGCTCTACCAACTGAGCTATCTATGGCATGAGACCACCATTGATATTGATCAAATACTTATAACATATATTTGTTCAACATCTTTGTTCGGGGTGCCAGTCAGGTGACATTCATTTACGAAATTACCCTGTCAATTTCCCTTGTGGTTTATTACATGATATTATTGAAATCTGTTAAGTATTCAGTTTTCAAATTCAGACTTTTGCATTTGAAACCGTCAGACTTTGAACATTTTTTAAATTTTTTTTTATTTTTTAAATTCTAGTCAAAGCAAATAGTGAGATTTGAAGGGTGTGAAAGTGTGGTCACTCGCACCTTGCTCGTGTGTGAATACACTGAAACAATAAAAATGGCCACCGTGTGCTTGAGATCGGTGTAAATCCTTGGTGTGTGTGACTCAGACTAAAATACCCATGCTCTAGGCTTCAACTTTGTAGTGTACAAGTTGCTAGCGTTACTTCGCCATTGTTATTTTTTCATGTTTAGACGAGAAAAAGAAGAAAAAACATGGACCCGATAGACATGTGTGAAGATGATGTGATAGACCAATCACTCAATTTCAATTAGAATCACTGTCAAGTTAAAAACAAAAATCAATATTGGGTATAAGCCCCCGGCGCCAAGCAACAAGCTGGCTAACAAGAAGCACGGATGCACGGCCGTTGAGAGCAGCGTGCATTCAGCCACTCATCCCGGCCGTCAAATGAAGAGATAGTCGGGCAGGTAAAGCCGAAGAAATCCTCCACGGACGGACACCTCTCGTACAAACTCGAATTGAAGCCGTTCTCTGAATGGTTTGATGGACCCAACAAACTCAAGGTCATGACGCTGTAATCCACCCGTCAATCGGCGCATTTCACGGCAGCGATTATTGCCTGGATGAGGGTTCATAATGTCGGGCGAGGCTCGAACCCGGGGCGACTCCTGCGATCGGGTTACTTTCCACTTCCAACTGAAGTCGAAGAGGTAATTCGGCTGTGGATTGGAAGTTCAGAAGGCTGTGTCTCGATCTATGTCGTCACCCGTGTCGTGGGCGTTAAATACTACGACTTCAGAGCACAAGAATGCACCTACTGTCAGAAGACATTTTCTGCTCCAGGCCAATAAAGGGATACTCAAAAATCTGTCTTTATTTGCTTTTGTTGTTAATATATTTAAACTGTTGATGAACGTAATAAACAATTACTCGAGTTTTGAAACTGTTAGCAAACGTTAGACAGGAGTGTTCAGGGACTGCTGTTATGTCGTATAATTTAAAATACTTTAATTTTTCTGTTAACTGACTATTGAATTATACAAAATTAATTTTTCGTAAACAACAAATAATGTGATGACTATCAAATTATAAGCCACAATATTTCCACGTTAACATAGTTTTTGTTTAAGCGTCTTAAGGAGGGCTTGGGATCATTTTAGGTAATTAAAGGCTTGTTAAAGCCAGGTTGAAATTAACAAAATAATGTGTTGTAGACCTTTTACAAAAACCGCCAAAAAATTGCCTCAATGCAAATGGGCCTTGTTTTAATTGAGCCCTGTGATTCGAAGCAATTTGTTTGCCGGCCGATCTGCCTTTTTTCTTTGGGCTTATCCTATTTTCTTAATATGTAAATTAGGGCAGATTTAAAAATGGCGACTTCTGAACATCAACCGACCACCACGGCGGCACGCTGGTTGTCTGTGCGTTACCCCGGTTAGTGAGCTAGCAGACGTTATAAGACCAACTAATAACAGAATTTGCGGGAAAACTCTAGAGGACCAGGACGTGCGTCCCATGAGAGATGTAACCTCCCGCCGTCACGGTGATAGAGGGCAGCTATGGTTAGAGTTACACGACTCTATCATGGCGATGACTAGATAAACGCGATATATCGCCCTTGTTTGTTCCTTTTTTATGTAGTTATAGAGGGAGATGAATTGATTGCAGAATATGGTTCAGTTTTGTTAACTGTAATTTACAACATGTTTTTTTTTTTTTTTTTTTTTTTACTTCTATAGTTGCGTGGAGACAGATGCAGCAATCGACGAATGTGACAGTAGTTTGTATCCATTGACAACGCAGCCATTACGCCTAAAACTGGAAGTGGCTCAAGAATAGAATAGCAGTTTCATTTGCAACCTTAATATAAAAATGGTTGGATTAAATACACTTGACAAATTAAAACTTGCTTTAAAAAGGGTGTTGTATTGTAGTGCTATACTTTCCAACCAAGGTTGTTTAAATATTTCAACATGATTCATTTGGAAGGATAAATGCATTATCATTTTATTTCTTTATATATTTGCCGACATCTACTGCACCATACACTGTTTTTACTCAAACTTTCACATCATCGATCCCGAAGATAGGATGGGTCTTATCCATCCTTTCATCAGGTTCGCGAGTCATGGCATATGCCTAAGAAGTTCAAATAAAATTTCACAATTCCGTGTCAAACAACTCATTTTTAAAGTAGCAAAAGAAAATCTTTTTATTAATTTGTCTAATCTATTTTCGATATGTTTTACTCTGTATCTGGTCTCATAAATAAATGTTCAAATGTGTTTTTACTGTAATTATTTATTTGTTATTTTATTGATATAATTCCTCATCCCTTCCTGTTTTCAGGTAAAAATAAATCTACTTGTACTTTTCTTCCTGTTTTTATTAAATTTTGGAAATTTACAGTAATTTACTGTTTGTAAATCACATCCAGTTTGGTTTGTGGGCCACGCAATGTGATGTTAAAGACAACTACAATGGGTACGGCCCATGGGTCACAGCGCGTGGGGGGAATTCCCACTGTCCCCCGGACGGTCCAAAGCCTGACGAAGTAGACCATGTAAACAAAATCTCATCAAAATCTAGGTGTTTGTATACATACAAACATGTTTGTATTTAAAGTTTAGAGTTTAAACGCACTATGTTTTGTCTCTAAGGCAAGACACCGTAAGGTTTAAGTCAAGAAGCATCTCTGAAGACGACGAATAGCATCCGTATCGTTGACTGTAAATAACATCTAAACATTGATGTATTGTTATCAAATATCTCACAGATTTTGCTGTGTCATAAAATTGTGTTATTTGAGATATTGAAAAAATTGAGGAAGTGTTCGTTCTCTCTTATATTTGCTCATCATTTTTGCTCTCTTATTATTAATTTTTTAGTTTTTAAAATACAAGTTCGCGAGCATCATCAATAAATTATATTTTCGGATCTTTATTCTGAATTTGACGTACAGATAAAGTAAAAGTTGCCTTGTGTTGATTATCTCATTTATGCTGTTGTTTATTCTTTCTAAAAAATGTTTACTTGCCTGCGTCATAGGAATAAAACTCACAGAGACTCTGACAAAAACAGAATCGAAAAATACTCATGAATTTTTCGAGTAATATGAGCAAACACAACATTATTTGTTTCAAATGTCGAACTCTACATCAACAAAATAAACAAGTTCACTGTGAGTCAAATCATCACATAAAACCTATCCGATAAGCTGTTTTTAGTGTTCCACATCCAGAAAGCACGTGACACCCATCCAGAACATACACATTGAATGTCAAAGGTCAATTCCCTGAGTGGCATCACAGCTCAGTAAGCGACGTGGCATGCCATAAGGTTGAGAACCAATGAGTTGTTTCATCACAGATGAAGAGACCGAACTCTTAGGCGACTCGTACCAAACATGTCACTGCCGCACAGCGTCAACTCATTTTTACCCGTCAACTGTTTAATAAAACCTCTAATCCGGCACTAGTCCCGAGATGAAAGCTAAATCAGGGACATGGATTATGATTCTGGGGACACTTGGGGATTTGTTGGAGCTATAGGAGCCGGTTTCACGGCGAAGACAAGATGGGGGAAAGTGGAAGATTTAAAAGTGACGCCGCCATCTGTAAAAGGAACAGTTCAACGTACGATGGAGAGGATGGGCCTTGTTTAATTAAAACTGAAGATTGAAGAAGAAGAACAAATCGGAGGACATTTGATCAAACATATTCCTACAAATCTAGGGCAAGTCTAAAGGAAACTAAAATGAGAACGGTCTTAAGAAAAGAAATGAGCCACCGCAGCATAACAAAATAGAGGGCAAATATTGAGTCATTTAAAAATTGTATTTCGTAAAATTCAAATAATTATTTGACGTGATCAACTGATAAGATAGTACCGATTACTTTCTGACGAACATCACAAAATAGTTTTATCTCCATATTTGTCCACAATTTTTTCACATCCAGTGGGTTTCATTAATTGTTTTTTATTTATTGATACGGTATTCCCAACCAAAACAAAATAGTTAAAAACCCTGACCCTTGTCCAAAGATAACATTTTTTAAAAAGCTATTAATTTATTTGTTTATTTTAATCTGTTTGTTCATAAATACAGACGAATGTTATTGCTATTATTTACATAATTATGTGATATTTATAATTGATTCAGAACTATACCACAATTTATAAACAATACTATACGCAAGTGTTAATGTGGAACAGGGTTCCAATAGATATTTTCAAGTTGCAGGGTTTCAAATCCTATGTGCACGATTGAATAACGAAGCCCGTAAATCTCTTAATTGGTAAAACCTTAAGAGCCAAGATTTGTAAAGAATTTAGTCACGTCAGTAGTGTAGTTTACACCAAAATGCTAAATCAACCAATGTCCAAACAATGATGGGTCAGTGTATGTGAAATTGCGTCACACAAAATAAACCAGTTTTGTGTGTTAAAGCCCAAAATCGGCATACTCACTTATCATTTGTCTTCCAAAGATGGCAGTGTTTCAGGTTGACTGAATCTCGGACCATCTTATTTCTCCCATAAGAGAATCGTGTCCCATGCTAGCATGCCCGGGTCCAAGGGTCCAGAGAGCAGCAACCGCGCTTCGTTATTCTCTATAATTGCACCAAAAATGACGGTGTTAATGTCTCGCTAATGAAGTTTACTGCAACTGACTTGGATGCCCAGTGGCTCTCAGCTGCTTAGCAATGCAAGACTTGGGGCAGAAAACACAATCTGAATCTGCAGGGCAAACTGCTGTGGTGTTAAGTTTTAAGTAAGAAGAAGAACGAAAAATCCCGTAATACTTCACTCAGAGTTGAATGGAAGCTTGTTTTAGGACCCCGATGTCACATGAAATGTTTTTGTCGGTATTTGAAAATCACAACATTGCTTTATTTTGCTATTTCTTCACAACTAAGTTGCAATTTTTGTTCTTAATATTCAACAAGAAAAAATGTGGTGTGGTTTTTTGTATTCACGATCAATTTACTCTTTTGAAAACTAAAAACCCTTGATTAAATTTGTAACTCGTCAACAATGTAGATTTAGAGTTAATCACATTATAGGCTCAAAAGAGAGACTTAAACAAATTCAAGGAAAACTATACATAAACATGACGGTTGTTTATTCCAATCGAAAACTGGCTTCCGTCTAAAACGACTGATACTTGTGAAATCGAGTATCTGATAGAAACATCGAAGACGAAAAGGTTATCTTCAATTCAGATTTTGGGCTTGAAAGTTTTGAAGAATCAATACTTAGTTGCAGTCAAATCATGTTTAGGGCCGAACGGATGGTAGATGAATTTGACAGCGGTTATAGTACACACAGTGTATATTTAATTACCTATCATATAATTATAATGTAATGTGATATAATAAACGTAGATATGAAATCGTCCTGTGACTACAGCAAGATTTCAAATCAAGATTCATCAAAAATTGATGATTTGTTTTTCACTGTTCAAGAAATTGCATTGGTTTGAGTGGGAGACACAGATTTAGCAAGTTACCCCACCACACCACAACGAATTGCTGTTCACTAAGCGTATGAATCATCAACTAATGGGTTTCCCGAGCTCAATAAAAGCTTAATTTTGTGTTTAATCTCATCCATAATACATTATATCGTGAAGCCTTGGTATGGTGTTCCGTGCTAACGAGGACTCTTTGAAGCATACGTGCTGTCGGGTCGCTGATGTTGCCGACACGGTAAGTGCGAAGATTTAGCACGCCGTGGCGTGTTGGCCAAGGGGGGCTATGCATTCAAGGAACGGCCGTGGCGTCGCAGTGTCGCTCGCTCGGGTGCCCCCTCACGCACGTCAAACACAAACCTGGCTTCATTGAGCATTCATTGAATTTTTATTATTTCAAAATGAAGCTTCGAGTGATGTAAATTTATTCAAATTACCTCCGTATCATCTTTCCATATAAACAAAACTGAAATGGAATGCGACTAGGAAAATAACAGGTAATTTGAAAGGATTTTTTCTTCTGCTGCTTATAAGTGGCACTGGGTTTCAAACCAGATAACTTTTTCGAACCACTTTAAATAAACAGTTGACTTATCTGTTATAAGGTTCGCATAAGGCATTTAAGAGGAATCTTACCAGAGGTTTCTTCAGAGTCTAATCATGTATATGTTATTTTAATGAAAATACAAGTGCAGAAAGTTGTTTTTTCTTCGCAATTTAAGACTTATTTTACACTGTGTGTTTATGCCTTTTTCAAGTTTTCCTTTTATGTTTCATTTAATCGGGGATCATTTCTTGTGATGATTGAAACAAATAACCTGTTTACACGAAGTTATTTTCAGTCCATAAATTGCCAAACCTTATAATCAACGACCGTTTTATGTTTTCTTTAAAATAATTTTACACCGTATAGTGTGATTCTCAATAACGAATTAATATGTAAATGAAAATAATGTTTATTCTGTACTTAAAGTTTCAAGGTAAGCTTTAAATTAAAGCTCAAAGCTAATCTCTCAAAATAACAACAGATTATCGTGGATGCAAAAACCATTTGTGTATATTACCTACTATTTTTTAAAAATGCTAATTATTTCGACTATGCAAATGTCTGCATTGAAAAATACAATTTGAGTAAAACCTCACAAATATAACCTTTGGAAATCCTTTTGCAAATGAACCAGTGAGGTGAATTTCTAACTCAACTCTTTGTCTTTGTGTTAAGCTTATGGGATTAAACAAAGATTAAATATAAATAAAAAATAAACAATCCAATGTATACAAAAACTGAATCTTTCTTTCTACAGTGAATAGATTTCCAATGTAGGATTTGAAACTTTGCATGGTGGAAATACGATATGGAAAGGTTTGCGGTAACATCATGTAATGACTATCTCTAAATGTGTTGGGGTGGTTCTGAAAAGTTGAAACCAACGGTTCTTTTCAGAACTACCCCAACTCATTTACAAATAGTCATTACATGGTGTTACCGCAAACCTTTCCATGTAGATTTCCAATGGGTAAACTGCTTTCAGATCTCTCTCTACACCACTGCCTGTAGTCACCAGTTGTTGTTCTTTATCAGGAATGTTGTTTGTTTCCTTTGTGAAAATCAGTCTATAAGACAACCCAGAACAACAATATGTAACAAGAATTCATCTCGTACGAACACATAAAAGACAACTACCCCATCAGTATGTAACAAGAATTCATCTCGTACGAACACATAAAAGACAACTACCCCATCAGTTGTTTAATTAATTTACAATGCCCCAAGCCTGCTTTTCTCTTTCTGGGCGGCGGGCACAAACATTTGATTTAATTTCACGGTAATCAACAGTCTTAATAATATGAATCAACTTCGTCGATTCATGTTATAAATTGTTGCATTTACGTTCCAGCGTAAGCCGCTTGTTTATCCCTAAAAAATCGAAGTAATATATGGGAATCTGTATGGCCACTTTGCCCTCAAACTGCAATTGTTAAGGTCGCATTTAGTTAGACTAATAAAGGCTTTACGGGCAACAACTTTGCCTGAAGCCTCCACTTCAGACTTTTTATTGTCTGTGTGTTTTTAAAAAGCGTCGCGAGAACAATTCATTTCCTCAAGTCAAATCTAACATTAATGTTATGGACATGTGCGACCTCAGATGTTTTGTTGCCTAAAGCGAACAACAACAACAGCTCAAATATAAACAAACGTTACCCTCGAAACAATTCAAGCAGTTTGTTTGTTGTTGTCAAGTGCACCTCAAGGTAGTGGTCAAATCTTGTTTCTTGTTTAATATAGAGTGATTTAAATAGATGGTTACTTTCCTAGACTATAATTACTTGATACTTTTTGAGAAGTGGACGCCATGTTTCTTACTGTTGGTTCCGACCCACACTGCTGTTTGCGGAACCGCACGTCACCGGCTGAATTTTCTGACAACAAGCATCCATAAAAGTCATGTTGAGCTTTCCCTGGTCGTAGATATAAATGGACAGCCATGGTTCAATCAAAGTTCTTGACAAGTTCCTGTCATTTATCAAACTAAATTTTCTCAGGTTGGCTGTAATTCTAACGAATTTAACACTGTTACAGTAAAACATCTTGCGTAGACAGGCCTGGTGACTCCAAGTGTATCTACGTGATACATTGTAACTTACCAAGCGACAAGATTTACCTTTCTTTGTGGATTTTTCGATGCGGTTTTTACCCGCCAAAAACTGCCGAGTCAAAAATCCCCCTCCCGTATCAATACGAGGCTATCGCGTCACTGATTCAAAAACACATTCGTTGGAACACAACTGGACGAGTTGAGTTTAACAACGGGATACTTCTGAGTCTGACTACGACGCCATCTTTGGTGTATTGAAGCAACCCGTTTGGGAACAAAAGTCTGAGCGGATGAGTTGTTTTTAACCCCAGACGTTGATGCACCGGCCGTGGAGCGACGTCAGAAGAGCTTCAGGACTGCCTGCCACAGCTGACTGCCTCAGCACTTGCCTGTTTAACCCAGCATCCCATTACAATCCAAGCACTGCTGCTATCTTTGGTCCAAGAAAGGGGCCTAGCATAGGAGAAGACTGTTCAAAAATAGGACTGAACCCATGTGCTGTAATTTCCCTGGAGTGTTAAGGCCAAAATGTTGCCCATAAGGCAGACGCAGTAACATAGTCATGACACTCTCATGTTTTCTTTCAATTATGTGGCAGGGAAATGTAAGTCGGGGTAAGCTTGATGACCGTATGGCGTTGGTGACTGGAAGGGGGACGCACCGATGATTTCACCCGGGACTGTAGTGCAGACGTTGCGCTCCACTGCCAAATGCAAAGCCGTTGTTTTGCTGCAGAGTTATGATCTTGGATATTGCTCCACAAACTGAACCCTGGTGCTGAAGAACAAAAGTTACCCCAGTATAAAATTCTCTACTACACCACCTGAGTGTGTGGTATGTGATTAACTCTGCACTAAACTATGCGAAGCAAATGTCATCGTATAAATAAACTCGTATTTTAAAACAAAACTGGTAGGCCCACCGCATCAAAACCAGCGGCAATATTACACAAAGTAGAAAACCAACCAGAACACTCAATAATTGATATTTCAGATTTCTAAAACACGACAAAACCAATGAGTTATACAAGAAATTCCACCAATCCAAGTGTACAAACCAAGTTATTTTCTAAATGGAAAGTTTTATAGTGCGATCTTTTTTTCTCTGAAGAGGTCGAACACCTGATGAAGCGAACATCAATACGATCTAACTGAAACAAACATTCAAATCAACATTCCTGATTTGTCCTGAACAACAGACGAGTTTTTTGCATCACTGAAGAAAAAAACAAACTAAATAAGACATGGGGGAAGACTACTTTTTTACGGGTAACCTGCCCGAGACTTAATGGGTTCGAATCCCACCAGAGAAACATTGAATTTAATTGTTTTAAAAATACATTCCAGTGCGGCAAAGGCCCGACTCCGAAATCTTTAACAATTTAAAAATAATAAGAGTTTGTTGACAACATAAATTATAGAAAAGACTCATATCAGTAATTCGAAGTTAAAAACCATCTCTTTCAATAAGATTGATACCTTTTATTGCTTTTGCTTGAACAGTTCTGTCATCGTTTCACTTATTATGAATTTGTTGTGTCTCTGATCTATTCTATATATCTTATGTCAGTGTGTCATTTCCAATGTTTGTCAGTCCTTCTGTTTGCCTGTCTGTGTGTTTGTTATTTTGCTTGTTAGTTTTATTTGGCTGTTTTCTATAAGTTTCTGTTTATCAAAACAGCCTCATACTCTATAGTATGTTAACATTTGTCCAACATTTTCTACTTTTGTACGTGTCGTTTATTTTCATAATGATATGGAAATAAATGTCCATCTGAATCTGAATCTGAGGTGTCTCGACCTCTGTCTATTTGTAAAAAAATGTCTCCCAGACGTCAATTTAAGACACTGGACACCTTTGGTATTTGTCAAAGACCACTCTTCTCACTTTATCTCAACCATGCACAAAATAAAAAACCTGTGAAAATTTGAACTCAATTGGTCATCGAAGTTTCGAAATCCTAATGGAAGAAAAAACACCCCTGTCACACGAATACAGGAATATTAACCTACAAATAATGTACCCAAAGTGGAAGAATAAAACGAATCTAATTTACAAAGATCACCAGTTTGACTACAAGGGGAAAAGAAAACATAACATCCAGCAAAGCGAAACTACATGCAGTTCATGAACGTGCATCGACTCAAGGTCAAACTCCTTGAATCATAGTTTGACCCCACGACAAATTAGCATAACATGCATCACGTGTCTCGAAATATCCAACCAATCAGGATCCCGGAGGCTAACAGGTGAGATCCGGTTCAAGCCAGTTTAGTCCGAAATCGGTGCATATCTTTGACTCTGTTACAGAGTTTGGTATTGTCGTTATGGATTAAAAAATGTATTGATTGACAGAAATACTTAATATGTTATTGGTGCAATAAATATTAAATACAACTAGTGAAACATTTTTCTGTTAGGGGAAAACTCGATTACGTGTTCAATAGACATCAAATCTGCCCTAACATTGTTCGTAAAATGTCCCTATTGTGATTTGATCGACATTTTTGGCTTGAATGATTGAAAAGGGTAATATGAAATTAAAGCCTACAGCCCCTGGTAATATTTCGAGTAAGATCAGCATTTTCATTGTGTGCCCTAAAATAAACCTTTTGAGTGGCACTAATCGCTGGGTAAACACCATTGCCTGCGGTCCAGATGTAATGCCACAATTACAAAAAGCAAACATATTATTTGAAAGAAAAAGAAAAAACGAAAACCACAAAACGTAAGTTGCTCGTATCGCGGGTCAACTGAAAAAAAAACCCACCCAATAGCAACACCACCCACTAGGACGGGTTCAACAAACTTGGAGCCAATGGTGACGAGGTGGGAATAATGTGTGGCCTATCAGAGCTGACCAATGACCAAATGATGTGTATGAAATAAACTGCTAAAGACATCAACTGTGGTGGTCAGTCGAGAGTAGATGATCCGTGACAAAATCCCGCGTCCAACCACCCCCTCAAATTAAAAAAAGGTGTCCACATTTCACATCGATTATGCTCCAACCAAGCTCTCTCCGTTTGTGGGAAATAAAAGAAACTGAATAAAAGTCATGGTCTAACGACGATAAAAATTGCTTGTGACTGCGTTTTTAGAGATATTTTTGACAGGGGGGTTGTTGAGGGTTAATGTTTTATAGGCCAAGGGTTTCCCTTTCAGAGGGTTCACCGTTATACGGGTCAGGCAGCGTGGTTGGACACACATTCTTATATTTATATCATTTGGTTGCGACACGTGAACCCATACAACTGGTATTGATATCAAATAATATTGCAATTTCCTGACTCATTATGTCAGTCGCATCAGAAAAAGTAACCAGTCAAGTACGTTGCCGTGGTAACCTGGAAAAAGATATCTGCCCGTTAAATGTAAAAGCAGACAACATGTGACATTCGGTTGTGTTAATGTGAATCGCACATGTGCACGGGCCAACTTCTCTTTCCCCAAAGTTGACTGTCGTTGCTAACCTTTGACCAATGGGACTCCCCCGTGATGCCTGTCAACCCGGCCCGAGAGGGCGTGGTTGCCCCACATCACGTGACTCTGCGTCTTACCTCGGATTTTTCTTTTCTTCTGTCACCCCTCTCTTTATTGCCATAGTGGTGTTTTGTTTCCAGTGTCAAGTTCAGCGATTACTCGGTGTTGGGCCTCAGGGTGTGTGGAACGTTGGTTAAATAGCTGCAGATCAGGCCCAGAAATCTGACCTCGCAGTCATTTCCAATCGTGGGGATAACTTTTACGTCTGCAAATGCAAAAAAAAAATTAAAAAAGGGGAGAAAAGAAAGGGGAAAATCAAATCTCAAATCTTTGTTGAGCAATAAAGAATACCCAATAAATAAAATGCATTTAAAGTTTCCTATGTTTGAATGTATTTCATCGAAAACATGAAAATAATTGTTTTCTCATAGCTCAAAACAAATGGGTGATTTCACATTCCGATTGTGCAACTGGTATTCCATTTCTAACTCTTAAAGTCCACGGTGGGGGGATTTTGAACTCTTCTAACAACCGAGTATTTACAGGCTTGTTGAGTGACTTTAGTTATGACTACTAACAAAGCTTTCCCCTAACGGGTCGTATACGCTCATGTAAAGCGGCACTGAAGTTGCCATTGTCAGAGGAATTTCACTATGATTTATTGTAACCCACTCAGTCAAATAAAAAGAGAGAAGAGGGGGTGGAATGGGTATGGGTTGACGACCTCAAGCAGTAGCCCAGTAGAGGGTTGACCTAGTCAGTGTGACCTCGGCACGGGGGAGTTTTGGCGTCCCCACAGCCCCACTATTTTGAATCCTGGTTTGTCGTCTGGCCCTCCCCCCGTGCCCTATCGACGCAAGAGTCCCAAATACTAGATATACATGTCACAATAATGATGATGAATCGTACTCAGATTTAGTCTCCCCCCCCAACCAAAGTGGTTCCCTCTTGCCAGGCCCCCCCTCTCTAAACTTGACAACGTATTCCGGCTCTGCAATTGGTCGACCCACAACATTGCTTGATGTCCAACTGATTCAAAGAGGAAACTCCATCTGCATTGAATTGGGAGCAATTTAACATGACGACTTTACGAAGTTGAGAACTCGTTAACAAGTCAGGCAAACCAAGGGCATTGACCGAAGCCCTAGCTCCTACGACCCCTACCCCGTGGGAATGTAAGAGCCCTTATCCCAAATCGGTATACCACTACGCTCTGCTATACGACCAAGCTACGAGAACCTCCCCACGGGCATGTAAGAGCCAAAGCTTGATTTCACGGAATGCTTTTCCTGATCGAAGCAGTTCTTCGATCGATCGACTTTTAATCAACGAGGCCAACCCCACTGCGTGGTTACGTAAGCTACGGCGGCACCTTCAAAGGGAAAATAACAAACAAAAGCTATTGAACTCGGACAAAAGGTCGAGGTGTCTCATCTATTATACCTCCCGTGTGTTAAAATCGCAAACGTCTGGTATAGCAATAACCGTTATGATTTGCAGCGCACATCAAGAAACCCAGACATAAGATAATGACGTCAGACGCATTACCAAATCAGAGCAAGAGAGGGCGGTTCTGTTGGGCTCTTGAAAAAACGAGCTGTTAAGTGTTTTTTTTCCAGGAGTCTATAAAGTTAGAAAGCAATTTATATAGATGCAGTTGGGGATTAGCGTATGTCGTCTCATGTATTCATGTTTTGGTTCAGCGAAGAACCTTGTTTTTTCGAAACAAAAACTCAAATGTTCAAACATGTATGTTTTGTTGGTAGATTTGGTTTATTTTTATTGTACAATTCTTCCTCTGAAAGGCCCAAGTCAAAATTGAGAGTCAAATGTTTTCTTTGAAAGTTCGGTATCTTGAATAAAAACCAAGCACAATGAAATAATGCTTACGGAATATAGTTACCAGCCAAACTACCATGTCACAATTACAATTTGTGACTGGTATCCTGCTCATTTTTGTTTAGAAAAAATTGTTAAGCAATATGTTCTGCTTAAGCATAGATTAAATAAGGGTAGATTAAATTCACTGACACAGCAGGTGGCGGGATTGTCCTGTTCCCTCATCCAATTTACAGGAAGTGGGTAAACAAAATCTCTCAAGACTCTCAAGCAAATTAACCCCAGAAAACAAAACAAAAACAGACTCTGCAGTCCCAAGTTCAAGGCAATTTTCTTATCACCAACCACAAAAAACGAGCACAGAATCACACCGAATGAAGCTTCTCATTTTCCACGGCCAATCTGATGGAATCAAATTGATGCTGACGATAAGTGTTCATCTTGGCGCTTTTTTTTCCGCGCTCGATATACACCGCCTTGAATGCAGTAGTGAAGAAATGGCGCCTAATGGAGTGTGCACAAAATGACATCACCCGGCTCCTTCGCAGCAATGTCAGCTAGGGATGAAGACTTGAACAAGACAACAAGAGACAAGATCTAGGAGATTGGTTTCGACTTTTCTTGTCTTTTTTTGTGTTTTGCTTTCCTCCACTCCTTCTTCGTCCTCGTTGATAACAAGGACCGAGGGAAATCAAAGTTTCCCCCGGGAGTTGCTGAGGATGACTCGACGTGGTTTAGTGCTCCAAGAAAACCATAAGATGTTAACTCTGCGAGTAATGCTTATTGTTTGCCAAAATGCCCACCACTGGTATTATCAGTAACCGGCAGGTCATCGGAAATCATTCCATCACTTTTATGAACTTTGTTACAAAACAAACGGGATCATAAAATTCACTTTACAAAGTGTTATGTGTGGTTACCGCAAACCAGAAGGACCATTATGTATAGTTTTGCAATTTTGTATAAAACTAAATATAGACTTTCGTAAGCATGTGGGCAGCGCAAAGTTGATCTGGTACAACCAATATTGCGCCGTAAACTCAACCCACAAAACCAGACTTTGCGGTTAATTGTTTAGAGAGGCTTACCTTTTGGCTTCAACTTTACTCCGCGTTTCATAATTTCGTTGAAAAATACCTCTTTTGTTTTAATTTCTTTATTTTCAAAATACTTTACTGGTTTGTTGTATTTCTCAACTAAATTAATGCTTCAGTATCAGTCTCGAAAGACCAATATTACATCATTCTGATTGAAAACAAGTTGTCCCGACAAAGCAAACTTATAAGGATACGGCAAATTGCATCTCCATAAAAATATTGTAACTTTTGGCAATCTTCTATTTTTTTATTTTCTTTTTAAAATTAATTAGTTAATTAATTTAAGTTAATTACGTTTTAGCCCTAAAGGTTATTGCTTTCTTTTCCAGTTTAATTCAATACAATTGCGTTCCTTCTCTCAAGTTGCTCACATACATTTTAAAAGTGTTGTTCTTTGAGTGGTCCTAATGGTATATTCCCATACATAATAATTCTATTAAACAAAATACTAAAGCTCAATTAATCTGTCTTCTCATCACTCATTCCGTCAGAGAAATTTCAAAACGGATCTCGTTTCGAAACAAAATTCAAAACAGTTGAAGAACTCATTTTGAATAACTTGGAGTTGCACGTGGGTGGATAATTTGATCTCGCTTAAAAAAGCTTATAATAATTTGGTTACAGGGGAGAAAGCAATAACTGAAGAGAAGGGAATTCTGATGATTTATTTAACGGCTTTGTGGCATTGTTTGTGAGGTATCAATGTATATTAAGTTTGCCCACGTATCTCTCTGTAGATTTGTTCTTAAGAACGTATTTTGCTATTTTTAACAACTGCCGCAGAGAAAATAAAGGAAATCGGGAGACTATCTTAGTTCTGAAATGAACTGTCCTGCTGAATTCCGAAACCATAATCCGCAGAAGTAGAATGAAACAGCAAGACAAGTTCTCAAGAACAAATCCGTTACAGCAAATTAGATACGCAAGATGTGTCTGCAAACTTATAACATCCATACATTGATTTAGGTTTCTATAGGTCAAAGAAACACACAAGGGCCTCAACCATAGATCTATGTAAATATGATTTTTAACTATCGAAACGAAATTTTTTTTCTAAAAATTCACTAATGAATAAAGATCGTGCCATTTACCCATCCTCTAGAAAGAAAATATTTCACTCTTAAATATCTGACAAAATACACGAACATTGCTCACGATTGCCACTTCTCTCTCTCGCTCAAACCGCCATTACATTGTTTCAAGTTGGCAACCGAAATATAAGAATCGACACCGTACGAGACAATGCCTGACGAAGTGTTTTCCTTTAAAACGAAATCAACTTCTTAGAACAGGTGTTCCCAGGTTAGTGAAGGTCTTATGAAAAATTAAAGGCTGGAAAACCACTCGGATTTCGGGAAAACAATTTCATGGGTTACTTTTACGCAAGACAAAATGTCTGAATGCAAAAATCAAGACAGTCATAGGGTACCGATATTTGAAAACCATCAACACCAAACCAACACCAAACCAACACCAAACCAACACCAAACCAACACCAAACCAACACCAAACCAACACCAAACCAACACCAAACCAACACCAAACCAACACCAAACCAACACCCTAACTTTGTTGAGTGTTTAACCGAATATTATTTCTTATCACATATTTTTATTTTTTTTGTAAGAGTCCATCTTCATAACAAAATTAACTCCAGCAATTTCAATGGCCTGAGAAACTTCGTTCAGACTGTTTAGCTGACGTGTGAATATTTCTTCCATAGCCTCCGTTTATAAACTCCTACAGGGGTCTGTCTAAGGCCTAAGGTTAGTCTCCCGTAACAAAGTTATACATTTTAATTAAATATCAAAAACTAAAATAAAAAAAAAGATATTTTTTCATTTTTTTTATAACAGTGCAAGCAGCAACAACTATCACAACAGTCAAACATCTACTCTGCATACCCTAAGATTGGTATAATTTGACATAATATTTTCGCAGGGTTGTCATTCAAAATGTCATTCTTTAAAAAGAACATTCTGTCATACATTGTTTAGAAGTATTATTTTATTCAAGACAAGACATGAATTAACCAGAATTTGGCCGATTCCACGAGTGGGATTTTGGGCTAGGGGTGTTGTCTTCACAAGTTGAAAGTCGAACCAGAGTAAATAAAACCAGAGGTAAATACGCGTTTTTAAGATAAAGGCCTTAAGTGGGTTTAGTTTTCTTTTGAACAATCAGAAAAACGTCATTCTTCAAAAATGTTTACAATTTTTTTATTAAACAAAAGGACCATCCGTCATGATGTATCTCTATTAAAATGAGTATTCCTTTTAAATATATCTTTACTTTCCGATCAACCTATCTTTGTGCCTGATACTGCAAGGAATTTAATCTAACCAAAAACACAATGTAGTTTTACTTTAATAAGAATATGTCCAATTAAACTTATCAACACTACACCGAAGCCTCAGACGGGCTGACTACACCCTCTGTTCTCTGTTTCTTCACCGTAAAAAAAATGCAAATTATCTCGAGCCATACAATATCGAGTGCTGAAATTCAAAACTGCTTGGAAATTAGCTCATTGATTCCTCGTTTTGGGTGCTCCCAGAAGAGTTAGTGTCATGGGGTCGGCTGGCCAGTGGATGTAGTCAGGATAGAGGCTTTGCTCGTCTTCTATCATCGGTGTAGGCTGCAGTGCATATCCGGTTTGATGGTTTTTACTTTTCTCTTTTTTGTGTGTGTGAAGTTTTGATTAAAATAACAAGACCTTTGTGGATGTTTTAAGAGTTGAAGGAAAAGCGATGCAGTAAATGGTAATGGTGATTAGATTGCATTTGTTTCCTTCATTATAATTCTTAAGATGTCTTTACAGAAAATGTACTGACCATAATTTGAAGTGTGACGTCATCGAACGTTTTTTTTTTTTTTTGATAAAAAAATAATGTGGGCTTACAGGGGTACACTATGTCCACCCTTTTACTCTGCACCGCAATAAGGGTGTTAAAATTAACACCATGAGTGTTGTCACATCCTACCAAAAAGTGAATCAAAGTTAACACCATAGGGTATTAACATAACACCAACTTCTGGAAAACAATAACATTTGTGTTATTTTGACACACTATGATGCCGATGTTGATTCTTTCTTCGGTATGTGACAACACCCACTTGTCAATTTTAACACCCCTGTTTTTGCAGTGTGCGGTTAGACACTTGTAACAACACTGTAACCATTTTCAAAATATATTTAAAACAAAAATTCAAATCACTCGCTTAATTTACTCAGAATGCAAAACACAGACAGATTTGATAATAAAGTTTGAATGTCTTCCATAGTGGGCGTGCATTAAAGAATTGCTTTTGCTTTCGGTGTTAAGTTGTGTAGTTTTTTTAATATTAGGGATAGGTACTTGAGTATGATCGAGACGATGAAGTAAAAACAAGCCCAGGCAGCTATGGGTGGATAGCTTTTGATAAAGAACGTATCCACGTTGCGACTTGGAATTGGAAACTCCTCTTCTAATAGATAAAGTCACATTACTGTGAGACTCAATTATAAGTAGTTACAGCATTAGATTACCATCAAACTCACATCATGTCCACATTAACTGTTGTGCGTTATCCATACCTCGACTTCCACTGGGGATGCGAGACACAATATTGACTTTGTACAACTTGCATCCTCCTAGGTAATTCCATCCAAGTCAAGGAAATCTGGCATGCTCGTCAGGCAACTAAGATGGGTGCCCTATCGTATGACTGCATGGAAGATGGAAGTATGGGTTTATCCCCCCATGACGGGAACCTGAACCGCAGCGTAATTTGGACGGAGCGGACGCCGTTGATCCCCCGGTGCGGCCCCATCGTGACGGGGATCGGGGACCGCTTCCTCGGGCTCAGCAAGGTGCGAAACGGGGGAGGGTTCAGCGTTAAGGAAAACAATATCGTTTGCAGATGAGGTGTCGGGTTGGGGGATGTTCGTGAGAAAGCTTGAGGAAACTAACGTGATGATGGCAATGATTCAAAAGATAACGTCGTCAAAATGAGGACGAGATGATTGGCATTGTAGTGGAAGATTTCAGAAACTGGCGGGGTGGGATTTGCGAGACCATCTGAATCAAATAAGACCAAATCCCTTAAATAATGCTGGTACAATTTGCAGACTAAGTAAATCGAAAGTGAAATTCGACACCGATTTGACAAGATTTGATGGGAATGGTTAGGAGCTTCTACCTCGGTTTGCAAAATTAACATTTACTTTAAAATCCGTCGACTAAACAGGTTTTTTTTTTTTTAAATCCTTCCCTAAAATGCTAAACTTTAATTGGCAACTGAACATTGTGCACCTGACCATTTAAAATTTATACGATTTTTAAATGCATGCTCAAGATTACAGGGTATTTTGATTTCCATATTTAAAGAGCGCAGACCGTCCGGAGAGTCTCAGATGTGATTAAGAAAGAAATTCATTTGAATCAACAAACACAAACAAAGTATATAAAATATAATGTCGCAGAACAGCTGAGTTTTAAAGTAACCACGGGACCGTAGTTTGATATTATAACCCGAAAGCACCATGGAATGTACCTCTTTTTGAACGGGTTTAAAATTGTCAATTTGGTAATACACTGGTCATAATTACATAATCAACCGATGTTCCCAGCTCCCCTTTCTCTCTTTAGACTTATACAGGAAAATATAATATGCTTATTTAAATCATTTTTAATTTGTAGGCCTACGTCAGTAAAGATTATTAAACATCACCGACAGTAATCTTGTATATAAAAAGAAAATACGCATTGAAATTGTCTACTCTCATAACTTCCGTTTTAGAAATTAAAATACATTTCATGCATGAGTTCTGTTTGATCCCTTGATCAAAGTTCTTGACCATTTCACGAGTGGAGAAAAAAAAATCTCAACAGAGGTATGACGAGACTACGGGGTTTGTAGTATTGATCGAGCGTGTCGAGACGAGTGGGTCTGCCGGGGTTCAATGACCAATCATGGGGAGATGATTGAGAGTCCTTCTTGGCCATATCACGGTAGTAATTAAATGCCCCCTTCGTTCTACGACCCAGGACCCGGTCAAATCTTCCGGCCTCTTCATTTTCCACCGGCTTGGATTGTTTGAAGACGGACGGGTTTATCGCTGGCATCCGCGGTCGATTGCAAAATACGCCATGGAGATAATCAGTTTGCGTCTTGCTGGTTTTTTTATTCTCTCCGGTTCTTATAAATTAAGCAAATTAGAAATTTATTTTGCCCCTTTCATCATTTAGCTTGGAAACCGGTGGTACATGTAGATCAGCATAAAGGCCGGTTCGCTCAGTAACCGGTGGTACATGTAGATCAGCATAAAGGCCGGTTCGCTCAGTAATCTTGTTAAAATGTATCTTTTACTGCCTAAATATTCTATCTGGATGCGGTGCAGAGATGACTGTCAAACATTGTCCGTGTGTGACAAGACTTTCAGCTTTTATGTTTCAAGACCTGAAGCTGCTCATAAGACAAAGTCTTGTTGAATGTACGATTTAATGGAAAAAGAAAGAATGCTGTAATATCTATCAAAAAAGAACAGAAAAACACTTGGTGGACCCACACAGCTCTGTGTTTCAGTCACTTTGTGGACATGTCCTTTTTTTATGCCCAAATTTTCACAGGTTTGTTGTTTCATGTAAATGGTTGATTACACAAAAAATGAACACTATATGAGACTATTATGTCAGCTCTACCAATCCTGCTTAAAGCCAGTGGACACTATTGATAATTGTCAAAGACCAGTCTTCTCACTTGCTGTATCTCAACATATGCATAAAATAACATACCTGTGAAAATTTGAGCTCGATTGGTCGTCGGAGTTGCGAGATAACTATGAAAGAAAAAACACCCTTGTCACACGAAGTTGTGTGCCTTCATATGCTTGATTTCGGGACCTCAAATTTTAAACTTGAGGTCTCGAAATCAAATTTGTTGAAAATTACTTCTTTCTCGAAAACTACTCCCCTTCAGAGGGAGCCGTTTCTCACAATGTTTTATACTATCAACCTCTCCCCATTACTCGTTACCAAGTGAGGTTTTATGCTAATAATTATTTAGAGTAATTACCAATAGTGTCCACTGCCTTTAATACCTTTCAGGATTTATTGTTGTCATTTTAAGATTTGTTCAAAAGGTTTTTGAGTCTTATTGATTATGTTCACTTGAATTATTCCTTGTCATTCTAAAATGGGTTTCCGGTGTCATTTGATTCCAATAGATGTTTGTTCCTTGATCTGTCAGGGTTACTGTTCCATTCTAACATCAGTAAACCATTTTGGTTTTATAATATCGGTGTATGGGTAAAAACCAAAATTAATATTCTTTATCCCCGATGCAACTTTAACATCTACTATATTGTTCTAGTTACCAAAATATTTTAAAGGCACTGGACACTATTGTTAATTACTCAATGTAATTGTTAGCATAAACATTTACTTGGTGACAAGCAATGGAGAGCTGTTGATAGAATAAAACATTGTGAGAAACGGCTCCCTCTGTGAGGTAACGTAGATTTTGAGAAAGAAGTAATTTCTCAGTCAATACAAATAGTCTTTAACTGAAGCCTTTTATTAAGCACCTGAAAGCGCACAAAGTAATTCAACGAGGGTGTTTTTTTCTTTCTTTAGTTTTCGATAAAGAAGCAATTTCTCACTTAACTATTTACTTTTTAATTTCAAGACCTCAAATTAGATTTTGAGGCGTTTTTTTTTTACTTTATTTTCTCGCAACTTCGACGACCAGTTGAGTTAAAAATTTCGCAGGTTTGTTATTTATGCATATGTTGAGATACACCGAGTGAGAAGACTAGTCTCTGACAATACCAAAACAGCTCAGTGCCTCTAAATGTATACATTTTGTTGTATGTGTGTTGAAATGTTAGTCGATTTCCGATTGAAGATAAGCATAACCATTTTTGTTGGTTTTTTCATTATCAATTAGTTATTTTATTTATTATATTTAGTTACCTATTAATTTTATATTTTTTGTGTTTTTTCCATTTATTCACTATTTGTTGTTTTATTTTCTTAATTAATTTTGAGGTGTGTTTCTTTACGATTGACCATGCTGTGTTTACACAGTTTCTTTTACAAATTCTCACGTGAACAAAACATTACATCGTAATTTTTATACAATAACTGACAATTCCTTGGGTCAAAAACTTCTCAAAGAGCAAGCCCTTTACACCTGTTGCTCTTGCATGACATAGGGAAATATTAATAAATGCATCTATCTATTGTGGTACCTAAACTATTAATTCATCTGTGCAAATGTGTATAGAATTGTTAGGACTAAACAAGCTGAGGTGAGGGTAGCATATTTGTGTTTCAACAACAGACTTTGCAATTAAATCCAACCGGAAGAAATTTGAATGGTGTTTCTCTTTAAAAGCAAACACCTTACTTGTTTTTCGTTTTTTTAAAGTTTTTTTTAGTGTGTTTGTTTGTTGTTTGTTTGTTGTTGTTTGTTATTTGGGGGTGGCTGTGGTGTGGTTGGGTGGGATCTGCTTTGGGTTTTGAGGTTTTTGTTTTTTGGTTTGGGGTTACTTTTGCTTTATATTTTACTTTTTATGATGAAATTTTGTCATTTCGACATTCCGAACGAATTCAACTCAACTAACTTTTTAAAATGTGATATTTAATTAGGAATGGTTTCTCATTCCGATTTGGACCAATATTAAAACAAATACCATTCCCCATATATCAAAACTAATTGGCTTAAACATACCGACACATAAAAGTCATCTACAATCATGACTGCCAAGTTGACCTCATTTGAACCGGACCCCCTCTTGAAATAACACCCCGTGTAAAGACATCGCGGTAGACTGGGTCCCTAAGATGCCATCCCTTTGTTCCCCTATTAGTCTTAGATGAACAATCTCCTAGTTCCGAGAACTGAGCAATACAGTTCCCCATTCCAAATCGATCTATAAAAGCATTCGCCTTCCCAGACAACCTTCTGCGTGGCTTTTAGCTGGCCTTCTAGTGTCTGTAACTCTAACGGTTTTGTGGGCTCGAAAGTGGGCAGGTCGCCAGACAGAGTTTGGGTCAATTATTTAAGGTGTCCTTTTGTTGCTCTGTTGAATTCAGGTGTCAAAGCGTAGGGTCTTTTAGAAGGGGCAAGTACCGACAATTTTTTTTATTGGGATTGTGTTGGCTTCTTGACATGGGTGATGATGACTGAGGGGACCAATCGGTTGTGACAGCTTGAAGTATTAAAAGGAAAGTAAGTCATCTACACATCTTCAAACCATGGAGGTTTAAACCAATCTCATAGGTTTCTATCTTTCTCTCAAACTCAGCCTTCTTGTTGTTACGATAAATAAATAAACAAATCAAAAAAAAAACTAATTTTAAAAACATGTAAAAAAATAAATAAAAAATAAATAAATAAATAATAAAACAATATATGTAAACAACCGTTAAATAAACAATAAATTACTAAATATTTATTTTCAACAGCACGTAATTTCTTCATATAATTATATATTAAAATTAAATGTCTTGAATGATACATCAGAAACAACTGATTTCTCAAGAAGAAACAAACATTTCACCAAAGTATAAGCAATAATATATATCAAGAGAAGGCGATCGCGAAGATGCTCCTAGCAACTTTTAAGTTGTAAAAAAACCATGAATCAATAACGTCTTCAAACACGTTGTTTATGCATGTTGTTTTTTCCGCGGTGTGTCATTTTATGCTTAATGATCAATAACATCGATTAAACTTGTTTTTCCTTTTTAGTCAAGGGCAAAGCGTATCAGTTACTTAAAAAGAAGAAAAAAAGAGAAGACGGAAGAAAGAGAAGACGGAAGAAAGAAAACACATGTGTAGTCTCAATGCGGGTTCAAGGAAACTCTACCGCCCTACCCCCCCCCCCGAACGAAAAGAAAGTCTTTTCTGATTTGACCGGGAGTAACCCCAAAAGAAAATGCCACAAACACAAGCCGCGCAATTTCTACTCCAAGTGTTTTACGGTGATGGTTATTTTTTGGCAAGTTATTTTAAAAGACTCTACTTAAAAGGAGTAGAGCACATGCTCTCCAGAGGGAAAAATGATATCCGTCCATTAATTTAAAACAAAATAAGAATTTGCATATCCGTTTTTTTTTACGATTATATTAACTGTTTTGTCACTTGTTCAAAAGAAACAAGCTTGCATTTCCAAGTAATTTGATTGGTTTGTCTACGTTTTTGTTCGCGTTTGAAACAAAATAAATAATTTGCATTTCCAAGTACTCTAAACAAATATACTACGTTTTTGTCACTTGTTCGAGAGAAGGAAAACATGCATTTCGAGGTATATTTTAAGTTAGTATATATACGTTTTGTTATTGGTTCGACAGCAGGGTGTATCTCATAATTACAACTGGAATGGAATCCAATAATGGTCTTGGGTTGAGAGCTTTAACTTTCGGTAGGAAATAGAATGACTGACGTTCTTCGTTCAGACAATTAAAAATGCAAATCGGGTTGCTTATGACTTTACGAATTTCGAACCAGCTTGTTCCTGATTGGTCAGTATAGAAAGGGACTCTCGCTAAACTTAAAAGAAACTGAAGAATTATAGTTTTCTTTTCCTGTCCGATTTCTGTAAAAGGCAACAATTATTACAAAGTATGCTTGTTGATGTTTCCTACCGGCCCAGTTCATACGTGAAACATGACCCTGAGACTAAAGTAGGAATTAAGAGGTTGTTGTGAAAAGGTTGTGGGTTGTTAAAGGTGAACTATACAAAGCCAGCAATTGTTGAACTGCACCTTGAGGCCATGTGAATGCATACAACAGTCAAATTGAATATGTTACAAGTTTTTACTCTTGACAAAGTTAAGGAGGAGTCAATGGTTCTAGTCGAGCCGGGCCGGCCGTCGTGTCGCCATACACAAACACCCTTCGTATTTTATACAGGCTTCCCTCTCTAGTCTCAACTATCAGGCTGCGGGCGAGTAAGTCACAAAAGCACCGAGGTGACTGACCGCTGACGAGACTCGCTTTGGTTTGCCTCTTCGTGCCGTGGTTTTCGCTACCTCGCTTGAACCGAGGTGTCGGCAACGCCTTACCGTGGCTGGCCGGACGGACCGGGCGTGGAGGAGCGAGAGGGGGAGATGACGGTGCCGACTTGATCGAGCGTTGCTCCCGGTGCCGTCCACATCGGCACCTCTACCCATACAAAACCCTAGAGGGTAACACAACTCAAACCCTTCCCCCCTATCCAGTCCCCCCCCCCAACTCTCCTGACGACCTCCAAGAATGTCAATACTTAAGGCACGATGCTTCAAAATGCTGAAGGGGACTGTAAGAGTGAATTCACGGATGCCTCTTCTTCCCTGGTCGTCCAACCTGCCTAACCAAACCAAACCAGCCCATTTTACTCTCCATCCCCCCTCTCCATATATACCGTGTCCCAGCCAGCTGGCGAACAATAAACAGCCCCCACATCTTTACTCCAGCAACAAGGTGCCCACTGGCGAAACAAATAGCAACTGTTTCTAAATCGTGTTCCGCTCGGGGCATTCTCCCTCCATCTCCCCGCGGCTTGTGACTCAGCAGAGAGTGGTTCGATACGTCGCCTAATACCCACATATTTCCCATCTCCCTCTCTCTCTCTCTGTTCCTTCTTTCTGTTCCTCGGTGTTTCTGCTCTATCTACGAATTCTTATCTTTGCTTCTTGCGGGGGTCATCCTGTAGAACAATACCCTAAACTGGACCTCAGTGTCACCAGTTGTTATTTCAACACTTTTCCCATTCACCGTCCCAAATCGACTTTCATTATTTTTTTCTTCCGATGCGGGTAGAATAACTAGCTTTAGGATATTTCTTCTCTTTTTTGTTTACCCCTTTTTTTATTTTCACCCCTGGCGGACTGATTCGAATGGCGACAGATCTTTCGCTTTGATAAGTGAAGGGTAGAAAATGAACCATTGTTCACAGCATCAAGTTATTTCTTTGAGTCGATCTATCTAGCTTGTAGTAATAAAGCGGGCGACAGTCAGCACTTGGCCGGTTTAATTGCTTCTATGTGATATTATTAATGATATTCAATCTATAACACGCCGCACTTCAAACTCAAGAAGCAATACCACTGGGTCAGTTTTTACATCGGAGAGGAAAAGCCACTAAATTTCCACATTATTAAGGGTATAATAATTTCAACATCACACCAAATGCCATCTTAAAATGAAAAGATCAACTTAATTTATATCCCGTATTGATCCACGAGGCTTAACGGGTTAACAACATCTTCACTTGGTCAAGTGTTAATCTTAGAAAAGAACGAGGTCTTAAAATAACGACGATGTAAAACTTCTGAAGGTACTCGACGTTCGTCCGTGAGATCTTGGGGTACATGAAATATTCTGGAGTGTTTTTTTGTGTGGACGCTGAGATCAACAGAGGAGCGCGCGTTTTGGTTAATTAGAAATAAAAGTTGTTCTTTAGAGGGTAAAAATTATAAAAGTCATTAACTTCACTTCATTTGTTTCACTTTTTGCTTTGCGCTTTTGTGGCTCATTACAAATGTTTGTTTGCAGCAGAAAATGATCAGATATGACGTTTAGTTGCTTGTTTTGTTAACACGTTAATTAACTTAAATTAAATTAACTTAAATGCATTTATAAAGCGCTTTAACACTGTTTCAAAGCGTTGTACAACCAAGAAAAACATTAAAACGCAGGATTAAAAAACATGAGCAAAAATAGCAATATGTTTTTTTGTAAATACGGGTCATTCCATGTCAGACCAACGCACTTTTTTACCTCATGTCTTCCGATTTTGATAAAAATTGCTGTGCTTGTAGGTCCTAATGAGCAATGAATGCACACCAATTTTCAGCCCGATCGGACTTTCCATGTGGTCAGGGCAGAAACCACTAAAATCTGACATTTTTAGGGTAAAATACCACCTTTTTGGTAAAAATATGTCATAACCATGTCAATTGTTATCACATATATGCAAATTTGGTATCAACTTGATGAGAATTGCATGCTCAAATCAATTCTTTCATCAACAATAAATTTTCTGAAATGTAGGTCACTGTAATCTTTAATATGTTATCGTGACCTTTGACCAAAAATCAACGAAGTAAAAATCATTTGATAGAGCATGTCTTCCTCTATCAGAATCCACTAAGAAACAGTTGGGCTCTTCAAAATTTACAAGTTTATGACTATTTTTGTACAAGTCACTATGATCTTTAATATGTTATCGTGACCTTTGACCCAATTTTTGAAATAACGCATCATTCCAAAAGTCAATGAAATGAAAATCACTTGATAGAGCATGTCATCCTCTATCAGAATCCACTAAGAAACAACTGGGCTCTTCAAAATTTACAACTTTAAGACTATTTGTGTACAGTTGGTAGGTTGAACAATTAGTCAATTATACATGTACTTTCCAAAGTTACTAAATTTGTTATTGGTTTGGGATTTTTTCATGTTGAGGGCTGATGTGGTCTAACCAGAATCATACTTTAAAATACCAGCAGTGATGCACCCAGGATTTAATTTGGGTTGTGGGTGGAGGGGGTGGGGGGGGGAGGGCATTTTTCCGAAACAAAATTCTTTCCATAATGGTAAACAAAAAATGTCACCATGCTGCAACTCTGACTTCATCGGAAGGTTAGCATGCCTTTTCGTGTGCTATACGGTTAAATGGAAATCGCACAGTTAGCACAAAATCTGCTGCTGAGCAGCTCTATTAAAATGGGCACTGAAGTCAGAGTTGCAGCATGGTGAACAAATTGTTCTTGAGGATTTCTCAGAAAGTTACTATGCATTAATTTGTTGTTCAAGATTCATCACAGGGGGTTAAAGTAAGACTGCATAAGTTGGTAATCTACTGAAGAAAGGCAGACAGCTTCTCCATCTCAACCTTGATGAAATCTCTAACTGGGATCACTAATAATCACAGTGGTGCACCCGAAAGGGGGGGGGGGTGGGGGACGATGGGTCTGGGGGATTGATCCCAGCCCATCCAAGGTATTCAATTTGTTTGTTTGATTTGTTTTGATTTTTTGTTTTACAATCTTCGAAAGACATTTTTGGGGAAAATATGGCCCACCCCCAAAAAAATAATAAATCCTGGGTGTGTCACTGCTGATAGTTTAAATTCTGATTCTGGTTAAACCACATGAGCCCTCAACACGAAACAAATCGCAAACCACTTTAAGTAACTTTAGAAACAGAAGAGTGAGGTTTGTTGGTGGATTTATTATGTGAAGTATATAAATTGACTAGTTTGTCACCTAACAACTGTACAAAAATTGTAATAAAATTGTAAATTTTGAAGAGCCCAGTTGTTTCTTGGTTGATTGTGATAGAGGAAAACATGTACTATCAAGTGATTTTTATTTTGTTGATTTTTGGAATGATGCATTGTTTCACAAATTGGGTCACAGGTCACGATAACATATTAAAGATCACGGTACTTGTACAAAATAGTCATAAAGTTGTAAATTTTGAAGAGCCCAACTGTTTCTTAGTGAATTCTGATAGAGGAAGACATGTTCTATCAAGAGATTTTTATTTCATTGATTTTTGGAATGATACATTATTTCAAAAACTGGGTCAAAGGTCACGATAACACATTAAAGATTACAGTGACCTACATTTCAGAAAATTTATTTTTGACAAAAGAACTGATTTGAGCATGCAATTCTCATCATTTTGATACCAAATTTGCATATATGTGATGAGAATTGACATGGTTATGACATATTTTTACCAAAAAGGTGGTATTTTACCCTAAAAATGTCAGATTTTCGTGGTTTCTGCCCTGACCACATGGTAAGTCCGATCGGGCTAAAAATTGCTGTGCATTCATTGCTCATAAGGACCTACAATCACAGCAATTTTTATCAAAATCGTAAGACATGAGGTAAAAAAGTGCGTTGGTCTGACATGGAATGACCCATACACAACAGTGTTCAACTTACGAGTAGAGGCTGTTCAGGGAAGAGCAAAATGTATAATACAATATCTTTGCAATTCGGTGTGGGGTTGAACATAGAGATTGACTGGGCGAAACTTTAACCAACGACCTCCGATTTAACGTACCAGCGCTCTACCTACTGAACTAGGTTGGCGGTCTCTATTTTGTCAGTGTCTTTATGAACAAAACTGCCATCACAATTGTCTTCCCCTCTGTATTATTTCATAGAGTAGAAAAACAAAAAACAGTTGGTATAATGTAATCCAACCCTGCAGTCCTGAACATTATAGATCATCAGAATGCAAAGAGCTGCCTTCAATACGTTTATAGCTCTCCTTCATTATTTACTTGAAATTTGTATTGCTTTATTCAAGACCAAACTTAATTCCTCCATTCTTTTTCATGCTTAATTTTAAAATGTAAGTTTTTATTCACTTCCTATATATTAAAATGTTAGACATCCTGTGCCACTTTTTCAATTTTTGTTTTGATATTTTTAATTACACACATAGAACAGTTGAAGGGAAAGCACATGGACTGTCTACACCGTCAGCATGTGGCCGGCTGTACATGTGCTAATACCCAAACCTAACAAACAACTCGACGGACCACGAGAGCAGCTGGCACGGTGATTCAGGACCTAAAGCCCCCTTCTCTTGTCATATCGTAACAGGTGAGGAGCAGAGAACCACATTGGGGTCTAACTCCAACGATATGGTGTTCGGAAGGAAACAATTTCTAGGGTAAGGAGCCCACATTTTCGCCCGTTGGTCGCGCTGGCTTTCCATCCCTAGTCATCCGCCTTGGTTTGGGCCACAATTTTTTTCTTCCGAACGTGTGAATCAAAAAAGGAAATGATGTCAACCGATATAACTCAGTCAAAAGCACTCAAATCGTCAACTATGTTTAATTGTTTTAACAGGCCTAGCTGTACAATCTTCCAGTGGAAGTAATTAAGACTGCCATTCAACATCATTTTTACGAAACAAAGAGCGGCATCTTTTATTACTAGTCAAAACAAGTTGAATGTTGATTTTGTGTTTTAATAAATACTTGGGTTTGTTTTACAGTCAGGGTAAAAAGAAAAGCTAACAATATGAACGAAACAACTACGCACATTCTATAAAAGTATGCTAGTTTCGATGCAACCAACAAACAAACAAACAAACGAACACACAAAAGAAAGCATCAACAAACAGACAACAATGTCCATAATAGTAACCGAACACCAAACTCCGAGTTAGTCGGTCTTTCTATTTTTTCCAAAACAATTACAGCGAGAGTCGAGCTCAAGATTGGAATGTCAATAACGGAACTGTTGGATTTTCTTCCGGGGATCACGAGACCTTTGACCCAAGGGCGGGGCGCCCCCAGCGTCCGTCCATCATCAGGATGCTACCTGATCAACAGAACTTGTGTCTGTGCCTCGGGGATAACCCACCAGTTCACACGGGTCATAGAGGAGAGAATTAACTTTCCTCGTGGAGTAAATCTGTTCACACACAAAGTCGACGAAACAAACAATCTCATATACAACTTGATTCATAAACTCCAGCTGGTCCACAAAAAACAACGAGTTTTGAAGACAAAATAAGGCTTGGATCTAGAAACTGTTTGGGATGTCACCGGTTGACACTAAATGACAGCATTTCTGTTTTATATAAATGGGTTCCAAAATGCATCTGTGGGAAACTATGGTAACAGAGGGATCTTTGGGGATCGTGAAAGTTTTAGAAATTAGCAGGTGCTGGGGTAGATTATGTTTTCATTGAGCAATTATTGGTGACGTCTTTGGTTACATCGGGATATGCAGAGAAGCAGAGACATCATTACTTGAGACAAACCCAGGTTTATCAGCCACATTGCAGCACCGAATTTCCAAAATTAAAAATGTGATAACTCACATTTATTGAAATATGGTTACCAAAAAAGATGAAGTAACCACAACAGCAGTTTGTTACAGGGCAATTTCTACAAGTGGGATATGTGGTGCGATGCCTGATGGTGAGACAAACAGAACGTTAACAGGAACCAAAAACTTACGGTAAACAGGATGAACCAATACAGAAGTTATGGAAACGGTTTAAAGGAACACATTACCTTGGATCGGTCGAGTTGGTCTGTAAAAAGCGTTCTGTAACCGTTTGTTATAAAATCGGTATGGTTAGAAAGATGTTGTACAAGTAGAATACAATGACCTCTACACAAATATGCCTCGAAATTGCGTGGTTTTCGTTTTACCTCGTCCAATAACACGGTCTTTTAAAACATCTTTCTAACCATATACATTTCATAACAAACGGTTTCAAACGCTTTTCATAGACCAACTCGTCCGATCCAAGGCAACGTGTTCCTTTAAAGTGGAACTTTTGCTGACAAGCCACAGTGAGAATATACTATTACAGACACTAAGACTAAGAGAGGACAGCTCTTTATTTTCATGTTTGATCTACAACGCAACGCAAGCATACGGTGGGACGACTCTTTTAAAAGTATGCAAGAGAATGTTCGAGTAAGCAAACTTATGTAGACCAAGTTCATCAGCAGTGATCGGTTCGAGTAAAGAAAACTTACTAATCAATTCTACAAGAACTATACGTCAAATAGCCCTTTTCTCGATTGTATTGAGAATTCCTCGATCAGAATCGCAACAAATTTGATGATAAAAACGAACCAATTAATAGAACTTTATACAATCGGTCACTACCATCAATTTAAGTACATTTGGGATGTTTGATGGAATGACGAAATGCCGAGTTCCATCTGCTTATATCATCAGAAAAGACATCAAACCAAGAACGGCATACAATCATCCCCAATAATAACAACCTAACCATACAATTTGTTTTGAAGTCATCATGCTGGAAAAACTGACCCAGATTTATCTCTAAACGTACCCAGGTCTCTTCTTCATGTTCTTCACACATAGGAAGTAGACCCCGGAGTGAGCCAACAAAAAAAGGACAAATTTACAGAAGGAAAAAGAGAGAGAGGGCACGTGAAGTTTAAGATGGATTGTGGTCGGCAACATTGCAGCATAGGGTCGTACTATTTAGGTCGCGAACAGGTTTGACTAGACAGGCCAATTTAGAGTGATTGCTGGTCAGGAATACTCCAAATCCTTACCAGATCTGCGCCACGGGCGACTTAAGGAAGGGGCCCAAATACACGCCACACAGGTCTCATATCGAGGGATTTGAGGGTGGTTAGCGTTGGGCGGCAGTAGGAGTTAACTGTACCCAGATAACTTAAAGACGACTGTTTTATGAACTTTGAATTCTCTCTTTCTCCCTAGAAGTGATTGAAGATTGATGCAGGGTTGGCTGTTGGTTGTGGTTTGGAGATCGGAACACAAGTCAAGATGCAACATGGTGGACCAAGAACTGTGTCTCGATTCTCCTTTCAAAGAACTGTGTCTTGATTCCCCTATCAAAGAACTGTGTCTTGATTCCCCTATCAAAGAACTGTGTATTGATTCCCCTATCAAAGAACTGTGTCTTGATTCCCCTATCAAAGAAATGTGTCTCGATTCCCCTATCAAAGAACTGTGTCTCGATTCTCCTATCAAAGAACTGTGTATCGATTCCCCTATCAAAGAACTGTGTCTTGATTCCCCCTATCAAAGAACTGTGTCTTGATTCCCCTATCAAAGAACAGTGTCTTGATTCCCCTATCAAAGAACTGTGCCTTGATTCTCCTATCAAATAACTGTGTCTTGATTCCCCTATCAAAGAACTGTGCCTTGATTCTCCTTTCAAAGGACTGTGTCTCGATTCCCCTATCAAAGAACTGTGTCTTGATTTCCCTATCAAAGAACTGTGCCTTGATTCTCCTATCAAAGAACTGTGTCTTGATTCCCCTATCAAAGAACTGTGTCTTGATTCCCCTATCAAAGAACTGTGCCTTGATTCTCCTATCAAAGAACTGTGTCTTGATTCCCCTATCAAAGAACTGTGTCTTGATTCCCCTATCAAAGAACTGTGTCTTGATTCCCCTATCAAAGAACTGTGTCTTGATTCCCCTATCAAAGAACTGTGTCTTGATTCCCCTATCAAAGAACTGTGTCTTGATTCCCCGATCGCACAACAAAACCAAATCGTTCAACTTTACCTTACCATTCCTCCATAACCTTACCGACATTATCTTCAAGAATCTAAACAACGAACAACTATTTTAGCTCAACATATTACTGCCATTGTGCACGTTTGGATTTGTTTCTGCACTTCCCGTATTATTTCTAGGTCTGGGTTACGTTCTCTAACAAATCCGGTGTTCTTACTATATGGATGCAATATTACACTCACGTATATTATTATAAAGGAATAACTCTTCTACATAATTACATATCGAGGTAAACTCTAACTTCGCCGAAACAGAGGAAACTTGTCCTCTTAGGCCTGGATGTCAAAACAGTTAATACGCCAACCATTTGGAAAGTTGCCACGTAGTGTGAGTGTGTTGGATAATAGTTTGTTTATCATTATTTTTCTTTCTAGAATGAAATAGTTTGAATATGTTATTTTTTACATTGTTTGGTGCGATTGATATTGAGTTTTCTATGTTGTTTTACTCTTCACAGTAAATAAAGGATAAGAATTCATTTAATTGTGTAATGAATATTTCGAAATATGACAGTGATTGAAACAAGAAAGACGATTAAGGAAAAAATGTTTTTTCTAAATTTACTCGGCCACTGATGGGGCAGAAGTTAACCATAATGACTCATTAAATAGGTTTAAATGTTACAGTCACTGAAGTGGCGTATAATGTTATGGTGTTACGTGTAGGATACTACGGTAATAATGGACCTAGTGACGGGAAAGGGTTGGCTATGTTGACATTTATTAAAATGTCATTGTTCTCCCACATTTTTTTTTTTTTTTTTTTGGGGGGGGGGGCATGCGCTACCCTCACCCTCACATGACCCTACCCAACCTCACCTCTACCCTACCCCGACCTATCCTTCCCCTACCCTTATACCATCCCACCCTTATAACCTATACCCCCCATTTCCTACCCCCACAACTACCAACCCTTACCCCCACCCCTATTCACCCCATTAACCTAGCCTCACCGCCACCCCTACCCCAACAACACATGACCCCATCCCAGCACCCCTACCACCACCCCTACACATAACCCACTTAGAAATGAAGACATTCGATGACTTACTCACACAAATAAACCCCATAAAAATGTTTCACTTAGAGATGATATAGTATTACAAATCATCACCGATGTAATTAATAGAGACATTTTCTTGAGAATGTATTTGTGATTTTGCACGAACTCCAAATTGGTGACTTCCCTATTTGTGCGTTACTCAGAGGAGGCGATCGCAATCTGTAAGACATCATTTAGACATCAAATATTCTAGTTGACATTTTTGTTGCGTCGGGAACTGGTTTCGGAACAAATATGAATCAATTGGCAACCGCAGAGTCGTGTCACGTGACACACACCATCGATAGACCATGTAAAACGGCCACCTCATTTGCATAATGACGTTCAAACTGACTCATTTTTTTTTTTTTTTTTTAACAGAATTGTGTCTATACGCACAAATACATTACATAATATTAAATATGGTGGATACAATATACTCTAATAACAATCAATTTACTCACTGGCTAGATAAAATGTTGTATCCTACTCATACCATGGAGGAAGGCTTCCTCCATGTTCATACACTGCAAAAACTGAGGTGTTAAAATTATTGAAATAAAGAAACCGAAGTGAGAATCAAAATTAACATAAATGGTTGGGATACACAATTACAAAGTGAGGATACTTGTCTTTAGAAATAACAAAACAGTTAACCCTGCCTTTAATTGTCCCTTTCCAATGTTTTCAACTTAGTTTATAGTTTCGTATGTTATTCTAATTTATTTATTGTTAAAAACTGATGTTGAATTTATCTAACGAGTGATAGTTATTTGTGTTGGGTTATTGAAATGGCATTTGTTGTTGGATTTAATTTGGAGGGTTTTGGTGATTTTTTATTTATATTTAATTGTGCTTTTTTTAGGGGGGCTGAATAGCTGGTCCCAGTCAAACATGAATCAGTCGTCGACATTTCTTGATCCCCAGAGGACGCTCTACTACCAGTTACTGATTACTGCACACGGGACTCCGTAGTTTGTATCAACACAGGTTGATGAGGGTTTGGTTAAGGGGCGCAGCACCAAAACAAGACGGCACGAAGATTGAGTCCGTCAATTCACACTCCAACAAGGGCACACCGTATGGTTACCGGTATCTAAACACGAAATCGGACACTAATTCCACACACACCTTGGAAAGTTGACGGGGGGGGGGGGGGGGGGGTGGGGGGACACCAGGAATTCTTTGTGTTTACTTCGTGTTTTTGGTATGTGAGGAAGTGTAGGTTCAGACTCATATTAAATGTTACCGTTTCCTAAAATTGGGGATTGTTGTGTAGTCGGTAAGCATTCCGAGGAGTTATAAAAGACGAAACAAGTAGCAAAACTTTAAATCAAAAAGGCGAAGTATGGTGGAGGTTACATGTGTAAAAACTTCCTTTAATTTGTATTTCAGCTTAAATTGGAGAGAAATACAGGGTATTTTTGTGTATTGAATATAGGTACGAAATAACAGTAATTTGGTGCAGACAACTAATAACTTAAATATTGTGCTTGTATTATAATGCAAGAGAATCAATACTTAAGATCGGGTCCCAATTAAGCATAAAACACTTGTCTGCTAAGCAGAAATGAGCAGGATACTAGTCACAAGTTGTACATGTGACACTCAGCTGGTAACCTTATTCTGGTAAGCCCATACATTATTGTTCACTTCTTCAATAACACCATTGACCCCTAAACATTTAAGATATTTACTGCCCACGCCTTAAAGACATGGTTTTATGTAACTTGTTTGTCAACAAAACTTATTGTTAGTCTCACTCATGAAACTTTCCCAAATTCTTTGAGATTTTCCACGCGTCCCCAAAGGGCTATTAAAGCAGCAAGGCCTGGCCGCTGTATCGACCCGTGCTCCCACCGTCCCGTCGCAGGGCCGCCGCACCGTTCGTCGGTCAGTAACTCCTGGCCGTGATTGCCTCAGTATCGCGGCTCCTTTGGGCATATTCACAATTTCCAATTTCATTCACCTCCTTTATTTAGTGTTTTTTACGTCTCTCTCCTTTTTTTTAAATATATAATCGCGATCAAAATAATTACTTTTGCTTTTTCAAACCTATTTTACTTGTGAGTGCTTTAATAAGGAGACCCTTTATTACTTGGGGATGAGGTTTTAGTTGTCTGTGCTAATTTAACCATCCATAACCCAATGCGAAACCAAAGTGATTATGACGACATTTGGATGCTGAAGACTAAGACATTTCTGCTTGTTAACCTTGAAGAGAAACTTGAAGAGGAAAGAACAACAAACAAGTTCCCCTATTACGTCTTCCCTGACGTCAGTCCAGGACAAACTGATCAATTGGTTTTGAAATGTGACTTCTTTGGAATCACAGAGCCGGGAACATTGTTTATTCATTTCAAATTCAGCAGATCGTATAAACGCTTTGGTAAACAAGATTCAACTTCTGACTCAATAAATGACAGAATTCAAGAACCACTCCAGATTCTACGTTTATGTTATGCTAACCTTACAACAGTATAATAACCACCCTTTGTCGTATATCTAAGATGTGCCGAGTTGTTTTGGGTTTGAGTCTCATACCCCCCCCCCCCCACTACCTTAACTAATTATATATTGCCCGTTGGTGAAGTAAAGTGCATCTTTGTTAATGTTAGGGAAATGTGCACATGAAACATTACGTGAAAAGCCAGCCTACGTAAGTTCCATGTAAGGATAATTCAATATATAAAGTGTTTTTGTGGCTTCTCTACAATTACGCAACATCTTGTTCGACACTTCAGTGCAGTCTACAAAGTGAACAGTCGCTAGTTGTACTTTGATTAACTGATCATTTTCCCAGATAACGACACTGTGTGTAATGTTTTCCTAGAGTTAGAAATATTTCTACCGCAATGGTTCCCAACTTCAGCATCCACAATAACCCCTCGGCCTGGTGCTGATAATAATCACGACGCTGCGAGTCGGATACCAGACCGTTTTCTACACAACGGTACCTGCTGTTTTGGTAATGGCAGTGCCGTAGATAAAACGATAACGGGCGTGTTTCTTTAGGGTCACCCGTGAGGTGACCCGGTACCCCCACGTTTCTACCCCTCAATCTCAAGGGCACGACGCCCGCTCAGGATACCCGACCCTGCGAGCCGATTTGCCGGTGGGCATGCAGCCCAATCGTGGGCGCATTCTTCGGACTATTAGCATCTGTCTCAAAACTGTGATCATAAAATACAAAATCTAATCGGCCTTGAAGCTGAATGGGTTGAATAAAAAGTCAGTATATTATTGAATAATCTTATAATGTGGAGACAACAAGGTAGACTTAAGGATTTAATTTAGTGTTAAGGGTTGCCTTCAAGAACAATCGTTCAATACATTAAAAAATAGGTACATCTCGAAAGCCTTATGGTCTTGGTAATGTGCCAAAGTCCTACTCGAGTCACGTCTAAGAAAGCGCGCCATTTTGTTAATCATAGGACGGTAAAGGCTTGACTTCGCCGCTCCGAACTCCCTCGTCTTCCTAGGGGGAAAATAAGGAGTAAACCGGGTGCAATGACCGGAGCTCGACTTCACCGAACCAACAGCCGCGATTTCAAGATTATGGTTCTCGGGGGCCTGATGTGACCTTTGACACGTCACAGAATTCAGGTCTTCGTCTGTCTACGCAAATATTTTTTCTAGTTAGCTGTGGCGCAATTGATTTGGTTTAGGACCGGTTCAAGAAAGAAGAAGGCAGAAAAACCGAGTGTCCCTTTGAGTAATTAAGATCTCTAGACTACGATAATTTTAATTAAAAGCAGAGAGATCGTGTGGCGTAATCATCTGAAATACCGCACCTAGCTTTGCGAGGCGGCTGGGTTATGGTCATTGATTGTTTATTGTTTTAATACTTCGGACACTATAGAAAACAAACTTGCGTAAAATTGTCCGGGTCAAGATTAACTTTTTTAAATACTGTCATAGATGTGTCTGACCCAAAACATTATTTACAATCGCAATATAAAAGTCATTATTACAATACGACAAAATGATCTACTGGTATCTTTATATTGTTAACCAACAATCTATGTGTGTAGGCCTATGTATAACAACACCTAAGGTGTCATATTATTTAACACCACAATTTGTGCAGTGTGATACCACAACAGAACAGTCGGACGGAGGGTGTTGTCATAGATACCAAAAAGAACCAAAATTACTCTATGTTGTAAAATAACACTAATATCTCCCAAATCATTTAAATTGGTTTTATTTTAACATCCTATGGTGTTAATTTTGGTTCCTCCTTTTTGTTTCTATAATATATGGCAACATAGTGTCAATTTTAACACCCCGTTTTGAAGTGTACGTTTACACATTTCATTCCATCTTGGTGGTCTATAATCTTTAACCAACGGTCATCATCTTATAGAGGAATTACGATGATTTATGTTATGGCCTCATGTATTTTTTACCCTTGACTAAAAAACTATACTACCGAACATAATAAACTTATAAAGGGTTGCATTGCAGGAATGTGGTTGCTTTGCTTATATAGTGACGTAGTGACGTAAACAAGTTCTTTAGAATGCTTTAGAAGTATTAATTTTAGTTTGATTTATCACTAATGCATGTTCATAATCAATAGACATCTCCATGACAACCGACTATGACTGGCCAGTAATGAGTTAAAAAGGTTTTTTTAAATTAAGTATTTGAATGTTTACTCCGACATTTTCCATTGTTTTTCAAATAAGTGTTGTATTGTTTTGAGAAAATACCCAAGTTTTTAGCTTAAAAAAAAAAACTATTAAGGACTTACTATTTCCTTTTGAAAATCAGGGAACTTTTCAGGGAACGCTTTGTCAAAAAGCGAAAAAGTGAAACTTTTACTTCACATTTTTCAAGGTTTGATTACATGTTTAGGCAATATTACTTTATTTCTGTACTTTATCGGTAACTTATAAAACACACACCCCAGAGGCAAATTGTTGCCACAGTTCCCGATGGTCAACACAAGTCATTCGGCCTGAGTTTTCATTCATCACTCCTTGATTGTTTGGAAAGTCCGTCATCCCTATAACCTCTGCTAGCTTGGACCGAGACGACTACTCCAGCCACACCGATTGCCATTTTGCTCATACGCTCTTGTTATTGATGACATTGAACGAAAAGGGCTTTGCTTTGCTATAAATCGCGAGAGCCGTAGAGTCAGGGTCAGTGTCTAGAAGCCCCCGGGGGCTTTGGGGAGAAGCCCCCCAAGGGCTGTGGGGCAATGCCCGATGAAGAGTTACCGGAAGGACTGTCCCACACTTCTCACCCGTCCGTAAAGCGTATCCACGGCATGCTAACCACGGTGTGGGAGAGAGAACGATTTTGTGGGGCGATTGGAGTAGCGGATCAATAGTGTTTGTTGGTTTCTTGACGACTGAAGGGGGGAACTGAAGACCGTCCTGTCTTCCGTAGCAATGACCGCCTTACGATGTCTGTCTCGTCTCGAAGCTCAATATAAGACACAGACTGGGGACAGATTAAAACCCGAGTTTCCATCGTAGTGGGATCGCTCAAGTATTTAAGTACCGAGTAATTACTACTTATGTCTTCATGTAGGGGGTATTTAATGTAAATACGGAGAATTACTCTTACAATATTTGAATTTCACCACTTGCAGTTTCTGCACGTGTAAATTGGTATGCAACTTTTCTGTCGCCTACTGACTTGAATTTTGCTTTAGGTAAATGAAAATAAACCCTATTTAGTTCTTCATTTCCGAACATTTTAGGAACTCTCAAATAATACAAACATACTAAATAAGTAAATTAAAAAGAGGCGGTTATTGGAAATGTGAAAACAAATATTTGAATGTCGCCACTTTTAATTTCTGTGCGTGTAAACTGATGATAGAACTCTTCTGTTGCACTCTCAGGTAACTTAAACAAAACTTTAATAGTGTTAATTTCCTAACCTTAACGACACCCTCAATAAATAAATATATACCTACATAACTTAATGGATAAATAAATAAATAAGTCAGCATTGGAATCCAGTCATAGAGATGACGTGACTTGGCTGATCAATTCATTACGATGGCCGATCGATGCCCGTGTTTTTTGTTTTTGTTTTCCTTTTGCGAACACCACACCGAGTAGGAAATAACAAGTCATCTTCATCTCAAAAGAACAAGCTTGAGAGGAGAGGCGTCAGACAGAAATGTTATTTCTTTTAGGCAATCCACCGGGCTCCAGCTAGTTTACTTACCTCTTCCTTTATAGATGTTTACTTTTTATTTAGTTTGTTTTGTAAGCTTGTTTGATATTTTTTCGTTAGAATTGCCTGTGAAACAAAAAAATAATAAATGAAACACCCTGACCCCAAAAGTTCCATCTTATACTACCCTACCCCTAAACTAAATATGTACGGTCCGAATCGAAATTACGATAATGTTTGTGTGAATTCTCCTAAAGTAAGGTACAAATAGAAATAATGAAGATTGCCGAAGACAAATTGATACTTCAACGGATAGTTCTTCTGTAGTAAATTACACATATGATATTAAATATATGAAACAGCTCATTTTAAATTTTAAATATAAAACAGAGGTTTGGAGTTGAAGTGGATAAACTACCAAGCACCCCGTTCATAGCTCAACATTGCCCTTTAGTCTCACACTTTGTATTTTTGACTTTTTAACTTTGTATATAAATGTTATCTATATATTGTAGGAGACATTTTATTTGGTCAGGACTTCTAAGGTGGCAGACTGTTTAGATTCTGTCTTGACCCGGACAGCTTTTGAGATGTAGTTTTGTCCGAAGATTTAAAATAAAACATAATACTCAATACATCGGTCACTCTCACTAAAGACGCACTGACATCGGTCCTTCATGCATTAATCAAATTCTCTTTTGAACTCTTTCCAGCTCACATTAAAACAGCTGGAACTAAAACCTGAGTTAAATTACTCCTGGTTTTTGGGGTTGAACAAAGAATTGACTAGAGTGGGATTCGAACCAACGACCTCCGGATTAACTGTCTGTATTAATTGTCTGTTTAGTGTTTTTTAGTTGCCTTTTATAGTAAAGCGCATTTTAGACTAATGGGTGACGCACCTTGTAAGAGCTATGTGTAGTAATAATTAAGACATTGGAATTTGAAGGTTGTGATTTTTTTTTCTTCTAAGTTATATCTCCCAAGAACTCAAATCAACAAGATGAGATAATAAGGAAATGTGTTTAAGGTTGGCCTTCCTTGTCATTTACGTTTTCATTCATAAAGGGGACGGGTTGGGGTGTTTCAACGTTTCTCCTATATTAATACATTCTTAATCCTCCCTGTTAAGTACATGGTGTTTATCTTCCACATAACCTACCCATGTCCGATCGCTTACCAATATGTTTTCCTCATCTGCTGAGACCATCAGCCAGAAGATCTTTCAATAATACCCTAGTACTACGTGAACCCGCCCTCCCACCCTTCACTTCTCCAGACATCGCGGGTCTCTCTCCTTCTCTCACGGCATGGTCCTACCGTCCAGTCGACCTTCACACCGGCAGTGGCAATGACCGAGAGTCGAGAGCGTTGAACCGTCGCGACTGTGCAACATCGGCATGTCAGACACTGATATCCCGGCTGTGAAGCCATCTAGAAACTGAAGCTTTTTACCATCTTATGGAGTTCAACTTTCTAGCGCAAAAAGGGGGATGATGTTTTACGGTTTTTAGTGTGTTGCAACAGCTCTTTATCACCTGCTACATCACGGGAAAGTATCGTTACAACTTTGAATGAACACCCCCCCCCAAGTGATTATTTTACAAAATCGTCTCTAGACAAGGAATGTTTACTTTGCAATTTTCGATAGTGAAGAATGCGAGAATCAAATAAATGAACGACCGAACCCCAGAAGATGGACAAGAGCAGGGGGTATCTAAGGTAGTAAGCCTTTGAAATATGAAGTATTGCTCCTTGACTTAAAGGCAGTGGACACTATTGGTAATTACTCAAAATAATTATTAGCATAAAACCTTTCTTGATTACGAGTAATGGGGAGAGGTTGATATATAGTATAAAACATTGTGAGAAACATCTCCCTCTGAAGTGACGTAGTTTTCGAGAAAGAAGAAACTTTCCACGAATTCGATTTCGAGACCTCAGATTTAGAATCTGAAACAAACAACTTCGTGTGACCATGGTGCGACAAGGGTGTTTTTTCTTTCGTAAATATCTCGCAGCTTCGACGACCGATTGAGCTCAAATGTTCACAGGTTTGTTATTTTATGCATATGTTGAGCTACACCAACTGTGTCCAGTGTCTTTAAAGACACTGGACATTAATGATAATTGCCATAGACCAGTAAACAAACCTGTCGTCAATTGGTCGTCGAAGTTGCGAGATAATAATGGAAGAAACAACACGCTTCTCAAACAAAAGTGTGTGCTTTTAGATGGTTGATTTCGAGACCTCAAAATCTAATTCTGAGGTCTCGAAATCAAATTCGTGGAAAATTACTTCTTTATCGAACACTACTTTACTTCAGAGGAAGCCGTTTCTCACAATGTCTTATACTATCAACAGCTCTCCATTAGTCGTTACCAAGTAAGGTTTTATGCTAATAACTATTTTGAGTAATAACCAATAGTGTCCACTGCCTTTTAAGGGAATGTATCTGTTTAAAAATCACTCTCGAAATTAATGGTAATAACAACTTTTGGTCAGAAGGCTATAATAACAGCTTTCAATAGCACAAAGCATTTTGCGAAATAATTCAAAACAATTGGTGAAGTCATGTAGGCCCTATATGTATCAAGATATCATTTTTTATGCCACAAAATTTGAATCTGGAAAACGTTACTATCAGAAACTTGTTAATTCTAATGTCCCCATTTGCTGCAGTATATGTTCCGGATAGTGTAATTTCAACTTAGATTTGAATCTTTTGCTGATTCTAGAAGCGCATTCGTATAAAAAGGTGATCGTCATTATTAGTCATTGACATTCTTCCACAAGTATCCAACAAAACTCTAGAAAATGTTATCAAAAATTGAGATGGTTCTGTTTTCTTGAAAACCAAAGAAATAAAAACGTTTGTCTGATTGTAAGTGTAATTTTTGATATCCATGCTTATTTCACTATCGGTAATCGTATAAGCAAAGGGACTTGGGGGGGGGGGGTCTTCAGATGCTATTTTCATGATTGGAACTACTTCGAACGGAACTTGAAGATTTTCATCTCGTATGAACTTTATGATGAGTGAGTGTTTAGATCGAAACGAATAATTCGTTTATGGTAATTAAAATTACTTGATATTTAACGAAAATTATGAGATTATAACAATGGGATCTTTTTTCGGTATCCACACGAACGTGCTCAAGCGCCAATATAAACAAAGGTGCTCATGGCGCTTGCTCCAAACATTGTGGATGTCTTCCAATGGTGCAAAAGCAAGAACATGATACTGCATGCACTATCAGCAGATTGATCAGTAATCTAAACTTTCTATGTAAATTAAGCGTGTCTTCATTCAAGGCTATATCAATGTTATGGTTGCAGTTCGCGTCACTTTAAATCAGAAAGTACGTGTCATACCAATTAATATTTTGCATAATCTACAATCCATGTTTTACATTCAGAGATGACATCTGCGACACCTTGAAGTGTCTTCAAAGATTGAGACAGAGTTGGTATAACACGGGATTTGGGCTCCTCGGTCAGCCTTGGGTTTGGGACACGCACCTAAGACACACGTTGGGGTATTGAATGAGATGACATGACAGAGGTGCTGGACTCGTATGTCTCGTGTTGTAAGAAAGGATTTGATTTCAATTTAGAAGAATGTCATTCGGATAACATTCCAAGAAACATCCCTCAAAAGGTGCTGGTCTTTAAGACATGTTCTCTAATGGTGAAGCCATTCAAAGTTTTATTTTGAGGAGTTATTTTAAGAGGACTGGTCTATGAATAGACAAACAACCCCCCCCCCCATGTTTTTCATTTTCTTTAAAGCACTCGAGCGTTGGCAAATGTCAAGGACCAGTCCACACTATCTGTGACCCAACATCAACATGAACAAAACCTGTTGAAATTTAACCTCAATTATCTGTCATTGGAGTTAGGAGTGAAAAACACCTTTATATTCTGTTCATTGTTTTCAAACAAAGGAATCGCTAGATCAAAACTAGCCGTTTCCTCCAATTTTCTCAAAAACATAAGCGTTTAAGGCAACAATCCCATTTCAAGGAAGATTAACATCATGGATTGCAAGTTATGTCATCTTTTCTTCTTCAACCTAAACATATAGAAAACGCAAAGCGGTTTTCCCCTTAAAAAAAACCATATTTTCTCAGAAACAATGCAGTTATTTCGGTTGTTTTAAGTATGTTTAGTGTTTCGATTCATTTATTTTCAGTCAATTTACTGTATTGATTTATTTGTTTTGTTTTAACTTTGTTTGTTGTATTGGTTTATAAGTCTTTCTTTTGTTTCGATTTTTGTTTTGAGTTTGTTTACTTTATTGTTGTACTTAAAGGGAAGGTACACGTTTGGTAGTTACTTAAAACAATTATTAACTTTTTTAAAACTGACTTTGTAACGAGCATTGGAGAGCTGTTGATAGTACAAAACATTGTGGGAAGCAACTCCCTCTGAAGTAATGTAGTTTTTGAGGTAATTTCCTACTAAATTCCTATCTGAAATCACACACATTCGTCCACCAAGGGTGTTTTTTCTTTTATCATTTTTTCGCAACTTCGATGACCGATTGAGCCCAAATTTTCACAGGCTTGTTATTTTATGCTTATGATGGGATACACCAAGTGAGAAGACTGGTCTTTGACAATTACCAATAGTGTACATTCCCTTTAATATTTTAAATCTGTTTATTCTGTTGAAATGTTGTTTTAATTCTCTTAATTAAAAATTAAATGATTTGTTTCATCCATCACATTCAGAGTTTAGCGCTCTCAGTTTATCGACAGTTTCACATTGCAGTCATGTTTTACTTGGTCAAAACTGTCAAATTAAAATTTAAGGTAAATATAAAGCAGCACAAAAACGACAAGAAAAACAATCACAGAACGTCTCTCTGTAGAAAACAAAAACATTTGAAAAATCGAGAGAAGAACTTTCATTTTTGTCTGTGAATATTTCCCCCCCCCCCCACAACAATCAGATGAAACGAATTTCTGAGGTGTTCAACATTTCACAAAGACACCGTGCACTTCACGGTTCAATCTGACAATTTAGGCAAACTAAGCTCATTGTCACTGTCATGTTTTATCACTTCCTTGCTATCTGCAATTAAACATCTCACGTTTCATCTTTAAGCTCTTGACTAATGAAACTATCAATGTCGAGCGTTTCTTCAGCGTCAGTTCGAATTTCATGTTTTAATTAAACCCGAAACCGTGATTTAAAAGAAGATTCACATGCAATGTTTAACTACACATGATGTCAGACCAATAGTAGAGTGTAACCATGTTCGCGACATTTACGAAACCTAAAGGACTGACACTAACATGTTATGACGGCCTATCATTTCTAAAGACAGTAAAGGCTCACTCGACCCATATTCTTCAATACATAACAGTGTTAAAATAAGAGAATCATTTGTGCCGTCATCTACGCGGTCAATTCGTCATCTCTCCTCTTATCACTTTGTATCGTACAACCTCCGTATACACTTTTTTGCACCAATCATCACGACTAAACCCTGTTTCGTAACGGGGACACTTTGCCTGTTGTATATTGTCACTGTAAACTCCAGTTGTATACTTATTACTTCATGTATCTTGTAATTTCAGATTATTATAGCATTTATTTGACAAACTTAAAACGTTGGTCCCTCGATAAACCCGTAGGCTTCTCAGCGGCTTCTCAGTTAACATGACGTCACCACTATGATGTATCCTGATGATGTAACGATGTAACTGTAATGTAACGATGTTACTATGATGTAACGATGTTACTGTGATGTAACGATGTTACTATGATTAAAAGATTTTACTATAATATGACGATTATATTATGACGTAGACGTAACAATGTTGATGTAGTGATGTTACTATGATTTAAGGATGTTTATGATGTATACGATGTTACTATGGTGTTAGATGTTCTTATGTCTGATGTAAAGATGCTAATATGATGTAAAGATGTTACTAAAATGTAACAATGATACTATGATGTAAAGACGTTACATCGATATAACGATGTGATAAAAGTAAGATAACACGACTGTTGTTTTATGCAGGCACAAACATCCTTAAAACATATCTAAATTATGCATCTTTCATGTATAAGGAAACCAGAGTTGTCTCTCACAAAAACTATTAGATGATTATGCATAATTTGTGGTATATACATGAATATCATTAGGTGTGTGGGCGTGTCTACTGTGCGTTTAAAAAAGGAGGCGGGTGTTTCAAGACAGACTTAGGACGTCCTTGCTTTGCTTTTGTGTACAAAACTAATCGAGACGTCCAAACAATGGAAGAACACAAATAAATCACAGATGGGTTGACAAACATGCGTGTTTTCCTTAAACTTTATATTGACGAATGAGTTTTGGGGGTATTTTGAACATAATATATTTCAGATCATATACATTCTGGTTTATTTATTTACTGCACTGTCGGCCAAGAAGGCCGATCAATATTATTTTTGTTTTAAGTAAGAATTGAGTTTTCAGTTGGAGGTGTCCGTGCCAACACTGTTGTTTGAAGATATGAAAAAAGTATATCTGCCCCCACTTGTTCATTCGTTATGAACAAAACTGAATGTATATTTAACTCAAATGAGATATCCTTTTGGTTCAAATGAGTGAACAAATAAGGCAAGATATGGAAATCTGTCCTCGTTTTCATAAAACAGTTTCCAAAAAAAAAGCTGATCTACTACTGTTGCTTGTCATTACTGACCCCCAAAAAATCATTTTAAAATAGTTTGTGTGAAATCAAGCCAACAGGGAATCACCACGGACTTATTAAGACAATGCTGGATTTATTCAAGTAACATTTACAACTCGCCGTAAAAATCCTCATAAAATTCAGCACTCGTCTCCTACGCTCATTAAGACCCTTACCTGGTTTGATGTCAATGACCTCACGGTCATCAAAGGTCAGTCCGGTTTGATCTTCGTCATCAGTCCGTGGTTAGTGCCGTGTTTCTCATTGATGAGACGGCATCGGCATCAGAGACAACCCCGGCTTGATCATTCCAACCTCGGTATCTTGGAGTAATGTTCGAATCTACGAGATTTTGTTCCAATAACATTATCGAATCCATTATCGAAAACGGGTTTCCTACGGTGGGATGTTAGTTCCTACGAAATCACTCCGTTGTTTTTTCCATAGATCAACAATTTTGGTGTTTTTCTGTAAAATTTTTGCAGCTTTTTTGTGTTACTGTGCACGAAACAGCGCAGCATCAGATAGCAAAACGAAGTGTATTTTCCGTGGTTTGGATGGGCTTTTGTATCAGAATGCTCTTTTGTGTTAAGGTATGCAGGCCCCAGCGATTTAGGTAGTATAATCTATTGTTTTGAGAGAACCAAAGCGAGCCCAATTCCAGAAAAAGCCGTCTGCTTTTGGTATTGGGTTGAAGTTAAAGCGAATTCAATACATTCTGCTGCGTATTTAATGTTGCCTGGTCATTTTGCATTAATGCTGGCCACAAATCAGGTATTTGGCTGCTGTACACGGCGATACCTGCTTGAAATGTAATGAACTACTTCGAACTAGAATTTATTTTTAGTCCCCGTGGAAATTACAAAGCTGAAATGAAAACAGCCGGTAGTTCATTTCATTTCATCAATGGTTTATTATCGAAATTTACAAATCGCGGCATCAGTCGAATTGCAAAAAAATTTAACATAACAGTAAAAAAATTCACAATTGCAATGAAAAAACAACAATAACTTTAAACAAAACACAACAAAACATTTGAAATTTGGTCGATGGTTCAAGCATGGAGGAAGAAAATAGAATATATTTTCTTCCTCCATGGTTCAAGTTTAGAAATGCAATTTGGGTGCCAAAGACAAAGATTTACATGACTTTCTGTAAAACCAATTGTCACTTTATGCAAAACATTACAATTTTTAAGATAATCAAAAGATGGTATCACAATGGTTTTCGGATGAGTGCATTTAACAATGTAGTTTTCAAACACAATTTTTGCTGTTAAAATGTGACTGTAAATTATGCTACAAGAGTCTCGAAGACAGTACTAGAAAAACTGGGGTGCTAAAATTAACACCATGGGTTTTGTCACATTCCCAATATAATTATTCATGGTTTCACTGCAACACAGCGTCTAAAAGCCGAAATGTACAGTTTACAAAAGAGTCATTAAAAATATTACATATTATATTAAATGAAAAGAATAAAATATGAAATATATAAACACACAGACAACAAATTGGTGACAGTAAAACATTAAAAAGGGCAGAAAAATATTTTTGTTTTGGCAGAAATCAGTGTTACTTAAGCACCCTAATTGATTTTTTTTTCTATTTGTGACAATACCTATGGTAACTTTTGTTCTTTCTTTTGCCAACATTTTTTTGTTTTTTATTTTTATTTTTACTTTTACACAGAACTGTTTTACCAAACTCCTAACAGCTAGTTGCAACTCTAGAAAACTGTTCGCTTATAAAAGGTGAACCTAGACTTCCAGTTTAAATCTTAGGTAGGCCTACAGGTTTTATCAGTGACTGGACGTAGGTGTTTTTGGCAAGATACTTTGCCAGGGAAAGGAAACACTATTGAAAGAAGGGGGCTGACTAACTCCCCGCTTTCCCGGACTAACTCCCCGCTTTCCCGGACTAACTCCCCGCTTTCCCGGACTAACTTCCACGCTCTCCCGGACTAACTCCCCGCTTTCCCGGACTAACTCGCCGCTTTCCCGGACTAACTCCCCGCTTTCCCGGACTAACTCCCCGCGTTCCCGGACTAACTCCACACTTTCTCGTACCGCCCATTTGGACCAAAATAGTGCCCCAAAGATAGTGACTTGGGGATCATTGATTCTTGGGGGAGATGAGGGCAGGAAAGAGGGGAGTGTGGGAGTGTGAGAGAGCAACGGATGTGAGGTGGGATTGCGCCTCTTAGTCGTAGTCTTTAGCGCAACCCCCTAAACTTGTTCAGGTTATGAATTTATTCACCTCTGGATTAAGGAAGTTATTGTGTAACTTCTTTCAACTGCTTTAGACTTTGGGTGTTTTTTTAAGGGATGTACACATTTGGTGCTCGATGTGGCAAGGTACGCATCCCTCCTTCTCTTGTATGTGTTCTGTGAATCTTGGGGGTTCTCTTTGAGGATATTAAGAGGGTGCTTCTGTTCAAGAGGAAAAGAGTGTACTCAAGTTGGGAACATTTGGGGGACACCCTCTGGCACCTATCGGGCATGGTGTTCGCCCACCCTTCTGTTTTCTCTTCCAACACATTAATTTTCTGCTGCCACAAGAAATGTACAATAAAGAAAATGAGATGACGAAAAAGAAATTTGTTCAGACAAGGCAAGATGGGTCAATAAAATGAGGCTAACTTATGCTAATATCTCATCAAACTCTCAGACAAATTATATTTCATAAATAAAACAAAACCACGACACGATGATGCTAGAATCTAAAAGAACCATGTTTTGTAACTCCGTCCGCGAGGAGAGTTTTCCCAGAGGCCAAGTGCTTGAAGCCGCCGATGTATCGCTCCGATTGCCCGGGGACTGAATCCTTCGACACCTTGGCTGCTACATCAATGCCACCTAACGCAACCCTCGCGTCCACTGGGCTGTCACACTCCACACTCTAAAATGGAACAAGCATTCTTTATTATTCATGCTGACGCTTTAACACCGCTTCATTAGTTCATAACTTGAGTTCCTAGTTACTCACCCATCATGTTTTTATTATCATATCGTGATACAGTTACGAGCTTGCAACAATAATGCATAATGGGGCATGTATCATGGTGCGTGGGGCAATCACTTCGGAGGAAATCTCCCGGTACTTCTTTCTCGACTGCTGTTGGAGATAAACTGATGCACAGATTGAAGATGGTCATGGATGGCTGGATCTTGAAGACTGTATATGCCTTACAGGTGTACCACCTCCTTACCTCATGGTAAGGGGATGGTGAGGAAGGATCCATGTTTCTTTAAGATCGGGCACTTTTCTAAGCTTTTAAAAAAGGGGAATTTAGAAAAAAATTACGTTTTTTTTTTTTTTAACATCCGGGATCCGACCAACATGAAACAAGAAAACACTTCAAGAAGCAACAAATTCGTGTTCAATTTATTGATTACATTAATTTATTAATTAAAATAAACACCAAGCTAGCAAACATGCTCATGATTTACCAAGGCCCAATTTCAACAAGCTGTTAAGCAGAAAATACTGTTAAGCAAAATGATTCGCTCTATGTATATTTGGCTGGTAAACCCTTTTTTAAAGCAAATTGGTTGTGTGCCCCCAGTGCCCAGTTTTATAGCTGAAGCAGATAACAACGCTAAGCCTATTTCTTTGCTAACAAAAATAGATCTGGAAACCAGTGGTGAACTTTATGCAATTTAGGCTGGTACCATTAGCCAAGCAAGTTTTTTTCTGTGCTAAGCAAGTTTATATGCTTACAGGCTTAATTAATCTAGCCCTGGTCGCTACTTTAGGGCCATACCAGAGTTACGACGAGATCACTGCTGCATGACTAGTCACATCAGTAACCGAAGTTGCTCTATTTCAGTTCGACCTCCCAGCATCATTTTACAAAACCCCATTCTTGAGATGTTTGATTGCCGTATATGGACGGCATGAATCTGACCCGATTAACCATGTACATCATCACGTGAGACAACTCGTCCTCCTTCGTGTCTATGGCATTCTATATGACAACACGCTCCTATCATCTGATGGCTGGGCATGATGCCATGGAGGGTCACACCTTCCCCCTACCCAGGGGAGGCATTAACCAGGATCGTCAACGCTAACTAGAGTTCCGATAGTTTATCTTGAGTGTTCACATCGCATCACCTCGGAACTTCAAAGGGGGAAATATCCAATGTTGGTTTGTAATATACTAGCATCAAAACCATGGAGAGTCAGAAAGACACAGTAGGAGCGTGAAGGAAGTTTCTAGCGGAAAGCTCACTGATTATCAAGTTTATCCAGGGCTACATTTCACAGAGCTTCTTAAGCACATTAAGTGGCTAAGCACAAATTAATTATGCTTGTAAAATAAGGTTGCAAGCCAGCTTTACATACCATGTCACACGTACAATTTATAACTGGTATCCTGCTCCTGTTTTTTTTAGCTGAACATTGTTGAGCAATATTTCATGCTAAAGCAGCTCTATGAAATTGGAGCCAGGGCCTAATTCCATAGCTGCTTAAGCATGAATTCATCTTCCTCGGAACATCATACAATTTTCTTCAGTAGCCAACTTTCAAACTTCACATAAAACTTACCCTTTTTTGATATATTTGCTGTACGTTGCTCTTTGAGCAACGACCTTTTGGATTGGCGCATTGTCAGTTGAAAATTTGATTGATTGATTGACTGATTTTCATCTCAAATTTAAGGAGATCATATAGAAATGCAAGGCATTGAAATATTACCATCTTATTTTTTCTTAAACTATAATATTTAGATTCTCGTTACATGCGAATTCACTACTCTGTTGGTGGTACGACGTCTTCACTGAAATGTACCGAAATTGCACAAAGTGTTCATTTTTGTGTGTAATCAACCATATACATTTGTTTGAAATAACAAAAATGTGAACATTTGGGCTTAATTTGTTGTATGAGTCGGGAGAAAATAATGAAAAAGGCATACCATAAACAATTTTCAGCATGTAAACAGCATGTCTTCAATTTCGGTTGTAACAACTGAAATCAGCTGTAGCGATTTTTGTTTTGTTTGGGTTAGGGGGTTAATATCCAATCAAGTTTTAATTAATAATAATAAAGAATTATCAATATGTTTATGGGTGCATGGGGGCATAGACATAATTATGTGTTATGACAACTACAGATGACTTTGTCCCTATAGTTTCAATCGTTTGGAGCGAATTTCAGTCTAAAACATTTAGAGAATAATGTAACGATTCGTTGATGCTTTTTGTCTATGTCATTTAGGAACAAGAGGGGGGCAAGAGATCTGATGGGGAAGGGGGGGGGGGGCTCTCAATGCATTTGAGACAATCAAGATAATAACAGAACCAAAACCACTTTTAATTGTCAGTTCATACACCAACACAAACAATTGTGTAAATTAATGTTAACTTGAATTAACCCTCTTTTGTTTGTACTTACACTGTTAACCAACATCTCCCTTCCTTTTTTTACACACTTTCCAACTTTCTGTTGTTTGCATCCCTGTTGAAACATGTTGTTCTTTCCTTTGGCCCTGTAGTTGAGAACCTCCCAAAGATAATTAATTACATCGACCTTTCGTGTTTCCTTTTCTGTTTTCTTCTCGGTCTCCGTAAGGAAGTGAATAATATGAAATCACACAAACCGAGGACTTATTTTGTTCACCAATTGTTTGGACTTTTCTCTGTTGTTCCCATTGTACACGAAAGCAAGGCGAGGACGTCCCTAAATCCTTTTTGTTGTAGTCTTCGGTTTCAACGAGTAGACACACCAACAAATAAAAATTGAGCAAAACACCAGAAGATGTACACTATAAGACAATCAGTTTATTGAACATTTATATTAATAGTGTAGCCCCACACTCTATAGTCATGGTAATTATACACTCTTACATTTAAATATATACAGACCCGTGGGGACAGGCTCATCATATGTGCACTGGTATAGTATTTCTCATTATTAAAAAATAATAATAATAATAATAGTAATAAAATTTTAACCAAAAAAGGAAAACAGAAATTTAAACAAAATTTAAGACAGAGTTGACAGAAATGAAAAGCTTACAACGTCTTCTAAGACCACGTGTAAGCGAGTCAAATACAAGACACATCTAATAGAGCTATTATTGTGACGTCATTTAAAAAAAAGGCAAATGACAGACATTGGTTGAATACCCATACAGTTACATAATAGTAATAGTGTGATAAGTAAAACAATATTAAGAGACATTATAATAAAAAGGATTTTGAATACGTTGTTCCACAAGTCGTGTACCTTGCACACGAGGGCTCCATCCTAAACGTGGTCCACGTGTGCAAAATTAACACCAATCTCCTTTAATCAAAAGGGTCCTGACTATTTCACCCACCCACCCTTGGTTTTGGGTTTTACAGGACGAAGTGAGAATTACAAGTCTTGGATTGCTGTAAACTTTCCTATATTAAAGAGAGATTTATATATCTTAATTAATATATATATGACAGTTTGTTTTTCCTTCTAAATTGATACAAGCAGTTTGCTGTAGCCCCCAATAAAATATTTGCTTCGGTTTTTATTTTATTTAAGTCCTATGTTTTAGTCTGTAACAAATTTCAAACCACTACAATCTGACACTCTTCGGAAGAAAGAAATTAATTTTGTCCTTGTTTTTAAACGGGGCAATCATTCCAACCTTAAAAATCCAAATCACTCATGTTTTAAAATTCCAAATTAAAAATGACCGAACCACCTCAGTATGTATAGGGAAATCTTTGTTCGGTTTTCCTGAAACTGTGATGAACTGCAAACCCAAACCAACCATTATTTAGTCAGGACGTCGTCATTTCAGCAGAGTCAATGGATTGTGGAAATTTGCCGCATGGACTCACATGGATTCACGCCAATAATATGGTCAGTGATTCCATTTTGTCTGAAAGTGAAAATAATTTGTTGCTTTTTATAGCGTAAACTTTATAGAGCGATTGGTGTTGGGCTTAAGATATTCTGTCAAACAACATTATCCGGTTGGTCAACTCAACATTTTAACCATGGGGTTGACAATGTTCGGTTGTTTCAACACAAGAGGGCGTGGATGATGTGCAAGGAACTTCACCCAAAAGTCACACCCGAGTTTTATTACAAAGTACTTGGTGTACGTTGTGTATCGGGAGGGGCAACATTCACAGTATGATCAGTTTCTAGAATTGTCAAACTCAGTTATAACATTTGAAATATATTATAAGAATTTTGTTTTATTTTAAATTTATATACAATTTCACCCTGTTTTCCGTTAAGTTATACCATTCAGTGATAAGACTCGACATCGGTTTATGCGTATTTTACAAAAAGTAAAATGGAAGTTCATATGACGACGCTTGAGTCCTGTGAAACTGGCGCCTGGCGATGTATGTTTGTGATGTGTGTTCCCTTACTAACTTTCAATTACGGGAACTATACACTATTTACTTAATGAAAGACGTCCAGTATACAAGTTGAACTCACCACGCCTATGAGATTTTTGTAAGACCGTTTGAATCAAAATCAATGAACTTATTTTGCAAATTTCTCTCTGATGGAAAACAACTTTCCTTTTGTACAGGCAAAACCTTGATTGAATCTTTGTGAAGAGAGTGTTGCTATGTGAGCTAAGTGTCAATAATTTGTACCTAATTAGTCATTGGATAGCTCTCGACATCTTGCATTTGCCATGCGTCACCCAACTACCCACCATTTTACGGCAAAACTCGGTAAGTCCCTCGCATCATTAAACTTGCAACATGGAAACGAAATATGACGAATCAACAACGATACTATGATAATTTAAGAGTTTGCTATAAAGCACCATTTACTGAGTAGCTTAGCTTATTTCCATCAAACGGTCAAGGAGCAATCGATACTTTGAGTAGGCTTAACCTACTGCAAATTGCTAACCATGTTGCAAGAATAAAACAACGTGAGGCAGACATTCAAAGTTTGCCGTTTCAGAATTACAAAATACTAACATTATTATTTACTTCAGACATACTGAATTTAAACGTATGTGGAATACTCATGTAATAACAGCAAATAACCATAAACCTTTTTACTTAGTAAAATTTGAGATATAGCTTAACAATAAGAAATAAATAAAGCAACAAATAGGCAGGTGTACAATACAAATGTGTTACGAAACAGATTATGAGAGTCGCACCATTTTTGATTGACCATTAAATGCATTGATGAAGTTATAAATAAGTGGCAATGTGTTGAGATCATTCTTGGACACCAAAGCTTTTTAGCCAAATGGATCCGAAAAAGTGCTCGATTTGCTTCTGTGTAAAACCAATACGGACGTCCTTTAAACAATCCAAACAATAGGAAAAACAAAATGTGTATGCGTTTGCATCATGGAGTGAATACGAACTATTTCATCGCTCAAAAATTATATTTTTTTGGGTGCGTGAAATTAGGATGAGGTAGAGATACCTATAAAGCTACTATTTATACAAAAATTGTACCCAAAAAGAAAGAAATACGAGTACAAGTTACATCTATTGTTGCACTTAAAGAATATTCCAACACACGCGTTCACAAGTATAAATTGTCCACCTTTTTATCTGAAGATTAGAATACGCAGACTTGTTCTTTGTTTATTTATTTGCTTATTTGTTTATTTAATGTTTATTTAGGGTTTATTCAAACGTAGTCCCACATCTGGCAGGAAATACTGTATGTTACAGCGCCGAGAGCGTCACTGGGTGACGAACATGTGCCCTATATAAGAAGCCACAATTATTATTATTATTATTATTATTATTATTATTATTATTATTATTGATATATATTTTGTTGTTACGAACTATCATCTTTTTAGATTCGTCAAAACTTCGCAGTGGTATCAACAACAATGATTATGTTTGAGAATTGTACTGGCTTTGATAATGAGTCCAGATTTGGTCCATGGTTTTAGTAGATTTTTGCTTTTGGGGGCATAAGACATTTAATTAGATGCGCTTTTTAGTGTATTTTATTTTATATCCCAATAAATAACAGGTTGAGATGATACTGAATAGTTCGCCATAAAAATCAGAGTAAAAATAATTATCAAAACAGTTGATTATTTTTCATTAAAAAGTTGACGTAATTTATCATAAAGATGGACGACGCAGCGTTTTTGAGAGCAGTATCACGTTGGCTTTTTCAAAAACTTAATTCAGAACATATGTCTACTTCTTTTGTTAACAATGACGACCAAACGTACCTATAATTTAATTTTACTATTTCTAATAAATTCTTAACAATACATCGGCTTCAAATGACCAGACAATACAGTTGTGATTGGTTTTTGCGTTCACTTACAGCGAACGAGGGCATTATATTAACTTTAAGGAGTGGCAAGTTTTAAAATTCCATCAAAATGAAAAATCATTTCAGACTTTGTCCGAATTTATAATGGGAGTAGACTTGTTGCCTAGAACATACAGCCCGTGTTATTATTTACATTGTCATTTATACACACACATTAGTCCTTAAATTACTTGCTGTAGTTAATTGTGACAGGAAAATACACACTTGATTGAAGGTAAGGTACAGTATTGGTTTGTGAAGTCAAACTGGCCTCGTACAGTGAATCTTTACAAGTGAAGAAACCAAGTTTTCCATCAAATTTTTCAAAATACTCTCCTTGGTTGGAAAGTAACCACACTTGTAACATATTTTATACAACTGAGGTTGATAATGTCCACTGGGTTCAAATATATACACATGATAATGTTGTTGCTTCTTACTCGCAAACCTATTGTCTTTGAATCGCCAAAGGAACACCAATTGCAAGAAAACACTCGGTGTGTTAGGCACCTAAATTCGAACCCCAAAATCCAGTCACAAGCCATAAATAAGTTGAATGAACAACATCGAGTATGCATCGAAAATAGATTGCTTTAAAGGTCTAAATTGGGCCTTGCCTTAAAATTGTAATCTTGGCAGTTTTCTAGCGTTGATATTTGAATTGATGAAACTCGTACATAAACCGACACTGTACAGTACCTTTGATGCTTACGTGTTACAATATTGTGGAATACTCATTATTAACAAAACTACATTTCAGGTTTTTATTTTAACGAGACTTTGCGTCACACGAGATTTTGAATACATCTAGATTTTATGTGAATATAAAAAGGTGGTGATGTTTTATTTTATCTGCGTTTCTCATTTTGTCTAAGATGTAATCATCTTTACCTCTGTGTGTTGCTGTCTGCTTGACGAGGACACACTGTTCTTAAGAGGGACCGGGGATGTGTTCCCTTCACTGCCGAGCTCGCACGGGGAACTTTCGGACTCGCTCCCGCTGATTACAGGCGTTACGGGTTTCTTTGATGACGAAGAGCTAGTGTTATTATTTGTATTACTGCTACCACTGGTGGTGCTACTACTGGTGGAAGTGGTGTTACCAGTGTGAGTTTTAACATGTTTGCTAAGATGATCACTTCTCATGAATCTCTTGTTGCACGTTGGGCAGGCAAACCGTTTCTCACCAGTATGTGTGCGTAGATGTCGCTGTAACTCGTCCGATCTTGTGAATCTCTTCCCGCAGAACAACCAGTTACAGACAAACGGTCGCTCACCGGTGTGCCATCTTAGATGGGCCTTGAGGTGTGAGGTCTTCCCGTAGACTTTACCACACCCTGGGATGTGACAACTATGAACGTTCTTCTTGCGTGTGGGTTGACCAGCCGCGGCAAGTCGCTCATTCTCCTGACAATTTGGACAGTCACATGTCGCACGGCCTGTGTACCGTCTATTTGCTCGAGACGACAGCGACAATCCGCTGAAGCCGTTGGGTGTGAGGAACGGGGATCGCATCTGCGATAAACTCATGAGGTCACAGCCTGGTGGAACTAATGACCCTAGACTGTCATGACTGAAGAGGGGAGGTGCCGGCATGAATGGGTTACCACTAGGGGAACTGAATACAGGGTGTGCCGCGTTTAGTGCCGCACACTCGGCGGCATAGCTCGAGTATTTAGGTAGCTGTGAGCTCAATGCCACGGCGGTGCTAGGGTGTAGATCCAACCAACTCGACCCTCCACGTAACTCCCACCAGCTCAGGGCGGATGCCGTGTTTGAGTCCCGGGCAATACTTGCAGCCGCCGCACTAGACGCCTTTAACCACGAGTCGTAAGGGTGTGGACACACCGGCATACCAGGGCATACATTCATTAAATGATCAGCAGTTGTCCCATGTAGTTTGTGTATGATAGCAGGTTGGGAAGCGGAATCTGTTGAAGTCCATGGTATGCTGGATTTGAGGGAAGTCCTCCCGTGCATGAGCATCTCGTTGTAGGCCGCAGCAGCGGCCGTGGAGCTGGTCAGAGATGAGTTGTGTAATGCCACTGCCGACGAGATACTGTAAGGGGTGAACCCGTTAGATGAAGCTGACACAATCGGCATCCTTGAATCGGTTAGGGCTGTGGGGAGGTCTGACATGGAGGATGTCTTCTTGATGAAGGGGTGAAAGCCTTTGGCTTTGGGTGTGGTGACGTCGTTGAGGGACGGGGGCGGGGTTTTTATACCAATCTTATTACAAGTAGCAGCTAGCATGGCCAGGGGTGTCGTTCCAAGACGTGACTGATCCTATATGAAAAAAATGAGAAAAACAAAATATACATGTAATCAGTATTCAATAAACAATATTTGTTGTGTTTTCCAATGAGCACCAGTAAAAGTGCACTTCAACACCAACAAGATAACAGACAGTTACTCCAACAAGCAAATCTATAATCGAATCAACAGTATAAAAAGAAAAAAAAAGTAAAAGAAAACGAAACTCATGCTGTGCCCAGACACATGGTTCCATTGACATCCTTCCTAACTCAAACTGATTTTCATCATTCCAAGAATGGTTCCGTTTTTTAAAGAGTCCCGACAAGAATTCACTGGACCGCGGCATCTCTAAAACTGCGCACCATCAAAATGCCAAAGACAAGTCTTTCAAAATTGGTCGAAGCATTTTTTTTATTTTCTTCGATCCTCGCCATCCCCTAAAAAACCAAGTCGCAACAAAATCCCCAGAATCTCTCATCATTGGACAATAAACCTACAGAGGAAGCAGTCATCAGTAGCCGGCGACTGTTGCCGATGTTTCTGTCATCATGTCCCGTTGCTGACTAGAGAGAAGAAGAGCAGGACCTCAGCGGATGTTGCCACACGGTCACTTCACCTCCGTAGCACGAGTCGTCGTAATAACGGGATAGTGCCTCGCTTATCCACGCCTCCACCACATCCCAGAACCCTAACCCTATAGTAGTTGGATTGCTCATACGGTGTGTAGCCACGGACAGACGGGGTTATGACTTGCCAGCAAAGTGACCGCACTGCACTGATTAAGGCCCTAGTGAACATTAATCAATATATCCCATATAGAGCAGTGTGTGACACTATACCCACGGAAGCATAGAGCACTTAATATATGCACGCTGCTTTTTTCTACGTAGGCAACCATAGGTGTCGCATCTGCGCTTTTCATTGGCCAGTGCATCATGTGACGTCATTTTTGTTTCGTCTGATAAGTTGAGAAAGATTAAAAATCATTAATTTTTAGAAGAATGCGGGGATTGAAGAAAACGGTCTGGGGGATTGGATTATCATTTTCTTTTTATAATAAAAAATGCATAAACATGCGGTGGGGTAAATTAGTAATCAATGCGTGTTAAATCCGTGCTAGCCAATGGTTTGATTATGTAATTGTCGAGTCGCTGGAGCAAACAGGTCATGTCACCCAGTGACCCGCCTGGGATTTCTAAATCGATCTCACACACCTTTAACACAGGAACACAAGCACACCGACAATCGGTAATCGTTTAAGCAAGAAGTTAAATTGCTGTAAAATTCCAGGAAGAACAAAAACTGAAAGTTTATCGATCCTGTGGAGTGGATGCTCACAGTCAACTCAGGTCATGTTTCGGCTGACTCCTCTAGTCACCAGAGCTTCATGGGTTCACAGGGAGAGACGGGAGAGAACAAACGGACTCAGTGGATCGGAACAGCCACCATTGTCAACAAGAATAGCCTCTGATTTACCCTGTTTTGGTATTTACTAGTCGCGGGAGGGAGGGAGGGATATTTTGGAGGCTGCCGTCTGGTGTAGTCATAATGCCCGGTTAACCAGCAGCGGATTATTGTCCACGAGGGGGGGTCATAACTAGTAAGGTCATTGACCGCTAATAGTTTGCAGCTTTGGCCTTTAGATACAGCGCCCCCAGCGGCAGCTGCTCATTTTATCACCTTTGGCGGTCCTCGTTATGGAGATTTTCTTAATGGATAGTACACGCAATTTTGTTTTCTGTACATCAAAATTGCTGTTGTCGTGGTGCTTTTCAATTGGGAAATTTTGTTTCTCTGAATCAATTAAAAAAAGGGAAATCTTAAACCAAATCAGGACTTTTTTTTCTGTTCAATTAAATTGCCCATCCCAAAGTGCTTTTCAATGAGAACATGTTCTTCCTTATCAATTCAAAAAAGTAATTCCTTAAAAAAAATCAGGAAATGTTTGAACTACAGGGGGGAATGCGTACTTGAACACACACATAAAATAGTCATGTACAAAATAACAGTGGAGTTGAACAAAGCCAAAATCCAAACAGGTTTTTTTTACGAATTATAAGTAAGTAGAAACTTAAAGTGCCAAGCTGGTCAAAAGTTAATAACAGCAATATAAATAAATAGTAATGTCGAAATTCACCCAACTGGATCTAAACGCCTTTTGGTAAATTCAATTTCAGTAAATATACAGAGAGTGAGATTATGCTTTGTGTCCACTGAGTTTGTGTCAATACAAGAGGGGGTTAACAAAGAAAAGTTGGACATAATAAATCTACCCCCGGAAAAGCTGGGTTTCGAGCAAAGAAAATCGCTGACGCGGAGTGGTGAGTCCCTGCGTAGCTCAGTCACCACGTACCGTCTATTGCACGGAGTGTGTCTGAGGTAATCTCACTTTAATTATTCCTCTAAGTTAATGTGATCTTGTGGAAAGTATTGCTTGGTTTCAGGTATAGTGTTCTGGGCTTTATTCTTGTGTTTAACGGAGGTTATCACTCGTCAACATTAAGAACTTAAGTAAGGGTATAACATGGAGGGTTACGGCCCCGGTGAAGCCCTCTCGCATTGGAGTACTCCAGACCTCTTCGTTGTGCTTCACACCTATATGTTCCGACACCCCTACCCTAACTCTAACCCTAACCATAACCCTAAACCCTTATGTTTAAATCATAAGGAGATTTTCGGAACATAGGGCTGTCGGAACAGAGGTGTCGGAATATAGAGACGTCGCAAACTATTGGATTAGTAAGTTCCACTGCATTATTTGATTTCACTCATACACTGATGTGTGTAAAGAAGAAAAATTAATTCATGCTGAGAAAAAAACACTGGAAAGGGTCAAAGCTGAAACGTTGCACATTGCTAAAGAGTATCAACCCTTAGTCAGAAATAACCCATAGGACTAGTGCATGTATTATTCAAATCAAACAGTTTTGTTTCCATCCAGTCAATTATTAGCACAGAATTAAATAGTAATCACGTGGTGATCACGCGGTGGGATCTCCAAAAAGAAAAACATGTCTCATCGCTCAAACCATCAAGTAACTACGGAAACTTCCTACACTGTCATTCCCGTCCTGTAAACGTTTTGACTTTTCATGGAATTTGTGGATTCAAATGCCGTTATGATGTTAAAAGAGGAACCTCGTTATTGACTGACATTGACATTTTTTACTTCTTAGTGGAAACGAAAACCACGATGTGTTTGTCACTGTTTGACTAAGGTTTGTTATTACCAAGACGGGGGTCTCTCTCTGTTGGCCAGCAGCGTGCAGAGCAAAAGGTGGGGAACTGTTAACCTCCCACCTCGCCCACACGAGCCTAGCATCTCGAGATTTTCACACTCGCAAACATGACTTATGAACACGTTGGGGTCTTGTCAAGCTTGAAACAGGTTTTCCCGGTCATTTTCGGCAGAAGAAATAGGCTAAGGCTCTGTTACTTTCACACATTTGTATTTAAGCGATTTCGCCTCTCCGGTTGAAACTGTCATTCGAATTCATTTTGAGGCATTCAAATTAAAACTATAACATTATATTCTATTAAACGTGTATAAGGTGTTCTTTTTAGCAAAGTAAAATGGGCTATCAGTTTAGTAGGTAGGCGAAACTAGAGGTTGAATTTGACTGCTGCGAATTTGAATGCAAATAAATTGAATGGTCGTGTGTTTAATCGCATAACGCAAAACAGCAAACTTACACATTACTTGAACTTGAAGGGTTGTATCAAAGAACTTTGGGTTTAGCGCACCTCGAGTGTTGTTGAATAGATAGCAAACAGAGTGTTAAAACAGAGTTATTTTAACACCCTACCATATGGTGTATGTTTTGGTATAATGTGACATCATCCATGGTGTTAATTTAACACCCCAGTTATTGCAATGTACCGAAATTACAAGGATAACTGAAAACAAAGATGTCAATATATTGTCATTAAAAGACGTGATAAGGATACTGTTCTTCGTTGTGAGAATATAAACACAAAGCGATGGTGTACAAATTGTAGCTGGACAAAAGAGGGGCGGGGCTTCCAACTATATATCGGGGAAGAGGTGTGATGTTCAAATAAATTGATTCATAATAATGTGGGAAAACTGTTCATTAAGTAAAACATAATTTGACAATTCAAAATCGGCAAGTGGAGTGCAATGTGTAGTAAATTTTTGATGGCAGTCATACAAACTGAAAATCCGTTTGGTACGTTTGCATCCGGACTAATGTGAGGTCAAACCAAAGAAATATCAATGCTTCCCTTTCCACTTAACGCGTGAGGCAAGAGGTGCCATTAGAAAGTGTAGTCGGCACACCTTCACCTGTAGTGTTGCAAACTGAATATGGAAGCTCAGAACTGGTCTATGAGGCACAAAGATTCAAATTACTTTTTCCACTGTTTCTACGTTAATCAAAAAACAAATAGCATGCAGATTCAAAGGGTTGATGGACTGACAGATTAACAGACGGTGAAAATAACTTCGTGACCGTCATAATCATGCGCACACGTACGGCACGACTTCAACATGTGACTTGAATCTGATTCAAATTGCATTGCAAAGTAGCCGCCAAGAAAAGAAAAACAAACAAGGAAAAACGGACAAAAAATCGACACCCACAGAATGAAAGGCAAGTTGTCTTAACTTTAACCAGGCAATTTAATGCAGCGCGGTGAATTGGAAGTTAATTACATTTTCTTGACGAGTCTCAAATGATTACGGATGCACTAGCGTGTTTATTCTCACCTCTTGAATATCCCCTCTATGGATTTCGTATCACTCCGTCAACCTCCGCTCGCTCCTACAAGAAAACAACCCCAAACCCGTCTTCCCGCCAATTCTTGCCCCGCTACGCCAAATTATACTGTCAAAATACTCAGTTTGTCAGATTTTTCCATAATTCATCGCAGGGAGCTCAATTCCTGCCCGCGTACGCCGGGCCCTTCAAGAAAACAACGGTGGGTTCTTCGACGGCTTTTGGTTGGCACTTGAAAGTGAGTGCACTTACCGCTATTTTCGTAGCCCGGGTTTTGAATGTTCATCACTTGCTCTTTTTTATTATGCGTTGGCAAAAAACTGTTGACCACTTTCCTAGCCACCCTGGGTTTGTACTTGATGTACACTTGATTGGGAAAGGAGGGGGCTGGGATAACTTTAGGCAACCCCGGTTTACTTTACAAGAGTCAACGGGAGTGTTGAAGACGGAGGAAAGAGTTAGAAACAGAGGCAGCAAAGAGACGAAGTCCGGCCGGCCTGTCATCCAAGTTCACCCCTCCATGAAGTCTGTATTATCTATCTTCCCCTCTGTCAAACTGGACGAACCACTACACTCAATGTGGAATAATGCAAGAGTGAAGACGAGTAGGGTTGAAGCCAATACAAAAAGTTATATTAGACTCAAAATACGTCAATACTATAGGACGGGCTATAGCAGGGGGAAACCTCATATAGAAAGGGCCTTCGTGAATGGTGCAGGAATGATAGGTTAATGACCAGAAGATGTCACACTGACATCCCAACCCTACTCTTGTTTTTATTAGAGTCACACAATAAAAATCGCAACACTATTAACAAGGAGACTTGGCGCACTAATCAGAGCAAGGTCAACCAACGAAACTGAGCCACTGGTTTGTTTCAAAGTGCATCTTCAAAATAGGCGTTTACACCCCCAATGCAACCAAATCAGTCTATGAAGACTAGTCCATTTTAAGCAAACTTCAAATTCCCATCCAGAATATTCTTAACAAAATGTTTGTTTTGAATTAAAAAAGACAAAATAAAGGAAGAAAATGGGAAGATACAGTCAAACACTAGCAATTAAGGAGAACCTTCAAACGAGATAGGACTACCAGCGGTCATACAAGTGACGTGCAAACTTCACACGCAATAAAACGTCGGGTTTGTCAGTCGGTGATAAATTAGATAAATTAATTAACTTAGTCAATTAATCCGTTTGATAACAAAATGCCCTTTAGAAATTTATAACAAATTATTTAATCTTTTAAGTTTTATTAATTGCAATTCGCAAACGTTACAGATTCGCTTTGTTTGACAGAGGCAAATTCTAGGGTATCGACAGCCCATGACGGTCTTGTGTTAAACGTTGACAATGGGCGTAAAGCCGACCATTCGAGCGCTACTTCCGTAAAGGTGCATACCGTCAAATGGTCATCCTGGCCCCACCGCCCAACTACGGCGACCCGCTCGAGTAGAAAAGCTAATAGTTATACGGTGCTACCGCGGGAAAATAATGTATAATTACTACGGCTTGGTCGGGTAGGGTTTTAAGATGGATGGAGTGTTCTAAGTGGTTTATAAAGGATCGGAGGTAATTACACGTCAGGTAGGGCTTGGTAAATCGTTCCTGGCACATGGAATTGATGGTGTTGAATTGCTAGATTATTAAATGCAACATGTCGAGTGCGTAGAAATGAACGCTTGCCTTTTTAGAAGCCGTCATTTTATGGAGAAGAAAATGATATTAAGTTGCTCATTCTAAGAAAAACAAAAATAGGCTTCGCTCGAATTTGTGCTTTTTGTTTCTCTTACTCGCCAATCAAAATGGTAAACCATATATTTGGTCTTTGTAAAAATAAAATACCTGCTAAAAGTTGAATAAAATTATGTCTAACATCAAATACTATGTGACACTTTTTTTACTTATTTTTTATTTTTACAAATATTTTCTGTAAAAAAAAATACCTGCTAAAAGTTGAATAAAATTATGTCTAACATCAAATACTATGTGACACTTTTGTTACTTATTTTTTATTTTTACAAATATTTTCTGTATATAAAATGGACGGGTATGGCAATTGTTTTTAAACAAATATTCCCTTTCCCTGTTTTTGATGTTCAAATAAACACAGAATTGAAAGAAACAATGGTACTGATATTCGATTGTTTACAACTATTCGAGTTAACTCAAACTGTCGTCAAAATCGTATTCTCGTTTTCGTTTGACGTGTCAAAAAGCACAGTTCGTAACACAACCCCTATCATGACATCGCTCGCCTAAATCATAACTTGAGCGTAATTCAATTATGGAACCCTGAGTCGATGACGATATCACAGCCGCGACATCGATAGATCAGTCAGCCGATACCCAACGCAAATCGTTAAATCTCGTGACTTCTCATCTAGTACGGTCAAGCGAGAGATTCCCCACAGTGGGGGGGGGGGGGGGGGGTCGCTCATGCAAGGTAGTCAAGAAGATCACAGTGATCTTCTTTGATTGACAGTTTCTACCCATTCTCTTCTGTAGACGTTTCACCACATGTCCTGGTACAAGATTTGTGACAAGACGGAGACTGACAAAAAAGAAATTGCGGTTGCTTTAACGGTTTGTTTTCTAAGTCAAACATCAGAAGATTCTGTGAGCAGCTACATCCCCGCCGGCCTAAGAAAACTCGGGTTTAGGGAATAATCGTATCTACGGATCTCTGGTCTCTCTAGGATTGGGAACCAGCGGGCGCAGGGGAGTATAGCCTGCTAGATGATGAGAAGGGCGAGTTCCGAAGCTCTTTTCACCCTTTTGTAACCGCTCCGAGCTAGGATGATGGTTCCGGCAGCCCAACTCGTCTTGTTTTACACGGCGGGGTTTTACGGAGAAGTATTGGGTTTTACAGAAGATTAGCTGCGCGGACCTTGTTTATCAATGTAGAACTTCAAGATGACTGGCCCTGGCTTTATACAGTATAGGGTGTGTAATACTCGGGTTGAATTCTGGAAACGAATGGCGTCTTCTTGAAACAAAGCCACAACTAAAAATTAGCTATGTTCATTTTTTTATCTTGAATGAGTGATTTCTAGCAGCTCGTTACTAAAATATTGCTTTAAAATATGTTGCTGGTTAAACTGTGACAATTTGCACTAGACACAAACTTTCACATTAATAAATTATTATGCTAATTATACGCAAATGCTTATAAGCATATACAATTTAAATGGCCAACCACACCACGTACATCACATACGTAGGTAAGTGTTGTATTAACCCAAAATAGGGTCTTAGGCAAAAGTGAAAATCGTCCGATAATGGACAAATTGGTACTATGAACAAAAAGCCTATATATAGGGTTAAAAGCCGTGTAAGTTAATTACTGATTAATTAAGCAAATTAAAGATAACTTTATGTAGCCTAACTGGTCCAGCATACACTTTTGTGTTCCTTTTTTTTTTTTTGGGGGGGGGGGGCAGGTACGTAGAACACCTGCACGTCGGGTGACAATTAATCAGTCTTGTTTCCAATCCCTTGCTTTGTAATATCTCATTATTTCAAAGCTTTCATGATAAGCTGACTATTGTTGAAATTAAGATCCACCCTCCATGCAGTATTAGTTATTATAGCTCCAACATTATTACCAGGATTTGTTCCTGTGTGATTTAGCGTCTGGAATTAATACTGATTATTCTATTGATAAATTTGGGGGGGGGGGGTGTTCCATCACCATATTGACGCTTCTTCATTCTCATGGTTTTCGGTAATTATGATATATGGGTTCTTTGTTATGCTTCGACATCTTGTCTGGAATAAGTTTTTTTTCTTGGTTTGTTTTCCTTCTTAGTACCAACGTGTGGGGAATTGCCAAAATGTCAGACCGGGTTCCAACTGCAATGCCCGCCCGAAGCCATACTCTTGAGTAACTCAAACCCAATAGCCCTTCGCAGGGCCTCAGTATCCCCGAGCCATATCCCGCCGGATTTGTTGCAATAATCGCCCATCGAGAAAAGAGCCTGTCCCCTGATCAAAACGGCACTAGCCAACGCAGCAAGAAAATGCCAATTTTGCGAGCAAATAATAAACCCACGGTACAAAAAAAAACAGCACAGCATCAGCAGCGCTCCTTTTTTTCAGTCCCAAGCAATCGTTGTTGAGCACAGTGGCAAAGTAGGAAATCCGCCAAATAACCCGCAGGGCAATACGAATAAAATTGTAACTATACAAGTTGGCTACACGGCCCGTACGGTATTGGCACTAACGGAAACAGAGCCTAATACACCCACCTAGGTACGGTACACATTACGACCGCACAACGGTCGCAAGCGAGGCTACGACACCGCGGGGCATAACGTACAGTGCGCGGTGCAGTTATGCCCCGAGCGTTGTGTCACAGTGACAGCCAGTCGCGGTGCTATCAGGCGATGAAGTCAGGGCTACACATACCCGAGGTCTTTGACCATCATTGTTCAAAGCAGGCGCTAATTATGATACCCTATATCTACCTCATTGCTCTAGGATTCATTTCAAAGTTGGTTGTTTTTTATCTCCCCTTTTCTCGATCTCTCTCAATTCGCGACAGCCTCTTTGGAGGGAAGTAATTTCCCCATAATTACACCTTGGTAACTACCGGTAATACAATGGAATATTCCAACCACTATGTGAGCAACAAAGTAGAAACCACATGTGTACAACACATATCATAACAACATTCAATGTATACAGATGTTTTGAGGCATTGCATGGTGAGGTATCAATGAACATGTACATGTATGTTCGATGTGTTACGCCATCTGTACAAAGTTAAGAGTTTGCGAGAGTTCCAACAGATGTGTTCAAATTTGTAGATAAATATTTTTAATTTATGGCCCCGTATGAAGTTAGTATTTTCTCGTAAAAGGTGATTAAACAACAACATTTTTTTTGGTATACGATTTTGTTTTGCGTTGATAAGACCCGTTTATTTAATTGGAGAAATCTGGGAAAGGTTTTTAAAGTTTGGGAACTTATAATTCTTTAACATTAGCATTTCAGATGAACAATTTTTTATTTACACGTATAAAAAGTGATAAAATATGAAACTTAGAGACAATAATTACTATCGTGAAGCAAGTTATTAGAGCGTCGCTTAACGGTCGACAATAAGTGAATGTTGCAGCCACACTCTCTCAAGATAAAACAAAACAATTTGAGCAGCGATTTTATGTGTAGAATTTAATGGTTTCTAAACTTAATGGCGTAACACATCGAATACACAATGATACCTCACCATGTATAATGCCTCGAAATACGATAGATATAGATCAGATATAAAAAAAAAAGACTTCCACAAATCTAGTATTAATTTTTTCTTTAAATAAGAATGAAATTTAATAATTCAAATGCGAAAACTTATAAAGGAAATAGCAAGATTGTGAGACAGAATCTACTGTGAAGAAGATCAGCCTAGCCCGTTTTCGACATCATGTTTCGAGAAAACACCGATTTGAAAAATTACAAAATGTGCCATCGTTAAATTCGACAAAAAGAAACATCAGATTATAAATTAATGTACGATCACATGTGCGATCACGTGCACCAATCACATCAATGAAAAAAATGTAAATCAAAAGTATGCAATAGCGATAGATTGATGGACATGACATGTGGATATGTTAATCACGAAGAATCGGGTAGCCGCAAACAAACCGAAATTTGTTTTAGCTGGCAGTTAAAAAAAACATTGTTCGATGCTGACTGCATTATAAGCCCGTATTATTTTAACGCCAAGAAAAAATATCATGTCATGAAAACCATCTTAACAGCTCGGTGTTTTTGTTGTTTATAAATTATTATTAGAGAACCAGTGAGTTCTTAATAAATTGGTTTATAACACATTAACTATCTGGGTTTCATGCGAGTTTGTAAAGTGACAGAAAAATTGAAAAATGCGCAGGCGATTTTAGTCCATCGCTACAAAGAGAAAACGCGCGCACGAAAAAACAAACAAAGTTCAACGAAATAATATATGAAAATGTTAAATAAACAAATTAACAAATAAATAATAATAGTATACCTGTAAATGGTGGAATATCATTAATCCTTCAAGTTTGGCTTTACAACTGCTGACGTATACACTGCGATCCAAAGCCCAATGTGTCCTTAAGCGAAAATAAAAACCACGCCGCCGAACTAGTACCTCTACCCAAGACTAAAGAGTCCAAAAGTGTGAGGTTCGAACCTTAATTTCCAGTCTTCTTCTCTTCTTCGACTTCTTTTTTTCTTCTGCCATTCAAGGCTGGACTGGGTTTGTCGTCCATTGTGCTGAGATCAATAATAGAGCTGCTTTTGTGTTGCGTCATTATACCTCGTCACTCACTCAGCATGGACCGGAGACAAGGGTGGCGCCCATAACATTTATGCAAATTGCAATATATATATTTATTATCCAGTGCCAAAACACACATCATCCTCCACCTCCCACAATGCATCTTGACCATGCCAAGACTCATCGTATTTACGGGAGTCTGTTGTCCGCTGGCGCGCACTCTCGGGCCGGGCCTTTGGCACTTTCCCGACGGTGGGTAGATTTTCCGATCGGGAGACTCCGCAGACGCCCCTTTGTCAAACCTCACAAAATCACAAAAAAGTGGGGAATTATGTAAATTATGCAAGTATGTCTTAGCCAGCTTTCGCTGATCTCAAGGTCTTTTCCTCCGCCTGAGTTTCTCCCGGCCATTGACCCTAAGATGAGGGTTGCACTGACTACGTCGTAGCGCCTATAGGTACCTCATTGCTCGGGTCATATTCATTCAGGACCGTCTGCACGTATAGTCACCATGCCAAGCACCCAACCTTGGGGGTATAGGCCATTCGTGTGGAAAAGTGCACCGGGCCTATGTCATACAATCAATACAGTAACCTTGGCGTGGACCAACCCATGCCGGCCCAAGCTCTCAGTAAAACCGTCAACATGGTTCATCCAAATTGGGAAGTGGACCGTAACAATACATGTCTTCTCTTGAAACGTCTTGCTCTCTACCAGGTTTCTTAAAGATGTTCCGGATCTTTAAATTGAGAAAGTCTCAACCCCACCCTAAAATATCAAGGGGGTAACCCCATCTACAAATTTCACGGAAGTTATTCAAAATAAAATAAAATAAATCAATTATGGTACAGAGGTATTTTTTGTTAAAAAAAAAAAAAAGAGATACCAGAGGGGGAAAACGCTCAAGGAAACGAATAGTGTGAGCATAAGTTGACATTAATGTCATGTCAATAGTTAAACCCAAAAGATGAAAAGGCATGTCTGTAATTTTTTGTAGACATGAAAACATAGATGTTCACAGATGGACACATAACGTATGGTATATAAAGATGGTCATGATGGAAAACATCCCTTGAAATATGTCTGCGGAGTACTAGAATTGAGTGAAACATTTCGTAGTGATATCGAGTCTAAAATCATGGTTATTAAAACAATAACAAAAATAAAATTATAAAGAGGGTTTTTCAAAAATACTTTGTGACTCTGATGACCGATTGAGCTTAAACTTTCACATGTTATGTCATTTGTTTAATGTGCTGGGTCACATAATGTGCGGGTACTAGTCTTTAACAGGTATCAATGATGTCCTTGTGCGTAAACATAATATGTTAGTATTATCAGTGGCAAGAGGAACAAACAAATCACAAAATGTTGAAGTTGAGAATCACTGCAATACCAATAGGGACAATAGAAACAACATACCAATTTTAACCAGTTTGTGTTATTCTAATTTTTTTTATCAAATAATAAACCACAAGGGAAACTGACTTGGTACATTTTAAAAAGATTTAGGATTGAACAAAGAAAATTTTTTTTTAGAAAAAATGATTTTTTTCTAATTTTTTTGAAGAAAAAAGAAATGAGCCATCAGTAAATGTTGAAATAATTTTCGTAAAAAAAACGATATTTTGGTTTTAAAACCAAATTCTGACTAAAGTGTATAATTCAATCAGTCTGGAAGACACGGTTAATATTAATAACATCTGGTGATCGTCGAAATCCAAAAGTAAAATTTAGTCCGAAACATCATGAGTATGACAGTTTTCCCGCATAATTTTTTTTTTTGCTAAGTAAAACAAGAGAAACGAATCACATACACGTATAACTCACTATCTATAACTTGAAATAATGTCACTCTTATGTACGGTCCACGCATGCCAAAACCAACAAGCTGTACCATCCCCCGAAATGCAACATCTGATAGAATTACAACTCGATCCCAAATCACACACATCACAACTCGCGTTCGTTCCCCCAGCGCCTCAAAAACTCCCAAATGTTGGACATGCACCGTGATTGACACGAGTTGGTCATGGCGCCCGACCGCCTGTCCCCGTCAGGACATCGGCGTAAGAAATGTCCCTTGAGCCCACTCAATGATAGACACATTTCATGGACAACAAATCGGTACGGGACACAATGGTGGTATAGTTGTACAACAAGTTTGACGGAGTCAATAAAGTTGGTGGGTGATGATGGGGTGGATGTTGGTGTTTGTTGGAAGTGGACGTTATGACATCAAGAACACCGGAAACGGTATGTGTTCATTGCGTTCGGGTTCGAACAGATGTTTAGTTTGAATCGCGGTTGAAGAATGCTATGTGCGTTTTTACCCATCGTATACCGATGTGTGTTTTAAAAGCACTCCACCCTCCCAAGTCCAGTGGCAAACAATCCACATGCAGTACTCAGTAGACTGTAGAGGGGTCGACTTCACAAAGAACGTATGACTAGTCCTAACTTAGGACTAGTCGTGGAGGAGATACTAAACACTTGAAGGCAGTGGACACTATTACTCAAAATAATTATTAGCATAAATCCTTACTTGGTAATGAGTAAACGGGAGAGGCTGATAGTATAAAACATTGTGAGAAACGGCTCCCTATGAAGTGAAGTAATGTTCCACGAATTTGATTTCGAGACCTCAAGTTTAGTATTTGAGGTCTCGAAATCAAGCATCTGAAAGCACACAACTTCGTGTGACAAGGGTGTTTTTTTCTTTCATAATTATCTCGCAACTTCGACGACCAATTGAGCTCAAATTTTCACAGATTGTTATTTTCTGCATATGTTGAGATACACCAAGTGAGAAGACTGGTCTTTGACAATTACCAATAGTGTCCAGTGTCTGTAAGGCTAGTACTAATAGGACGAGTTGCAGTTAGGACGAGTAACTACGCGTCCTAACTCAAGATAAGAGCATAGTCTTAACTCTTTGTGAAATCCACCTCAGATGTTTTCCATTATAGAACATCGGAGCTTGCGTTCGAGTAGAATGTTAATTTTGAATCAAAACTGCTATGATTGGTGTAACCATAAGTTAGGGTTCGATGGTTTACTCTTCACTGGTGTTCTTAAACAGAGTTTATTAGATAGCAGAGGGACAACTGAACACTGTTTTATGGTGAATTGACAGCAAACAAATACAAATGTACAAAAGCAAGATACATGGTATCTCCCCGAATGAGAAGATCAAAAAAAAAAAAAAAAAATACCAATAAAACTGCCTGGGCCTACGTCATGAGAGTGACGAAAGGATGACTTTCAATACTAACACATGAATAGACAACCCAATTTTTTCAACGGGTGCATACTGTTTCCCAAGAAAATATAAGCTTTGTGTCAAGTTAAAGAAAAAGAAGGAATTATTATTAATTCTGTGGTTGTCCAAAGAACAAATCTGATCACTTTTGCCTCGTTGGAGAGAAGACATATTGCAGGATGCTTTAATAAATGCATAGTAGTTGTCAAAAACGGAACCGAACGTTTCAATGAAATTTTCATAGATGTATTGCTGCAACAACTTCACTGGAAACTAGGCAAGTTTAATGAATGTTGGATTCCCGGAGGACAGGTGCATTTTTAGGTCCATTTTTACTTCAGAGTAGTAAACTTGTTTTGATCAAAGTGAAAATGGAAGGGTCGGAAAAAGGGCAAAAATCTAGTTTGATATATTTAATGAGTTTTAGAGCAACCGGATGCTGGAAGAAATGCCAAAGACGGTTGCATTATCGGACAAGATATCATTAAACAAATATTTTTTGAAAACAAATATCACTGAAAACCGGCAAAAGTCCAGCTGGTGAAGCACGAGAAACCATTAACCATAAACTCCACACATTCCCTTACACCGTTATGATAAATCAACCGTTTAAATATATGCTTTAGTTGATAAATGAGCAATGGTTTGGGCGGGAAAGCCATGCTGTTCGCTGCAAATGGGAAATGCACACTCACAGAAGGCGGACTTCGAAGGTTAGTGACACAAATCTCATGACCTAACCTCGGTTATTGCGATGCCGCCTAAGAATAGCTCTAAAACATTAACCATATGTTGGCTAGAAACAACCCAAGCCGAGTCGACATGTACTACACGTCAAGAAACAAAGACGCACGGTTTAAGTCTGGATACGGTTTGACGTTCGACACGCCTTAGATACGCCATGATGTATATCTGCCCGTGTGGAAGGTTGATTATTTAGGTCACGTGCGATATGGTTTCAGCTCAGTTTACGTAATATTGACATATAAAACATGACCTCCTATGTTCTGTCGATGTTAGGCAGGCAGTAGCTGCCTGAGCAATGTGGGGGTAAAGTTAGATCACAACATATGTAATTCCAATGAGAGATGGGGATATATTTCGTTACATGCCTCAGCTGAATGCAGTTTATAGGGCTTTTACTTTGCCCACAAAACACACAACAGGCTCATTCCGTGTATCTTGGATTCACTCACAACTTAAAGACACTGGACACTATTGGTAATTGTCAAAAACCAGTCTTCTCACTTGCTGCATACAATAAAAAACCTGTGACAATTTGCGCTCAATCGGTCGTCGAAGTTGCGAGATAATAATGAAGAAAAAACACCCTTGTCACACGAAGTTGTGTGCGTAAAGATGCTTGATTTCGAGACCTCAAATTCTAAATCCGAGGTCTCGAAATCAAATTCGTGGAAAAGTACCTCTTTCTCGAAAACTACTCCACTTCACAGGGAGCCGTTTCTCACAATGTTTTATACTATCAACCTCTTCCCATTATTCGTCACCAAGTAAGGTTGTACGCTAATAAATATTTTGAGTAATTACCAGTAGTGTCCACTGCCTTTAACTTGCTGGTTTTTTCTTCACCTCCTTAAACTAGCAGACCCTTCGCCCAACTGCTCCTTCCTGTACTTTAATGCCGACATTTCTTGTTTTCTTCATTCAAGATGAGAACAAATTTACGTTGAGTTAACAAAGCACGCTGTAATGGAAAGGCTGCATACAGAAGAGTCTCGCGCGCACACTGTGAAAACACTATGAAGTTGAAATCAAAGCACTTTTGATTTGCTCCGCGCTGTTGTGATACACGGTCCGGGGGAAACGACGACTTTTTTGTCGGCGTCCATCACATGGACACGTCGCACAAAACACCACTACCGCGCCTTTGATGAGATAAGAAAGGAAAAAACCTGGCTTGTTCTTGGAGTTAAATAAGGGGCGATGCCTTGGGTATTTGGATAGTTTCATCCCGGTAGGGTCGGTTTGTATGAAAGATAGAAAACATCCCCTTGTACTGCCTGTTATGTTGAAGTGTATACACCATCCTCAGACCTTTCTGTACAGGTGTGATGCCGAGACTTGATGGTATTGTGTTTGTACTATCAATGCTGAAGTAGACAATGCACCTTGGAATATGTATTCTACTGTCGATTGAAAGTGATTATTCCGATGTTATTATTGTTAGAACAGCATGGCACTGGAAAGGCACTTTTGTAAAATCATAGAGTTCAGAAACTCTCTACTAAAATTCCGCTCTTTTCTTTCCAACAGGAACAAAATGTTATTTTTTGTCCTTTGTGTCGTGAATTTTTACAAACTTACTTGTCAAACCAAAGTCGGGGCCAAATTATGATTAAAAAATATCCTATGATGGTGATTGTGAGTATTATTGTAACATTATCTGGAAAATAAATTGAGGAACTTTTCACTGTGTAGAGAAGATGATAAAGAAATTTTAGTTTCAGATATGGGAGGAAAACCTCTGGGAGGAAAACCTGACCTAAGAAAACCCACACAATCACGGTGGCGACTTCAAAGCCAATCCACACGTCAAGGCTCTGGCCTGAAGCGGGATTCGAACCGGGGTCCTAGAAAAGAAAGACGGGGAAGAAACCTCTGATCCAACCAACGAATTATAAACCATGGCAGAATTTGTCAACTTTGTATACATCTTGATTTTGTTAGCATTCCTCATTGTGCTCATTATACGAGAAAATGTTTCTTAACAATATAAACCACACCGAAATCACGCGAGGTCTTGAGAATATGACGAGGAAACAGTATGCACCAAATTAACTGTCCAACCAAAGACCAAACCATTGTGAGCCGGTACCGCGCGCATTTTCGTTTGACGAAACATCATGCTATCGGACGCATTCAGAAACTCTCTCACATTCAACTTCATTAGAGGCGGCGGCCATACCGCGAAGATGAAATGATTGTTAAAACGGAAATCGGTATTTATTAAGGGTTGATAGCACCCCACCACTCCAAATGGTGTTCGCGGGGAAATAGTAAGACACCAATGGTCCACACTCTCGCTGATAATCACAGGAATTTTAACAAGGTCGGTTACAGCATGGTGTTCACGCCGACCAGAGTGACTTCAGTCGTTAGCCGGCGGAAAGAGCCAACTCCCTAGCAAACTAGTCCCAAATGCTCAAACCGCCCTTTTGCGCTGAGCACCGCGACAAGCAGACGACGAGGAGCCCGTAAGCAAACCTCAACAGACGGGGGGCAAATAATAGGGAAGAGCCGCGTTGCTCTGAGATCCGTTGCCGCTTTCCGAAAACAATAGTGCAGGTGATGGAGGCTAGCGGTGTGAGGCCTCTCAAAGACGGCCTTCTTCAACTGAGGGGATTCACGCCTGGGTTCGGTGGCTTCCGCTGTCTACGAGAATCCAGTCAGTGTCGCTAATTGATAACAACTTGCTCCGTTACATTTAGATCACACCTTGGAGACAGTGAATGTGACTTGTGTCCCTCACTGCAAGCTGTCCGGACCACTCATGCTGCGCTCGAACACAACTGTCTTTTCTAGCAGATTTGTTGTGTTCTTGTCAGCGAATGTTTTTTAAAAGATGGCGTGCTTAAAAAGCCTGACAAATAAAATAGAACAAACCATGGTATCACAATGTTTCACCCATGGTAGTTATGTTTAGAAGTGATTTTTGATATTCTTGTCAAACCGTTCCACTTGCCGTGCAAAATAAAATATTCCCATTAAAATTGTATAGAGACTGAGGGAGTCTTCATGTTTGATGTCATATTCCGTGGTTATGTAAGCTTTTATGCAAGTTGAATCACGTAAGATAATTTAATTACTTCAGTGCGGTTATTATCCTCACACAAGTGCCGCGTCCCGGTGACGAACTCCCCCCACCCCCCTCTTCCAACCATCGCCATACATCCCCTTTAAAGCAAACACACAATTGTCAAATGCAGCTGTCGTAGATATGAAACACGTGATCATACGTCACCTTTGAATATATTATGTAAATGAGTTATCAGCCCTGAAGTCATCCTAACACAGAGTGCTGGTATGAAGTGTTGAATCAACAAACTATCAATGACAGTAATAAAACAAAATGAGGGTATTGGTTTTAAAGATGAAAACACATGGTGTCTGCTTCTCGTGGTTTGGTTCTCAACTATGGTTTGGTTTTCGACTATGTTAGATAGAAGTCACAAGGTCAGATCACTAGAAACACTAACTGCAATATTATTCTTCATTGTTTTCAATGTTAACTCGTTCAAGTTCTTTTATGTTGTTGACCATGGTGTAAAAGCAAAGTAGGGGAAGGGGGGGGGGCCTGAGACTTGAACTTGTAGTCTTTTTCCATCCAATGAGTTAAATTGTATTGGTAATTGAGAGTTAGATACTGATATAGCAGTTTGTAAAAATGGCAACTGGAAATAAATTGTTCAACAGTAAAAAGTTATTATTTAGGCGGCTGGGTGAGTATGGTTACGACTCGAGCTCAATCTGTTTACGCTGTGCGAGTGACTTTTTGTTGCATGTAATAAGTTTGATAGCAGACTGGACTGGTAACAGCCCCAGAATGCGTCTTTAGTTATAATCGTGAAGGTGTGATAATAGATCTTTGTTTCCAATTCCCCCACTTGTCAGAACCAATACCATTTAGTCCATCACTCCCCGGGTTGTATTGAATCTTTGCAGTCCAATGACATGCCCTCACCCCCGCCGTGTTGGAGACACTTACCGGTAGGGGTGAGTACCGACCGACAACCCCGGCAATATGACGGCTAGAAACACGCTCGTGAACAGGGCCAAAGACCGCTGTGTTCATTCATCCAAACAATTATCATAAAAAAACCTCAAAAATCCATGCTCGTTTTTCTTGATGAAAAGGCTTTACATATAAACGAGATATACTGAGAGGGTGACAATAGGAGGGGCCGCCAACCCTATAAACCAACAACTTCCAAATAATAACACAAAAGCTGGATAATTTGGAGAAGGCCGGACGGCCTCTCTGATTTTCCCAAGTAATTGCGGCTCTCATTTTCAGCTTGAACAAACCCGTCCCAAAAGTATGGGAGAAAGATGTCAGTCTAGGTAGGGGTGCCAGTTCCATTGGAACCGTTAGTTCCTTGTCATTGACTTTTCGCCCTGTACCAGCACATGAACTTTTTTTTCCTTTCTTGTATTTTGTCTTCAATGAAACACTGTTGGTTTTGTGTATTAACTGTGGGTGGAATGACACGGAGTAACCCCATACACTGGTTGCGACATAAGTATAGCGTTACAATGCCTGCCTTTATACCTTATGATGTAAATGAGTACAGCACCACAGAATTGCATTCAAAGTAGCGTCCGATTCCCCACGGGTGGGGATTCTATTCCCCAGGGGGTGGGGATTCCATTCGACCCGGTTCTGTCCACCGTTACGTTGAATGTTTAATTATCATATATACAATTTCTTACAAACCAAGATTATGTTTTATTGCAAAAGCAAAAAAAAATGGACGCTTTTCAATGAACAAGGTGACGTGACGTCATAAAAATAGACACTAAAAACGGCACCCCTTATTTGGATGTGTATAATTTTAAGTTTCACAAAATTTTCGCGCCAAATATTCTGACACTGACGGTCATGTCGTACTGTCGCCTCGAATAGTAAACTGCACAGTAGTCACATGGCAACACTTGAAGTACTTGCAACTCCGTCTGACAAAACATTTTCTCTCAAATTTTTAATATAAATGAAAATTCCGAAAATTGCGAAGTTTTTAAGTCGGGGCAAGAACACCGATTAAAGCCGCATTTGAAGAAGCAATTGATGAAGTTTTTTAAACTGAAAATGTAAAAAGGGTGCTCACCTTTTAGTGAGCAGAGTGTTAGCAGTTTAAAGTAACACGGTGCCTAGGATAGGCCAAGATGGTCTTTGAAAATCATTTGAAACCGTTCGTTATAAAATGCATATGGTTTAGATAGATGATTTAAATGTAGAATATAACGTTCGGCAATTTTGTGGAGTCAAAAGTTTGACTCCACAAAATGGCCGACCGTGGTAGTTCGCAAAGTAAAAGGAAAACCGTGCGATTTGGAGGCATGTTTGTGTGGATCACTATATTCTACTTGTAAAACATCTTTCTAGCCACATCGATTTCATAACGAATGGTTTCAAACGCTTATCATGGACCAATTCGACCGATCCAAGGCAACGTGTCCGGTTTGATTCGGTGGAGCGGTCAAGTGAACTTGGGCTCTTGTGTTTCTGTTTAGCAGAGTGTGGGTTCGAGTATTGGTCTTGACTGTGTCCTTAATTTAATCATAACACTTAAACCATTTTGCTTCAAAACGAGAAGTAAAGAACCTAAAATAAAATAAAAATGACTAAATCATCTGATAATAGTATTTGTCTTTCTCTGTCAAGTTTCCCTTTTGGTTTTCTTATTAGTTTCTTGTTTTCTCTCTCTTGAGGGGGGGGGGGAGGGGGTAGGCCCGAGAAGGCTACATACTCCCGTAACTCACACTATCCCAACAATAAAGTATCATAAACGTTCGTAATTAAAGCAACACCAGTGCATGGTATAAGAAATCAATAGTAGAAGGCTGCATGTCATGGAGGCTGGCTGTTTATTTAACACCATCTGGGTGTATAGTGGCCGGGTATCCTTACTAGCATTGAGGTGTGGCCGTACGCCCAGCGATTGCTAGCCAGTCCGCCCTTCCGTACACATGATACGGGCTGGCGTTACTGGGGGATACCGTAGACTTCGTCGCTCGTGCGGGGGCAGGGCATTCGGAGACGAGAGAATAAAATGAACCTTGGTGTTGACAATTTTGTTGTTTAAAATAGTCTCGACTTGTGGTGTGATGTTTGATTGTATGTTTGGTGTTATTTTCTTGTTTTACTCATGATTTAGTTAACTATGCGGTATGCCCCATTGTAGAAAGCCGTTATGTGAAACTTTATGTTAGTGATGTGTTCATTTAGTGTGTTCATGATGTGTGCATGATGTGTTCATGTAATAGTCAATCTTTTCCTAGCAGATGTGAACTGCTATAGATGATTCGTTTCGGAATGGCAACTTATTAAAGCTCAGGTTCTATTGGCAGTCACAGTCTGCCAACTTTATAATTGTTTCCGATTAAAATAAACAAAACCTTCAAATTGTTCCTAGTCTAATATTTGCTCTGTTTTCATTGCGGGGGATCATTGATAAGCGATTTCCCTCAGTACCAACATCGTGTACACCGACTAGCCTCTTCACAAGATGTTATTCGGCATCACTTGACTACACTTGTACACATTGGTGTATTCAGATGGCATAAGGTGATAGAGTCAGCCCCTTCAGCGCTTGGATGACGGCTAGCTCCTCAAGCGAAAGTCCAATCTTTCTTCTTCTTTTTTCCTTCCTCTTCTTCTCCGACTGAGCAACCGACCGAGCGAGCGAACGGGACAACGAGCTAGCGGTCATGGACCCCGCTAGGCTACCCTTACGTCCCTGCTCCCATGCGGTCATTGTCATTCAAGAAAAGAAAAAACGTACCCGTGTGCACTTGGCCCGATTCAGTTATACAAAAAAAAAACCTCCCCAATCATATCGCCCGGGCTGCTGGCTTGGATTCAGTCACCCTGTCTATTCCGTATACCCCCGAGCTATTCTGATTGTACACCTCCAACGTTATAGGATATTATTTTCCCCTACCCCCCCCCCCTTCTCTCAGTGCCCCCCCCCCTTCATTTCTGATTCGTTTTTAGTACGCTACTCGGGTTTTAGATTGTAGGACCGCACGCTATTTACGCAATCGCTCGCTGGACTATGGGTGTAGAGCAATTGTGGATCGCTTTCACAGCGTGCATTACTTGGCTGGCCTGACTTAATGGCCACAGAGGCAAGGCCGGGTTCGTCCCACGAACGGATCCCTGATCATCACGGCCAGCAACGAAATTATCTATCCACGGTGAAAGATGGCAACAATTAATGGAACGGAGGGCTCAGAACTGTCCCCTGTAGTCACACTCAATCTTCACAATCGAGAAGAGATATTTGAGAAACAAAGAAAGAATGGAGGGTAATCCAGTCCTAAGTTTGTGCAATTTAGTTTCTTGCAAATACTGCCAAAGCAATAAGTGTCAATCCAAAGAGCGGCACAATCAACTTTCACCGCAAAAAAACCCCAGCTCAATTTAATAAAGAAGTCATCAAGGTGAAGTAATACAAATATAAAATAGAATAAAGTAAAACATTGAAACAGAACATGAAATGACATGCGAGCAAACAATGTGCATAGATCCTGCTGGATTAGCCATTCTACTGATACAATAATCAAATCACAAAGTCAAGACCATCATTAATAAACGTATAATCAACTCATCATTAAAGATATTGCATCACGTCATGTTTTGTTCAAACCAAAGCAAACAATCACACAAAGCTTCTTCTTCGTGACTGCCTCGACCTTTTTGCGCGATCAATGGCTAACTGAACTATGGGCGCTGGTCGTGACGGCAGGACACCAGTCTTTTTCTGTGACAAGACAATACGATCCCAGGTCTCAGGGTACTAGACAATGTAGCGTTTGTAAAGGCCCTTTTCGAAACGACTGGATTTGGCTTGAATTCGGCTCTGGCTAGCTTGGCCCCGCGGTTGTTTTGACAATTGCGCGTGCTTCGCGTATACGCGCCCGGGGTTTCAGACGAGACGGAGCCTGAAGCCGAATCCAAAGCAAAAAAAGGCCACAGACTCCCTGGTTGTATATCCATAAGCAAGTCGTACTTTAGTCTGGTGCTCGTATTGACTATTTGGTACTCATCCAACTACTTATCAAACAATGCACAAAAACGACTGGTTGGCGCAACTCTTTATACATTACATAATAACATGTTATTTTCAATCGTCATTTTCAATTTTACAATAAAGAGTCGCACATTTTGTGCACTTCATAAATTCGCCCAGTTATAACAATTTAAACGAACGTGAAATAGGAATAATTTGAAATACCCGGGTTTTTTGCATCTGGCAGACCGCCTCCTATCAAACCGCCAGTAATAGGGTAACGCCCTGTTTAGGTCAGTACTCTGTATACTGAACTGAACAATCAGTGTTGTCGTGCCACAAAAAGACCATGACTTCGATGCTAAGCAGGCAAGGGAGGGGGAAAGGGGGCAGTCCGACGAGGAGAAAACCAACCCCGGCTGGCGCCTGCTACGCCCCGGGCCTCTAGGTCTGCCATACCAGACGACTAGGCTTCAGGTATTGGATTCTTCTATTTGGTGATTAAGTGGCGCCTTTGGTGACGTGGAAAGGAATAATAAGAAGGGGGAAGAAAGCTAAAATTACATTCGCCGATGACCTTGGCCGTGAATGCAAACCTCATCTAAGAAGTACAGGAAAGTGTATACCTCGCTTAGGTCAAAGGTCAAACACGTGTGATTTAAGATAGATCTTAAACGAAAAGCTGAAATTCAAGAAAACGTTGATTACGTTAAATTAATGTAGACATTAATTTTGTCTCACAACACTTCTATCTTTCTTTACTATTATTAACAACATTAAAAGTCCCTTCCCCTCTTTACAAAGCCATCAAACTGTCAAACGAAACCGAAGTTTACCTCATACCGATTTAGCCTCTCATTTGGTAAAACTTTACAACCTTGCTACAGTTTAGCAAGGGACCCTTGCTAAATTGCTCTTGTGAGAAAGGGGCTTTATGTTCCGTGACTATTATTGATCACATTAAAGGTCCCTGTTCCCCTCTTCACACTGCCATCGAACTGATGAACAAAACAGAAGTTTATGTTACCTAGAGCAAAAAGGGGAAATTATTCTACTTATTTTGTCATTAATCCGATCCCATGATGGGCAAATTGCTGCCATTGGTTTGCAACAATACCATACAACCAAAACAAAGCAAACCTTAACTCAAAGGTGGAACTCAGCGCCCATGCCTTTAATGTTCAAGTATTAAATCGCTTACATTCAGAACGCAGTTTTTAATTAAACATAAATCGGAAATTGAATTTGGAAACTTAAAGCAGTTCATTGCAATAGTCAAACACAGAGGCAAACCCAGGCCAAACGCCCCCCCCCTTTCCCTTGGCGCGCATTTTGCCATCAATAGTTGAAAACAATAACCCAAATGACCCACGTCTGCCCTGTCTAGAGAAAAACAAATATCATTGCTTAACAGAATGGTAAAACTCAACAAAACATTGAATAAGTTCCATTCGTACCAAGTTATCGACCGACACTTCGGAGGCCATCTCAGATTTTGTCATCAACTTCCAAGCGGAGGTTTTGGTCTCCCCCCCCCCTTTCCACCCCATTCATTACGCTATCATCGATTGGTTTGGCGGTGTATGACCATCGAAGCCACAAGCTTCCCCTCTCCCCCAATTGCCTTCACAAACGGTATTTTGTCTGTGTAAATTGGCAATGGTCCCCCAACAGAAGGCATGAGGGACCATTGTGGTTTGCCTTGTTTAGGAGGGGTGCTTGTAGTATTTCGACACTTCTGTATTCATTGTAACGCCCTCCTGATATCGACCTGAGCTAGGCTAGCACAATGACATGTACTGGAGTAAACTCATCCGGCAGACGGATTTTGGTCAGAGTACAACAACCCGGAGTGGTTTTGTTGAAGTGATATCGGGTGTAACCTTTTGGTAACTAACTAAACAGTGGAAGATACTGATAATGAAATGCAGAATGCAAACTTTACGCCACAAACACATCGCTTGAGTGATATAATTGATGGGTAAGGTATGAATAATTGTTGCCCAATGGTTCGAAACATTCGACCTCAATGCAAACCAAATAGTTGCGAGGTATTGTACTAACAAATCACAAAGAAACACTGTTATATTAATATTTGAGTACACACGACAATAAACAGAATCATTGCAATGGCGATAAATATATCTGTCGGTGTGATAAGATAATCATTCATTGTCTTCTCTCAATTTTGGTTTCTAAATACCGTTTTTTTTTTGAGAGTCATTGGCTTTATAACCAGATAAATGAAATGAAACAAATAACTATTAATAGCTAACTATAGGATATCATAAATGACAATAATGACTGTATCAACGACACTTCGGATGACACTGACAATAATGACCACGATGTCTACGACGACAGCAAATAATGACAACGACACTATCGGCGACTCGATGACAGGTACGATCAAAATAAATGTAGAGGAGCAGGGAAACACGAGGGGTGATGATGATGGGGGAAACAAAGACGTACCAAAGAAGGAAACGAGAAGAAAAGAAGATGAAGAACAAAATCAAAATTAAAATCGAATTCATTAATTGGAAAAAGGGACAGATTTAAAGCTCTAATTCAAGCGAAGATAAAAAATTATACACATTTGTAAAAAGGCTGAAAATACACTCACCGGAAATAAAGCTTGATTTTTCTCTGTAGTCGGTCAGCGTTTAGTATAAAATAAGGCCAGTTATTGTCACTTTTTGTCCGCTTTGGTATGAGTCTCTTGTTTACCATGTGCACATCATTTTTATCCGAGTGTGTATGTAGAGCGTTGGTTTAAAAGTAAGACATTTTTACTGTTTTATCAGCAAACGACGATTACGGATTAAACTTGAGGATTTGCAAGTCCCGCTTGAAGATGCTGCTGGATAAAGGAGGATGCCTTGAGATGCACTCCTCGTCCGCGTACCACTTGATGTGATATGAGGAGTTGCTAACACTGAACGCCATTCGAGCTAATCATGCCATCATATCCCCGACGGTGTCTGCTAGTGCGTACGGCGTATAGAGGGCTGAATCCACTCTCTAACTGTTCCAGTCACGGGTTTTTTATTCTACGCCCGTGCCGTCTATGCCCCATTCAAACTAAAGCCAGATTCTTGCGCCTGACTGCCTCGTCTCTGGCCCTACTCTGACTTTTTCCTCTTCCTCTTTCTTTCTTTAACACACACAAAGCGCATGCAGATGATACCGAGATGTCTTGCCCCACTGTCGTCCCATAAGACTTGTAGACCGGGAGCCTGATGCGGGAGGGATCCCGTGTGGGATCCCGTAAGGGAGGGGCCTGTTTAAGAACTCCTGATTCCTATCGATCGCAACCTGGGGTCATGGTAGAGCAAAGGCCGGGGAAGGAGGGAAGAGATGAGGCCTAAATAACGGCTTCATCGCCTCGTTGAGTCCGGATTATTATCAGTCAATTTGGGTCCCTCGAATCTTGGCTAATACGTGAGAGGTTGGATGCATCAGATGGTAAAGAGTCGCTATGGAGAGCGTTGATTGCAGTTGGGTGATCAAGGAGTATCTCGTTATAGCGTTGGGTTGCTTCCTTCACAACGACGGTTTTTGGTCATCTTTAAGAGATGGGTTTACGTTGGTATTGGAACATCACACCAATTAATTATAAAGACACTGACTGTGTTATCTTGAAATCACGTGTTATGGTTGATGAACGAGCATAACGTTGTTTCGTTTTAACGATGGTTCGGTCTCTTTTTTCGTGGATTCGTTAATAGAAACTGTCATATAAGCTATGCCCATTTAAGAGTTTGGCTGTAGGGCCGTAATCAACGGCCGCGGCTACGGTTGATGCTATATTGGGTGTTGTTTGAAGTCATATGAATGCATAGATGACGCAGCGATCTAGCCGTAGCTGTAGCCGCATCAGCCAATTTGGACACGGACCTACGTTTTTTTCGAAACTACAGTTTAGGCGCCAGCTCCGATTTAGGCGGCACCGTACGCCTGTTTGAAATTTACCGAAGGTTTATACGAATGTTAAAAATAATTGACGTACCTAAGCCGGAGTCTCTAAACTGATGCCCGTGTTTCGAAAAGGGCCTTTAAACTGTGGAAGCGTAAAATAGACGCTATGTGTTATTAATTTGAGATATCAAAATGTCAAAGACCTACGGAAATAAAGAAAACTACACGACACGGTGTTACTTTAGCACAAATTCTGACATCTCCATTTACATGAAGTGTGCAAAATAACACTCGTATCTCTTCATTTGATTGCTTTACATCATGACAGAGAACAAACTACAAGTACCACCCACTCCCTGCCCCCGCCCCACACCAAGGGACACCTTGTAAATACAGAAAAGATATCTTAATCATACTTTAAAGACACTGGACACAGTTCTCACTTGGTATATCTCATCATATCCATAAAATAACAAACCTGTGAAAATTTGAGCTCAATTGGTCGTCGAAGTTACGAGATAACTATGAAAGAAAAACACCATTGTCACACGAAGTTGTGTGCTTTCATATGCTTGATTTCGAGGCCCTCAAATTCTAAATCTGAGGTCTCGAAATTAAATTCGTGGAAAATGTCTTCTTTCTCGAAAACTAAGTTACTTCAGAGGGAGCTGTTTCCCACAATGTTTTATACTATCAACCTCTACCCATTACTCTTTACCAAGTAAGGTTTTATGCCAATGATTATTTTGAGTAATTACCAATAGTGTCCACTGCCTTTAAGTCATCAAAACCAGCACCACATCAATACAGTTCACCCCGAGTAATGGCTAATAAGTCGATGGTTCGTTATCTACTGTGACGTGATTGACAGTGCCCTCTGACATCTAACGTCATACTGACTACAACAGACGGAGACTCTTGGGTTCTGTGACGTCATTTCATTTTCATGACTTTCAGATTCCGAAAGTTTATCGACAGGATTGTTCCTGCATCAGGCATATACACAGGCATACACAGGCATATTATTCGGGTGGGATTCGAACCCACGACCTTTGTTATTCTAGGGCAGAAGCCATACAAACTTGACCACCGAGATTGCCTGGTAGCTATAGAGGCAAAACAAACAACAACCAAACACTACGATATCTCTCCCTTTCACATTGACATGTGTATGTAAAATACGAAACTTGAACCAAAACGAAACCAGATAAAAAGTCAGTGAACAACCCTGGGTTGCCGAAAAAAAATTATCCCCCGAAGCTGTAGTCTTTAACAATTTACAACCAACCCCCCAAAAAACAAGCAAAATATGAGGCACTCACCTCGGAGTGATTAGCGGTTAGTCAGGGATGGTAGAGTGGGAAGATTAAATGGTTGTAGGCGGTAACCCTTTGAAAAGAGAGACGGCCACAAATGCAGCTCTTATTTCTCTCATTTCTCTCGGTCAAAATACCGGGGGTACCACTTGCTGATGGCGTATCACTTAGTGTAGCCAACTTCTGTGGATATCAATTTAGGTCATCCCGAACCACCAACGATTATTACTTTGTCTCTTCGTTTTCTTGGGAAGAAAGTCCTTGTAAGTAGTTCAACGTGGAAACTATCAGCAAATACTATATAGGTTATGACTCACCTAATAAAACCACGCCGCATTTGTCGACCTGGCCCCAACACGCAAGCGAAACCCCGTCTCACCGTTAAGATCCTCGGATCTAATCGTGACTTAACCCCCCCCCCCCTCCTAAAAATGATGACCATTTTTGAAGATGATGAATTCTTCACAAAAATCATTATTTTAGCCTTTGTGCGACGTAAGTTGATCCCCACCCGCCCGGGAAAATGTACTTGTGGTGAGGCTTCGACCCCAGACAGGTCGGCGCTACTGGGGCGCAAGACTGAGAAAGGGGACACCTACAAGAATACGGAATCTCGTACAAGGGGCTTAAGTCTGAAGAAATAGATGACTTTCAGATGTGAGGAGCAGTTGACGAAGAGATCCAGTAGATTACTTATAGAGAAAGAAGTAAGACAGAAGACAAAAGGATGACATTTACAAGAAAGAAGGCATTGAATCATTGTGTCAGACTTAGAGAGTGTCAAGGTGTATAAGAAAAAAGATAGTATTGTGACTTTGGCCGGAATCATTATTTGTTGGAGAAGGTCCCAGAACAAGAATACTGTAGGGACGATTTGTCATTAAGACCCAAACAACTTTGTGGTCGAAACGTGCATCTTCATAGGTGAGCTCCTAGGTGAATGACGTCATCACATACAACGCCATTTTGTTTTATCGAGTAACGAAACATGTGTGAGGTGTTACCAACGCAAGGAAACATATCTTTTGCATGGTTCGCCTTCATAACAAAAAGTACTGAGCTAAATAAAATCAGATAAATAAGTACAACATAACAATAAAGAAATCAGTAAATGCATTCTTCTAAATAGTTGGTTCATGACGACACTACAATGACATCAGATGTGTTCAATTGGCGTCATCAAAAAGACATGGACGGTTTATCTAATTTACATACGGCATATTCACTTGTGGAAAAAAAAACTAACATTGGGGATAACAACATCACTAAGTTCTGGGTGGGTTTAAGTTTCAACTTGCATAATTATCGAAATCTTTAGAAATCCTCAAACCCAAAGAGTTAAAAACAAAGCTCACCATTTGAAAGCAGGCGATTGATTGTCTTAGCAAGGATTGTTTACGTCTATGTGAGTCAGTTCGATAGGGTTGGGCTTCGGGATACCGTGTTGTGGATAGATTTATCTACTTTTTTTATTTTTTTTTATAACAATTGTTAGTAACTTTGATTTATTTATGACATGATAATTTGTAATATAGCCGGAAAGTTAGTTATGTTTTCGCATTTACGCCATTGCTAACAATAACATCCAAACCCTAATGGGTATACGTCATATGATTATTCCCGTGTATTTCTTTAAGTTGAATGAGAGTGTTGGTGACCGTTAAGTATGCCGGCCTCTCACCGCGTTCCAACAATGTCTAGCAATTATTTAAAACCATTCAGCAGCTTATGATATCATCCAATTTGAATAATATGGCCAAGAAGAAAAGGAGTCTCTCCTCGATGCTGGATAAAAAAAAATCCCCAAAATCCCTAACAAACACACACACATGTGTGTAATTTGCATACTACTTTACAAATTGATGACGTCTGGATAGAAAAAATAGCAAGACTTGTAAGGTTTAGCATCATGTTGTGTTATACATAGAGGTATCAGCCGATCTATCATAATAACTATTCAATGACAAGTAAACACGGAGTAATGTTTCATCCTTTTTTCATCAGTTCCCGAGCTCTAACTTTAACAAATACCGGACCTCGTGGATTTGAAGGTTAACCACGTGTTAATGAAATCCCGCTCAGGACAACCCCATCCATGAGCTTCTTGTAGCTCTCTATGCATTGGTTTGCAATCCACCCCCCGATGGACGACGCAAACCTAGCGTGGAGTTAGCGCTAACTTTACACACGTTGTGCACAACGCTGGGATTACGGGGGCAAATCTTGCGGAATTACCGGACGAGTGTTGGTTTTAGTGCTTCGAGCAATGGAGCTGACGATAAAATCCCCTGTTGTCTTGTCGCTTTTCCAGTTGGAAAGGCTTAAAGGAAATGCCGGTAACACTTGAATTGAATTGGATACTTTGAAACAACTCGAGAGTTAAACCTCGTTAGAGCGATTTACACACAAACAACCAAGAGGCAATGATATTCTATTGATAGCACTTTGACAACACAACTCTGATTCAAAGTACAAACACAGATTCAACGGAACAGCCCCTCTTTAGTTTGTATATTGTTTTAAGAATGTTTTGAAAAGTCTTAAACGCACAAGCACAAATTATGTCCAAAAAATAAGCTTCACAAAACGACAACTCAATTTAAAACCACAGTTTGATGCAAATGGAGCTAAATATTAAAAAATAAACACTTTAAAATGTAAACATTGTGTGGTGTTATTTTCTGCACAAAATTGTTTTTAATGGCATGACGCTTCAACCCCGGGGAGTCTTTCTCGAATCGAAGGATAAACAAAAACACCAAGAAACAACCTGCTGGATGGAAGACACTGTTTGCAGAACAATGAAGGTATAGAAGGACCATCAAAAGGGAAACTGCAACAGAGATCATTTAAATGAGACATTAGATGTTGCAGCAGTTTTATAAAGTCTTTCTCACCCCGATTTCCATCGAAGAGACTTTAATTAAACTTGGTAGACAACTTGGGAGACTAGATCAGGATATCCAACAGTGACCCTACTTCTAACATAAGAAGATGGTGTGCTAATAAATTCTTTCACTAATGAGTTTTAAAAGATCATGAATGGCACTTTAAGTAATATTATTCATTCACAACACGATGATCACCATTATAATTTGCAATTCTAAATCATGAGTTTCTTTCACTGTTTGTTTTGGAGCTCTTCACAGGACAGTTGATTTACGCTCCAACGCACGAAAGACATTTCACAACGAAATTTGGTATCCTCTTTATTGGTAATGACGAAGGTGCAGTGGTGTTTTCCCAAATGCCAAATTTAGCTCCTGCTTATGAATCCAATTTTTCCGCTACTTCTGAACTTTCCCTTCCCTGAAAACGCTTCTCGGAAATCACTGGGTGAGCCAAAACCGGTGCCAAAGTCTTCAATCCGAAAAGACCCAAATGTAGCAACTATGATCTTACAGGTTATTGCTTGAATAACACCAGCGAGCTTCTGCTACTTTATGAACGGTACGGCACAATTGGGCATGCTCCAAACCTCGGTTCAGGCTACGTCTTCGGCTAACGTGGGATGTAGGAAACACCTTGCCAAAAATGAACATTGGTCCAAGCTTGATAAAGTGGAGCCCAAATAGAAACCTGTGCCCAACTAGGGTTGGGAAAAGGCCACTTGTAAACAAAATAATATGATTGACGCTCACTGGGACTGGCCAAGAACAATACCACGACGAGACCCGTTTGTTCCCTCTCCAAAGTGACACTTCAGGGGTAGGCCTAAATGTTTGATTGGGAAAAACTTGAAGAACAAAAACTACCCAAATATTGGACCACCTTTAAGCATTGTAATATACGCCAGGCTTCATTCGCGGGTAAATCCATACGAGCCAAATACCAATATAAACCAAATCTCAAAAATAAACTTAGGACTACGGGTCGGTATTGAATTACTGAACCGTCGGATTTACGCTACTCCTAGAAACTCGAGTTCTCCCTCTTTCTCTCTTTCTCTCTCTGCGTCTTCAAGACACGAGGAATGAAGCAGTAACCACGTAAGTAGTTGAGCGGTTACATCCAGACATAACCTGAGGCCACAGCTTTTTGCGAGGTGACTCCTTGATCAGACTGCAAGGTTGGAAACGCAAAACCATTATGATCCGTGTGCTTTTGGAGTCGGAAATTCATGGTTTTATGGAGCCTTGGGTATCGTTTGTGCTCACCTTTTTGTGTGAGTTGTGCGTCCGCGTGTTGTGTGTGTCGGAGCGACGGAGTTTGGCAAGCATATTAGAGGCAGTGGAGACTACTAATCTTGCCAATCCCTACGCCCCGGGTTGATGGTTATGGATGGGCCTGGCCGGCGGGGGTTAATTCCATGGACAGAGCAACGACCGAGGCTTTCTTGTAGCTACGAGAGATGTTTGCAAAATGCCAAACCGTTGAAAGCTCAGTGTGTATGGCTACCGGTGGATAGGGTGTTGCAGGTTTCGAGCGGAGGTGTATGTTAAGATAAAGATGGATACAAAGCTACACGATTAAAGCCAGGAATACCTCAATAATTACTCTTTTGGCAAATCAGGACACCGTGAACTGATTATGATCATCACTTCTTACACCCAAAGTCCATATTAATAGAACTCTATCGATATAGAAAGTTGCGCTACGGAGTTTTCGTGTTCAGAGACACGTGTTGAACAATCACGTGTGACGTTATATAGGAGGTACAGAATTTACAACAAAAAACAATTGGAAATTCATTCATGAGCAGAAATTCATTCTTTCTAGAAAAATCTCCCATATCTTTTATTTAAAAAAACGGAGGTAGATAAACTTCCACATGACACGAAACAGTAATCATTTCAAAATGGGTGGCATTATAACCTTTTAAGTATTTATACTAACGGCTGTTTCGTGATTATTTTCTGTGAGTAATATAATGAAACTTAAAAATGAGGTGGTTTTATTCTAAACGGCTTCCTATTTTTATTTTTATTTTTGAAACTTATTCTATTTCATCTTACGGCAATGAATTAAAGCAATCAAGAAATACTGATATGTTTTAGCATTATGCGGATTGTGATTATCATACATCGTTTTCTTGAGAATGGAGCAAAGTTAGTTTCCAGAGAAATTTCATTTTAAAACTAGACAGAATATATCCACTATAAATCTCGGAAAATAACTAATTTCCTTAACGGTATATAGCCACATTAAAGTAACACTCTGTATGATTAGTGGCAGGCAGTTAGAGAAGTATGACAATATGGTTTGGAGTTCACAAGTTCAGGACGTGGTGATATTTCTCCATTAAAAACACCCACCTGTTTTGATCACATAATGACAGCAAAGGATATTCTGTTTTCTATCTCAAACCTAAGATCCCAAATCACCAATTTGTTGCATGCTTTAAATTGCATCTTAAAATGAGTCTTAATCTTGCTGAAGAAACCCACTAAGCCGTGATGTATGTTTGTTTCTAAGGTGTGATTGCGCCACAACAACCCTTTTAGTTGTTTTCAGCTTCCAGCAGTAAATACTAAATTCCCTTTTCCAATTACATTTGTTAACGAGAGGCAAGCTCCACAACCCTGCCTACGGTGGACTTCCTTGAAGTTGCAATTCTCCTCGTCAGAGGGAAGAGTAGCAGAAGAAAGTTTGTTTTCCCCGTCCGATTTGTCTTGGTCAGAAGGAGTAACCGACTGTTTTCACTGGGGAAATTGTTCTCGGGTGACGAGGCAGTGCCCAACGACAGCCCCGAACGAAAACGAGCGAGGGAAAAAAAAGAAGCGGGAAAAATTCATTTCGACCAAGCGGGGAGATATGGTGGTTGATTTGCATATAGATAAGCAGACGTCAAACTTTTAACCCTTGGCTTTTGGCGGTTAATCTGAAGGCACTTCGTCGAGCTATTCAACGCCGGCTCAGCGCTCAGCAAAAGCTGTATAATAAAATAACGTGTTCTTACCAAAAACAAGTTCACATCCCGTAGCTTTGGGTAATTTTTAAACTGCTCAAACAACATGTTTGTCGGTACGGTGTCCTTTTTAATAAGCAAAAATTTTGGATAAACATCGTTTGAAAGTCATTTCCGTCAATCGAGGTGAAATTACAGAAACATGACATTTTAAAGAAAACATTGGTAAGTTATTTCATTTACTTTTTAATCATTTTATTTCATGTTGTTGCATCTCACCAATCGATTCCTTGTTCTTTTGTGTCTTTTTGTCTTCTGTTTGTAATCTTCTAGGGTCGTCTTGCCAGTTAGTTTAGTTTGTTTTACTAAGGTGAGTTTGGGGCGTCTGTCTCATGAAAAGATCAAAACATGTCGGTGTTAGGCTTACGTAACAGGTCTCTGTAAGCGAGAAAGGCGTATGGCCCCATTCGGGAACTATAGCCTGGGGCCCAACCTTTTTTCTTCGCTTTTTAAAATTCATTTTCTTCCCTTTTGTGCATTTGTGTTATGCGCTTTTGATTTTTTTTTTATGTAATTGGTATTATATAAATGGTTAACTATAATTATTAATGACAACAATCCAATCATACGGCCATGATGACGTAAGGTCTGCATCACATTTCTTGATGCAGTGGTTATACAGTGAACATGTATAGCAACAATGAATGTGTGCAGTAGTTTCGTATACATTGACCGTATCCGAATTGGATACGACTGTTGCTGAAGGGTTGCCCAGGGCGTCCTATCAGTGAGCGAATGTATGACGCGGTGACAGCCGTAGCCGTAAGCCGAAGCCGCCATGTTGGGAACAGTTTATCTGCGTATGGCTATCCGATAACTAATGTCACGGTGGGGAGCACCGGATGTGACGCAATGCAAGGACGTCATAATATCATAATCTTCTAATAGAATTATTTGATTCAAAATTACTCTTTCATATTTACTGATAAGTTGTGTCAATTGTAATTTTAGTTACGGAGGAAACTATTATTAGGCTTACGAGTGCACAGCACAAGCTGGATAGGGTGTTCAAATTGACAACATGGGCGTTGTCACGTACCGAAGAGAGAACCGAAATTAGCATCTTAGGGTGTTAAAACAACCCCAATATAGTTGGTAAGACACTGCTCTGGAATTGCAAGGGTCGTGGGTTCGAATCCCACCCGAGTAACATGCCTGTGATATTTTTTTTTCTTCACATTCTTTATCCTCGGTGCAAATTTAACATCTCATAAACCCCAATATAATTGTGTTGGCAGAAATTTGTGTTATTTTAACACCCCATGGTGTAAATGATGATTCTTTGTTCGGTGTCGTTATTTGACAAAACAAAAGGTGCCCATTTCAAACCCCATTGCAGAGTAGGCTAATATGGAACATGTTTGGAAGTTCGAACCTGTTATTTCATTTCCTTCAACGGAACAAACAAGAGCTACTTGGGGCTGTCAGATGCAACAAATAATTGCCCAAGTAGATGTAGAGTATAAACACACGGGTACCACGGACCTACCCATTTCCTATAAGCGTTTCAAAATCCTAAGGAATGTGAAACACATCACAATAGAGGAAAACATTCATAGAAGTGATATGCAATTACTATGTAAAATGCGCATCAGAAAGTTTCATCAAGTTGGACACTTTTCATTTTAAGATTCCTCTCCTCATTATGTCAAAAAACATAGTTTCATCCAAAACAGATGTTGCTATAACTCCAAATATTCGTTGTTAGACATCAAATTAACAGCTTCTCTCGTATTGTTTCTTCTATGCAAATAAGAGTACTCGTCTTTCAATATGCATTCTGGTGACCGAATGGTATGAACGACATCAAACACTCACTCTACAGTAAAGAATAAAATGTGGTGTAATTTTAAAATCTTTTACTCTTGGTGTAACCAACATACTTCTCTTTTCAAATGTTTACACACCTACGCTCCGACACCCTTATATTTCGATACCCATGTTCCGACATCTGTTTATGTTCCTATTCCTAACCCTAACCCTAACATTTAAATCACGAGGGATTTCAGAATAGGGTGGTCGGAACATTGAAAGGGTCGGAACATTGAAAGGGTCGGAACATTGAAAGAGTCGGAACATTGAAAGAGTCGGAACATAGAGCAGTCAATTTTTAAATAGACATAACCTTATGTTCCGTTGTGTACATCAACAAATTACTTCTTTCTTTTTAAGACATGATGTATACATTTGAACTATTTTGATATAAAGACTAGTAAACTTGAATATTTGCCGAGTTTTTGTATTGCCGAGTTTTTGGGTTGAAGTTTTATGTTCAAAATAACTTAAAATGGAGTTCAGGGAGAGAAAAAAACGCACATTTTGCAATAACAGTACTGGGATAACACACACTGTTAAACAAAGTGTGTACATGTACATTATTTTTGTTAGATCCCAAGAAAGGAACAGCTTGCATTATGTGCTGGGGTCTTTGATTGACTTGATTTGGGGGCTAAGCCGCCGCGGTGTCCAAAAGAGAACTCATACAATCCTTAAAAATGTTGCGTCCTTGCCAGCGTGTGTAACTCGTCCTTGTCTGTTGTCAGTAGCTGAGTTCAGCGGTCGTTAACCCGCCTCATGTAGTCATGAATAATGCATGAGTCATGTTTTTTAAAGGTTTGTGGATCCATGAGTCTTTTTATGCTGTCCCAGCCTTGGTCAAAAGAGACTAAGAAGTGATCGATAGAATGTTTAACCATGTTGGCCGCCCGGTCGGACTGGGGGCCATTCAGCATGCAGCTTGCATAATGTTATAAGTATGACTAATCCTTCATGTGGAAGTGTATATCACCACAGTTACCATGGACACGGAGTTGCGTCGGACACCTTATCTGTAAATCCTACCCTAACACCATTAACGTGGAACGTTAGTTTAGATTTAGTACGTTTAACATTCTTTTTAACGAGGCTTTCTAACATGATTTTAAAGATTATTTGTCAAAAGTCAACAGTTGGACATTACGTATGCTTTCAAAGAATTCAATAGTTAACCAATGTGTCAATGCTTTAATGAAGAGCCTCCACGGTGTTACAATGATGTGTTTTGAAGGTTGTTGCCATTGGCGGGTAGACTGGTGTGACGTCACGGCATTTGTTGAGTAAAGCTTTGTTCGCCCAAAGTCATCAACACCAACATCCAAGCGCCAAATGATGACTGAGGATATCCCCAATCTCCACGGTTACGAGGTTATCCGAGATCAACCTCTACCTCATTGTCATATTGATCACTTTCTTCCTACTTCCATACACACCAGCGCCTTATGATAGCTCCCTTCATGTATTGGTTACTAGCCCCAACACTTCCGTGTCACGTCTTAAAGTGAGAACAAAGCCATTGTGTTTCTTCAGACCTGACATGGGCGTCTCAGCCGGGCTCGCCCCCAACCACCCCCCCCCCCCCCCCAACGCGCATACGCTCATTGAATTAACTCCCTCTGTATTATGCAGACACCTCTGGCTAAAACTCATACGGGAGAAGGAGGGGAGGGGCGAGGAGGAGAAAGAGGCCGCACCGATACACCAGAGTAATCGGGATTAGTGACCGAGAGTAGAGACGAGCAGCCCGTACCCAACCCATACCCGATCGTCCACCCGGCCACCCGGCGTACAGGCCTGCTGCCTACCACGGTGTTTATAACACATGTGCCCAGCGACTATTACCCGAAGACCTGTGAGATTACAAGACAAGACTAAATGCCCGCCAGAAGCGATTTATTTTATGTGAATAATATCGATACATATAAGTTGACTGGTTGAAGTGGTATTTATGATCACAAACCTAACTTCGGTTTCGGTAACTTACAAGAAACAAAACCTTCTGTTTCAATTAGTCAATATTAGACACAGTCTTTATCTCTCAGATAATCAATCATTTTGGATAATTGTTTACGCAAAGAAGGTGTTACTCTATTTCATAAATATCCAAAAACAATGTCACTTTCTGATTCATTATTCGTTGAGAAAACTGTGTTTAAATACTGTCTTATGTATCTTTCCACGCCTCGCTTGAAAAGAAGTCAATGAACTAAAATAAACTCATCCCAAACACCCATGTATTAGTCTTCCTTAAACTAGAAAACAAGTAGTGCGGCGTGTCTTCATGGTGTAGTTTGAGATGTTATTCGACTTGGCTGTGTGCGGCGTGTCTTCATGGTGTAGTTTGAGATGTTATTCGACTTGGCTGTGTGCGGCGTGTCTTCATGGTGTAGTTTGAGATGTTATTCGACTTGGCTGTGTGCGGCGTGTCTTCATGGTGTAGTTTGAGATGTTATTCGACTTGGCTGTGTGCGGCGTGTCTTCATGGTGTAGTTTGAGATGTTAGTCGACTTGGCTGTGTGCGGCGTGTCTTCATGGTGTAGTTTGAGATGTTAGTCGACTTGGCTGTGTGCGGCGTGTCTTCATGGTGTAGTTTGAGATGTTATTCGACTTGGCTGTGTGCGGCGTGTCTTCATGGTGTAGTTTGAGATGTTAGTCGACTTGGCTGTGTGCGGCGTGTCTTCATGGTGTAGTTTGAGATGTTATTCGACTTGGCTGTGAATGTCATCGCTGCTTTTTATTACAGGATGCACTGTGATATTAGGGACTTTTCGTTTGCGACGACGGATGGTTCTGCGACGGTTGTTCAGCTAAACGTTGTCGTTTTCAGCACAACGAAGATTCATCCCAAGTACTGTCGTAGAAATTGAGGGACGACCGTCCTCAAAGCCGACGCATGCGCAGATGACGCCATATGTCATCTTTACTGTCGCAGAACCATCCGTCGTCGAAAACGAAAAGTCCCTATTATACATCTTTACAAACAACAACACTAGTTCACATAACAATGTACAGATGAAACAAAATACAATGGTTAAACTCATTGTCATGTTACAGACTATGTTGATGATATATTTGTTTACTAATTATTGCTTTCTTTGAAATCTAATTGCTTGTGATGTCTTGCATTTAATAGTTGACATACGTGATGTCAAAATTTTACAACGTCTTAAAGAACAAAATAACATTAAATCTTATTGTTGCTGATACACTTTCAAATTTCTCAAAATAACGTGAAATGTTATTGTTTTGGACTATTGCATTTAACAAGATACATAGTGTGGTGTGGAGTGTATACATGGTGCCAAACTTGTACCTAAACATAACGTGAACATTTATTGCTCATGTCGAACATACAAACCCCTCCTATTTTTTAAGGAGCAAAACAAAAAAAGAAGTCCCATTGTTTCGGATGATTACTTTCAACATTGACCATGCATATTGTCCAATAATACAACCAACCCTCCAATTCATATTGTACCGGACTATCCCAGGCTAGAGGGACATCCTTTCTTCTTGACATTTTCATATTTTTGGACCCTAGAAGTTAAAAAAAACTGCTGCTCTCTGGTAGCCCACTCAGCGAGTTCCTACAGCGCAGTATCCGTTCTTGAATTGGAATTAAATAAAATTACATCCAGATAATTCGATCTGCGCACTGAACCGCGTTTAATAGTGACAATGTAGGATATGTTCTTGCCCGTTAGAACAGTGAGCACGTCTGCTAGGGCCCTAGCTTGACGTACTGTTAGGCCGTCATTAATTACAGAACTAACTGTATTAACCGAAGGGCTAAATAAAGCCCGTCTTGTAAAACCGTCTAGTATCAATTGCATCTAACAACTAATAAATAACCCATAGGCAGGGGGGAGAGAAAGCATCCAAGTTGCCACAACAAAAAACGTCGGGTTTGGTAAAAAGAAATTAATTGGATGTTCTGACAGCTATGGCATGGGTAAGCTTATACAAACCAATAAAGACAAATACTAATTGTCTAATGTGTGGTTGTTGTCCAGCGACGATCCAGATTTAATTGGTGCTTAAATTGGTTTTAACCACACACATTATGACGGCACGTGGGAGAGGCTTGCGAATCCTGAGGTTATTGTTAACAGAGTGCCGCTTTAATAAAGGAAAAAGCATTCAGGTGCAGATTAAGATGTCAATGTACTTTCTTAATCAATGTAAACACAGAGCAAAGACGTACATAACCGTCTAAATAAATGTGTACATAGAGTAAATTGAATAAGAGGCTTGGACAACGGTATTAGAATATGATCTCAACAGCAAAGCAAATAGGTTTTACGAGAAATATAAATAAACATCTCTGTGCTGGTGAGGCACCTTTCATTATTGGTATTTGTTAAGTGAGTATGTTGTATTTGCTAACTTGTGTCGAGATTTTGTTACTGCAAGGAAATGGTGTCAGAAAACAATGGCCGATTGTCAACTCCCATCTTCACAAAGACCTGCCCCGCCCCTCCCTCCCTAATTAAACCAAACAACAAAGATGACTCAAGAGATAGCTGTCCATACACATTCGCAACCAGTATAATTAGTAACATAACCTCGCGTGAGCAAGTCGAACTTCAAAAGGTTCAAGATATTGCCGATAGGTGGCGCTGTTCAACTTAGCTGTAATGCTTTTTTCCACTGGGACAAATGTATTATTATATTCTTATCCATTCTATGGTAAATGTTCCACTGTAACAAAAACAGACACGTATACTTGTAGTATGTATTAAATATTTGTGAAAGTGCAGTTTGACTATTTGTCAGATGCAATTGTTCGTTATTGAAAGGATGATGAGTATTAAAAACGCAACTACCCATAGCAACATAACTGTCTGATCACATTTAGCATACATGACTCAAAACCCACTCTCAATCCTAAACAACTCAAGGCAGCAGATAGAGTGGGGTGGTTCCTTGTCTGAACATAAACCCCCAAAGCCTTCTAGACGAGATTAAACACAGGGTTACTCTTTGTGTACACAGGCGACTTTCGGCCTTTGGCTTCTCTACCGGTAAATCCCATTGTTCAGCCAGTAACCATCTTTGTCGGCACGATGTCCCCTCGCCCCCTTCGGATCTATCTCTACCCGTTTTTGGAGCTCCAATCTCCCACGGGTGCAATCTGCGATAACTATCAACAAGATTATGCTTGGTTAAACCACACCATAGAGAAGCGTTTACAGGCAGCATTGAGGTCGCTGCTCGACGGTACATCAGGCACCGTAGGGCCGGGGTTGGGTCTTGGGGATTTGGGCAGCGTTGGCACGGTTTAGGGTGACCCTGGAGTTTACCCTCGCATGTTGATTTTTCCCGACTGCAAAATAGAAGGGATTTGTCTCACACTCATCCCCAGGGGCTACGAGTCCCGATACGTACTTTATCGGGTTGTTTTGACACCGTGAACGAGGTTGAGGTCTCTGACATAGGTGAGCCGGTCTGCCATTTTGGTTATTTTAGGTTTGGGTGTTTGTTTTTTCTTTTCTTGATTCGCAGCGAAATCATTTGAAACAATTTAAAAGCTATTAATTGTTACTACAACTTTCCATATCTGAAACTTGCTACTTCTACATTGTTATTCCGAAAGTCATTAAAATAATAATTCCAGATGATTTTTTTTTGGAAAATCATCCAGTTATATTTTTGTCTAACATCATCAATGAATTGCCGTAAATTTGAACAAGTAGCGTCGATAATATTTACAATACAACAATGACAAATATCGATGACAGTACAAACAATTCTGATAAAGAGTTTTTGGGCAATAAATACATAATCACTGATACATGACAAACTCACATTACACTGTGCTGTAACGAAGCGACAACTACAAAACTAGGGCAGTTTGGAGACAAAACTGCCGAAATATAACAACAATAATATACCAATCAAAAAGCCTTTTCATTTTGAATGTAAAAAGACCTTAACGACATTCAACAACAATATATTTTTACGAGCTTATACCAGTGATCTATGTAGGCCTACATAGTCTAGCTATGTAAATAATGACAGAGTTGTACACTTTCACTCTCATTTGCAGTGAAAACACATTAAATTGGTTGACAGATCATAAAATGCTATTTTATGTTCGTGTCTTTGATGTGAGTTTGAACAATTAATTTATTGTTTATTAATAAAGACGCCTGTAAAAACTTAAATGTGCGGGTATGCAGGGATAAGCCCTGAAAGGTACACCAGTAGTTATAAGGGAAAGTATATGTTGGGTCTGTACGATGCTCGAGTCCTCTGTTCTAAATGTCATTAATGGCAAAACCCTTTTATTTCGTTGCTTTAATCCAATGTTAATGTAGACTATGTACAATAAAACTACCTGTGAAAAATTCACTTCAAAAGATGTTCGCGTTTTTGATATTGCCGAAAATCCGGAGCGATTAATTCAACGCAGGAAGAACTTAATCCGTATGAGAATCGTATCAGACAGTAACATTTCTCAGTTGGGAGAATGATCTAAAATTGGTGTACTTTAAACGCCCTTTGATGTCAATGTTGATTCCTTGTTTTTGTATATATACGTGGCAACACCCATGGTGTTAATTACTTTAACCCATTGCCAGGGTGTGCAGCATGTCCTCACACAGGGTTTCCAACATTGTCACCAAACAGGGTGTCCATATTGTCACCAAACAGAGTGTCCAACGAGGTCATAAAAGGTAGCCCATCAATGTCATAAAACAGGGTGCCCAACATTGTTACCACACTGGTGTCCAACATTGTCACCATACAGGGTGTCCAACGCTGTCATAAAAGGTAGCCCATCAATGTCATAAAACAGGGTGTCCATATTGTCACCAAACTGGTGTCCAACATTGTCACCATACAGGGTGTCCAACGCTGTCATAAAAGGGTACCCAACATTGTCACCAAACAGGGTGTCCAACATTGTCACCAAACAGGGTGTACAACGCTGTCATAAAAGGGTGCCCAACATTGTCGCCAATATTGTCACCAAACAGGGTGTCCAAATTGTACCTAAACACATGTCCAAATTGTACCCAAACGGGGTGTCCACACGTTACAGAGAGAACACTTGGCATAAAATGTTACTTTCTTCGGCTAAAGATCCACGCATCGTTTGATTAATAAGAAAACACTCCGAGCGAGAAAGTGTTGTTTATCTTGATCCACCTTAACACCGAGAAAGATCAAGATTCTGTCTTCGTAAATAGTTCGCCACGAGGCTCAAACCTTAACGCCAGAATGGGTTCATTTTGAGAGGAATATTAATGAATGAACACTGCCATAAAACCATAACTATTTGAACCAATACTTTGTAAGTAAACAGCTTAAAGCTGCTGATACATTCTCACTGAGCCCAACATTGTTTTGGAAGCTCAGTGTCAGAATGAATCTAGTGAGATACCATAATAACACCAAATAAACCCTTTTTTTACACAACGACTGAATTATATAATACGGTAGGATTTTTGTTCACTTGCTTGACTAAATTTCGTAGTGCTGCTTACCGTGGAACAATGTAAACGTAGAATTGTTTACTGAGCAGAGCCATGGAAGTAGACCCTGGTGCTCGACTGATTTGGACAAGTATTAGTTAGTAAAATGCGCTCTAGGGGTTTATCTCTTGAACTAGGAAGAAAAGATAGAAAGTCTTTAAAATATCTAAAGGGCAAAAATAAACGAAAATAATATGAGTACGGATAGTTGTTCAACGTTTTCAATGGGAGGTGGTATACAAACGACCACAACTTGCACATTCATTGTGTTTTGTCTCTCAACCGATTTGATAGATTCGTTTGGGTCAAAACACACTGACCCCACGCTATTTTTATGCATGTGTGCATGTTTGAAGATCGACAGCCATAGAATAAGCACAGTCATTCAGCACATTTATACCCAAACTTATTCATCCGAATCAACCTGGAAAGGATTTTTTTTAATCGTCTAGTTTTTGAGAGAAATTTCACAAAGACTACCGCGTTGTAAAAATGGCGTTGTTTTTGTTTTGTATTGCCACCAAGCAAAGTTTTAAATCTTTTTGAAACTATGCAAAATTTTTACAATTGAAACCACGCCAACTTAATCATGATTGATATTTCCTGGAGAAATGAGAACTAAAAATCTGTTCCAAATGGTTTGAGTGGTAGGCTTACCCTTTTATCGTTGATATGCTACCCCTTGTCATTGGTTGCGTAAGCCAATAACCCTTGTTCATACCCATCATCTTTTTGACTGAGTGATCCTCTCTCATCGGACGTGAGACATTATGACTCGTTCACACGATAAGCAGGAAGAGAGGACGAAAAAACATATTTTTGCTGGAGAGTTGTTTATACGTGTGAAAGTTTGACACTGTAAAGTGCTTGTGAAGGAAATCGGTATGAAATGACACGACAAAGTAACTGTTTTGGGCTCAATGACGGCGAGGCCAGATGTATTACACTACTGGGGATGTTATGAATTCATTTGTAATTATATTCAATGATCTACTTTATTAAATAATATTTAATCCTCAATGTAGTTTAAATTATACAGTCATTTGCAATTGTAATTTCCACAGAAAACCGACGAGTGCCGAAAAAAGGCAAATGTGTTTAGTTCCGTTTTACGTCCTGAGCGAAAGTGAAACTGTCTTCAAGAATCTAATGCCCTTTCAAAAAACGGCTTGCGCTACGGCTCTGGCTTAGGCTCCGTCCACCTGATACAATTCACGTAACGAGAGTGTAGGTTTTTAACATAACAGACGAAGCCCAAGCCGGTGCCTCGGCCTTTGTTTCGAAAATACTTAAAATGTCTTCAATGCAAATGTCTGCTCTTTGTTCATTCAAACCTTTTCACTTTAAAGACACTGGACACTATTGGTAATTGTCAAAGACCAGTCTTCTCTAATAGTGTATCTCAACATATGCAGGAAATAACAAACCTGTTAAAATTTAAGCTCAATCGGTCGTCGAAGTTGCGAGATAATAATGAAAGAAAAACACCCTTGTCACGAAGTTGTGTGCGTTCAGATGCTTGATTTCGAGACCTCAAGTTCTAACGCTGAGGTCTTGAAATCAAATTTGTGAAACATTACTTCTTTCTCGAAAACTACGTTACTTCAGAGGGAGCCGTTTCTCACAATTTGTTATGCTATCAACCTCTCCCCATTACTCGTTACCATGTAAGGTTTTATGCTAATAACTATTTTGAGTAATTACCAATAGTGTCCACTGCCTTTAAAGTAATGTTGTTATGGGCAAAATGTGTAATTTGTTATCCCCAAAAATTGAAAGTGAGAAACGTTAATGTAAGTAACGTTTCTCAACCGGTATTCCAATAAGGCTTATCTACCTGCGTGTATATGACCGCTCCGTTTTTTGGCGATATCTCAGAAACGAACACAATAACAATTTCACAGGTTGTTGTTTAATATATCAAAAACCAAAGGAAAACTTTCCATTTAAACTCCGTAATACCAAGTGTATTATAAAATTGAAAAGATCATTTCGTATGGAAAGTAAACCTTCTCATTTTCTTTCCTAGTTTTAGAGTAGATTATTCTACTTCTACTTTTCGACAAACACCATACATCCTGAGAAAATTGCATGGAATTAGTTTGTTATGTGTTAAGAGTAAACGACGAAAATCTGTCGAAGGGGAAATTGTTCACGTTCGATGTTGGCTTGTTTTGATTGAGGCAATTAAAATAACATTCATTTGTAATTTGAGTTGGCTAAACTATTACTTAACGGAAATATATCAATGGGGGATTGATACTGGTATGAACTTGTGAACCAGTGAGCTTTCAGATTAAAATATATAACATCTGGTAATTTTTGCGGTAAAACCATGGTCATTAAATCTCTTTTTGTGGTTTGTGGTGGCCCGATTTATAGAGCTGATTAAGCAAAACAATTATGCACATCAAAATAACGCTGACCAGGACAGGGTTACCAGCCGAAAAACTGTTAATTCTTTTACTGGTATCCTGCTCATTTCTGTAAAGCAGAAGATTTTAATCAATATTTGTTGAAGCACCTTTATGAAATAGTGCCCTAGTGGTGAAACAACTCGACGTTTCGATCTATGCTGTGATTGTCTTCAAGAGCAGGCTAAAACAAACGAGTCTTTAGAATGCATTAGAATGTCTAGTTTGACACCACAAGTCATGCAGAAAAGTTCCCGTGTTATTTCAAACCTGACTAGATTGTATTTCCCACCATGCAAAGCTTTTTCAATCCAATTAAACTGAGACACCTAAAGACAGAAGGCAATGTGTACAATTAAAGGCGAACCATCGGGAACCTTTTCCCTATACTAATTAAACGCCATATTCCGCTAATTACAGTAAAGCATCATGGTTTAATTTAATTCTAGTTGTGCTTCGTTAAGTTCAACCCGATCCAAAGGGCCCGCCTTACCGGTAAATCACAAGTCGCTCCATTCAAAGGAAGGTTAGTGTACGCCCCCCCCCCCTCCGACCACGTCAGCAACCAATCATAACAATGTCAACATCCGTTGCTAGGAATCGTGACCTTCGACCTCCCTCTTGATACTGAATGTCTTGACCTCTGACCCTCTTGACACATAATGTAATGTCAAACGGTGTAAAGTGTTGGATTGCCGCCGAAGGTTCCTTCATCGGGTTTCATTCATAAAGTGTTATTATTATAAGGGAAATACTTTAAAGGGCTTCTCTGCTGTTTGAACATTCTCAACATTGTTAAGAATGTTTCTCAGTCCACTTGGGGCACAAGCGACATTTAAAGTCTCACTTTTATTGCATATACGTTTTTTATTTTATTTTTTATTTTAACTTTTATGTTATTGTTATGTTATTGTTTACATGACAAAATTAAAGACTCAAAGCTTCATTGATTATTCAACATCATGTACCTTTTTAAGGGATTCAATTTTCTACCGTAGAGCATTTTAAGGGGACGCGAGAGAGGGGGTTATTTGTGTCAACATTGATGTTGTTTTGTTTTAAAATCTCATCATGGACCAAATTTCTTTTGAGCTGTTGGAAAATGGAAATCGGTTATGGCTAAATATCATATTTCATTCATATTTAGCGGCGTTTTAAAAGCATGATTTGTCTGTGCCGAAAAAGATCAATGATTTTGGACAATGTTTTTGTTGTTTTTTAATGAATAAAACACATAACTAAAAAGACTTATGAGGGACAAGTTTCGGTATGAAACCCAAAATGTCTTGAGTGAATGGTTGTTTTAGTTTTCCTTATTTTGGCAGAGGTGACTGACTTGTACGTGGTGGTCATGATGACATCATTAGCTTCAGTCTAAAACCCAGCACATTGACTTCCAAATAGTGTCATCTAACACCCAAACCTGTTCATTCCAAGCCAAACCAAAATACACTCTCAAGAGTAAGAGGGCTCTTCATTTTCCAAATTACCATAAACTGTATGATACTAACAACTAACCCCGCACCTAACAGAGAGATAGACGAGGGGACAACCCGCCCGGGCTCCCCGCCCGTAGTAGACGGTTTAAGCTTAAAACATTCCCAATTTGCACCAGCGCGGTTCTGTGATAATAGTCCGTGATTATTCCGGAATGGTTTAGTCAGTCTCATGGTTCTACCTGATCAATTTGAGCGAGGTAGCACAGTAATAATGACGCCTTAGGCAACAACCCCGTCCATACAAGTAGTTACGGGCCATTTTCCATATACACGGAGTTTTCTATATTCTCGGTCTTCCCCCGTGCGTTGGTAGGACTATGTGTTTGCTGGCTTCGAAACGAAGCGAGTTCAGTGAACGACTGGTCAAAGGGTCTAGCGGCTGTATAAGTACAGCTAGCGGCCTCATTTGCAACCGGCGAACAGTCTTAACCTGGCGCCCCGTCAAAGCTTGCCCGCAGTACAACCATCAAAAACCCAACCAGATTTAGCAAATGGGGGCAAATACCAGCTCCACCATGCTAGTCTTTTTTTCCATTTAATATGTGTTGAAGAGAAGCCCTTCCAGGGATTTACACAGAGACGTAATAAAGGCTTATATACTTTTTCCTGCATGTTTTTGGTGTGTATTTTAAGAAGCTTTCTCAAAATGAAGAGAGAAACAACAGCTCGGCAGATTGTGCCTGGAGGCGGTAATGTGACCGCCTGCATGTGGGATCATGTTGCCTCGTATACGTTTGTTCCTAGAAATAAACGATGCGATTTGAAATGCAAGAGAGTCGGACCTCCTTTTTTGTTGGTCACCATGGGTTTTATTAGCTGATGGGATGGTGGCCCACAGCAGTGATATCTTCAAGTGATGAAAATAAAACATTAACAACCTGTGAGGAAGGCTGTGTATTAAGATATTAACACAGTGGTTTTCAAATTGAGATGTACACATTGTAGTAAAATACTATATATTGCCGTTTTAACATGAGGCGCTATGGTTATTTTCCCTGATGTTATTTCTCCAACAGAAGGTATACGACATTAACATACAGTAGGAGATCGCATGCTGTAGTCGTTACTCTATTGTAACTATCGGTAATATGGTTCTCCAAACAGGTGCAAATGGACAATTTCACCAGGATACCATACTATAGGGTCTTACCACATCCCATGACCCAATCGTCAGTACACCCACATTGATAATACAGATACAAATTAATTCAAAATGTAACCTGACTAAAACGCCCACTATCTATTATCCTGACTTTACATCTTTTAGACTGTGGACTGACAAAATGCATCGCACATGGGTGTCGTGTTCCTGGTGTTCAATAGCAGTGTGTTGTACCGTTATATTCATCACAGCGGAAGGTGTCAGACTATAATCGTTGCATATTATGGGTTGGTTGAGTGCACCGACTTGAATGGACTAAAACACAGACTAGGTCTTGCACATACAGAGAGACAATGAAAAGCCAACTCTACATTTTACCTTACAAAATCAATATGATGCATACCTTTTGATTTACGTCAAAATCTTCAGGAGCAGCCTTTTTATTATTTTACTTTCACTTTAGTTTCTCTTCTGTTTCGATGAGCAATAAAAAAAACAATCTGCATAACATTATGGTTGTTATTTTTTACTCAGACAATCCACTGGCAATTCACCCTGTGATTATGTTACGCCACTTTTCTCGTAGCATGACAAAGGGACTGGGTGGAAGTTTCAATGTTTTCACAATTTTCTGAGCCTGAAACTCTAAAAACAGCCATCCCAACAATGGCCAGGATAATGCACTTAACAAACAAATGATGGTGCTTGAGACAGTGTTTGGTTATGTATATTTAAGGTATGTTAAGTGTCATAACTCGCCCTAAGTGGATGCTAGTGATATCAATGTTTTACTCCCAACCCCTCAGAAAGAAGAAACGAAGAGGACAAAAAACTTTCATGGATTCCTCTCGCGTTTTTCTCGCATCCCCCGATCGAAAGTCCGTCTCCTTGAGTCGGCGGATTTATTTGCCCAGGGAAGACTGATGTCACCTCTAATGGTCGGCTCGGCCTTTTGGGACGCAACAGGCAAGGTGTGATCTAGCCTGATGAGACGTGAGTGGGAAGAGGCTCCATTGGAAGGGAAAGACGGGGCATGTATGAAAGCCTGTGCCAATTCATTGACTACAGCTCCATTAAAATTGACTGATTAAAGAGCAAGTGTTTATTTTGTAATCTACAGCTGTTTATATACTGCCGAGTGTGCTTTTGTAATTAAATCATTGTCGAAACGAGTTTTTTCCCCGTTCTCTTGAGTGAATTGAGCTCACAGATAATAAGGACGTGTTGCAAGAGAGAGAGAGAGAGAGATAGAAGAGGGGACATAGTGACGGGGGGCCAGGGGTCCAGAGCGCGTGTGTGACAAGGAGCGGACGTGTTAGATCAATATAGGACTGTATTGATACGCTGTACTCAAAACACTCACTACTGTCTGCCTCAAACTATCGATGGTCAGCCGCTACATCAACTAGGGTAGCACACCACTAGTTTAGCTCAAGTGTTCCGTCTCTCAGTACGGTATACTTTCTCTCTAGTTTAAATTAAGCCCCCCCCCTTCATTTTTGTCTTCTTCTATCTCTCTCTGCTCACGTCCTCCATATGATAACAGAGTATAGACAACTGAACAAACATAGCTACACAGTTGGCATTATACTTAGTGACAACTGTTTTTTAGGCGAGGGATGTTTGATTGTCAACCGGTAAGCGAAGCGTGTTGCCATCGGTAAAAGGAGGGGGCTTTGCGGCTCCTGAAAGCACCCTACTCCATACATTTTGAGACAGTATTGAGCGGTATATAGGGATGACAACTAACCTGCGAATGGCAACACTTCGCACAAGTTAGCGGGCGGCACTTATTGATCGTCAACCATTGAGCTCCGATCGCTCACATTTATGCGGGCCAAGCAGAGCATAAATTGGGGGCTTGATTGGCCCTTTGAAGCGCGAGGGGCAAAGAATAAACCCCAAACAAGACACATAATACCATCATGTCAAACGGTCCTTAACCTATCACCAGTAAAAAGGCTTAAGCATCACTCAGTCCGACAGACAGACAGACTTCAAATCCCAATTTGTTTCCACATGACTACCCCCTCGCAAAAGAGTTCTGACTCCCTCCTGCAAAACACAAAGGTGGTTCTCTACTCTGCCCCCGCGGTTAAAAAACACACGAGTCACACCGTGCTCTAGATTGCCCCAATTCGCACTCCACTCAAAAAAAAAAAAAAAATCACTCTCAGAAAAAGACTTATTTCATGGTTAGGAAACGTCTGTGAAGATGAGTGGCAGTACTTCAGCCTGTAATCTTGAGAGTGTCCCGCCCAGTCATGGTTAAGACAAGACCAAAGAAGTAAGACAAACCGCCCTGGCTTGGCAGGCGCACAAAACCATCCCGCTGCGAGGCATTGATGGTGATAGGGAATCAGACGAGTAAGAGGGACTCTAAGCCGCGGATCAGGCCCAGCGAAACAGGGGCTTCAACATTCTGTCGCGTGCTCGGTCTTGCAGAAGCAATGCTATTGTCGACGGGGCAAGGCGGGGGAGAAATAATGGAAGAATTAGGTTGTCTGAGTTGGGAAAATTTAAAATTTTACCCTAATCTGTGAGAAGCAGACTAAGCTTGAACCAAGTAGTTGCATAACGTTTGTAAAACAAACAAGACAGCCTAGTAGACAGATGTCTGGTGAATGGGGTAAAGTTCCGGTGCAGGGTGCATATGCAATCACTCTGAAACAATTCGCACGATACACGCTTTGTTTATAACATTCTATATTTGCAGGTCATTGACAGAAGAAAATGGAATCTTCTCTTGCCCAAAAAGTGACAGAATTGGTGATTACTTCCACTTTTATTAAGGGGAACCATACCCGAACTATACAACAGTTTTGTCAAATCGTCTTTTACTGCATGACGTCTTTTCTTTTGAGGGCAATTTCAAATACATCTTAAAGACACTGGACACTATTCTCGAAAACTACTTTACTTCAGAGGGAGCCGTTCCTCACAATGTTTTATAGTACCAATTTCTCCCCATTACTCGTTACCAAGCGTGGCTTTATTCTTATAATTATTTTTGGTAATTCCTTTAAGCAATGAAGAGCCTTCACGAATCTTTCCGCATCAAAATCTTAAAAATGACATCGTATCATCGGTTGTTATTCCTTTTGTTTTCTTTGAAGGAAGCATGTAACTTCACTCAAATCTACAAATAAAGGCCATGGATTCTGGATGACTCGAACGATAAATGATACACAGCCATCAACATCGGACACTTACATCATTGGGGTTTTTGTTTGTCTTTTGGGTGGTTAATTCTTCTTTTTCCAATTCATTCTTTATGTTTGGTTCCTCATTCTTATTCTTAATTTTTTTTTAAGTGACGACGAAAAGCGTTTGAATTTTTCGAAGCAGTAGTTCCAGGCAAAATGCATTTTCTAAGTTGTCAAAACAAATGTAGGATGATTTTCTCCTCTCAGCATCTTACCCCCGTCATATATTACTTCTGTCTATGTTGGTTTGTAACATTCTAAGCGCTGCTTCTCCGTATTCAATATACGCATACATTGAATGATAGCATATTATATGCAGCACGAATTATGATTGTCTATTCTACAATTGATATAAATTATCTCAAGGAAAAGCCAAAAAACGTGATCCCATTATAAATTGCGAAGACAAAGTATCAAATATCCTAGTGATGTTAAGGTCCATTGTGGCCTTATTAGACTGTGTTTTTCTAACTGAGCTCTTGAAGGAGTTTGCTTGTACTACGGTGTCAACTGAATGAGAACATGGCCTGATCTACTCTTGCTTCTCTATATGGATCTGGAATACTACTTGGCACAGTTCCGATTGAACCAGTCACAGATGTGTCTCATACTCTATGTCTGACCACAGTGTATCTCAACCCCAGCGTGATCGGCTGCCATGGCGTGCACGAGCGCAAACAAACGCTCTTTTTTAACAAAACGCGTTCTACTTTTTGTCGCCCTTCCTCTCACCGAGACATGAAATTTGATGTTTCTGAAGACGTGATGTGCCTTCTGGATTGACAAGGGGACATCAATGTTTAGTCGATGCTGTCAAATCATAGTAAAAGGCTGAATAAATTAGGGATACCGTCTAAGCGGTTTTTGCAGAAGCTAAAATAGTCTTAATAGGTCTGGTTAAAAGAATTCAATGTTTAAAATCATCATGTTTATGGTTCAAAAATTAGTCTTTAGCTAATTTCTTCGTCATGATGTAAACTGCCATTTGTATATTTTAACTAATGTTGTAACTTCCCCAGGGTGATGGGGTATGTTCCTTTGGAATAAAACAAGAAAACAAATCAAATTATTGACTACACATGCATGTTTAAATTGTCCCATTATATCTTTGGTTTTCAAGTTTTCCATTGTAGTCTGTCTTTAATGTCTCTAATACACACATATATTTAATTTTAGTGTTAGAAAAAGTGCATTGCGAGGATTTTGGGTCATCATTCAGGCGTGTCATATCAAAATATGGGAAATGATGGTTGTTCTTCGCAATTTGCCTCATATTTAAAACAGAATGATCATTTGAAAAAATAATTATAATAATAAGATAACACCAAAAAACATACAACACCATCAAGTGATTACCCAAGAGGTATTGTCATTCAATAGATAAGTATTAATCTAAAAGAAAAATAATCCATTAGAAAAAATATATAATGTGGTGTAGGCCTATCCATGTTTCCAGTTACATATTGACCGAGTTATGTTCGTCATGGTTCACATATTTGCAGGAATGAGTAAGCGTTTATTTTACTAGCAAAGACACAACATAATTCAACTCATCGGTGCATAATATCAAAGATATGATAGATTTGTCGTATATAGGAGAACATTCAAACACTAGAGTTTCACAGAAACCAGGCTATTCGTTGATCCAGTAGGCACTTCACCAAAGGAAACTAGCCTATAAACCCATGATCAAGGTCTGCTATGTGTTTCAACATATCTCTTGCATCTATAGTCCTTTGCAGGGCAAAAGGAAAAAAACAAGACCGGGTCAACACAAAGAAGACAGAAATTCAAAAGGAAATAACACGTCTAAATATTAATACCAGTATATTTATTTTTATGATTTTACCAAGCAAGCTTTCGGTCTGCAGTCCGTTAATTTAATTTGTAAAATAAAATTGAGTGGCATAATGTTGCCGGCAGTGGTGGTGTGTAATACTTGCTGACGATTTGTCATTGGTTTTAGTATAGACACCTTGATTTGGAAACCCCATCAACTGTACACGTAACATTATCATCAAAATAACGTGCACAGAAACTCAAATTCAAATAGGGCTTATCACTTTTAGAAAACAAGAAAAAGAATGGTTACATATTTCGGTAGGCGTAATTGCTTTAAAATCTAACTTTAAATGGAATTTACATAGAAATTTCCGTCAAACTCAAAATACTGGATAAATTTCCGTAGAAAATCAACTTGTTTGATTAGTATGGGTACAAAACGGTGCCATGTTTACAACAAATTAAATTAAACTGTTCAGTAAGTTTGTTGAGATTAATCAAAGGCTATGCCTCCAAAATTGTTTACAATCTAACACATTATTTCATAGATTTATACATTATATATGAATGTGTGTTATGGATAAGAGCAATACAACTGAACTATGAACCCCCCGAAGCAACTTTCTCTTTCTGGTGTCGAAAATAGAAGCCTATTCATGACGCTGAGTAGTGATTGATTTAGCGTACTCGCATGACTCTGGTTAATTTGATAACTACACATTTTCACGTAGTTCTAGCCAAAGTTTTGCTACATTCCAAATACTCTTTTTGAAACATTCATGGAACCAATTTTAATCAGTATGTCGTTGATTTTCTACTAAACGAGTTTTAAACCAAACGCTTATTTTGTTGTATAATTGACTAATTGATACTAAACTATATCATCAAGAATAAAGTAAGCGTGTGAACTTCCTCATCACCGAGAAAATTGAATTTTGAATCTTGTTATTTTAAAAAAGAAACACCTTGCGTCTTTAGAATCGTGATAAAAACTAACCGTTTTCTTGTAAATATCCACTGTTTTCAGGGAACAGTTTACGTATAATTTGTATTGTGACTTCATTGGTTCAGACGGATGTTAACTTCCTCAATAACGTTTTATTATCGTTGCAAATTATCATATAACAAAATCAAACACATTAAAAATGAGTAAAGCTTACACAGATGTTATTCCTTTCTAGTATTTCCAAGTCTGTTGACTTTGTTCTCCTGAAAAGATTTGTCCACACGCAACTCGGCTAAAAGTCTGTGTTTTCCCCCTCAATTGCGTCTGTCCACACAAACTTCTCATTGTTTTCGAATCATCAATAGCAGGCGGAGAGTCGTTATGTTTCTAAATGTCAGCACAATTCTTCAATCATCCTAGATTACTTCTCAAATTTCCAAGTTCTCAAAGTTCAGGGACGGTGTTAATTACTCATAAAGATCTCTTCCTTCAATTCCATAACAAAAATCACTTGGTGTTCCCCCTTTGCCTTTCAAAACAATAATAATTTCCAGCACTTGGGGGAACACAAAGACACACTCGATTGTCATAGTCACAAACCTCAAGGAATACTGGCATTGGTATAGATTCATTTAGAAAAGAAAACAGGGGGAATTTGTTGGCGGTTCTCCGTCATCATGGCCGCCGGGTTAGACCGAAGGCCAGCACGGTATAGACGCAAGGTTGTGACACACATACAACATCCACACAGACTCCGAGGTGAGCATAAGCACTATATGGTACTACATCAAAGCTGAATCAGTTGCAGAAATGAAACGGAGACATTTTGACAGACATAATTTAAAACGTCTCCTCTCAGGTTACAGTAATCTGTATGAATAATTAGCCAGGTTCTTAAATCCTTATGAGCAATGCATTAAAATCTATGAGTGAAAAATATTTTTAAAAACATATTTGTTGAGACCTCAAACATGTTATAGTTTCGCTTGTTTCGGGATGGGTGCAAACAGAAAAATTAATTCTTGTTTTAATCATTGAAATTACTTGATGTGTTAAGACTTGCATAAACAATTCATAGAAATTGATCCGTCGGGAATTCTGTCGCTTATAGGAGAAAGATATTTTAAGAATATAAGGCAATTTCTTATGCTGGCAAGGCACAGATAAATAACCGTACAATTATGTCTGGCAAAAAACAAACATTCTAAGAAACAATGAAGGAGGAATACATGTATACATTCTTACCAACAAATACAGCGACATTTTATAATATGGATAACAAATTTAGTTAGAATATTTCTTGAATTCATGGAGTGATTGAACATTCTCTTCCGAAACTGGATGCTTCACCAAACCGTTGACAAATGTATCGATTATTTTGTTAGTTTAAGATCAGCCTTTGCAAGGCCACGATACCACAGGATCCTTAAAACCTATTCATTGAAATGACCACCAACAACCCCCCTCTGCTGCCACCCTGCCCCCTCCCAAAAAATACCAATAACTTGTCTGGGTTTTTTATTATCGAGAAAACAATATGAAGGAAGGAGTTATTTCACAATTTGGGTGTGTTTGTTTGATCAAATCGCGGAAGAAATATTGGTCAGGAAACATACTACTTTCACGTGTAATTATTCCACACTTATAAGTTGTTTCTATTTTGTTATGTTATCTATTACGTTTTGATCGTTTTCCCTGTTCTTTCAGGACATTGATATTAAACAAAAACAGCCAAAAGGGCAAAATCTTTTATAGCAAAAGTGTTTTTAGACCAAGGTTTGAAGACATTGCTTTGTGCCGTTATCGTGACCAGACACTTGGAAGGCTTGGTGATGACAATTTAAAATTAAGAAGGAACGCTGTCCTACTTGGTGATTTAACTCTCAATAAAACAAACAATCAACAGGGTTAAACAAGTGACCCAATCTTAAAGATTTAAGCACTTCATTATTTCTGAATATACCCATTTGCTACAGGGTAGGTTTATTCAAGCTTAGCGAAGACAGGGTTCATGTAGGGTTGGTACAGGACCCAGTGTCTTGGCTGCGGTAGTCATCATTGACTTGCTTGACCCAGTGTCTTGGCTGCGGTAGTCATCATTGACTTGCTTGACCCAGTGACTGTATACTAAGTGACTACTGTATAGTATTAACATCGACAATGCTAGTATAACCCTGTCAATTTAGATTCATTCTCAAACTAGTCATCAAGAAAAGACCTATATACTTTAAGAGATTCGAATTCACGTTTATCTTTCATCCGTTTTTGTTATTGACCGGGAAAATTACAAAGGAGTAGGAAAAAATACTTACTTTGTTTGAGGAATAAATCGAATTCTAATCATATTAGCCAGGCAGGGGTGTCTGTATGTCTTTTAGACACTCTGTTTTAAATGTGGACACCCTGTTTTATCTGTCATTTACTTGCAAAATGTGTTGTGTGTTTAAAAAAAACAGATACCCAGTTTTAAAATTTCTAGCAAATTTTGACAACCTTTTACCAAATACTGTCTAAAACCTTGGTTCAAGGAAAAGGGGTTATCCCAAAAATATGCATTTTGTTTGTAAGCATCTGGATTAATGAGTTCAAGAATCCTTTGAACTGCCGATGTGAGTAATAGCGTTTTTGTTGTAACACAGATTGTGACTAACTGCACAACTAATTCAAGCTAATTAGGAACTGAGTTGCTAAGGTTTGGAATGAATCTGACAGCGGTTGATCAAACGCCAATCCGCAAATTATTTTGTTGATGTCACCGCCGAATCAAAATGATTTGATTTTCAAAAACACGTCGTCGCAATTCCTCAAAAACAAAGTATGCATACGCATAAGGTTTAAATGAAATTACGATTTATGGGGGAATAAATTTGTTTGAACATTTCACAACATCTGTTTAAGAAATTGTTCGGGACTTTTACGGGAAGAAAGCTTGAAGGCGTGAGTGCAGAGTGTTGGTTCATGGCCATGAAGGAGACAGTTAGCTGCCGTGAAACGCGTTGTCTGGACGGTAGCATTGACTTGCTGTCACCGGTCGGAACAACAACCATGAATTTGCACTGAGAGCAGTCGGCCCGTTTGTCGGCATCAATACCTTGTGTTTTCAAGGCTAAAAGACATACCGAAAATGTGTAGAAATGATTTTTTTCAATTATGGCCATATGGATCAACGATCATAAAAATCAATTCATAAGTGAGATCTGAAGGAAAACATTAAGACGGTGAAATGTACGCCTCGCGGCCTGCGATTGAATAAGAAAACGTGAACACATTTTTTACCGACTCAAAGGTAAATCGTGCCACCGGCAAAATGTGATGAAACACGGCAGCGGAGAACAGTGGCCCAGGATGACTGGCTTCTTGTCGTAACTTATCAAAATAGTAAGTTGTTTCAAGAACAAACCGCGATATGAAGTGAAATAAACTGAAAAGACTTACCCCAAACAGAGAGGTCATGTCCAGGAGAAGAAACCAGTTGCAACCTGAGGTGGTCTCTGTTTTTTTGTTTTTTTTTGATGAGGTACAACAATCTATTTCAAAACAGTTTCCTTAAAGTGTCCCGTGAACTGCCTCCGTATTAAGTGTCCGTTATAATAAGCGGATGACACCAAGGCTAGCATAACTAGCTGCCTGACATGTATAGTGTATAATGCTCAAGACGGGCCAAGCGTTGATAATCTCAGATGCCTTGTAGGGTACGGTGAGGCGTGCAGGACACCCTCAATCTACCTGATGCAATACGGTTAGATCTCGGTGTCGGCTGGCCGGACGGACGGACGGACGAGGGGCTACGGAGCACCGAGTATGGAGGGCAGCGTAGCGTGACGACGGGGAAGTCAATAGACGTGCACCTTAACGCCTACCGTCGCTCACCGTTAGCTCATCACCCAGAAAGTAGTCAAGTAGAAGAATTATTCACGGGGTGATTGCTCCAAGCGGAGATATTGGAATGAATAGCTCCGCCCACCAGTGCCTATAATTACAACCCTTTGTGCTTTGAAGAGCCGCTTCATGGCGGATCTGTCAATGGCCTCTCGGCCCTCCGGCGAATTGGACAAAAAGTGACAGCTTAGATATGCCAGGAGAAGCAGCCAAAGCGAGGCTGTCCTTCTTAAACAAAAAAGCGCTGGAAATGAAGTCCTCACAAAAAGTATGTTTCGCTGGATATCGAATGAGTAGGTTTCACGCAGTGATGTTGGGCATAAGGAAAGCCCCAAGTGAGGTTGCCAACATTTTTGTGGCTAGGAAATAGTGCGGTCAAAATTCAAAGTAATATGAAGTGCCTGATTTCTCAAGTATATACCACTATTACGAGTCCAACACCACTAGTGACTGCATCTGTATGCATGCGACCCAATGCTAACGGTTTGATCCCTGAAGTGGCGTGGTTCGAGATGACATTTTAGTCTGTCATATCGGCACGAGAGGGCGGCAGTTATAAATTACGTGGGTGAAAAGAGGGACGCAAAACGAAGATGTAGAAGTTATTTTTATATTTTAGCCAAGAATTAAAAAAAAAATAGGTCCATTCTGTAATAATCACAAAAGAAGTGTTGGGTAAGCTTACACTTTGCCAGTGCGTTTTATACACGCTTCATACAGTTTGATTATCGAAAACGAATGAAGTTTGGGTACCCATTAATTGAATAAAAAATATGAGGCACTCTCCGTGTTATTGTTATGTAATATCTATCAAAATAAAATGAAAAAATTCGAACGAGTTTTGTTCAACGATATTCTCCGCTCCTTAGTTTAGTTATACTGGTAGAACGATCCGTAATTATAGAATGAAGATGAATTGGCAGTTAAACATCCTATATTCAAATGAGCCAACACCATACATTTAATTAGAAACTGCAATTGCATCACAAAAGACAAACTCGGTAAATTTGATTTGAAATCTGACACATATTCTCTACTATATAAAATTACGTAATATGTCATTTAGTTTATCCTTTTAATATTGTTATTGGTATTTGCAAGAGGGTGTGTGTTTAATCGAAAAAAAGGGTTTTCCCCTGAGGATGTTTTTAAACTGCCCCTTGAAGTTGAACACGACAGCACATAAAATAGAGCAATAAAGGACATACCATCTTAAAACCTGGAAATACAATATCTTTAGTACATTTTGCATTTTGTTTACAGGTAAATTTCATTTTTCACGTTCGTCCAGAAACAGTTTAGACCAGTGTTGCTCCTCCCGCCCCTCCATCAATTCACGAAATTCTTGGTGACATTCTATTAAGGGTTACGTGGGAATTTAGTCTGGCGTAAAGATATGTCTGGGGTCAAAGAGCAAGAGGGTCAAGCAAATCTAGGTCTTTATGCTAATTTTGTCCCTGGCGTAATGTAGTTCCGTCTTATTAGTCACGTGATCACTCACGTGGCTGTCAATCATCTCATAAAGGCACTCGGTTTCATTAGAGATATGAGATACTGCGATGGAAACCAAGATTTGTTTGTGCATTAAAAGATCAATTAAAGGCAAAGTAAATATTTAGTTTTAGGAACCGTTCGAATGTTCCAATCCTACATTAATGAAGATGTACACATTACAACTATGGTGTGAGCATTACATTTCCAAATATGGTTGCGTTTTTTAGATGTTGCCGATATCCGGAGCGACTAATGTCCACGCATAAAGAATAATCACTGATAGGATTACCAAAGTGAGAACGTGTCTCATATTCAAATTATGGGGCATAAAATCTTATACGTTTTTAAATAACCCCTTTATTTCGACTTAAATCGTTCGCAAAATGCGATGTACCACCGAAAGCTGCTGTATGCTTCTAACCAATAGTTTATATTGTCGTTAACTTTGAGAGTGATTTACCAAACGTTAACACTCCCTTTAAAGCTCAGTCGAAAAAATGATCTGAACCTAACATTGTTCTTGGTTAGAGAGTAAACAAATCACACTGCAACAATTTCTTCGCAAACTAAACAGGAATGCTTATTACCAGGAAGGAATGGATTAGTGTCAATCTGAAAACTAGCTACACTGCACAAATGTTTTAAAATTTACATCATTTGTGTCAAAAAGAATCAACATTAACACAATGACGGTGTTGAAATATCACTAACTTATGCAAAAATAATTACGTTTGTGTTATTGTAACGCCCTGGGATGTTAGTTTTGATTCTCTATTCAGTATCCATATGTACACCCACTTTTATGCAGTGTTATTTTAAAATTTCATACACCAATTTCAATCTGCCCTATGTTAAATTCGATGAAAACGGCACTTAAGGAGCCCAACATTGCATTTACTTATTACTGTTAGTGTTCAATAGCGCAATATGAATTGGTAACTTCTCAATTGTCAGCATAAAACCTTGCTTTGTAACAAGCAAATGGAAAGCTGTAGATAGTATAAAACATTGTGAGAAACAGCTCCCTCTGAAGTAACATATTTTTTTGTAAAGAAATACTTCTACTGTAGCCTTTTTAGGCATCTGAAGGAACACACATTTGTGCAACGAGAGTGTTTTCTTTCATTATTATTTTGCAACTTCGATGACCGTTTGAGTCAAAATTGTTTCAGGTTTGTTATTTTATGCCTAAGGTTGGCATACCTCAGTGAGTAGACTTATCTTTGACAATGAACAAAGGTGTCCAGAGCCTTTAATGGTTTTGATATGATCAGAATTATTTTTTATTTTTCTCAGTTACACTAATAAAAAAGAAACAGATTTTTTGTTTGTTTTTAATTTGTGTTTTTCGGTTTTTCTATTGCTGTCTGGTTTTGTTTAGGTATTTCTTAGCAAAGAAAATAATATTGAAGAGATCGCGCTCACATTTAAAAAAAAAATTTATAACAAAAACGTACATAATTGTGAAATTATTATTGGGTATATTATTGTTTTTAATGATAGCACACGAGATTTGAACAAATTCTTACTCATTTTATGCGCACCGTAATTGACACAAGCTATCTAAAAACAAGGAAACACTTTAGAAACCCACATGTCTACGACTGTTCTATGAGCACTTGTTGTTTATCATTTCTGCTAATAAAAGTCACACCCATGGTGCTTACCGAAAACATTGTTGATACTATTTTGGTTATTGTCCTCCTAAAATAATTTAATGAAACGGACAATTAATTACTTAAGCAAACGGACAAGAGAAATTGATAAGCTTGATGTATGGTTGAATTAGACCACAGGCTGATGGAACAAATTATTAAACATTGCATAAATCAACCAGAATAAATTTCACAACAAACAAATCAATAAATAGAACCTGGTTTTCCCTATCTTCACATGACAACAACAACAGCAACAAGATCAGCAGCACAACAAACAAACAACAAATTCAACAGCAATACGATACAAAAAATATGTTGTTTTATTTTTAAAAAGTACGACCGTGAACGCGTTCTTTATCAATGGTTTTGGTCCAACTACCCAGACCCAAGTTACAATTTGTAGCTCTGATAAACAAATATATTATATTTCCTTTGATATGACATTGTGCTGTTTATGTAGCAAGAAGCTGTTCAATCAGTGGGGGTGTGATTCAGGAGGTGTCGGAAGCCCGCCCACATCTCCCGCTCCCCGGGCAATTTATATTATTTCTACGTTTCGAAGAATTTGCTTTTCACTTTCAGTAACAAAGAACGAAAAAAAGAAATGATTTGCTCAGGAGGGACGATACATTTCTATGAGGGGAGAAGGGGTAAACGACTTTGGAGTAACACTTTAATTGGATATTATAATTCTCACCAACTATAGGGACCTATGGATGAGTGCAGAAAAATAGTTAATGACCTTACGCTTCGATCCTAGCAAAGGCTTTCTCGAATGTTTAGAAAAAAAGTATATTTCTCAAATGCTAAACAAATTCAAGTTAGCCATATAGGATCGAAACGTCGGACAGTTTACCTTTTTTACTTTGCAATATCATAAAGCAATGGAATTTTTTTTGGCTGTTAGGTCGTTTGTTCGAGTTTTGAGTGACACACATCTTGTACTGCAAAATCGATTAAGTCAGTTTATTATTACTATTCCTCTGTTTTTATATCTTAATATAATTTTTATTTTATACTCCATCGTCAAATTACGATTGTTACCTTGAACTCTTTAATTAAACAAACCGTGACTGTAGTTACAATTTCAAAAGCATGTGTCGATTTCGAAAGCATGAAAACGATGTCATCCTTCAGTATATAAAAGTTCATTGTCCAATGGAGACATTCTCCTAAGATTTTCTTAACCTCAAAGCTGAAACAAGTTAGTCATCATCACTTTCCTTGAAATGTTTTTGCTAAAGAACAAAAAATAGTTTTTGAGGAAAACGATTGATTTTGATTTTGCGAGTCAAAAAAATGATGGAAAACAGTGAAAACATTTCAGGATTTTGTATCCTTGTTATTCTCATGACTCCCATGATCGATTGAGCTTGAACTTTTACAGGTTTATACTTGCTTAATTTACGAGTGTATGTTGGGTCACATACAAAGCGGATTCTGGTCTTTGACAGTTGCCAATGGGACAAATGTGCTTTTTAAAAACATTTTAATGTTTTAAAAAACGGTCGCCCTTTGAAGTAACGTAAATTTTTTGAGAAAGAAGTAATTTTCCACCCAAATATTTGAATATGATACAAGACTTCAGGCCGGAAGCCTTTTTATCCATCTGAAAGCACACACTTTGGTGCAACTAAGGGAGTTTTTCCTTTGATTATTCTCTTACACTCCTTCAATGGTCAATTCTGTATGTTATGCATACTTTGGGATACGTGAGAAAACTGTTTATTGACAACCACCCATGCAGTTCATTTAAAGAGGTACATTTTATCATGTAAAGAATTTTTGCTTACTTCAACCTCAAACCAAATGTTTACATTAAAATATGACATTTTATGAACTAACAACGAACTACCCCAACCTCTTCCGTCTGATGCTCAGTATTATTAGGACTGCATAATATTGTCACATTTTTGTTATTTATGACCAACTAATAATTCCTGATGAATATTGATTGCGAGTTTAAGGCCTACGTGGGAGACAAGATTACCCAACAGTCATCTAATAAATTTAAAATGAAGCACATCATGTTATCCTTCGATACAATTTAGTATGAAGCATGAACACGTTTCTTAGGATGGCAAAAAGGATGAATAAATTTCTTGATTCATATATGTCATCTTTTCTTACATTTTTTGTCTGAGCTGCTATTTTTTATATAATATTATGAGTCTGAGTTGAATAACCTCGCAGGAGTCAGCTTGAAGGCCTGATCCTGCGCCGATCGCCAGCGGCAAACCTGGGCACTCTCGCACAGCCTCGAACCCCAACACAAACCTCGACAATGTTAGATTGTAGCGTGTTATTATATTGTTCTAGGAAATACCGACGCGCCTTCACTTCGCTAAACTTTCCCCTTCAATCAGGGAAGGAAGAATGTCCATCTACAGTGTTTGATTCCAATGTATTGTCCAAGCATGAGCAGCCTCCTTGCTATGCATAATAATAATGATGAAGGACACTTGTTTAATTTTGTCAGCGAGGGGAGTAAAATCATTAACTAAGCTACACATTCTATTGAATATTACTTATGTCCATCATAATATGAACAAAAGAACCTTTAGCTACCGTCACAATACTCAACGCATTAAGCGACACCATACAAAAAGACAAACCTACGATAGAAATTTACACATTCAAAGGGCGGCGTACACAGAGTGAAGGAGGAAATGCCAAATTTCATTTTGAAACATTAATTTAAAAATAGTTTCTTAATATTTTATTATTTATTTTTTCGTCTTGGTTTTTTTCATTTTGTGTTTTGTTTTCTTTTACAAAGCTTAGACATGCTCTTATCCGGTTGGAAGTATTACTTTTCAAATATCGAAAAGAGTGTTAGTGTTTATACTTCTAAATTAAACTGTTCATATTGCAAAAGTAACGGGAAAAAATGAGGAAAAAATGATCAACCGTTTTATTTGGGGAAGTTGGTGGGCGTCAAAAATCCTGATCAGAAAATCTAAACATCGCATACCCGTGAGACATGAAGTCAAAGATTAAGAAAAACTCGTGAGTCTTTTTTTTTCAGATGCTAAATTAAATAATCGTCATGGCGAATTAAATAATCGTGCATGACAGATACCTTGTCGGGCTTGTAAGTGACTTTTTAAACACTTGTTAAAGTGTATTCCATTCCCATTGTAAACGACATGATAAAACAAAATATCACAAATGATGTTAATGTGACCAACAAACCAACCCTGCAGGGGGTGACTTTCACGGATACATGAACTATTTATATTGGAGAGTATACTAAAATCATGACATATGGTTTTGGACCGCTAATAAACAATCCAGTTTTTCCTATAAAAACCCCATCTGAAACTAAAAAGTGTAACAGTTAACAGACTGTGGGTGCTGATCAATTTGTTGATTTTGAAGATTGTCTCTAATGCTCGATGTCTTATTTCGATCCGCCGAAATATTCATTTGAGTATTATGTGTCCCCCATCAAGTCTCTGTCAAAACATAGACCGCTATTCAGCATGTGTTTTCTTGACAAATAATAATATCAACCTTCAACTTTGAGTTTCCATGGATTTACTCTGACAAACAAATGTGTCGTACATGGGCTTCTAGTGGTAACCTAAACTGCCACAAAAATCAGGCAAAATGTTTCTTTTAATAAAGAAATCGCACAACATCACACAACTAATATATAAAATAACAAACCTGTGCAAATTTAGGCTCAATCAGTCATGGGAGTCGGGAGAAAATAACGGGAAAACCCACCCTTGTTTCCGCACGTTTCGCCGTGTCATGACATGTGTTTAAAATAAATCCGTAGTTCTCGATATCGAGAATTGATAATTGTTTTAATGTTTTCTTAAAAATTAAAGCATTTCATGGAATAATATTTCAAGGGAAGTCTTTCACCATTACCTTCTGTAAAACCTGTAAGTTATTTGTAAATCTGTTCAGAAAGTGTCCAATGGTTTTAATGTACTCTGACTGATGATTTCTATGTTTTTAATATCCTGCGTAAAAACAAGAAGCGCTGGACTGCTGGTTGGAGCGTAGGCTACACGGCGGACAGTCAGCTGCGCCTGAAGCTAACACCCGATCATGTAACTGTCACTAGAGAGCCTTTGACTGTATCGATTTACCCGCCTCTTTCTCTTACACAAAAATTTAATTTTAAAAATCACTCATAACTCCATGTTTCATGTTTATGAAAAGAAGAAGACAGAGAGACAGACGAAAAAAAACATGATAACATGGAATTTAGTTTTCAATGGAAAAATTGTGATTAGATGAATTTTACACTACGGTTTGTATACAGAAAGTTAAATTTTTTTACAAATGTTGTACAGCCCGTATACAAATGATTTTTTTTTTCACAATCACTATAATCATAATTTATATCGAATCAGAACTCGATGTTAACAATAACAAGCGTCCACAATGTAATACATTGAGAGCAGTTAATGTATTCGGTCCATTCAACGAATCACATGAAACAAGGACACAGTGTTCGGTTTAAGTACCCTCAACATTTTACTCGAGACGTGGAACATTTTGATCAACCAAACATTCAGCCGAACATTCACTACAAATGTTACCCCATGAACACATCGGAACACATCTCCCAAATAAAACCACGCAAAGAAATAGCTCAGGAAAATCCTATTCATTTATACATCACATCACTGCATTAGACAGAGAGTACTATTCCCAAAACACGTCTGATTAGACATAAATGATTTGCATAATTCCAGTGTGCAGATTCTAGATTATTTGCGTGTTTCTAGTTTGCAAGTTGAAAGTGAAGAAAACTCCGAAGTCGGGGTAGGCACCCCGAACTTGGTATGGGGCAAAACGGGTCTCTGTCACGGGTGCTTGTTACCCCTTGTTACCCGCCCGATAAGGTTTTACTTCCACAATCGCATTGGAGTCTCAAACATTTACAGCTTCACTCATTACGTATTCATCTGTGAATCACAAATCTATAAGCATATCCTGTACGATTATGCGCGAGATTACTGGATTTACTTTTAAAGCTGGTTCAGTCATTCTTTTTCATTCCTTTCGTTAAAAAACAAAACACGTTAAAAGCATGAGTTATATATAAAAGCGAAACAGCAGCAACGAAGTGTCAAACGTTTAGGCTTGCAATTTACTTGCATCTGATATAAGTCTAAACCAGGCAAATCACAATGAACACAAACGGTTTTTATGCAAGTTTGTTTTCCTTTCGTAAAAGTAAAGAAAAAAACACGAGTTGTAATAATTAGCGAGAAAAACGAAGCAGCAGCAACAAAGTGTCATATTATGTTTAGGCTATCATTGCGTTTACATTTCATGAGTTTTAACCAAGCAAGAATCACCTTGAATTCAAACTATTCATCGATTATAAAAATTATATTGTGGACAAATTACAAAGAAACTTCTATTTATGAGCATGAAGTTGATCCACCGTATTGTGATTCTCTGAATTCAAATCTTCGTTTTCTAGTTGCAACTCGAATCCACAAACGGCATTAACTTAGAAAATAAGAACAACGTATGTCCTGGTATTATGAAGATCTTCTCATGTGTTTGAACCGTGCCATCGAAAAGGCAAAAAAAAATAAAAATATTTATTGAACACCTTAATGTCTACAGTACGTTAGTGCAACTAATCCCATGACAACCCATTTCGGCTTTCTTCACAGTCTTTTCTTAATGGGAATATGGATCCATTTTGATTGAAATGGTTTATTTAAAATCAAGTTCGATAAATTGACTGTCACTATCTTGACGGTTGTCACTACTTGACAATAAGTTGATCTTATAAGTAACGAGCAAAAATCATCCAGGTTTAACAAGATGAAATCCAGATTGGGTTAAAGGAGGGTTTTACCTCGGAGCGAGGCTTCATGAAGCCAAGCTCCCCGACGGGCCTCAGAACGCGGAACGCCGCGCCCGGGTAACTGGTGGTGAGCCCTCGCTCGAGATACCCACGAACTCGGTGGTTTTCAGGAAAATAAAAACAAAACAATGGAAATGAAAAATGACTGAAAATTGCACTTAATCTACGTCTTGATAAAATGGGAAGGATGTTAAGTCAAGTTTGTTTCGACATGATTCAAATGAATTCTGTTATCGACTTCCAAGATTATGTTTAAAACAATTCTTCAAAAATGCTCTTGATTTTTTTTTTTAGCTTTAAGACAATACTCTGTCCAAGCTTTATTAAATATTTTGTGATTGGATTATTGGGTGTGGAAAATAATATGTGAGAAATATTAAAACTAACCCATTACAATGTTATATTTTTAATCAATAAATTCCAGGAAATCCTTTCAATGTTTTACATTAACTAAAAAGTCGGATTGTAAAAAATAATAATAAAAACAACTTAATCATGTCATTGGAACCAAATGTAGTATAAATTTAGCAGAATGTTCGACTTAGAAAATATTGAGAAACTCACAAATTATATACTGGACCAAATAACACAACCAAAGACCTGGAGTAAACAGTTGGAAATACGCCAATTGTGAGGAAAGAGACAATTTTAACGACTTTCGATCGCTGTTAGTGGAACACATTGCTATTTAAAAGTTACATTGTAAATCAGTTTCTTTATAAACAAATTATGTTTACCATCATAGTTTTTTTAATTTTTTAAATGGGGTTCTTGAAAGGGAGTTTAGTCTCACGCTCTCTCTCACAACGGTGCGGTAAGTATGGCGTGTTAAACTACCCGGAAAAACACCACTGTGTTGATACAGTCAGAACGTATGGAAACTTTGTTTATTCGTTCATTCATTCTTTTATTCATTCATTCCAATAATGTCGCAAAACCAACAAACATTATGAAATGTCCAATCACCTGCACCAAATTTCACCAGGATGAATGACAAAAAAAAAACAGGAAACAATCATGTTCAATTGAACTTGATAACAAAACCAAGTCTTGGTTATCTGTAACTCATAAAGATGGCGAAAGTTTTGATCGTTGTAGGGACGACAACGTCTGGAAGGCTTCGATTGATTTCTTCCGATCGCACGGGCAACATTTCGCGCTTATAAGAAAAGGCTTAGGCCTACGTATTTTCATTGTGAGCTAAAAATAGAAAATGGTAAATTGTTAATGTCATTGAACTTGGCGTCAGTGACTATAGAATCATTATCAATCTGTCTTTATCGAGAATGTTTCGGTCTTTTAAATGTTGGATTTTATTACTTTATCTGTAAAGTGAATGTCTCCAAAGTTTTTTTTTAGCATTATGTGGACCCTGCCAATTACTGGTAATGTTAGTTGGGTGCTTAGTGATATGTTCCAGTCGATAGTTATATAGAAGTAGTTTTTGAAATCGCAAACAACCTAATGGCATGGTAGTTATGTGCCAAAACATTCCTAACCACTCAATGGGGCCTACTCAGCTCCTTATTTATGGTTTAATATTTTTATCGTTTATTGTCATGCGCCTTTGAACAGGTTGGCCTGGAATTGGCGCAGTATAAATAAATTTGTATTATTGTTGTTATTGTTATTATTATTTGTATTCATGAATAAACAAACCAGCCGAGAAAACAACAAATATATCTGATCCTGCTTTTGTAAACAAACAAATTAAAACTATTATATTACGTCATCTTTTGTAAGTAAACAGTAACTGAGCTGTCTTCGCGGAGTACACAATCGTCATTAAGCAGTAGGTCTCGTCATAATCTGAATTCTTGAAGGAAAAATTTGATTTGAAAAAACGACTCTACATGCTTCCTGAACTGTGCGCAATTAGAATTGTTTTGCACTATAATGTGCAAAAAATCCACGCCACAATTCTTCTTCAGGCAAAATCTCGATAAGTCATCGCACGGGAAGACGAGGACTATACATTTTTAATTTCTCCCTAAAGTGTCCATGATTAAAACCATGAATGACATTGAGAAGTTTAATTTCTGAGCATGGTCCAAAAGGTGAAAATTGAATTGGTTAATGTCGAGCTATAAGCAGGGGCTATACACACTCCAAGGCCCCGCGGGAAATCTGACTTCAAAAGGCATCCATTGAGCATATCCACAGAAAAGCAAACATTGCAGGACAGTCTTTGGCTTGGTAGTCTGAATCAGTGACCTGAGATTTGGGTTTTTCAGTCCAGGCTGATTTTATTCCCCTGTAATCCGCTAACTAATCTGGCTGAAATATTCGGAAATAATATTATAAGCCTTGTAATTATTGTGTACTTATGATTCTAGGTTAACTTGATCACATCATCTTCTTTGCCTTTCAGGAAAACGTCTACTGTGTTTCCTTTTTCGTCGAAGGGCTTTGTTACAGTCTGAGGTTGAGGTCGAATGAAATGTCCAACATTTCTTTTATACTTTCTTCTGACTTGATCGGGTCAGTGCATGAACTCTTCACAAGATAGCAACGTGTTAATGTATCTATACATTGGTATCCATATACAAAAAAGGCTCATGGTTTATGGTACTGTATATTAATTATGTAAACTACAATTTTGTATATTTTAAATATTGTTATAAGTCTACCCCAGGGTAATGGGGTACATTCCTTTTAGAATAAAGAACCAACATTTAATCTTTTGTTTGAATTTTTACTGCAATTTTAAAGTGTTTAAAGTATAGTATATAAATGTTTACCTTTTATATGAGCTAGGTCTGGGAGGGCACATCTTTTTATAATAATATTAATCTTAATATGTGATTCAGTAAACGTTCACATGAGAGGACATTTTTTGGTGTATTTTCAGAATTGCGTCTGACGCCCCTTCCGCCCCGCCCCCCCCCCCCCTTCACCCCTCTTCTGTGGCTATTTGTACTGGGGTTCGACAACAGCCTTAATGCCAAGGGACAACCCGAACACACCACAGTGTGACGAAAGAGACGGGTCACCTTATGGTCTGAATGATGGGTAACACTGATAACTGATCATGCAACAAGTCTGGATCCCAGATCTATACACACAGTCAAGGGTGATGAATATAATTTGTTGGTGATGATAATTTACGGATGGGTCTGCATTCATCAATCACTTAACACATCTGATAAAGATCCACATAAGAGTCAGTGCAACAGGTACTTTTTAAGTACTACTTGTGAAAGGGGTCATTATTTTTCCTCATTTGCTGGTAATTACTCAGATTACGTAATCAGAAATATAGGTAGTTTCCTTTTTATTTTGTTGTTTTTCGGCAGTGACTTAAGCGTTGTAAAATAAATTAAGCGGCTTTAATCGCATATTTTTCATCTTTGTGCTATTTTGTTAGCTATATTGCTTTATTAAGATCATTACGTAACAGTCGCTCCTCCTCGTCTTTAAATGTTAAAAAATTATTCCACGGTGGTAAACTATTTTCATTTCAAACTTAATTTCTTCACAGGGAGTTGATTTGAACTTGCACAAGTTTGATCAACCTTTTTTTCGTCTTTGCTTTATGAAGATCATTACGTAACAGCATTCGTCTTTTTACTTAAACAATCAAATAACTCCAAGTGATAAACTTTTTTCATTTTAAACAAATTTCTTTACAGGGAGTTGATTTGAAGTTTGAAATCGCACAGGTTTGATTTACAGTATTTTCGACTTTGCTTTATTAATATCATTACGTAACGGTATTCGCCTTTTATTAAAAAAAAAAAAAATAGTTCCAAGTAATAAACTATTTTCATCTTTAATTAATTTCCTTATAGGGATTTGATTAGAAGTTGCACAAGTAGTATCGTCTTCGCATTGTTCCAGTGTGGTAAGGGAATCAATGGGCTAATCATTACGGTCAGGATCCAGGAATAATTTTGTCTTCTCTCTTCTTCATCATCAAGGAGTGATTGAACCAGAGAGAGAGGGACTCACCTGTTTTCTTGTTTCTTTCTTGTTTCTTACAGAGCGAGATGATTAAGATGACGACGTCCCCAACGGATCTTCGATCTTCAATGCTAACTTAAAGATATCCCCCAGTGTTATCTCCACCGTTTAGCTGGATACTCCCGCGGGGACACGATCTAGGCTCGTCCGTAGTGTATTGGGTCCCTTCTACCAATTACCACCGAGCATCGACGTGAAAATTACGGGGTAGTGAAATGAGACTGTCCGCTGTGCCTGAGCCTCCTCGTCGTAGCTGGTGGTTGAGATACCGACTTCCTTGGAGGCGTTTTCAGCTCCGTGGAGGCACCACGGCTGATGCCTGCAAGGGAAGAAAAACACAGACTCTGATAGAAACATACACGCAGACAAAAGCCACATCTACAACCACCCACCTGTGCCTAAGGCTAAACCCGTCGCCAGTGTATAACCCCTGGTACTGTGTACGTAAGACGCAGCCATACCAGGGTCTTCAACTCACATTCAAAAGGCATCTTTCCCGCTTTCGGCCCCATCCCGGCTAACGATCAAGCATGTATAACCTCTAGTTCGTTCACCCCCTTCGTGTTTTCATTTTCGATGTTTTACTTAAGAAGTCTCGGGTTTTTTGTTTACTTTTTTTCCTTTCTGCTAATCCGAGCGAGCGTTCACTCTCTTCACTTGCAAAGCGGTCAGTGACTTTCACGAGCGGGTCCGGGGTTGATCGTGGGTCCCCAGCCTGTGAGTGTACCGAGCGCGCGCACCGTTCAACGGTAGGATCGGACGGTGAGCTTGTTCATAATGCCGCGGGCAATCAAGTTGAATTGCAACAGTTTATACCTAGTTGCAATCTCCGCTATGAAAAGGCCAAGTTGGTGCCTGCGGAGAAGGTGAAGGATTCCTTTTTTGTCTTCCCCCTCCTTTTATGAAGGAGAGGCGAAAAGACAGGTTGTGTTTAGAAGCCACAGACTTCCATCTCGTAGCTTGACGCCGCTTTGTTAGTCCCCCGGGGTAACATTCTGAATCTATGTGAATAATACGATACCCTATACATATACCGTAATGGTGTCCATCAGACTCTACCAGTATTGCCAAATTGAGCGTGAGGTCACGAGTGGGGTAGACTAGAATGGTTACAAGAAGCTACCCCCTTCCCTGCCTGTGGCACGCAAGTGGGAGGGGTTAATGTCAAACTATCTCGATAACCCCTTAACTAACTCTGGGGATTATGAAGGTTCAGTGACAGTGATTGGTTCGTATATGATCACATGGTACTATCTTTACATAATGTCAATGGAAGGGGGCGTGGCATGGTGCCCGTGTCAAAGGTCAAAACTAATATGCACTCTACAATTGAATGTACACATTTGGGATTACGTTCGTATTTCCGACACATGGATTTTGAAGGAACTTGGCTTGGAGTTGAATAATTTTGAAAACAACTTAACATAAACAATAACACAAGTTTAAATAATGAATACGAAATCGGTTTATTTATTACACTCTTGTGAGTTATTCCATTATCATCTTGCCTTTTAATGTTTTTTTTTTTTTAAACTTACGTACACTTTTGAGAAACTTCGGTAAGATTGTTTTGCTGTGAACTGCGACCGGCAAGGTTGGATCCGAACCCACTACTTGTAAACGGCAGAACTGAAACACGACGCACCACCCATCGAGGTGCCAAGATCTATTCAATGCACACAAGACCGACTGCTCTGAGCGAACTGTCACCAAGCCATTGTGAAGGTTACAAATGAGTATCGTCAGATTGAAATAACTATTTGTTTTGATTAAGGGAATCAATGTGTGGTGAAGAGGTTTTCAACTAGTGGTTTAAACCCAACGAGGCCTGGTTCTTGATAATTTTACCGAGACGAAGGTAAAATTACCAAGAACCAGGCCTCGTTGGGTTTAAACCACTAGTTGAAAACCTCTTCAACACACTTTGATTCCCATTGCAAAAAATATAATTGATCAATGATTTCTTTTAACACCCCACCCCACCAGCTATGAAATGGCAAGGCCCTCGGGTAAACAACTCCTTATAAGCGAATGATGTGCGCGTCGCGCGTTTCGCGTGATTTGGCATAACTGTTTCAGCCGTTGCTCTCGACCAATAGGAATGAAGAAACTGTCTTTTTTAGTTATAAGAACAGGTGTCACACCCATGTTTCAACACTTTTTACTGGCCAATAACAAAGGTTTATACACACCACCGTGACGCGCTCTCCACCAATAGGAATAGCGAAACTGTCTGAGGTATTTATGAATATTGTTTAGCTGATCTTCTCGTCAAGGGAACTCGGCAAACTCAATTTAGGGGGTACAAACACCAAGCTGGCAACAGCCAAACTCTCTCATACAAACATTGGTTTTACGTCTATGATTATGAATTGCACAAATCAAAAAGTGGTGATTCAGTAGCTAGACCTCAATACTTATTCTAGTCATTGTGAAATCAGCGGTTAGCGTGTAGGAATCGAACCAACAACCTTGTGATTGCATGTTCTTCGGTCTAACCACTTGACAACGGTAACCCCCCCACGCAGCAGCAAAACTGCAGACCCTTGCTGTTGCTTCTACATCCATGTGCTCTTCTACGCAACAGCAACTAAACAGGCTCCAATAACATCAATAACCTTATTTTTGTTAGCATAAATTTTGTGATTAAAGGGAAGGTACACGTTTGGAAATTACTCAAAACAAATATAAACTTAAAGACTGACTTGGTAACGAGTATTGGAGAGCTGTTGATAGTATAAAACATTGTGGGAAACGACTGTTTTTGAGAAAGAGGTAATTTCTCCCTCAAATAATAAAAGACTTCTAGCTAGAAGTCTTTTATTCATATCTGAAAGCACACAAATTCGTCCAACAAGGTCGTTTTCTTTCATAATTTTCTCGTAACTTCGATGACCAATTGAGCCCAAATTTTCACAGACTTGTTATTTTGTGCTTATGATGGGATACACCAAGTGAGAACAGTGGTCTTTGACAATTACCAAAAGTGTACAGTGCCTTTAAGCAGCTTTATGAATTTAGCACAGGTAGTTAATTAATGAACGTACAGAGAAATCAAGGAATAATTATTAAGGGTATACAGTTATTGATGAAAGGGCCAGACACCAAGTTCCTGCTGGTAGAAACCTTGTCTCCACCGAGATTAAGGATTCTAGCTTATATATCATTTGTCCCAACCGATTGAATGATTAATGAATATCCAATGACTGAGTTTCTTTTGTCATCTTCTGGAAGACATCTCTTGAGTGGTAGTAGGTCGTCACCATTAACTCCCGTATCATTATATGGGATTTTAAAAAGTATCACTAATCAACATGGGCCCTCTCTTCTTCCCTCAAACTGTATCAAGGATCTTAATTGATTGGGGTGTTGTAAGATGTCAAATAAACGTCAGAACTGGTCATTCTATTTTGTCAAATGTGAGGAGGAATGAAAAGGGTGTACTTGAGGTGTTGTGGTGAGTTCCAGTCACCATCAAAGTCACACTCAACCTTGGTTGCCTCGGTATGGGCCTCGCACATCCCAAATGGTTTGACAGTTCGTCTTCAGATAAAGACAAACCTTGGCTCACTATATACAACATCTGATTAAAATGTTTTTGCTCTATTGTATGTCACTTTCCAATTTGTAGTAATTTACAGTACATCCCATTTGCAGTCAGATCAAGAGCCTTTTGGTACAGCTAAAGACACTGGACATCTTTGGTTATTGTCAAAGACCAGTTTTCTCACTTGGTGTATCCCACCATGATGCATACAATAACAAATCTGTCAAAATTTTGACTCAGATTATTGGTCAACGAAATTGCAAGAGATTAATGAAAGAAGAAAACAACACTTGTTCCACAAAATGTTGTGTTTTCAGATGCCTATGGGCTTTAGGTCGGTGTCGTATGCAATTGTGTCCGCCATGCAATACTGTCTGCTACGGACACTTTTGCATATGCAATCGTGTCCGGGGCTATGCAAAAACCGTCAGGTGGACATATACATGACTGTACATGTATGTGCACGCGTAAGCGAGCGTGCATGCACTGAACCTACATACATGCAGCATATTATGTTCACGCATGTTATGATTGCAGCAAAAAAAATTGCGAACCTGTTCCGTCGACCAAGGGCGGTTTAATTTACTGTAAGGACGGTTTTGCACGGGGGCGAACACAACTGCATCCGGACACAATTGCATTATGCAGCAGCGTCCGGGAGAACATGATAGCATATGCAAAACCGTCCGGCGGACACTATTGCATATGCAATAGTGTCCTCCGAATAGTATTGCTTAAAGGACATAATTGCATGCGACACCAGATGTCTTTTAATATTTTAGTGAAAAATTACCTCTTACACAATAAGTTGCTTCAGAGGGAGCAGTTTCTCACAATTTGTTGAACTATTAATAGCTCTCAATCGTTCGTTACCAAGTAAGTTGTTATGCTAACATTATTTTGAGTAATTACCAATAGTAGTGTCCACTGCCTTTAAGCTTCATTCAAACGTCTTCGGTTGATATGTTTGTTTACCGCCACTCAGTATTTGTGTATTATGTAAACGCTTCGGTTCATTGTCAAGCTTATTGGGTTAAAGGTAATTGCTTTCTATTCATCGGGGTTTAATCCCCGGTCGATCGGATACGTTCTCTCTACCAATGTTTGGATACCACTTCAGTCCCTCATTTAGTCTTGGTTCAGGACGTTTTTGATGAGTTGGTAGGCGCTACATGTACTACACACGTCGCAATTATTCCACCGATTGGGTGGTAGTGAATACCAACGTCTTGCACCAAGACTATCCCTCATTAAATAAACTCTTCGTTCACGATGCTGGGAAACATCAACGGATGTAGCTGCAATCTCTTCGCAGCTATTTTGCATTCTAATAGACTTGTTTAAGCTAGAAAATCGACTGTATCCGCTTTGACATCTCGATGGGATAATTGGGATTTCTCTGGATAAGAAGCCATGCTGGAACCGACAAGCTACTCGCAGCTACAGGGAAATGGACATTTCAAGTAGTCAAATCGCGTATTGACGTGTTCCAACGAAGCGTATGGTACTGGGCGTACTCTTTCAATCACAGAACACAAAACTTTCCAAATAACCTTAAATTATCGGCCCAGAGCGGGATAAGTTTTCACAAAAGAGCTCAGTTTTTAGTAGTGACTCAAAGTCTGCGGTAGAAAGCATTAGTCTATGGTGCTGTCAAGCTTACAAGTATTGCATACTGCTATTCTGCAAAAAAAGGTGGTTCTTTAAACTTACAATTACTCTCAAATTCGCTAAAATGAAACGAGAATTTTACTTTTTTTTGTTTTACTTAATTGATATTTTAAATGCTATAATTCTGGTTATAAAACCAAGGATTCCTCAAACAATGAGGTTAATTATAGCTCGCAAGAGAAAACCTGTAACAAAGGTGATTGCTTTGTGAACTATGTAACAAAAGGGGATACCCCTATCTATTCCACAATGTGTTATGGGTTCGTTACGTGCACTGCCGATGGTTACCAATCATATGTATATACACGGGACCTAGACGGCTTATTGCCTAGTGATTAAAGGCAGTGGACACTATTGGTAATTGTCAACGACTAGCCTTCACAGTTGGTATATCTCAACATATGCATAAAATAACAAACCTGTGAACATTTGAGCTCAATCGGTCATCGAACTTGAGAGAACCGAGAAACAATGAAACAATAATGAAACAAAAAACACCCTTGTCACACGAAGTTGTGTGCGTTTAGATGGTTGATTTCGAGACCTCAAGTTTTAAATCTGAGGTATCGAAATAAAATTCGTGGAAAATTACTTCTTTCTCGAAAATTATGGCACTTCAGAGGGAGCCGTTTCTCACAAAGTTTTATACCACCAACCTCGCCCCATTACTCGTTACCAAGTAAGGTTTTATGCTAATAATTATTTTGAGTAATTAACAATAGTGTCCACCGCCTTTAATTGATTTATTCATTTAAGTAGTTAAACTTGTTTGTTTGTATCCTCGTTGTATGGTCATTCTTTCTACTTGTAGGCGTATTGTACCCCTTTTCATTTTGCAATATAATTTCTGAAGCAACATCTGTAATTATATATTTGTATTGTAGTTTTGTTAATTGTATTTGTAATTCCTTCCTGATATAAGCGGTTTATTAGCAGTTAACCGTCGCATATTATTATTAGTATTATGGTTTATTATAAGAAATTGCTCATTGCAGCCTACTGGTTGCAAAACAGTGTACATTAAAATTAAAAAGAATACAAAAAGTTAATGGCAGGTGAAATAAAATAACATACAATAAAAAACAAGTAAAGAACTATTGTATGACAATTTTCTCGCACATAAAATCCGACAGAGAGAATTTGTTTCGTCAGAAAAATTAATTTGTCAGGTTTAAAAAGCTACTTAAACTATAGCCAAAGCAAACGAGTCACCAAAAACTCGACATGTCATTTTCAAAGACTCAATTTCAGATACTCCACAGTGAATTTTTTTGATATTAATCTTTTTTCCAGAATCCTGTGAGTCATAAAAATATGGTTCGATCGATAAGGTTCGACACCTTGGTTAAATTGTCATCGCTTCCTTGCAAATGTTGTCTGGAACTTTCAATACCTAGTTCATGCTTTATTCTTAGCACTTTCACTTGATTTTAAATCTAAAATTAGATTCAGTTTCGTATTTCTGTGTTTACTCTCCAAGTATTTTTATCATCTTTTATTTTTTAACAATTGGCTAAGTTTAATTTGAGGGAAACGTCATATGACATTACTCGATCAGACAACAGGCTAACCGCTAATTTCACTAGAATAAGCATTATCATCTTATATTACCATGAATCACAGTTTCTTGATTATTTTGTGCAACTCATATATAGTCATACACGTTAAACCAATGTTTGTATGAGAGAGATTGGCTGTTGTCAGCTTGGCGTTTATATGTCCCTTGTGGGAGTTTGCTGAGTTTACTTGACGGGAAGTTCAAACAAACAAACAAACAAACAAACAAACAAACAAACAAACAAACAAACAAGCAAACAAACAAACAAACAAACAAACAAACAAACAAACAAACAAACAAACAAACAAACAAACAAACAAACAAACAAACAAACAAACAAACAAACAAACAAACAAACCCCTCACATTCGTACTGCATGATAAAACGAAAACCGCAAACCCGCAATATAAACCGAATAATAAAACCACATATTGAAACTAAAAATGAAACATCATTAAAACCGAATGATAACACCTCCCCACCCACTGAAAATAATATTCGGTTTAAGGCCAACGTTATAGGGTGGGCCGCTGGAGGCCGCCAGATAACTGCATTGATAAAATAGTCACAACCTCATCTCAAAGAAAGATTATCACCAGTCAAAGAAAAATGTCCCCCTAATACGGGTTACCGTAAAGAGAGGTGTACCACCACCGTAAAACAAATCATAAAAAATAACGGCATAAATTAAAGTACTCCCATGTCGAGCTATTATAACAACCACTTCAGACTAAATAATTATTAGAAGTACACTAAATAACACAGGACAAATGAGAAGAACTTTTATTACTGAAATGGTCGTAAAATTTCAATAAAAAAATAATAATAAAAAACCGAGAAGTTAAGTTTACTTCACTTGGACCTCTCATCTTTATAACCACCATCACATCGTCAAATTCATTACCCGTGTTCTTGTCAACTGGATGTTTTTAGCGTTTTTCATACCAGTATTTAAAATTGTAAACACTCTTAACCCATCAGACCAAGGACAATCAGAAACAAAAGACTCAATCAAACGAACTTAAAGTCAAAACCATTTTACTGCTAATTGAAAGTGCAAACATTACCAACATAATAATATCAAAGTTGTCTACAAATGTGGCAGCTCTTTTAATTAGATACAACATGGCACCGTTATCTGCGGATTACAATAGAGAAAAACAATTTTTCCGGGCTCCCTGAATATGATGTAGGCCCTAAACTAAGTTTAAGGTTTGATTTGAATGTATGTGATTATTATCCGACAGGAATAATGTTGACTTTTTGTTTTGTCTGTGTGTTTTCCATATCCCTCTTTCTCTCTATTCTTATATTTTCACTCTACTGTTGTACTTGTATCTTGTATAATTATTGTTTGTTGTGTTGTCTTCTTCAGCCTTCGAGAAAGACTCTGCTAGGGTCAACACGTCAGGCCATTAACTATTGTTTGCATTTATATCAGGTGCTTTTGATTTGTAAGCATGCAGTTAGCTGTTAATGTTATTTTTAAAAATAATATTATCAAAGATAACTTCGTTTGTTTAATTATACGTTTAACAATGGTTGGAAAAGGTTTCCGTCAGAATTAATTTATAGGCGGGAATTTTTTGCTCGAATTGTTGAGAACTTACCAAAAGAATGTCTACACATCCTAATCTAACCTGGTCATTGAAGTTGTAAGAAAATAATGGCATAAAAACACCCTTGTTGCACAAACTTGTGTGCTTTCAGGGAAGGGATTTAGGCCTGAACTCTTTCTCAGATACAAACATTTTCTAAAGAAATTACCTCTTTTTCAAAAACTGCCGAGGGAGTCTTTCTCACAATGTTTTATATCAGCGTAGGTAAGTTTTCATGCTCTGTATTTTAAGTAATTACCAAAGGTGTACAGTGCCTTTAAGTAGTCTGGCAACATATTCGTACGTTGTGAGTCAAGTAATAATTGATAATTAAACTATTACACAATAAAAGTTTTTAAAAAATCCGTGGTGCACCATACCCAAATGTCATTACTTATAACTGCGATAATGAATGTCAGTTTTTGAAGCACGCATGACTTTATATCGTGGATACTTAAAGATGTCCAATCTTAATGGGTTTAGCCCTATAAGCTCAAATTAATACACTAACTATTTACCGTCTTAAAAGCCTCCTTACAATCTCCACATCCCTAACGCTGGAGCACTTTCCAAGTGCTTTCCCCTGAAGGCTGAAACAATTATCTCCCGCCATGGTCTCCCAAACAATTTGCTCCGAATCAAAGTTGTGTAACCTTCCCAGCTAATGTCAGGAAATTGGGACCGGTTGTAAAGCGTGCTTTACTGGGCGGAAGTTTCCCGTGCGGTAGGCTCGGCCACGGAGTGAGGAGTGAATGGGCTTGCTCGTAGGGTGCTGTTGGGAAGGCAGCACACCGGGAGAGTCTGTCACAAACTGCGGCAGCTCTGCTGGGCAGAGAAACATCATTTTCCAAGCGAAATCCCACATGGCTTTCAATGTATTTAACAACTCAGCTCCGGATTGAAGTGTTTTAATTCCATTGGCCTTCCACTGTCAATTGTTAATCTGTGATGTAAATTCATGTTTACTGTTGTGTGGTTGATAAGCTTAGGGCCTACCCTTTGAACCAATACGGATGAAAAGTCAAATCTACTGTACCCGAGCTACATACTGCCATCCCTTTCAACAGTATATCAAAGTTGTGAAATTCCCATTAAGTACTAAAAGGTCTCACTGATGACAATTCCAATTCGATGATTTAAAACAACCTTAATGTTTTACCCCCATCACCTCAGCAGAAATGCAATAAAACGCAATTTGACGCATCTTGTCGCCTGAGTAAAACAAGAAATTGCCAACAACACAAGGAAATAAACTTGGTTGCGTCTCCGATAACATTGAAAGTGTGGGTCGTGGGTCTTTTAAAATGGGTAAGCCCAATGATTGACAGCTCCTCATACAGATTACACTTACCCAACCTGTCCACAAATTGTAACCAACGGCTCTTTTTTCAATATTCACCACAAATCATTTAGTTGGGATCATAATATTTCGCCATGATAAGCAATCAAACACACGAGCGGGCAATTACATCAGACACGAATCGACGCCACACACAGTGCCTTGCAGGGATACTCCTTGCTGAACAGAAGAAAGAGAAGTTGAGGAACTCCGATGAGAGAAGCGTCTTTTTCCTAATGATAAAAGGGTGAGGGATGGAACACTTAAGCCCCGTCTTCAAACCACTATCTTTTCACGAAGACCATAATAACATGTCTTCATTTTTCCTACAGATGAGGACACTTCAAAGGGGTATTCGATATCTTACTCCTAAAGGTACATTTGTGGTGTCGCCATCACTTCATGCAATGAGAAAAAAAGGTCTCGTCTGAAGAGTGTAAATAGACCAAGTTTTAAGTCCATAAAAAGAAAGGATTGTTGCATATTTTTTGTTCAGCCATGCCACTTGGTGTGTTGCTCAATATGGCTACGGCTTCGGCTTTGGATTCGGCTTCAGGCTCCGTTCTCTCGTTTGAGCCCAGCACGTACGCAAAGCATGCGATAACAACCGCGGGACCAAGCTAGCCTGCGCCGAATCTGGAGCGGAAGCCGTGGTTTCGAAATGGGCCTATGGTAGTTTATTGTTTTATCAATTCAGGAATTCTAAAAATTGTCTATACCGCCCCTTTTTGAGCATGGTATGTAACTGATCCTCAAGGCGAGTTTTAGGGATCTACCCCCATCAAAGAGTGAGTGGTCCTTTCTCTGTGCCCCCACCAAAGTCCTGTCTCATCATTAGACTTTGCTTGATATAAACTAAACAAAGCGAGACGCTCACCTTGGCTGCCGCACCTCAGGCAGCCGACAAAAACAACCAAACCTTGCAATTCACGAAACACACCCCCTCGGTATTAACACAACTAACAAAACTTTGTTTTCAACAACACGGCCACTTTATTAAAGGACACACACAACAAAAGAAACAACATCGCCTTCTGATAATCATCAATCAAACGCACGTGTAAAACCCTCCTTAATACTGCCAAGGTTTCACTAGCGAGGCCATTACAATTAAATCCTCCCAAAAAATAATTTGTCATTTTTGCCCGAACACCATGAGTGTACTCGACACGACACCAATTACATGCCGACCGGTAGTCGTTCTTGTACGGGGGACAGACAGACCATGGACAGACGGACAAAAAAAAACTTGGAGGAGAGGTATGCAATAACATCACTAGATCTTTAAGTGTCGCCAATTATCTCCACATATCTTACGGAATTACTCTTAGACTGCGTTTTACGTTGCGTCAATTTATTACTTTAATTTAAACCGGGGGCAATTATTTTTTAACAAATTGACGACAATTACTTTAACTCACTCAACGGTGTCTTTGTTAACCAGAGAAGTAAAATGCTTTTTATTTGCAACGTATGTGTGAGGATGGGCAAGGGGTAAAAAATCATTCAATGAAATACATTTAATGAGAAGATGTGCCGTTAGCAATGCATGGTGTGTAGACAGCTACTTGTGTGTTACCGAGTTTTGTTATTGTCACTCCTTTCTTATCGAACAAACATTTTGTACTGTTTTATTTTTACAATAATTTTATGGAGATTATTAAAATGTCACTTTATCTAACACAAAAATAAATTTTCATAAAATAATAAGAGAAAGGACTTGTTTTTAAATTATTCAAACAAAATACCGAAGTCTTACTTCTTCAGACTTGGAATACATACACTAAAAGCAATATGCTTTAACAGGCACTGGACACTATTGTCAAAGACCAGTCTTCTCACTTCTTCTCACTTGGTGTATCTCAACATATGTATAAAATAACAAACCTGTGAAAGTTTGAGCTTGATTGGTCGTCGAAGTTGAGCGATAATAATGAAAGCAAAAAAACCCTTGTCACACGAAGTTGTGTGCTTTCAGATGCTTGATTTCGAGACCTCAAAGTCTTAATCGCAAACAGCGCAAAGCGCGTATAACATGAGAGTGGATAGAAAACGAGAAGAACTGTTTTAGATGTGGACATGAAAACCCAAATGTGGGACACCAATGGAGCCAGATAAGGGCTGTATTAAACCCTAGCCACATGACCATGTCCGGTCATGATTCGAACAGGGGTCTAAAGAGGTGCGAGGCAGGGAATGAGAACGTTTTCTTCCCCCAAACCTCGGCCTCGGCCTCATGGTTCGTTTGATAAAAATACTTTGTATAAATACACATTAATCCACTAATTAAGATGATCAAACCGAAGCCCAAGCTAAGACTCGAAAAGGGCCCTTTGGTTAAAACAAAATAGCTCAACTTCGGGCTAAATTTAACACAACACACTAAGAATCATTTTAGGATGAATTGTCATCGTCACCATATGGTTTTTATTGTGAAATCACACTTTGCTTAAGCAGTAAGGCTGATTTCCACTTAATAAACATTGCATTCAATATGCTTTCTGTTGACACACGAATTTACTTCTCCTTAAGGGGCGTATTCTTTTGAATCATATTGCACCAAATGACGCACGCGGCAGATGTCTGCCATGCTTTCTATTATTTTATGGACTCAAATTGCACATAAAAGATGTTTTGCCCCTGTGGAACAATGGCTTGGGCATTTTGCTCTATGGTTGAACATAGGCGTTGGCTTAGGTTCTATCCGCATGGTTGAAGCCCCGTTTGAGCTTCATTCCCAAACATGTGACGGAGCCTAATAAAAAGCCCAAACCCATCAAGCCGTGGTTTCGAATGTGGCTTATGATAGAGTCAAGTGAATTGGATTTAATGCCAGTAAACAATGCATTCTGTAATAACGCTAAAACATGAAGGGAACATTGGCAACTGTCTTATTCGATTCAGAGTACAGCCATAGAGCAAGGATACAGCCAACAAAAGCGTGTATTCCTTTTCTCACAATTATTTTTACAAAGTCCTAAACGAAACGCCTTTCACTTTCCAACCGCTTCAAGTGAAGCCTGCCCTCTGTCGTCCAACACCGTATTATTTCGACATTTTCTGATATTGTAAATGTAAACAACTATTCCAACGTTTTATCAAAATCATACGACATTACAGATGAGTCAGTTTGAAAGTATACATTTCAGAAGAAAGTAAGCATGCATAAACATGGTGATGGTTTTTTAAAAGTCAAGTGGAATCGCGTTGAGAAGGCAACATTTAGACAGAGGGCGGTATATAAAGCGGTTTCTGAAAACAATAGACCTTTTCGCAAATACTGGGGCGCGCGCGTAAAGCTTGGAATTAGGTGCATTGTGGTCTAGCTGGTATCCAAATTTGATCCATATCTATCCCACAATGCACCTCATTCAACAGTCTGCGCTTGCGCATTGGTATTTGCGATAAGGTCTATTCTTTTTCACACAAAAAATACAGTTTTGTAACAGCGCCCTCCATTGAAAATTTGACAGTCTTTTACTCAGTTACTAACTTAGACTTATTTAACTTGTATATAAATAATGGGATTTTAATCACCATTTCAACTAACGCGGTTAAATTAAGCTCGTATGAACGCCTCAAAAATCCCCGAGAACACATCAATTGTTTTTCATTGTTTCACCAAGATTGACATTTGCTGTTTTAGGGGGATTGACCAAAGGAGCTATAGGCCCGAGTGTGCGTTTATTGAAGCTGTGACGATTGCTACCAAACCAACGACGTCCCCCTTTTTAATTTTAGACTACTTGCAAATTAAAAAAAAAACATTAAAAAGTTCATGATGGGAATGAGCAACCTGTTTTCCGCACAACCCTTCTGTTAATTCGTTAATATAAGATAATTGTTCGTTCAGTGCTTTTGCATTAACTGATTGACGAAGAAAATGCCCCTCCATGCTCATTCATTCCTTTCCCATTAAACCTACTACAAAGAATAGCAGTAACAAGTTATACTCCAAAGATACTCTATTCTTATTTAGATTCTTTACCTTTATCACGTTATGTAGCTTCTGAATTCTTGCAAAACAGTCGTTATCACGGACCTACACCAAACACGGCGAAGTTGGTCGTCCATTTCACAAGATGTCCAGGGGGTCTCCGTAGTTTAACATACACCTCGCTGCGTGCCTTTCTTAGACTACAGGTTGTATACTACATTATTTTGTACACCATAATCAACCTTCTGAGAAGACTTTTCGTTCGATAATCCTATTTGGGCCCAATCCACTCCTTGGACCCAAATGGGGCTAAGTTCAAGCAACATTCTTACAAGGTATCGAAGGCATGGCAATTTCCTTTCTCCATGGATGTCACAGAAAAATGCAAATGCTTGGAGGTTTATGAATATTCATTCCTTTCCTTCAGAGATATTGCCTAAATTTATTCAAGTTCTTTTTAACTTTGTGTAAATATTCATGAAGGGCTTGGTGCCCGGACCCAATTGGCCATGGTTGTTTGGGGTCAATATTAATTATTCAGTATGCACACTTTTGACCCAGAGGGGATACCCCAACATGAGGAGCAGTGAACCTCAAGTTTAACCTTTCAGCTTATTTGCATAATCTTGGGGGTAAGTGTATTATAACAAAGGATCAGGGTGTCGGCTCATAGATTGTAGATAGAAGTGTGTGTGTGAAGTATGAGAAAGGATAGTGGGAAGAATTCAGTTGAGTTTCCAGTGGTGAAGAGTACATGCCATTTTGTTCTGCTGCTCTGCTGTTCTGCTGCTATTTGTACAGATATAGGTACAAGCTGTTCCTTAAAACCCATAATATTAAGTGAACATTTTCTGCGAGCCAGATTATATTTTGCAGCCAGATTAAATTAATTTATGCCAGCTGAGTGCGGAGGGTGTGATTTATCCACCCAATAGTTAACTTTGGCAACAAGGGAGACAGGTTGGACGACGCGATCAACAACCGTAAGTTAAATCCTTTTAATTATCATTTTCATGGAAGAACCAAGTGTATAGTTGTGCTGGATTTAAGTGAAAACCTAAGTAAGGAAGTTCTATAGTTGTGTTTGATTTAAAAGAAAACCTAAGCAAGGTATTGATAAGTTTGAAGTGCCCTTGAGTTAATTTGAGCTGAGGTGTCTAGGGACACGGGGAAAGTAAACCATCAAGTATTAAGATTGACGATCTTTATTGTGGGGTATATTGGAGTATAAACTCAAACTGAAGTTATTTATGAAGGATTGTGTATTATTATCAAATGGCCGAAATTATGGCAAAGTGTGTTTCATATGAATTTTCAGATGGCCTTTATGGGAGTGTGAAGGGCGGGCGCAAGAAGGCGCACCCAAGTGTAACTTTCAGTTGTGTTACATGAACATCCCACCCCTGCATGGAGTGGAAGTGAGACGACGTGAGTCAGATTTGTACGGCGAGGGGGAACGTACGCCCACCATCGTGGAGAGAGGATTCGCTGGATGGGCAAGTTTCGAGTATACAGCAAAGAGTGAACTGTGAACAAGAGTAATAATTCCCCTCGGCCAAGTAATTTATTGCGAGTAAAGTGGGCGTCCCAAGGTGTGGGGACAGACGACAAAAGGAAGTCAACGAGGAGACATTTTAGTTTTGGGAAGTGACAAACGAGATATTTTGAAGAACGGTGGTGGGGGATATTCATCCTCGGTTGGGAATTTATTTAACGCACTTAAGTTTGTATTGAGAATACTACTGTGGAAACAAGGTGGTCTTTTTTCTTTAATTGTAGAGCCTAAGTGGGGCTTAAGATAATCGTGGGGTTTTACTCGAGCTCGAGGGAGATTTGGGGGTTGTAATTAGTAAATACGCAAGTGTGTATAGATTGGTTGGTGCGGGAGTTGATTTGTTGTATAATAAAGTATAGTACCAATGCAAGAAATTGTCTTTCACGTATTATTTATTGTAGTTTGAATTCGGGAGGCGGATCGGTTACCCTTTGTTCTGACAATGGATTAACGGTACAATAATGTGTTCAGGAATGTTGCAGACAGCAAAAAGCTCATCATGTTGCATAATAGAGACGCCAAGAAACATTCTTTTTCCAAAAACACCTGTCGGCTGATGGTATCTGCTCGCTGATTGGATGATACCTGCTCGTTACTGTAATTCCAACCAATGGGAGACTTTCTGGGACGATAGAGGGCAGCAGACTTACCGGGTAAATTTATTGTTCGCAGAATTATGCGCATGTTCAGAACTACGTAAACAATGGAAATTTACCCGGTATGTCTGCTGCCACCTAGCGTTGGAAAGTCTCCTATTAGGCGGGTACAATTTGCATTCCACTTGCAAAGTGATATAGCGCTGTTAGATTTTGCGTCAAAGTTTCATCATAAGTTATCGTCTGTGAGTTTTTTTTGCACAGCAGTTTATGGATGACCAAAAATCAAATCGAATATGATTTTTGTTTATCATCTTGAATATTGATAAAAAGAATAAAACTATGAGCAAGTGTATGTTTTCTTGGAAGAGAAATGATTTCCTCTTTAATTTTCTAGTTTTCAATAATCCTCCTATATAATGAAGGTGATAAAAACTTTTCAAATTCGGCGGTAATTTTTTAGCCTAATCAATCATGACAATTTGACAAAGTTATGTTTTACCAAAGACCCGTTTTGGTTGAGGCAATCAACATTAAGGTGTCAGTATTATTTGGTCACCATGCTAATTCTCGGTTTGAGAACATTTAATAACATAATTACAGAAATGTTTCAGGAGAATAATTTTTTTCTAAAAAGATATTTAAGAATAGACACAGAGCTAAAAAAAACAATGATTTATCTGATTAATAACTGTACATATTAAAGGCAGTGGACACTATTGGTAATTACTCAAAATAATTATAAACATAAAACCTCACTTGGTAACGAGTAATGGGAGAGGTTGATAGTATACAACTATGTGAGAAACGGCTCCCTCTGAAGAAACGTAGTTTTTGAGAAAGAAGTAATTTTCCACGATTTTGATTTCGAGACCTCAGATTTAGAATTTGAGGCACAACTTCGTGTGACCATGGTGTTTTTGTCATTTCTTTATCATCTCGCAACTTCGCGACGACCAATTGAGCTCAAATTTTCACAGGTTTGTTATTTTTATGTTGAGATACACCAAAATGAGAAGACAGGGCTTTGACAATTACTAATAGTGTCCATTGTCTAGGCACTGCATAGACACCTTTTGAAAAAAAATTGTCAAAGACGAGTCTTCTCACTAAGTGTACACCCAACATAAATGCAACCTAAAATAACAAACCTGTGAAAATTTGAACTCAACGGGTCGTCAAAGTTGCGAGAGAATAATGGAAGAAACGCCCTTGTCGCACAAGTTGTGTGTTCAGCAGATGCTTGAATTCGAGCTCTCAGCCGAGGTCTCGAAGTCAGTTCAAATATTTTATTGAGAAATTACTTCTTTCTCAAAAAACTATGTTACTTCTTGGTGTTACTACCTGACATTGCTTGTTGCCAAGTAAGTTTTTACGCTGACATTATTTTATTCTGAATAATTACCAATAGTGTCCATGCCTTTAATTACACAATTCTTTCGAAACCTTCGAGGTCGGAAGAGGGCGTTGCGTTCGTGTTTATCATTTCACGATTATGGAAAAAAAGTTTTTAAAATAACCAAGTAAATAGACTTTGATTATATTTTAGCTGCAGTGTATTTGACCCTCGTTTGATGTTAACAGAGTTCGGGTACTTTTTGTAACATAAAACACAATGTCCACAGATTTGCATTGATCTTACCTCGTGACATTGTTTTACTCATTTCTCAAAAGAATACAGCACGTCAGCAAGTAATTTTAAGGGAAGCTTTCTACCATCACTATCTTCAAACCGGGTACGTTTTATGTAAAAAAAAGAAGAAAAAAAGAAACTGGCTTCAAGATCATGAAGGTATGAAAAAAGAACGGGGGAAAAACTCACTTGCAATCGAAAACTTAAATCCTGAAATCTTTAATTTATTTCTCACTAAAATATTTGAACCGAAATGACCTCAGCTGAGGTCTAGAATTCAATCGTCTGAAAGCACACAACTTTTTCTGTTTTCTTCATTATCATCTCGCAACTTCGACGGCCAATTGAGCTCAAATTTTCACAGGTATTGTTGTTTTATGCATATGTTGAGATACACCAAGTGAGAAGACTGGTCTTCTTTTAAATGTGTTCAATGCTTATAATCTCCCCCAGGTTTCTCATTGGTGTCTCGCGCCCAAGCCTCTGAGACACACGGCCGTTTCCGACTTGGCGTCTACGGCTATGGATACAGTTTGATCACCACCTCATCATGTTTTGAAGTATACGAGGTTCCCTTAGCAACTCCCTTAGCACTAGCCGTAGCCATATAAAATCAATACGCTGCTCTCGATCGCGTAAGTTCGTTTTGTAATTAGCGGGTATTTTTTGGAATTATTTGGGTATCTGCGGAAGATAACCTTCGAGAGTCGGAAAGGAGCGAACATTCGTGTTTTTTATCTACGGAATTCATCAGCACCGTCGCCAACAAATTATCAACTAGTCGGACTATATAGCACGGCACAATATGAATAGAGGTGTCACTCATGCGAGTCGCGGAGCAGTTTAATTCATCGGACTGAAGGTGTTGTTGCTGAATCATAGTCATTTGGGTGTGGGTTCGAATCCCAGTCATGACACTAACCCTTGTGTCTTTGATCAATTAACTATAATTGCTTCTCTCCAACAAGGGGTGGCTACCTGTAAGGTCAGAGATGGTGCTTGTAATTGATTAAGCTGAGTGCGCTACATTGGCAGCATAAGGCTGTATTCCACAGGGCTGAGGTTGTTTATGGAATAACGAATGACACAGGACCAGGGATTATAACATGGGCGGAACAATATTGTACTTTTTTGAGCTGCCACCTATGGGGGTTTCAGCGGGGGGGGGGGGGCGTGATAGGGGTGCAGTGTACGAGGACAAGTCAGAAATTATATCCTAATCTTCCCTCAAGTTATTTACATATTATTATTATTGTATCTTTTTTTTACAATTATTTATAATTGTAATGGTCTTATAAACTTATTTAAACAATCGACAAGAGGGGATCAATCAATGTGGAGATGCTGTCAAAAGGGAAAGGGATTGGAGAGGGGGGACTTGAAGACTTTTCTAGTTCTCTCATAACTGAGGTCTCTTGCATTCCGAATTACTATAGGTTTTCTCGGTCAATTTCGGAAAATGAGCAGCCAATTTAACCACCAGCCTATTCTATTTTGCACGAAATCGAATGCTACTGAAAAGGGTCATTCGATTTCGTTTTAAGACTAGTCAAATATACTTTGACGTTATTCGATTTAACAAAATAATCATTCAATTCAACAATTCATCAAAGCTGCATTCAAATTCGCAGGAATTTTTTGAGGCGTGTGTTATGTCATTCGATTTCATTTCGGGGCAATATTGAAATTTGTACAATCTTAAAAACGCTTGGTTAACTTGTTGTTTCCTTACGAATGTTAAAGGCATGCGGTAAATGTGTCGGCACTCTTGAGTATAATATGCCAAGATGTCTGGCACGCCAACAGATTGATGGTTGGTGAATATTTACAAAAACAACAAACTGGAAAAAACATTAAACAACTAAAAAAAACATTCATTAAGCACATTCAAATATCCGGTCTTGGTCAGTTAACCATTAAAGGTCTCGCGAAAAAAATAAATAAAGAAGAAAACAACCTTATATGGCCCTAGGTAAAGTCTACTGGAAACATAAAATAAAGAAAATAGGGTTTGCTTGATTTAAAAGTGAAGGTCGAAACAATTGCCATTTATATAGGTTTTCTCGGTCAAATTCGGCAAATTAATGAGCAGTCAATTTAATTTTCAGGGAGACCTTCAATGGTTAACTGACCAAGACCTGACATTTGAATGTGTTTGAATGTTTTTTTTTAACTATTTTTTTCAAAGGTTTTCCAGTTGTTGGTTTTTGTAAATATTCACCAACCATCTGTTGGCGGGCCAGACATCTTGGCATATTATGTTCAAGAGTGCTAACAAATTAACCGCATGCCTTTAACATTCGTATAAGGAAACAACAAGTTAACCCGGCGTTTTTAAGACTGCACAAAATATCAGAATTGACTGCCTCAAAATGAAATTGAATGACTAAACACACGCCTCAAAAACACTCCTGCGAATTTGAATGCAGCTTCGATGAATTGTTAAATTGAATGATTATTTTGTTAAATCGAATGACGTAAAAGTAGATTTGACTGGTCTTAAAATGAAATCGAATGACCCTTTTTTTTTAGTAGCATTCGATTTCGTGCGAAATAGAATAGGCTGGTGGTTAAATTGGCTGCTCATTTTACGAAATTGACCGAGAAAACCTATAGTTTATCTGTTTATTCGTATGTCTTGATAGTCGTATTTATTTGAATCCTCGTTGAGCGAAATTGGTTACCTCTTTACGAAAATGAAAATTATTAAATCAGCACAATTTCTTGTCGAACCAGCTTTGCTAAACTGAAAGATGATTGTGTGTCATGAAAAAGAATGAGTGTGTTAGGAACTTGAATGCCTCAAAACGAAACTGAATGACCGAATTCTGAATTTGAAACGCAGTAAAAAACGGAGAGGCAAGATAGATTTAATTCGAATGCATGAACATTAATTTGGCTGCTCATTTTCCGAAACTGACCGAGAAAACCTATTATAAGAAACAAGACACCGACTCAAAAGATTATTCTTGATTGTTAATTCCACAAGAGGGCGCTGTTTCACTGTGCACAAACTCTACTCCTTCACGCATATTAATTATGCACTCAGCCAGCAGGCAGACCACGTACAGGCAGGCAGCTAGCAGGCAGCTAGTAGTAGTAGCAGGCAGACATCGCGGCAAAATATTGAACCCTAAAATCATTCATTGCAGGCCATTTGGATTGGAAACGACTGCAAATGACAACATACAATGGGGAAACGTGATACTAGAGTGGTAAGTGTTAATCTAGACGGCAAACCTGGTCTCGATAATTCGTTGAACCATTTCTGTACGGTTCTGAATCCGAGGATCATGAGTATTTGATATTGAATTGTCCACATACTGACAGTGACACTGCATACGATTACGAGTGCGTTTTGGCGACCCAAACTAGAAACATTACTGGTCATCGGTTGATGTTTTCGCTGGGTCACACTAAATCCCGATAAAACACTTTCCGTATGGCGCCACCACTGTTTCACTCATTTTTACAAAAAGGGATATCTCATTGCATTTGAGGTAAATTTAGATATTATTACATTTAGAATGAAAAAGTGGTGGCGCCATAGCCCACATACGGAAACTTTTCCAAAATCAGCCAGGCGCCGCGGGATTCGCGATAAGGTCTTATTTCAAGCTTCCTCCATCGTTCTCCATCCATGCCTGGGCAGACAAGGAGCTCCCAGCTCCCAGTGGAAAAACTGCCTTGTTAAAGTTGTTGCAGTCCTTAAAAATCAACTGTAATATTCGGGAATAACTGGAGAGTATTCGTTCGAGACAAGATGTCTGCCTTCATAAGCATGTTTACATGTGCTTTAATATGAACACTTGAGGGCGCTATAACAATAGTGCGGAGACATTATCCTACATCAACCAACTCCCTTCAGCTTCAATCCTTGCTTGATCTAATATCAATGATCAGCCTGACATCCGAATTTAACCAATTGCATCCAATGGTTATTTGTTAAACCTGCCCACCTCGACAGGGCTCACATTCAACAAGACCATCGTAGGGCTTTACATGAATGGCCCGGGCCCTGTAGTTTTAGTAGATTGGAGTCTTATAATTTGTATAGCGCACATCCACCACCAAGGTAATCAAGGTGCTCAAACAAAGTATCAAATTATAAAATAAGACAGTTGTTGAATTCATGAGACCCATTTATGTATCACGGCCAGGCAAACCCCTTATCTTCTTAGTGATGATTGTAACTGGTTTGTTTTCTCTGTGCAATTACAGTTACACAATGCGCTGTATTTATAACTAAGTTACGTCTCATCCGAATGATGAAGAAATAATAGTTTTAGTGTCTTGCTCAAGGAGACGATTAATCATGATTGGGATTCGAACCCTCACTACTGTATGCTAATAATAATAATAATATATATACTAAATACCGCGCTTTTAAGCGGGTATTTAGTATATATTAAAATACTACGCTTCTAGGCATCAGAGCTTGAGTTCATCCACGACACTGTTGTACTACTTTGTTCAGATGAATGATTGGTTATTCCTTAGGCCTATGTGAACCCAATAGCAGCGGCCAGATCTTCAGGACCAGTCCAAAATGCAGGGCCCTCAATAAGAGATTACCTCAATCGGCCAAGACCAACCTGGTAAGTCCAGTTTATTATTTTTAATATTTTAGATTGGTTTATTTAACACCTTCACAGCCTTAAAGACACTGACACTGTTGGCAAATGTCAAACGCAGTCTTCTCACTTGGTGTATGCACAAGTATTGAAGAAACCTGTGAAAATTTGAGCTACATGTATTGGTCGTCAAAGTTGCGAGATAATAACAGGAAAAAAACACCTTGCCACATGAAGTTGTGTGCTTTCACATGCTTAATTTCGAGACCCCAAAATCTTATTCTGAGGTCTGAGAAGTGGAAAATTACTTCTTTCTCGAAAAACTTTTTGTTACTACAGAGGGAACCGTTTCTCACAATGTTTTATACTATTAACAGTTCTACATTGCTTGTTACCAAGTAAGTTTTTATGCTAACAGTGATTACTAACAGTGTCCAGTGCCTTTAAGGAGGCTGAATAGCAGGGAGCTTGGGTCCAGTCTGATCTTAGATTTTTAGCCGTCAGAAAAAAATCAGCAATATTGTTATTAAAGAATTCCGAAAAAGTCAACCATTCGTGTTTGTATATTTGCCCCTGGAAGGTACTCTAATTAACTTTTCCCTACCTTTTTCCACGGGCTTTTTCCACATATTTGTATGATATACAATTGTTGCATGCTGTGACGGAGTCCATGGCGTTTTGTACATCCGAGGGGGAAAATGGCACCCAAGGGTGTACAAAACCCATGGAACTCAAATCACAGCGTACAACAATTGTGTTGTTATACCTTGGTAATATGATTATTCTCAGAGTTATGTTGTCATCTTCAAATATAATAATGACGGAGTATGCATAACTTAATAAGCAGACGAACAGTTGTTCAAATAAGAAACCATTCTTCACTGTTCCCTCGAACCAGCGTCTGTTTCGTACTTAGCGCTGGAAATCGACCAATGGTATAAAACTTCACAATTTGTTACCGAGGTATAACAAAATACAGTGTATTCTGAGCAAAATACACTGTGTTGATTTAGAGCCCTCCACTAAAATTGGTCTAGCTACATGTATGTACAACACCGACTGTACTATGTTGTAGTTTCAGGTGTATACATTTTCATTGTTGATATTATGTGTAAAATGTTGTTATTGTTATTTGTCAACAAGGGATGAATGGAAGGACATGGTAGACAAGAAGCAAGGAGGATCGAGTACTTTGGCTGACTGGGAGAAGAATATGAATGATGTAAGAATCCTTCTTTCTAAGGAATCCAAGCATGCATAGCTTCATTAGCTTGGAATAGACAACACATTACTCCATAAGTTCCCTTCATGGCTCCCTGTTCGTTGTCAAATTACTTTTAAGTTGCTCTTGTTTGTTATTCATTGCTCTAATGACTCAGTAAAAGGCTGCTACTGCTAGGAGTCTAAGATCTTCAGATCTGTCCTGGCTTGGTGTCTCTCTCAATCACACTATTGGGAGATAATGTGTAGCGATCATTCTTACATGCAGGTCCTCTTCTTTGGAAACAAACTTTCTTAAAATATTCATCATACGTGCATCTCCTGTGAATAGTTTTTAGGGAATGCTCAAAACATTGTTGTTCACTCAAACTTATAGTCCATAAAAGATTGTTCTGCTTTCTTTCTTGTAGTTGCCAGGTACAGACGATGTGACCTATGTTTACATTCAAACCGCCCTCTGTTGATAAAACACTGTTTACGTCATGTTTCGCTGGGCAAAAAGATGCGTAGTCATGGTAAGATTGAATACACTTTCTAGCTGGCTGCCAAAACACAAAGGTTTTGCCCGGCGGTATGCGCGCGAATCATGTTATGGTTTTCGAGTGATGTCAGAGGTCACATCATATATACTACATCTACCTACTTTCTTTTATGTAATTTTTCTGTTTGACTGCGCCATGAGCATCATACCAGCGCCTTATAGATATTCAATGCCCTGTCCGAATTCGACACCAGCTGTAACTGTTGGCTTAACTTGAAAAGTGTGAAGCTAGAACAGAAGTGTCTTTCACTTCTAAAACTGTCCACTGTTGGTTAATAATCGTTTGTGACAAATTTGTTTTGTATTATTTTTTTCCCCAGCAATTTAAAGAAGAGCTGAGGAAGAACAGGGAAGAGAAGCTGAACCAAAAGAAGAAAAAGAAGAAACCGGTACGTACTGGACAATCCTCAGTCTTAGGGTAGCTAGGGTTGATTTATCTCGCTTAGCATTAAGAAGAAAAAGAAGAAACCGGTACGTACTGGACCAACCTCAGTCTCAGGGTCGCTAGGGTTAATTTATCTCGCTTAGGGTTAAGAAGAGAAAGAAGAAACCGGTACGTACTGGACCAACCTCGTTCCTAGGGTGAATTGATCTCGCTTAGGGTTAAGAAGAGAAAGAAGAAACCGGTACGTACTGGACCATCCTCAGTCTTAGGGCTGCTAGGGTTGATTGATCTCGCTTAGGGTTAAGAAGAAAAAGAAGAAACCGGTACGTACTGGACCATCCTCAGTCTTAGGGCTGCTAGGGTTGATTGATCTCGCTTAGGGTTAAGAAGAAAAAGAAGAAACCGGTACGTACTGGACCATCCTCAGTCTTAGGGCTGCTAGGGTTGATTGATCTCGCTTAGGGTTAAGAAGAGAAAGAAGAAACCGGTACGTACTGGACCAACCTCGTTCCTAGGGTGAATTGATCTCGCTTAGGGTTAAGAAGAAAAAGAAGAAACCGGTACGTACTGGACCAACCTCAGTCTCAGGGTCGCTAGGGTTAATTGATCTCGCTTAGGGTTAAGAAGAGAAAGAAGAAACCGGTACGTACTGGACCAACCTCGTTCCTAGGGTGAATTGATCTCGCTTAGGGTTTAGAAGAAAAAGAAGAAACCGGTACGTACTGGACAATCCTCAGTCTTAGGGTTGCTAGGGTTGATTGATCTTGCTTAGGGTTAAGAAGAAAAAGAAGAAACCGGTACGTACTGGACCATCCTCAGTCTCAGGGTCGCTAGGGTTGATTGATCTCGCTGCACCACTTTGGTTTCCTGGACGCCTTGCTCACTCTTAATCCGTGGTATTGTTCAAATTTATTACGCTAGTATTTGGCAGAAAGTCTGCTGATTGTTATGTCATAAGACAATCTCAAACATAAGAAGAAACTATAAATAAATAGTAATCTTGCAGGAACAACCATGTGTAAATCTCTTAGGGTGAGTGCTGGCTCTGAAAAGAGCCGGTTGGGTCTCGATGTTTCGAACAGTATACTCTGCTCGTCTTCAGGAGAATGTCTGAAAACCGGCTCTTTCCTTTGAGCCAACACTCACCCTAAGAGAGTTACACATGGTTGTACCCGCAAGTTTATTATTTATTTATAGTTTCTTCTTATTTCTCCACACCATGCAAAGCTTTAAACAATACTTAATCTTAAACATGTTATACTTTTATATTTGGCATTTCAGAAAAAGAAGTCTAAAAAGAGGAAGGAAGAGAGGGTGAGTATAGATGCTGGAATCAGACCAGTGTTTTAGACAGAATTTGTTAACTGACACTCTTTTGACATGACCCTTTCCACCGTTTTGTTTACAATTATAATTTTTAAATAAATTTTTTGGGGGTTGAATCAAAGAATTGACTTGAGTGGGGTTCGAACCAACCACCTCCGGATTAACTTGCCGGCGCTCTACCAACTGAGTTATCTAGCCCTATATTGGCGGTGTCCCTGTTTTGTCAATATCTTTGTTTTGGGGTGCCAATCAGAAGCCTTACAACCGTAAACTCGTGTAGCCAGGGATCACACCCAAATCACAATACAACCTAGGAATTATAATTTTTGTTAAATGATTTCTCTTCACAAATTTAATAACGTTACACACAAAAGCGATGCACTAAATTTTCCTTTATACCCGAAAGGTTGTCTGCCAATAACTTTATTTTTATAATGTTCAGACAGGCAATATACACTGGAAAATAACTAACATATAAACCATTAGAAACTTTGAGTTCTATGGGTTCAAGAATCTGTTGTCTGCTGCTTTGAATAAAGAAACGGATGTTTCAGAAGAATATCAATGGACAATGAGTTCCACAAGGCAGGCACATAATTAAAAATAAAAATACTTTGAACTAGGACATCTAGAAAGAGGAATTTTGAAATAAAGAAATTCTCTTTGTTGGGTGATTCTAAACAAAGAGTTGTCAATTCCAGTGTGAATATAAAAGATTTTATAACAATCACTTGTTTGTTGTTCGTGTGACGACACCTCTGTGATTAATTGATTTTCTGAAGGACAAATCCAACTTGATGACAATAGACAAATCAATTAAACGCTGCCCCGTCATTAACTGATCAATCACAGAAACTGTTATGCGACCAAAAGTCTCTGAAGCATGGTCAGACATCTGGTCTGGAATTTCATGTTTTGAGGAGAACAAGGTAATTTTTGTATTGCAAAGGGCACATCCAACTGAAAACCTTAAAAGTCTATTCATAAATACCTAAGACAGTTTTGCTATTCCTATTGGTGGAGAGCGCGTCACATGGGGGTGTTTAAACCTTTGATAATGACCAGTAAAAAGTGTTGAAACATGGGCGTGACACGCGAGCTTGCACCTGTCTTTATAAGACAGTTTCTTCATTCCTATTGGTCGAGAGCAATGGTTGTGCCACATCACGCGATACGCGCGACACGCACAGCAATCTCCTTATAAGGAGTTGTTTACCCGAGGGCCTTACCATTTCATAGCTGGAGGGGGTGTTGAAAGAAATCATTGAACAATTATAATTTTTGCATTTTATTTACTTTTTGACAAAAAGTGTTGATGTTTTTTGACCGAAAATGTATTTATGAATGGGAATTAAAGTTAAATTAAACCACTAGTTGAAAACCTCTTCACCACACATTGATTCCCTTATTTAAAATTTGTTGAAAGGGCACCAAGGTTTTGATTATTTTTTTTCATGATTCTCTTGTACAGCGCTTTGAAACTTTTGTACAAAGTGCTATATATAAACATTTAAATTACTATTCCAGGCAATGGACACTTTTGGTTATTACTCAAAATAATTATTAGCATAAAAACTTACTCGGTAAAGAGCAATAGAGAACTGTTGATGGTATAAACCAGCAATGTGAGAAATGGCTCTGTCTGAAGTAATGTAGTTTTTGAGAAAGAAGTAATTTCTCAATCAAATTATTTCATTTTAATAAAAGACTGAACAGGTCTTGAATCCCTTTTTAGGCATCTGAAAGCACACACATTGTGCGAAAAGGGTGTTTTTTTTTCTATTATTATTCACTTGCAACCTCGATGACCAATTGAGTCAAAATTTTCACAGATTAGTTATTAGTTGCAATGTTAATTTTTGGGATACACAAGTGAGAATACTGGTCTTTGACAATTGCCAAAGGTGTCCAGTGCCTTTGAAACCAAGGTCAACAGCTACAACCAGGGCCAACAGTGGCCACAGCCTCTGTGGCCAGCTGTGCAATGTGAGGCCCTAGACATCAAGCTGTGATCAATGCAGCCATAGAACGCTGGATGACAATAGGGAAAACAAAATATTTATGTAAGGGCTAAATAAATGGATTGATTGATCTATCACTCCAACCTTCCACATAATAAGTAATATTAAAACAATGCTCTTTTGTTCTGCTGGCCATTCTATACTGGCGTAAACTGCTGTTCGACAAAATTCTATGGTCAAAGAACCTTCAACTTTATTGCACCTTCATTATGAAATGACCTACAAGTTCATATTCACCAAGCTGACTCTTTTTAGATTTCAAGGGACCTTTTATGAAATCGCTTCTTTGAATTAAATTGTTTGCCCATTGTCTTGGTGGTTTTTTTTTTATCTACGAGTAGTAGATAGGTTAAAATGCTTGTATGTACAAGCAGTAAGCAATGTCTAACATAATGCCCATTGTCTCGGTGGGTTTTCTTTTGTTTTTTCTTGTCAAGTCTTCTCCTTCACCCTCATCTTCTTCATCATCGTCCTCCGACAGTCAACAAGAATCTGAGACCGAGGTAAGTTCAAGGATCATTGCCCAAAAAAGCTCTCAAAATTATTGGCTTAAGGCACCTTTCCAACCATAACCGAACAAGTGGATAACTTGCTGATAAATACCTCAACAGTTGATTTCAAAACCCACAAGCAATCCAACTATATTGTGGATAAGTTTGAGGGGAACTTTAAGCCCTAAAAAAAAAAAGAGAAAACAAAATAAGTTTTTGTGTAAACAAGTAAGATTTGAGGAGATACCAAGTACAAATGTGATAAATATCTCTTAGGAGCTGTGGTGGTTCTGAGAACCAGTGGTTTAAAAACTTAACTTTTCAATCAATATGCAATTTACCTTTTTGATCTGTGATTGTCTCAGTGTTTTTAGGGCTTGTATAATTTCATTTGAAATATTTATCGTATATAATATATAAAAATTAAAAAAGACTCATAGTTTCATTCTTTTTCCCCCTCCCAATCACATCACTCAAACCACACACCTCTCCCTGTCCACCAGCAGAGGAGAGAAAAGAAACGGAAAAGCAAGAAGAGACAGAAGAAGAAGAGGCGACGTGATGACAACTCTTCAGGCGAGGAAAGCGACAGACAGTCGGTGAGTTTGTCATGTGTGTGTTTTCTTGTCATCTTTTAGCCTTCGAGAAAGACTCTGCTAGGGTCAAATAGTCAGGCCATTAACTATTTTTTTATAGTTCTTACCTAAGACTGGTCCCGTCTTTAATTGCAAGGATAAAGACAGGCGCTGGTTTTACAGACACTAAGATTTCATTGTATACAATGATGTCTATTATTGTGTATATTGAGGAAAAATTGTCAAAGGACAAGGATCTGTACATGTATGTGTGAGTTACATTTATATAGAAGAAATATTGAATGCATTACGTTCGTTCGTTGTCGCAGAAAAATAATTACTCAGTAAAATCTGGCTTTTCCATTTCACTCAACTTCATCTCAAGAAATGGAATAGTCCAGATATTACCCAGTTTGTATATTCTGCACTCATACGCATCCAATAATCTCAACAAGATTTATGAATCGAGGATTGTTCATGAGGTGGTATAATTGGAAGTTATAATTTGATAGTTCCTGAGCATAGTTATCAGTGCATTAAGTGTTTGTCATTAAAGGCTACTGTACCTAGATTCAAACATACATGTACTGGCCTCTATTTAAGATTAAGCCAGATGTTGTAAACTGTACACTTTGAAAGTTATTGTCTTCATAAATATTTTATTGTGCGTTGTTTGTTATTTTGATTTGATTATGACGAATTTCTGTACAAAGACACATTGACATCTTGAGTTTCTGTCTTTAATATTTTTCAGATTAAATCTTCCAAGAATTAAGTTGTTGACATTCCGTGTCTCAATAATTAATGCGACGACCTAGTCACATTTATATATTATTTTTTTATTTATATTTATTTGTAGAAATCCAGTACAGAAAAGAGGAACAAATCTAAAAAGCACCACAAACACAAGAAGAGACGGCGATCCGATAGCGATGACGAATGAGTGTAGTCAACACTGCACAGCCTTGTAGACGCTACTCGATACCAATGTCATCGTCTGGTATTCTCGTTTGGTGTTTTTTTATTTGTGATCTCCTGCTGCCTTAAAAGTTGTGTCAGTTTGGCAATTTGCCAATACAAACCCACCTACTATTCTGTAAAATCTGAATAAGAACAAATCTGCCATTTTTGGGATGTTACTTTTTATAAAAATGTCACAAATTCATTTTGTAGAAAAATTATCACAAAATGAAAGAAAAGATGATGGAAACAAATTTCAACTGATAATATTGTTTACAGAGGTTTTGATGGACTTTTTATACATTGGCATTACTAGTTTTGGCTTTACTGAATGTGGTGTTTTGTAACATTTGTATAGATTTATTGGGAACTCTCTTCTCAATTCTGTACTTTGTTTTTTAATGAAGTTGCCACACAAGGTTTGGGGGGGGGGGTGGGGGTGGGGAATCACGCTCATACAACAATTCAATTTAATTTATTCTATAATCAACACCCCCTCTTCCCTAATGCTGTAGTTTCATTATTTCCCAGAAATCCTCATTTTGGCCATAGGAAACATCAGGAAAATTTAGATTTCAGCCTGAAAAGTCTATTAAGGCCTACATCATGTGTACGGGTCAGCCCTTGTACTTAAAAAATACCACATTTCCTACTTTTTGTCAGGACCAAATATGTCAAAATAAAGGAATACTTAACAGACATTGAAGTCGAATACTGCACGGTTCTGACTTGCCACAAATGTTTGCACATTAATTGCACCAAATGAAACATTCTCATATAAACTCAAAAGTGTTGCATTATGGACAGGTTATCGCTTGCAAAGTTAATGTTATTTCAGTGATTTGTATCAGAAAAAAAGTTGCCCTGAATTTGGCTTCTTCCAGTTTCAAAAAACAAAATTTAAAAATCACATAAAATTGTTTCACCTTTAATTTTGCAAAGGGCACTTTCATCTGAAATTTGGACTTCATGTGAAACTTGTTAAGGGGCACCAAGGTGAAGACCAGGTCAACAGAGGTCATGGCCTCTCTAGCAAGTCAAGGCATTGTCCATGCCATGGCTGTGTGTTACGATCCATACTTTGCTCATGATATGTACTGTATGTGTTTTTATGCCGAATAAATAATAATAATAAATAATGATGAAAAAGCCACAAGAGTTTCAGAAATGCGAGATTTTTTGTTTGCCTGACAGCCAATACAGTGTTTACCTGAAAAGAGAACCTATTGTCTAGCGCCCTCTTGTGACACACTCTTGTGTGGATTAACCTTAGGGCGCAAGAAAAATTGCATATTGTGTGGCTGATGCAGGCAAAAATAACAGCAATCTCAGACTTGAAATCTAGTCTAATCTAGTATCTGTTGTAAATAAAACACTCCAGTCATATTCAACCATTCATAAGTGTTTATTTATTTATTTGTTCATCTGTCGTTGTTTTTTAAATTTGTCTGTGGATAGCTCAAGATGTGTTGATCAACCCAACACATTTAACTACATTTTGTGGATGTATATTTTTGTTGGATGCATCATGTTCTACTAATTATTTGATGCAGAAGTACTAATAAAACAATGACAAATTGATCCAAATGAATGCTTTTGAAGTTAAGTCTTTGTACAGTAAATGTTGTGTGATTCAGGAATTTGAGGAAGATGGTAGAATCTACATGTAATCTCGCAGAACCAAGAATTTTGTGTTCATCATATACTGTGAGACTAAACACAACCTCTGGACACCCAGAAGGTTTCAAGGCAACCTCGGTTACTCCACACACTTCACATATCCAGCAATTGGGAGGATACAAGCTTTTCTTCGGAAGCAAACAAACATGGTTAGTCTTGCAACTCCAATGAATAAAAAGCGTTTATATTCCTACTCATGATGGACACCTGTATAAGATTCCAATGAGGCTACAAGTGACATCAGTTACATGTACCTCTCACACTCGCAAAACCTCACACAATTCACATAATCCAGGCTGTTCTTCAGTGCCATCTGACCAAGGTTTAGTAATGTACCTCACAAGGATAACAAGAGTTTACAATCCATTTGTTTAACTCCAGGGTACTCATGATGGACACCAGTAAAGGAGTTCAACGCCTCATACACTTCAACTTCTTTCCTTAATGAGGTTTAACTGAGAGTACCTCTAGCACCTCACAAAATATCTTATAAAGACTTAGCAGAATTCCAGTTCCTGTTCATGTATATTATCTAGGCTACTTAAGTTTGGCACCTCCAGGAGTTCAATCAGAATCATTCAGCGGTCTCATGTTCCTATTGCACCAGACTGTCCCTGTGTGGCACTGAGAGAGGCTACCTCTAACACCTCACAAAACATCTTCTGAATACCCTCGCCACTTAGAGCAGATGTTTCATAATATCTGGAGAACAAAGACACCACAAAAGGAAAGTTTTTAGTTCTGCTGAATTATGATATAGAAAAGTTTGCGGTAACACCATGTAATAACAATCTCTAAATGAGTTGGGGTGGTTCTGAAAAGAACCGTTGGATTAACTCAACGTTTCGATCAGTATGCTCTGATCGTCTTCGCTGGAGAATGCTGGACTCTGATGCTGCATGCTGCTTAAGTACTGGGCGGCGGATTAGCTGTGATGCATGAAGGCGGGAAATAGAGGCGGGAAGGGAACTCGATGATGCGTGGTGAAACGTGTTGTGGAGCCTTGGGTGGTGTGTGGGGGGTGTGTGCTCACTGAACCGTGTCAGTAGGAACAAGCACAGGGGATAGTGAGGGTGTCGGGCCTAGGTGACTGAGGGTATAGATGACCCAAAGCAGTCTAATGGTTGGGGCCTAGGGGGTGACCGTGGATATAGAAGATCCATTGGTCGGGAGAAGGGGGAGCCAGATGTCGCTGATGTGGAAGCCGATGTCTTGGGGTACGGTGTCATGCTTGTGGATCTCTATGGCCTCTCTGATGCGTCTAGGGTGCCACGCCTGGATTGGAGCGATGATCAGAGCATACTGATCAAAACGTCGAGTTAATCCAACGGTTCTTTTCAGAACCACCCCAACTCATTTAGAGATTGTTATTACATGGTGTTACCGCAAACTTTTCTATATCTTACTTCCACCATGCAAAGTTTCAAATCCTACTCTGCTGAATTAATTCTTTTGGAGAAAATATTTTTAGCTTAGATTGCTAAATAAGCCTTTTTGAGTTAAGGCGGTCATGATAAGAGTGTACTGAGAAAACAAATAATGAAACTTACTTGAGTTTTCTTGAGGCTGCCCACTTTGCTGCTTCGTCAGGTGTAATTACCCTCTTGCCTTTTATGTCAATCTGGGGGAATAATGAGTGTATTTGAAAGCATTTGTACAAATGTTTATTTAGTGGTTTCGGCTTTTGTGTGAACGTGTATACTGACAAATCTTTCATCTGAAGTCACAAAAGATGAAAAGGAAATAATACTAAGAAGTTGCAGCTTCTTTAATTCATCATTTTCTTTTGGAAGAGTTAGATTCATCCACACCTAGTGTATCATGAATATACCATATAACCAACTTGTTAAGAATTCATCAAACTCAAGTTTTTTAAGTGGAAATAATAATTTGTAAGGTCAGGGATTAAATTGAAAAATTGTGGGGTCTTAAAATATTTTTCAGGTGGACCAGTGCTGGTATGAAGAGTTAGTTTTCATATTAAAATCAATTTTAAATAATTACCATTCCTGTTGCCAATACTAATTTGGCTCTTTTCAAACCCATAGCTTAGGCCCCGGCTTGGGCTCCCAATTAGGCTCCGTCAGCAATTTTCAAATAAGAACTTTTAGTATGGGATTGCAATAGAGGCAGGATGAAGCCTAAGCTGAAGCACAGTGTTGTGATGATTTTGTTTGAGAATAAATTGTTTTGGGGAGGGTTGGGGACTGCAAAAACAACCACCATAATTTCAGATGGTTCACCTTGTTTGCCACGACCACAGTGTGCATAGCGCCCACTCCGTATCTCACTGTTTCTTTTAACCAGAAGTCCAAGCTTTCAAATGAGTTGCGATTGGTCACATCAAAGACTAAGATGCATGCGTGAGTGCCGCCGTAGAGTTCATTACGTACTTCAGAATATTCCAACTGTCCGGAAAGATCCCATAGATGGACTCGCACTGTAGACAAAATATTAAAAATAAACATCTATGTTTCATTAGGGTATTATGAGTTGTCCACAAGAACTCAGAAAGTATACATCCTTTTAAATAAGTGAGTGTGTTTACATTGAACTACTTGGGTTATTAAACCATGGCTTCCATGGTTAAACTTATTGAATAAGCTGTTAATTTGCCTACCCCCAAAAAAATAAAATCAAAAAAAATAAATTGGAATCTCTTCTAATTCAACTGAATACACAAAAGCTGTATGGTCATAATTGCCTTCAAAGTTTGCTTACAGTCTTCTTTCTTGACTTTCTGTATTTTAAACCCATAGTCAACACCAACTGTAGGTTGATATGTTGCAGAAAACTGTAGAGAAAAAAAAAAAAAATTAAATTCAATATAATATTTCTATATAGTGCAAATCTAAAAATTATTTCGAGTGGCTTCTTAAAGTTTATCAGATTGAACAAAAAAATGGTAGGCTACGAAACTGTCAACACATTTAACTCACTAATAATGTACAATTTTATTTTCTGCAAAATAAGAGCTATTAAATGGCCTGACATTTCAACCATAGAAAGAGTCTAAGACGACAACACACTTAGACAGGTGTAGTGTAACAGAATCAGTCAAAAAGAGAGAGAAGCACAAAATGAATGAATCTTTCAAAGAATTTGTTACGACCAAAAGTCAGAATATCAAGGGCTTAATCACCTTATCTTCACAGAAATGCTTGATGATGCAGGTTTTACCTGCAGCTGATGTTCCTACGGCGATGACCTTGACCCAGATGAGAGATGAGACTGCATCTTGGACGCAGACAGGAAGATGCCCTGGTTCTCTATCCATTATGTCATCTTTAGAATAGAAACCAAAAGAAACAAACCAAATGATTGGAGTGACACTCACAATCACATGGGTTTTTAGTTTATTACCGGTAGTAGACCCAGTAACTGGGGCACTGTACTCCTTTTTTCGAAATGTTGACATTCTCCGTCATACTAGTTATTAGTACTAGAAAAAAGGAGTACAGCGCCGCAGTTACTGGGTCTATACCGGTAGGTGCTTTACTGGAGCCCCAAGATTTGGACATGCAAAGTGTAAAAAGTCGCTTTGCATTGGCTTCGGGTGAAATAAACATGCATAAGTTCTTGGAAAAGAAATATATATTTTTTTTCTTCGATATTTGAGTACCAAAGGGGTGACCTGTACATGTACACACGGTGTAGGCTATAATTACAATAACAGTTTCTTTTCAGATACATGTATGTTGTAAATGTAGGTCTACTAGTAAATTTTACTAATCTATGTCAGGTCCTGGCAGCGGCTTGTCCTGGCCAAGCGGTCAGCCACACCGGACTCAAGCTCTGGCTGGTGTTTATGATCAGCAGAGTGTGAGTTAATTTCAAGTCCTGGTCTAACCATATGGAGCTGTGCAAAGTTAGAGGTTTCTGCTGAAAAACTTTATGATATTGAATTGATAGTACTTATTATAAGTAGAATAGATCATGATGATGTTTGTTGGAACAAAAATTCTGAATTTAATTCAATAATCAATTATCATCAGTGAAAGTTCCCCTTTAAGATAATAACGAAAGTTGGGAAACTTTTACCTCTGTTAAAATGTCAATACAAAATCCATGTCCAGCTCCAACATATCTAGTAGTACTACTAGTAGATAAGTTCTCATCACCTTCCCATCTTCAGTTCAGTCCCCATCTGTTCTGTGTCGCTATGGACGCCCAAATGAACTGGTTAAACAGCGCCCTCTCCAATTATCTTGCAATTTATCAAGTACCTTGACGTGTCAAACGAAGTAACAGCACTGAACGGATCAGGGTGTCATTTTCAACTGAAATACAGGTGTTTTTTTCGATTGCTTGCAAGGTTCGGGAGATATAAACTAGCCAAGCAGAGAAGTACACGTCGTACTTAAGCATGGTAAGTATTTGCAAGTATTCACAAGTATTTGTAAATCACAATTGTGTAGTGCACTGTACACTGCCGTTTACTTTGAAGTCAGACAGACAGGTAGTTTTTAAAAGTAACTTTAGATTTTATTAACTAAAGTTTAATCAAATAATAATTGCCAATAGGCCGACCTTGTTTTTGTTATTTTTGTGTAGCAGACTTTTGCGGTCCTACTACTTGCCGTCAACTCGCCGACTTGCCGTCTACTCGCCGTCAACTCATTTTCGCGCCGTCAACTCATTCAATTTACATGAAAAATCTATAGAAAGGGGGGCACGGAAGTGTTAAGTCTGGGCTAAACTACATATCTCATGGTTTTCGGTACAAATTTCATTCACAAAAACGACTTTGTGTTGATAACAAAAAAGTACCAATCATTGACATCTTGGGCAAAGACTAATCATTGTAAAAAAGCAAGATGGCGGTCGAGAGTTTTTCGGGGAAAAGTTTCCGTATGGCGCCACCACTTTTTCATTCGATATGAAATAATATAGTATCTAATTTACCTCAATGAGATATCCCTTTTTGTAAAAATGAGTGAAAAAGTGGTGGCGCCATACGGAAACTTTTCCCAAATCGGCTTCCAGAATTTTTTTTCACGAAACTTTTCCCAATCGGCTTCCAGAATCACGAGAAAAAAACTCAATTTTTATTCCGAAATATGACCTAAAACTTGCGTGAATGCTCTTTGAGCTGATACTTTACAGTTCTATGCTTCTTTTGTGGATTTTAAATGTATATTGGAGGAGTTGACGGCGAGTTGACGGCGCTAGTGAGTTGACGGCGAGTTGACGGCAAGTAGTAGAACCCGACTTTTGCCAGCATTAAGCACTTCTAGCGCTTACGAGTCAACTCTGTCCCAAGTCAACTCTGTCCCAAGTCAACTCGGTCCAAAGTCAACTCGGTCCGTATGGTTGACGGGAAGTAGTTGTATGTTTTCTTTGAATTGGAAAACAATCATAACTATGTCCTTTGACCGTTTTTTTTGTGTACATGTAACGGGATAAGTGTGCACCGATGTTCAGGGTATAATATTCGATGCCTTCAAAAGCGACCCATTTGTTTCTGAAAATTTCTGTTGAAAATTACCGATTGTGTTGGCCCCCCAAAAATGTCTTAGATGTTTCTTTGCTTTCAACCAGAGCATTGTTTTCTGTATGGCTCTCAACAATTCATAAATTGACAAACATTAATAACTGAATCCTCTTTGATTTCTTTTCAAGTAACTTAAATTTAAAATTAAATGATATAAAAACAGTAAGAATTACATAATTAATAAAAAATAAAGAAAGGAAATAAAGAAAACTTTCAAGTTAACTTATAAGAATATTAAATAATATCCAAAATCTACAATTAAAAAGCTAAAACTATTAAGGAAATTAATGTTGTTCGAAAATAAATAACAAATATTATTATTGTTTAAATAAATTTGTCCCTCCCCCCCCCTTCCCTCCCGCCCGTGCAAGCTTCCCTGTCATGGGACCGAGTTGACCGGTACCCGAACCACCCCTTCTAGCCCCACTTGTGTGGCTAGTTGGCTATGGCTGTGAACCATCTATGATCAAGTAAACATGGGGAATTAGTAAAACTCAGCAAATTAAAAAGGAATTATTTGCAATTTAGTTTTTATATAGGAATTGAGGCATTGCATGGTGGAGTGTCAATATTTTTTGGTTTGTGGTAACACCACATGTGCCCACTTGCCAGGTATAGTTTGTTCTTTAGAGAACTGTCTTGAACTGTATTTCTTTATTCTACCTACCACGGAGTAGATTTATTGGATGTTTGAAAGACTCAGTTCTGAAAAGAACTCCTGTCCTGCTTTTTAACTACTACCTAGGCGGAATTTAATTTTTACTTAAAAATTAGTAAATAAATTTATAATAATAATTTGTTAAAAGAGAAAAAACTTTAAAAATAAAAAGGGTTTTATGAACAAAATACTATATTTATAATAATAATTATAAAATATTTCAACAGTTAAGCAAAGCACTAGCACTCCAGCCAGCCTAGAACCATTCCTTTATTGTCTCCACAAACCTAGTCATAGCGAGGTTTAGCTGCACGTTACGTAACAAAAAATATGAATGTTTAAAAATTGTGCTGTTTCTAGGTGACGTCACCACTTAGGGCTTATTTATTTTCATGCTCACGTATCACGTCGTGCGCACGTACGTACCTGAAGTGAAAAATGGGATTTTCAGGTATGCTAAAAACGCGAGATTTTAACAACAAATGACGTTCTCGTTCATGTTGCTCGTGTAACATGCAGCCTAAACCTCCCTAATAGTTGAGTGACGTGTACAAATCCATTCATATCTTTTTGCCCTACACGTGATGTTTACATGCCGACCGTTTTCGATTTGTAATCCGATATGTGACCAGCATTGCGTACCAATCATTTATTTTCAGCATACGGATATGCATGTTAGACCTACATTTTTTGCGTGCAACGCTGGTCCACACAAAAACGGTTGCTCACATTATGAAAATGTAACAGGAGTTAAACCAATTTTGTGTGTCTTGTAATGACACTTTTTTCTGGATCACATCTTTGGTGATGAAGTTGGCCACACAAATGGGGCAAGGCTATGAGGATAACAGTTTTTTTTGTTCAAAGACTACAGCCCAAAAATTCTCAAAGTGTATCAGAGATTTTATTTTGAGTAATCGTGGAATTGCCCAAATAATGATACTGAGCAGTAAAAAAGTCACTATACATTAATATTAAATGCTAGAACCAATTGATAACTTTTTCCTTTTTACTTTTGCATCTAGATGAGGTGATATTTGACACAAAGTGTGGCGTGAGTTTAATGTGAAGTGCACACACAGTAGAGAGGAGACGGTGATCCAAGATGGCAAAGAATCTATTTGTGGCGTATGTGCTCTGGTGGTTTTTGGGATGGCTGGGTGTGCATCACTTCTATCTGGGTCGAGACAGACACGCATTCGTCTGGTGGGCAACTGGTGGCGGTATATTCGGTCTGGGTTGGTTTCGTGACATGTGGCGTCTACCCACGTATGTTGATTCGGCAAATGAGGAGCCGTACTACATGGAACGTCTCACTGAAATGATCAGAATACGCAAATCACCACCGTTCAACCCGAGTCGTTTCATCGGCCAAGCATGCTTTGGAACTTTCCTGGGGTACCTGTCTATGCTCGCCATCTCCGAGGACTTTGCTGTGGCGTACCCGATAGTCCGAAGCCTCGTCGTACCATTCTGTGTTGCCATCGGTGTCCACATTGTTGGAAATATCGGCCGGGAAACTGGACATTTTAAGTGGGCGATAGTGGGAGCTGTCATACCCGCAGTGAAGCTAATCAGTAACCCTCACATTGTTGTATACATGGCTTTGCTTAGCGCCATTCTGTTCCAGAGAGATCGAAGCTTCAAAAGGAAGCCCAGTCAAAGAGGCTTCTGTAGTCGTCTCTTTGTGCTTTTTGTCGCTGGTAAGTATTTATGATGAAGGAAAAGCTTGGTTGCATATGGTGTCGCACCAGTTACCCCAGCTCACTTTCATACTGTTCCCACCTACATGTAGGTCTGTATTCCACAGTGTTCCAGCTGCATGTTTCAAAAATACCCACAGGTTTTTACACTTACCCCTACTCCAGAGAAGGGATGGCAATTCCCCGGAGTATGCCCATGTGCTAGGGGAATAGAGTAGTTTGAAAAGGGCTTAATAGATCTTTGAGGAGGGGGGGGGGGGGGCGGCTGAGAACTTGAGAAGGAAAACAAAAACTAAATGGTTACTCACTTTAAACTCCATACGAGTAGACCCTATCAATTCTCCCAATAAATATTTCTGCTAAAATACTGTTAAGAGACAGCAGAAGAATTAAAAACTGAAGACACAAAATGACCATTAATCATGTTCTCAAAATCAACAACAAAACAAACATTGTAATTCCCCCCCCCCCTCCTCTTTTAGTGTTAAAACAAGACAATTTTTGCTTTTTTAACCACCAACCTGCTAACATGTAAGACTTCATTCTTGTGGATATGGGACGCAGAAGCGCTATATTTTTTCTGCATTCCACTCGCGCTTTTGTAATAATAAATAATTAGTCTGTATTTTTTGTAAATTTTTCTGACAGGATCTATGATCATGAGTTTGTGGGGTTCTGCCCTCTACTTCAACGCGTCAGTCACGACTTCCGAGGGAGAGACCATTCGATTCAGGGATGCTGTCGACCACTTCTTCGGTTCTCCCATCTGGAAGGAATTTAAAGAGACCATTAAGGCGCTGTTCCATGAGGGATGGGAGAAGGGTTGGGAGAATATGTGGAGTCGATTTGTGCAGTCCTTAGATCCTGAAGGAGAACAGAATGCTTATCAGGCAAGTTTATACCTTTTTTTTTTGGTACAATCTTCCGGGTCAAAATCGCAAGTTATCCCTGCCCACTTGCATGTTTTTTTGTAGCAGTTTCTTGAGTAATCGATTTCCTTTGAAAATATCTTTGCTATGAAACCCTTGACTTGATTAAGGAGAGACGACAAGGATTCTCATAATTAGTTTTGGGATTGTTGTAATATGAACAAATTGAGTTGGCGCAAGGCTGAAAATCTGAAAACTTCAACAAATATGAGAAAAGTGATCTGGGATGTCCTCGTTTCCAAACAGTGGGAGAATGATAAGAAGTCCTCATGTAACTGGGTCAACAAACATTTATGTGTTTGTGTCTGTGTCTGTGTGTTTATCATTGGAAACAGGTTTTAGGGCTTTCCAAGGGTGTGACCCAAGCGGAAATCACCAAGCGTTACCGGACGCTCGTTCGAGAGATGCATCCGGACAAGATTCGCAATGGAAACAAAGAAGAGGCTGCTGCGGCTTTCATGAAGATTCAATCAGCCTATGAGACATTGTCTAAGATCAAGGAGAAGCGGGCTCGGAGACAGAATTACCGGAAACAAAAAGAGTATGAGTTTCATGATATGTAACTGAAATCCTAACCAAATCTACTCCTTGAGAAATCATCACATGGCCATGGTTTGGCAAGTTCAATGGTCGATTCACATGACAACTGACATCATCGTGCATGATAAGTCTTGGTTGTGGCATTTTGGGGGGGAAGATTGTTTGTGTTAATAATAATAAATAACATGTTATGCCAAAGTCCGCCTAAATAAAAGATACTCAAGGCGCTTCACAGAGATACTTTTTAAAAACTTAAGGTCCAAACGCTATTTATCTAAGTAAATAAGTCAAGTAACCTAAGAATTCTAAAACAAATTGTAGAATTGTACAAATCATTATAAAAAGTTTGCTCATCTGGAGGTTGCTATAGAAAAGCTTACCCTATAAACAATGTGCCATAGCAACTGTCTCTACAGTCTGGGGAATTCATATATTTAATCGGTAGCTTCTTTGTGACTAAGCATGTCATTTAACACGGACATTATTCTAATCTAAATCGCATATGGTTTATTGTGGACACCTTATTTGCATAAACCCAAGAACAGGTATCTTGCCAATTTAAGTTTTCAGAATGTGACTTTTAAGTATAAAAGTATAATTTAGATGCCACAGTTGATCTTGTCAAAGAAACGAGGCTGACTCTGTGAGTATTAAACAATTTATGCAAAATTTGTATCTTTTTTTCAACCAGTCTGGTGCCTTGAAAATTAAAACTATCAGTGCCATATGTGTATACAGGGAATCTGACAAAAGATGGCTGTTGAATTCAGAAAAGTTTACAGTATTATTTTTTACTGAATTGATCAGATTTCTTTCTCAAAGTCTTCAAATTTTCTTGAAAGAAGTAAACACAATCGTCAAACGGAGACCAAAATAGTTTTTCTGGTGATGCACAGAGTCTGGAAACCTCCTGAATTTATTTATTTCCACAAAACCTAAAAAAAATGGAGAAGTTAAAAAGATAAAAGTACATCAAATTTACAATAAAATATTGCAACATCTGGGAGGTTCTGTGTTCAGAATAAGAAGAAAACCCAGGCCCAACAAGCTAAATTTTTGAAATGTTCACAAGCAACAATTCTCAGCCTTATAAACTGCTTGGTTATGTTTACAGAAATTTATAATGGAGACGGTTATTAATTGGTTTGGAGATTTTTAGCATTAGTTAAATACTCGGTTTTAGTTTCACTTGGGTACTATACAATCGATATTACAGAATACTTGATCAATGCTACAATTCACCAAAATTGGTATTTTCATTGTTTTGTTGGTGTGTGAAATATTTTTATTTTAAATTTCAAGGAATATACACAGAATTATGCATCACTTTGATTGTACCAATTTCTAATACTTTTAGCAAATGAAGAGTTACATATACATTAGGTAAAATGTTATATTCTATCTTTGAATGAACACAATCAAGTAAAAACAAATTGTCTTTGGAAATTACAATCAAACGTAAATTGTGGTTTTTGTTCCTGGTATCAAATGTATAAATTCAAGTTAATTTACACAATTGCAATTGCCCCTTACAAAACGGAACACCCAGACATATCAAATGTAGTTAAGGCCATTTGAAATAGCACTATTGCATACCTGCCAACATTGAAACGTCAGAAATATGAAACAACAGTTTCACGAGTCCTCGTATAGCGACACAAAAAGTCGTGCGAGTAAAGCTTATTATATTACATCACTACAAGTGGCACTCTCTATTACAGGAACTTTTTTATCTCGTCATTGCTCGTATCTTGTCACAAATAGGAATGTTCTGATTGCCTCTTGTAATCTAAAAAATCTGGAAAATTCAATTTAAATAGAGGAACAGTTGGCAGGTATGTATCGGACAAGTAATAACCATTCGTCCTTCACCTTTGACCTTAAAAATTCAAGTAAAAAGGGAACCCTCATATGTACCCGACACCCCTTAAAAGTTGCCTTGCCCCCGTACATTTTTTGAATCCCCTCCCTACCCCCAATTTAATGAACCCCAGACCCGACCCCCAGTCGTTGTACCCCAAAATTATCCTAGCGTACTCGTCATTCTTGAGGTATAGTGATAGGATTTGTCACACAGCCCTCTACTTTCTCCTGCAAGCGTGGTAAATCATCGACATATCTTACACTGCTCCCAGCTGATGCTGGCTTAATCTTGGGAAGTTTCATCGAGCTTTGGTGAGAGATGGTGGAGTTATGTGGCACGATTGGCATCCGCGTTCCCACATATGGAAGATATGGAAGGTATATGTGCGTCTTCTTTATTTTGGACTCCTGAAATTGAATTTTGATATGTGAAAAATATTCAGTACAGTGTCGTGATTGAAACCTTGTAGTACAATGTACATGTATATCGGTCTTTTCAAAATTTCCATGGTGCTACCTTGTACGATTTTGTTACTTCAAACCTGTATTTTTTCAAAATGTCCATAGTGTTGCCTTAAACTTAAAGGAACAATACAGAATTGGTAAGAAACAAAAATTGTGAAGATCACAGATTTACATCAAACTTACACAGTCTAATGATGATGATAGTAGAAAACATCCCTTGAAATATTTCTGTCTGAAATTGCATATTTGATCAGAAACAAATAGTCTAATTTCTTGTTTGGAGTTTATCGCTCAGGGAGCGTTTTATTCATTTTTGTTTTGGCATCGAAGCAATGCATAAATTTGCAATCGTTTTTTCACTATTCTCTTGGACCCAAAAGGTCAATCGATCTCAAACTTCTACAGGTTTGTCAGTTTATATATATGGTGGATTACATAAAGTGCTTACACTGCCAGCAACTGTTTTTGCAAGCAAACCAATTCTGTAGTCTTCCTTTAACTAGAATGTTCTCCCATCATTTAGAGTTCCAATTCCTACTGCATTTTTTGTTTCTCCATTTGAAATATGATGTAATTGTAGATCAACTTTTACAAAATCTCGTGCAAAAGGATTTTCCCCCATGGCGAGAAGACTTGTTGTTGAAGATCTGAGTAGAAGTTGTTGCCTCAAAACCTGTACACATGAGTTTTGGCTGGTACCTAACCTACGCCCAGTGATCCTTTTTCACTATTAATACAAACCTTTTCCACTGTTTCTTCCCTCTCCTGTATCCTAGCTGGCTCTGGTTTTCTCACTGACGACTTCTTGTTGAGTTTCTGAGAGCAGACGACTGGCTCTGGAGATGACCATCGGTACTGGAGTCTCTTTAACCCAGTGGAGGAATGTCGTTGAAGGAGAGGTAGATGGGGAGACTTCTGCTGGGCGTTGACCATCGTGGCACGCCTGATGATGAAGATGAATTGGTTAAATTAATCTACAGAGTGGAGAGCTTGAGACGAGAGTGGGAGAATGGATTCAGGGGTGCCAGTCATTGCTGACAAAAAGGTCTGAAATTATGAAGGTAAGTTTAACCTTTCCATGCACCATTTGTGTTAGCAATAAATTTTACACATTAGTTTACACAATAGCACGCTTAAGAGCTCTTTTTCCCATTTTGAAATCTGTGTTGCTGTGCACTCTTTAGTTTTCGTTTTACAACTATTTTTCTGAAGGGATTTCAACTGGTCGCTTGCGAACCGGATGGTTTATGAAAGATTCTATTTCCGCCTTTTGGTAGCCATTGTAGTTGTAGATTTTACAATTTTAAGGAGCTTCTGGGTACAGTGTGTTCAGGCCAGGACTATAGAAGAATTTCTTCATTTCTGGAAAAAATAACAGCCACTTCTTTCACCAGGCAGACAAAAACATAGTCTGAATTTAGTCTGAGATTTCTACTACCTGACTACAGCTACACACATGTGTGATTAGTTCTGCAGTATGTGTGTCCTCAGCTTTAAGTGTTAGAAAAAGACACAACAAAATTTAAATTCTGAACGTTGATTTTTGGCAAAAATGTGATAAGCATACATCTGATTTTACCTTTTGCGTTTTTCATCTAAGATCCTCATCTGATAGAGTGAAGGATAGAGCATCTGTTGCTGCAGCCATTGTTTCCGTTGCTCCTTGTCCCTATAATCTGGGACCACTGTTGTGAAAGAGACAACCTTACGACCATTGACATCTTTATCTCTAATTGGACTTTTCGTAGTCCAACTCATCTCCAGATTCCCGTACTGGCTGACCCCACTTGATCTAGTAAGTATACATAGGAATTTTTTTTAATTAAAGTTATAATTTTGTGGTACTCTGAGATTTTAACTGCCAATTTTCCTGTAGTTCTATTTCTCTTCAACACATTTTCATACATGATTGTAGGGACGACAAAATAGTTGCAGACAGTGTTGATGTTTGGTGCGACTCATCATTTAGATCTTTGCCATAACTTTATTAGTATGTTTTTAGTGAACCATTTTGTGTGGTTACACTTACTCAGGTAACGCAGAGATTTGGCACTTGCCCTGTAAGCGCAGAATGGTTATTGCAATCACAGAGTTCAGCGGTAAGCAGAGCCATGAAATTGGGCCATGACAAGCTTTTAAACTAAAATAAAAGAATGTTTTTATCCTTGCCAACCTACACAACACCTTTAAAATTAATTTTTAATGACAACCAAAATTGTACTTATTTGACTTGAAATTATGTTTTGATACTCAACCTGTTTTTGGTATCGATTGTCAATTTTTCCGGAACTGGAGTACAGAAAACCTCCCCCTGCCCCGCCCTCTTCTCCACCCTCTTTGGGTCCACAAAGACCTCGTCCAATAACCTCTGACCCTTTTCCCCCTGTGCACTTTCAACCTTGACCTTTGATGAAATGCATTTGATTGGTTGGAAGCTGGCTGGTGCATTGTGGGATGGCAGTGCACCCTTTTGTTTCTTGCGTCGTTGGACGAAGGGCAAACTGAAGAATTCCCTCCAGTTTTCTGGTTTGGAGATAATTCAGGGAATAAAAATATTCCTTCATTCGAATTTAAAATAGTCTCTTTCAGTTTCAGTGATGTATAGATCTCTCTGTCACAATTATACGCCACTGTAGATGTGATTTCATGCTGAGGTCACTGGCGTCAGCCAGCAATGCACCCTAAAAGACGATAAATCACACAGGCCATGCAGGCCGGAAAAATATGATAAGGATTTTGTACCTTGTTGTGATAAGATATTTGTTTAAATCCAAACCTATTTAATGACCTCACACCGCCAGTTAAAGGTTGCAAAACATCTATGGTACTTAAATATAAAATCGGACCATCTGGACAGAAAAGCATTTTTTTTAACGTTTTTTACAACAGGTTAACTGTTAGCCACAAAGTGTGTGAGGCAGTGTAAAGGAAGAGGACATGACTTTGACAGGATGATGAATAATCTTTACTGTAAGTGCAAAACTATTTATATCTTTGTGTAACTTGATAAAGCATTTTTTTCTGCAAGACATGATTTCATGTTGAAGGCAGTGGACACTATTGGTAATTGTCAAAGACTAGCCTTCACAGTTGGTGTATCTCACATGTGCATAAAATAACAAACCTGTGAAAATTTGAGCTCAATCGGTCATCGAACTTGCGAGATAATAATGAAAAAAAAAACACGTAGTCACACGAAGTTGTGTGCGTTTAGATGGTTGATTTCGAGACCTCAAGTTCTAAATCTGAGGTCTCGAAATCAAGTTCGTGGAAAATTACTTCTTTCTCCAAAACTATGGCACTTCAGAAGGAGCCGTTTCTCACAATGTTTTATACCATCAACCTCTCTCAATTACTCGTCACCAAGAAAGGTTTTATGCTAATGATTATTTTGAGTAACTACCAATAGTGTCCACTGCCTTTAAAGGTAGGGTCATAGTTTGGTAATGAACCAATCTCTTATCTCGATTTGTTAAAATTTGTGTGTACTTTCACTACTCACTCTGAATCTGATGGCTTGTATATGTGTTAGTGGAAAGGGTACTCTGCATGGAACAAAGGAAATGGAAAAAATCCCAATGAGTCCGAACCACCACAACACTTTTTTGTTACATTTTTTAATCACTGTAAATAATTATGTGAGGGCAGAGATGGTTCTTGTGATTGTTTCAGCTTGGTGCACTACATACTTCCCAGGGAGCTGAGATAGTTCAAGGAATGAAATAAATGGTCCAAAGACTGGCGCGGTGTAAAATATTGTATGCACAAAGATCATTGAAATTGAATATTCAATTGTCATGGGGGCTTTCTCCCTCGTTGTGTGTGTTCCCTTGGTAAATTACCTTGAGTTGAAGGAAATTGATTCAAAAGCGACACTATCACACAAAATTGTCTTCACAATTTGCTGTATGGGTAACGATCTCCGAGGGTACAGAATCTCCTGCCACAACTGGCCAGTATTTAGGTTTTAATATTGAATGTGACAACAAGAGTGAATACGAACTAGCTTTGTAAACCATCCAAAATTGAACCGTTATTGCATCTAAACTTACATCATCCAGCACCACTTTAGCCTTCCCGCTGATGGCATCGTGTTTCTGCAAGTTCCTCACAGTCAGTTTAGACATTGGTCTCTCTGGCATTGACCCCTGACCCAAGAGGTCAACCTCTGTGAAGAATCCACTACTTCCTTCCACTTCTCCCTGCCTCCCTTTGTCCTCTCCATCCATCTTAGGCATACTGGTCCCAAGAAGGCTGCTCCCACCGACCCCTGACTCGCTTGGTAACTCCCAGAAAGGTATGAGGGGTTTAGATGGCATTTTGCTGAATGCCTCGATGACAGCTTTGACCCTCTGGAGGGCGGTATTACTCCACTCTTGTGACGTGTCTGTCTCCCACTCATCAGAGTCTGAAGGATGAATCTGAGCTTGTCTGCTGTAGTATGTGTAGAAGCGGGAGTTGCTTGGTATGTAACTGGATTTACGTCTTCGTTCTGCTTGCTGAAGTTGCTTGAGTTTCTCGTAGTGTTCATGATGGCAGTGAAGCTTAGCCTTAAAATTAACATAAACACAATACTTACCAGCGACACATATTTTACTTGAGAAAATAGAATTAGCTGTTGCAAACTGCCTACCAGCCAAAAGGACCCTTGGTATATATACAAAAAATAGGTAATGGCCTGACGTTTCGACCCTAGCAGAGTCTTTCTCAAAGGAAAACTCTGCTAGGGTCGAAACGACAGGCCATTAACTATTAGTTTGAAAAGATTTTAACTGATTACTGACCTGCATTTTGTACACCATCTGATCTTTCTCTAGGCCAATCGTCTCATCATGAGCTTGAAGTAACTGAGCGTGTTTTGTCTTCCGTCCGTGTGTCAGTATCATGGAGCGATCATAAGACGACGCTCCATCCTCTTTCCCGACCGGCATCTGAGGGAGCCATTCATCATTTCTGCGCATCTCATCGGGTTTCTGATCCCTTGGAATTGGTTTAAGTCTTCCAGTGGGAGCTGGGTGTACAGAGGCTCTTCTGTTTCCAGTGGGGCGTTGTTGCTGTTTGCATGTTTTTCTTACCCTCTGGTCAGGTAATGGCATGTACTTCCTTTGCATATTTGACACTTTGCCTCTCCAAGGCTGGAGGGTCTCCGTTCCAGAAAGTTCCTCCTTAAACAAAAATTATTATAAATAACATAATTTTTAAACATAACTTACCCTCAAACACAAAATTAAAAAAATTATTTCTCAAGTTTTTTTTACTTTCAAGGGTATGTTTAGTTTCACTTGGCTAAAGTTTTTGGCCAATTGTAGATAGCTGAGTTGATGTGGAAGTTGCAGGTTCGACCCAACGTTATTTGAAATTTACAATTTACACAGTTGGTTTCTCTTGTGCTTTAGTATGTGACAAATTAATAAACACAACAGACGAACAGAGTATACTGTTCAAATCATTGAGCCAACACTCCCACAAAAGAGATTTATTTATAGGTTCTTCCTAATTATCCACACCATGCAAAGCTTCAAACTATAATTATAAACACAACAAATAAGTAAACAACAAGTAACCAAACTTACATCATCAAATGAAAGGTCCTCACTGGGCCGCCTACCCAATTCCATCTGATACTGTGACAGCCAGTTATCTACATTTATGACCGGAGAAACACAAGGTAGGCCTTCGATGGGTAACACATCTTCCTCGTTGTTCCTCCTGCGAGCTAACAGCTGGATGCGGGAGGGGTGTAGGGTGGAGGGCCGATGATGGGTGGGGTCGGGGGTGTAGCGTCGGGCTAGTTCTTGTATCACCTCCTTCTAGAAAGGAAGTCATTTACAGTTCAAATTTCAAACTTATGAAGGGATTGATAAAAATCAAAGAGAAATAAGTTAAGATTTATTCTAAAAGCTCAGTGATTAAGAGTTTTTATTTTTATTTAAATTGGCAAATATTGTGATCCGAAGTCAAGTTACACAGTCAATACAAAAGTTATACAATGTTAAAAGTTCTGTGATTGGCAGTTTGACCACAAAACAATACAATACAATATAGAACACACAAAGTTTGAGCTTGGGCCAGTACCAACCCTCCATAGAAATATTGTTAAAATCAAGGAGTCAAGCATTTGAAGACACCAACAAACACGGCTGCTTTCTTTGCTCACCACAATGAAAAGATACTTTCACATAACATAAACAATGTCTGCGATTACTTAGTCAGCTCTAACAATCCTAAATACCTTTAGCAAAAAATGAAAACAAAACCATGTAATATAGGCTTAAAAATTTGGATGTACCTCCTGTCCATGGTATGTTCGTAGGAAACCAATCTTTTCCAGGTATCCCATTAAACCAGATCTACCTTGTATTCCAGCCAGAGCGTCAACAGCTTTTACAGTTTCCTGTCTCACATCCTCCTGACATAGAAAAATATAATGTCATAAAATACCTTTAAAAATACAATAACGGACATTTTAAATACTTTCTCAAAATATTACTCGACGAGACTGCCAATCCATTATCTAAGAATTGTTTTAAAACATAAAAAATACCAAACCAGCCCCTTCTCTCTAACCTATTTGTCGCCTTCATCGTTCATCCCTTTTCTGTGTACTTTCTGCCTATCTCTCTTTTCATCTCTTTCCACTGTTTCTGTTACACTTATATACCTGTTTATGTGTGTTGTGTTGCGTTGTCACTTAAAAAGCTCTGCTAGCCTTAAAAAGCTCTGCTAGGGTTGAAACGTCGGGCAAACTATTTTGCGCATTCATACCATAGGTCCTTTTGGTTGATAAGCAGTTTGCAACAGCTTATTCTATTTTCTCATAAAAAATACCGTTTACAAAAATCACCTTAAAAATATTCATGGTCACTCCAAAAGACGACATAAATGGTTTATTAATTAAAACGCACCTCACAATCAGCAAGAGCAGGTAGGAGACTCAAGATGACATCTCGACGATCGAGACCAAAGCTCGTCAGTGTCTTGACAGTGTTTGCTCGGACGATGGCCTTACTGCTCTTCAGCTGAGTGCGGCACTTCGTCAAGACGGTCTCTAAGAGAAGATCACTCATGCCAAGATGTCTGGGATGAGAGAAGAATCAGAAAGATCGTAAATCAGGGTTGACAATTTGGAGATAGGACAAGAAGGAAAGAGGATTTCTTGACAAGATTTTTTTCTTTAGCTTCTTAAGCATGTTGCATCATCTCAAGAAAGATGAAAATGTCCAACAATTTCAATCTAATGACATATCAATTAATCTGCACTACATGTATGTATAACAACACAAACAAAATGAAAATCAGTTGAAATTAACAGAACATACGGTTTTGTGGGCAAAATGAGACAGAAAAAGTCCCAGGCTTGCGATACCAAAAAATGGTAGCATTCTGGAATCATGTTTTTCAACAACTTGAGTAACAGTTTGTCATGACAACTTACTTGTATATTTGGACGAGGGCCTCACATACATGCCTGTACTGAAGATCTGCTACATCATCAAGGAGATCCACTGAACAGTAAAATGTACAAAATATTATAATAATTTAACCATCATGGCCATTCTTTTTGTTGTGCCTGGCATCCCAAATTTGTAGGTCTGTAAACCAGCCTCTTGTCTTTTCTACAGACAATTTAATGGTAAATGTGCTACCAGTGTGTCAGACCTGGATCCTCCTACTGAGATGTTTGAGCGAGAAAGCAGGCTCTCTGCTTCTTATTTCTCATACAATCTAGCTTTGCTGAGATGTAGAACAAAGAGTCATTCCAACAGCTTTATTCCACGTACTGCATCTCTTTGGAACTCCTTGCCTGGTGGATGTTTCCCTCCATCCTACAATCTAGACTGATTTGAGAGGAATATCAATTCCGTCCTTCAGCTCCCCAAAGTTATTTTCATCTTAAAATATTAATTTCTCACACCCCTTGCTTTGAACCTTGTGTGGGATGAACTTGCGTACACAAACAAACCATCAAATAAAATAACTAAAGTTCATAACTGCTTATTGAGAACTGCCTCCATCTTTACAAATAAGATGAGAAATGGCGATAGTATGGTGATGAGCCATTTACAAGAGGACACCCTCCATCTTCATTTCTACTTACACAGTGTCCGAACTACAGGTTCAACCTGTAGTGAGATGCCTCTAGGAAACCAAACGTTGGCCGCAATCTGCTTAAGAAGCTTTGGAGTCCCGTCGTCTGGGAAAATCTCCTCCTCCTCATCCCCGGAATCATCCTCCATCGTCATCCCAGAAGATTTCATCTGAAGACAACAGTTTATATGGGTACCGAGGAACTGTATTACTGCATAATAGTTCAGCCCTACACCGATGTATACTTGTGCATATATTCAGTGTCACTGCCAAGCAGTTAAAGCCATTGGACACTTTGGGTAAACAGTATTGTCCAAGGCCCACTCTTCGTGTATCACAACTTCTACATAAAATAACAAACCTGTGAAAATTTAGGCTCAATCGGTCATCGGAGTCGGGAGAAAATAATGGGAAAACCCACTCTTGTTTCCGCATGTTTCGCCGTGTCATGACATGTATTTAAAATAAATCCGTAATTCTCGATATCAAGAATTGATATTGTTTTAGTGTTTTCTCAAAAAGTAAAGCATTTCATGGAATAATATTTCAAGAGAAGTCTTTCACCATTACCTTCTGTAAACCCTGTAAGTTATTTGTAAATCTGTGAACTTTTTTTTTTTATGTACCGAAAGTGTCCAATGGCTTTAAGAGCATCAGATTCAAGTTCTGGTAGTTAAGTCATCGGGGTGTAGGCTCGAATCCTGGTCATGACACTTGTGCTCTTGAGCAAGATGCTTTACTATAAATGCTATCAATAACCTTTGTCCTTTGACCTTTACCTTTCTTCTCACAATGGCTGCTTCTTTTGTGTTAATTCCTCGGGACTTCCTTCGCTGCTTCCCTCCTTTTCCCTGACAAAGAAACAAGGAAAGTTTATCAAGGAAAACCACTCGACTGTCTCCACTGGAATCTATGCCATGGTCGTCTTCTCTCAGTGTATGCAACACAGAATCAAATGTCAAGGTTCATTGTTCAAGCAGCCACCATGTCGCAATCAGGTCACAGCAAGCCAGATAAACCATGCCACCATCCTTGGTAAGTTCGGATAACTGCAAATTGCTTCATGTGTTTTTGTAATGTTGTACCAACTGACTGGGTGAGTTGGTAGAGCATGGCATGCTAATCTGGAGGTCACAGGTTCAAACCCTTCTCTAGTCATTTTGTCTTTGTTTAACAACAATTTGAATATTTAGTGTGATGACATTTTTTTTAAGAGGACGGTTTTGGAATAATAAATTTTCTTAGCGAGCTTTAAAAATACTTTTTTTCCCAAACCTTCTTGCCCAGAAGTTCAAGTTGAGGAATGGCCACCTTCCCTGGAAGTCCTGCAAAAGAGACAACACGGGAAGTGAAATCCTTTCAAGAAATATCTTGACTTGTGCACATTTATTCAAATTGTCCAGACTAGGCAGTTTGGCTTGAGTGCCGCCTCATTCCTTCCATTTCACTCCTCACCAAATTGTTTGTTCTTTGAAAAGATTGATATGCCTGTGCAGGAAGCTTTTTGCACTTGGACCTAATGGACCAGTCCTTCTACAATGCAACATAGAGGGATGCTTTTTGCACTTGGACCTAATGGACCAGTCCTTCTACAATGCAACATAGAGGGATTTGGGACTGTAGAAAGCCTATAGCATCACCCTTAGCAACAGCCCAGGCCAGACATGACCATACTCACCCATCCCAGACAACTGCAGTTTGGCCAGTGTTTGCCTGCGTTGTTTATCGCTCATGTCGGCCATGCCCAGGTCCTGGAAGAACTTTGTCCTCGAGGCTTCATCTTGAAGACTTTCGTAGGATAGATAATCCAGTTCCTCCTCCTCTTCAGATGAAGATGGGACCCAGGTAAACGGCTTGTCCTGAGGACAAGTCAAGGCATAGCACAGGATTGGGACTTCAGAAAAAAATAGTTAAAAACTGAAAGCTTACTGATTATAGTTATTGGCAAAATTTTACCTTTGGTTTATTGAACCCTTTGATTGTTTTAAAACTTTATAAATGAAGATACAATAGAGCTAACCTGTGAAAACTTCACTTTAAAAGTAGTCATGTTTTTAAGATATCGCCAGAAATTTGTTTCAATTAGTACAATCAAAGCAAGCCCAAATTTAACCTATCAACATGTTTTGGGGTTTTTTCCATCCAAGAATGTCAAGTGAAAATGTTGTATAGCTTCTGACTGGCTTCCTCGAACAAAGATATTGACAAAACAGGGAGAATGACAACGCCAGGGTTACATAGCTCTCGGTTGGCGCAATCCAATGGTCGTCGCAGGTTTAAGTCCCATTCAAGTCAATTTCTTTTCCAATTTGTTTATTCTCTAAATACTTACACAAGAATCTGACTCTGCGGATGTCTTCGTCATGACTTCAAACTGAGAAAACTGTTCAAGAGAAAATTTAGAAAATTAAATAAAAACAAGCTGTTTTGAGTAGAAAGCAAGTTTTATTTATAGCAAGTGAAGTCTCAGAACAATGGGCTGAATTGTTTGATCTTAAAAGTTTTATATGAAGCAAAATGTAAAATAAAATACTATGTTCTTACATGTACAATGTATATAGCGCTTTATCACACCCCATCAAAGTGCTCAGTATTTTTTCCTGCAGGGTATGTGGAGCTACATTTTTGAAGTATGAGACCTATTCCTTTTTACAACACCCCTTACAAATATTCTGCCTTTTCATTGGTTTAGAGCGCGTCACATGATATGTCTTAGTTTTACTAGATGGGTCTTGTGATAGTGCATCGTTTGCCGTGTGTTTCTAGTCTGACAACTACCACACGGCGTGCAGTACCCAGACATCTTTTTACCCACCTCGAAACCCAATCAGTTGTGCATCTGTGTATCTGAAACTTGCATACGAATGTTACGTGTATGAAGATGACAAATAGTCTGTTGGGGTGGTATAAAACAAATATTGACTGCTTTAACTCGTGATGTGGTTAAAACTACGACTCCCTCGGTGATCCCCTGACCGTTCCATTTTTCCTCGGCTGCGCCTCGGGAAAATAGAACGCTCCGGGGATCACCTCGGGAGTCGTAGTTTTAACCATAGCACTCGAAGCAGTCACTATTTGTATAATAGCACATAGTTATGGTTTACAAGGTGCTGTGGTGCAATTAGCTGCCGATCAGACTAGGGGCCAACCCCTTCTCTTTAGGAGATATGATAATGGACACTTACTGCTTTTGGTTTCCATGGGGATTCTGGGATTGGCTCTAGGGTGTGATGATATCCCATGATGCTCTTTATCACTGAATTAGGAATATAGCCTTCGAGAAAAACAAACAGAAACCCCGAATTCATACGAGTAAACAGATCATCTATTTCTAAAGCAATGGGATGTGAAGTGTTGCAAATTACTTGCAAAGTTCCTATAAACTAGAATGATAGAGAGATATAGTTATACAGTAAATCTGTCGGGACGAACCCAACTTGTGTCTGCGAATTAAGTTTAGCAGGCCCAAATAAGAATGGAACAGTAATTGTAAAACTGAAGTGACTAATATACATTTGGTTTGCGGTAACACCATGTGTGTATCTACTTGCCAGGTAGAGTTTGTTCTTAGAGAACTGTCTTTCTTTATTCTACTACCACGGAGTAGATTTATCGGATATTCGGGAGACTTCTCAGTTCTGAAAAGAACTATCCTGCTTTTTAACTACTACCCGGGCAGAGGTATAGAGAATTGGCTGGGACTACTACTTTAGCTTATAGGATCGTAATTAACTGCACTACCGCGGAGTCAGTTCTTGAATTGGTCTCAACATTTCGACTAGTGTGCTCTCATTTCGACTAGCTTGCTGTAGTCAAGAGACTAAGTCACCGTCTTCAGATTATTTGTACACATCATGGTAATGACAGGTTGAGTGATGCTGTACTATTGTGTCTCTTCTGGCTGTACATGTGTAGCAACTAAAATGATAAAAGGCTAATGGAGCCAAACAGAGTGAAGAGAACAAGTTTCAAAATAAAAAACTAAATGATGGAGTGAGTTCCAGTGGGCATAGTAGGCATTAGGGCCCTTAACGGGAGAGATATTCACCCCCCCTTGACTAACTCTGCCTTTTGTTTTATCTCCCCAGATGTCATCAGACTCCATCATCTTACCATCTGGTGCTATTGGCCATGGATTATACTCCTCCTCCTCCTTCTCCTCCTCAAGGAGTCCTCCAAGCTCCGCCTCCTCTCTGCTCTCATCTTCATCGCCGTCTTGTACCAGAGCCTCCTCCTCAGTGGCTGAAGGTGCATCATCGGCATCATCTGATCACAAAAACAAACCACTACTTAGAAACACGACTTTGGGGAGATTTCACTCACACTGAAGCCGATGTACATGTGTAAGTCTGGTTCCTTCTCTTTGTTTTGTTTGTTTGATGGGTTTAGAGTTTATCAGGCTAGAAAGAACCGATCCGGCCTGTCAATCAAACTGTGAGCGTTCACCCATTTGACCAATCACAGCAATGATTGTGACCAGACAAACTCGGTCCTGCGTGCGCGTATATTTGGCACGCGCGGCAGAATCATGCAGAATGTCATTGGGAGTGCTCGTACACGTGTCTTGCTCACGTGCGCGGTGGGTGGAGCTTAGTGGAAAGCCGGAACGGTCCATTGGAGCGGACTCACTAGTATAAACTGTCAAGTGAGTCGCCATGTTTACACATGTCTTAATTAATGAGAAGTGCTATCCCCATCAAAACTGTAATAACAAAAAAGTATTATACTTGAAACCTTGAATCTTCTTTAGAAATTAAACTGAACAAAATAAATAAATAAAGCCAAAAACATTTAGTTCAATTTCCAAGAGCTCTCAACTCTTGATAATTTTACCTTTGACCTGTGGAGAAACGTCCTTCTCTTCTTTCTGCTGAGATTTAACAGCTCCATCTGATGGAGTCTCTGGTATGACAACGTCTTCGATGATGGAGGGTTTGAAGATGCTGAATCGAGCATGGTGCTTTGTCTGGCATTGTCTCACCGAAGGGACAGACACTGCCTTAGGCTCATCTGACATTAAGAAGAATGAAAATAATATACGTTCTTATATAGCCCTTTGTCACACCCAAGGGCATCTCAAATAATAATAAGAGTGACACAAGACGTTTTTTATGGTACATAATGCAGGAGCCTCTATGCACGAAACATGTATCATAAGATATATAAAGCAATTTGTACAGATTCAGACAAATGCCCCTTAAAAATCTGAAGAGAGTCAGCTTGGCAAATATGAAGAGGTAAATGAAGTAAGTTGCAATGAAGATGGGGAATTTATTGGGGAAAGTAGTTTGTGTCGGCAGGGATAACGAAGCCTATAAGGTATGCAGAGCTATGTTCACGTTTAAGACGTAATTTACACCATGTAACGGTTTACATGATGATGTGGTGCAATCTGAAGCCAAATCAAACCAAAAAACACTGGAGCTATCTCATTCTCAGAAGATTGTACTAACCCAGGGCTGGAGCCAGGGTTGATATAACCTCACTGTCTCCTCTGTCTCCAGGGGGCCCTATACTCTGGAGATGCTTTTGCAGATGATCCATGGATTGTTGCATATGACGTCGGAGGATGATGTCCGTTGGGAAAGTAGGCAGGCTGGATATATTAAACCTAAGAAATTGTTTATAGAAAACAAAAATTTAAATAAATCTCGTTTGTGTCCTATGCACCCTCAATCCTGTGTAAATAAGCTATATCAAATTCACAATAACTGGTGTCCTATTTGTATGTGCAGAAAGGAAAGTAAATTTTGGGGTGAACAACAACAAATTTACTAGATTTGGATTTGAACCTGCACCATCCAGATTAGCGTGCCAGCGCTCTACTCATCGAGCCATCTAGCCCTAATGTTTTCAGTCTCTCTATTTTGTCACTAAGTAATCTTTCTCTGTTTTAACATCTGTATGAAAAAGCAGGTGGACTTGATGTTATCGCAGTATGAACGGAATACAAAGAAGCGCAGTTACCAGAGTTGGAGGTCAGGGTTGAATCTGATTGGTTCTTCTATTTCCTCGTCCTTAAAGTCCATCTCGATGACTTTCTCCATGTAAGACAGAGGCAGGTATGTACAGATGCTGATGTAGCTGTAGACAAAGGGAAGATGTCTCTTGAGGATTAAAGGCACTGGACACGTTTGGTAATTGTCAAAGAACGGTATTCTCACTTGGTGTATCGCATCATATGCATAAAAACAATAAATCTGTGAAAATTTGGACTCAATTGGTTAGAAAATGATGAAAGAAAAAATACCCTTGTTGCACAAACGTGTGTGCTTTCAGATTCCTGAGAAAGGCTGAAGGCCTGAAAGTTCAAATTCTACGTTACTTCAGAGAAAGTCGTGTTTCACAATGTTTTATACTATCAACAGCTCTCCATTGCCTACTTCCAGATAAGTTTTTGTTGCTAATATTTTGAGTAATTACCAAACGTGCCCAGTGCCCAGGCCATGTCCGAATAAGCCATTTGCGTGTTAGGTTTGAGTATTGCCTGGGACAATGCCTTGCTTGATCACATCAGTTTGAATTCCTCAGACTGAGGAAACAGTTGTCACATGATTCGGAGCAAGTTATGTCAGTAAGAGATTGTAAATAGTACATTACCATCTTAAAAATGGTAGGCCATTTTCAAAGCGACAGCAAACACCTTTGATTTATATTTGCCAAAGTTGGCAGCACAGAACTCATTCGAACAAATATTTTATGCAAACTTTCAGGCAAGCGGAGTGCGCACCCCTGTACTTTGTCTTCAACCATTTATAACATTGATGGCGCAATGGCCTGGTGCGTATATTTTTACCTGACATGATTTTGGAAACCAACAAGTAGATCTCCTCTATCGTTAGCAAAGCAGACACTGCGTAGTGACGGATCAAAGCATAACTCCCTCACCAACGTGTTTGTCAGATCCCATAACTATCACGAAACAGAAACAAAAATTCTACAATACACGCATCGGACAATCCTATTAAATTGAACAAGAGTTGAGTGTTTCCAATTGTGTAAACATATTTTTAAGTGTAAGTTGCCAGAGGGATAAAATCAATGCATGTAATGGTACCAGTTTGATTTGAAAATATATGAGAATGATGAGTCTCATAAGTAGGATTTGAACTTTGCAAGGTGGGAGTAAAATTAGATGAGGTTTGTGGTCGCACCGTGTGTTAGTCTCTTTTGAGTAGTGTTGGTTCTGAAAAGAATTAACGGTTGACAACTTAATGTTTCAATCAGTATGCTCTGATCCTTTTCAGGAGAAATACGATCAGATGATCAGAGCATACTGATCGAGATGTTGAGCTGTCAACCACAGGTTCTTTTTAGAACCAACACTACTCAAAAGAGATTTACACATTGTTATGTCGTAATCCCTAAAATGGCTGACGCAAGTATTGATGTACGTTTATAATATTTAATGTCAACTTCTTTGCTCCATGGCTGGAACGAACTCTTACTCACAACTGAACTCTTGTTACTCATTCCAACAACTCAACAGCGCATGCGCAAAGCTTAAAGTGGCACGCGACTTGAAGCGACTACACTATACACATGGTGCTACCTCAAACCTCACCTGATGATGAGTCTCGTACATGTATGTCTTGTATGTGTCATGTCATGGTACTCACTCAATTTAAACGTTGATTGAAGGGTTAGAGAGAGAGAAAGTCTGACTTTACCTTGACTGATCCATCGCTGCTGGTCGATGCAAAGATACCAAGTGATGGACAGCTACATAAGGCGGTCACCTAAAGACAAAACACAGAGAGGGGACTCTTGAGAAAGACAAGAAAAATACTACCTCAAATCTAATTAAAGTTGAATCCAAACTTCAATACCAAACGCACGGGGAAAGAAATGTATCCGCCAATCTGCTAAAATGAAGTGCAGTCACAGACTGTGAAATGAAACAATAGAAAATGCACATTCAACTTTCATTCTGTTGTTAATTTAGTAAAATTTAACTATGAATTAGAAAGAAAGATTGCGACTAGCTCAAACACAATGCATAAGTTTAACACAAAGTGGAGGTTTACGGTTTAATTAATTATTCATTGTTTCTTGATAAGGTTTTTCTGTTTGTCCTCTAATTTTTGGTTTGCATATTATGTATAAACAAAATTGTAAAATGCATATTCATTATGTTTATGTATATGCAGCACACAGGATAAACCAAAGAGAAACCTTTATTGTGACCTTTAGCCAAGGATGCCCTACTCAAACTACTTAAAGGCAGTGGACACTATTGGTAATTACTCAAAATAATTATTAGCATAAAACCTTACTTTGCAACGAGTAATGGGGAGAGGTTGATAGTATAAAACATTCTGAAAAACGGATCCCTCTGAAGTTAGGTAGTTTTAAAGAAAAAAGTAATTTTCCACAAATTTGATTTTGAGACCTCAGATTTATAATTTGAGGTCTCGAAATCAAGCATCTGAAAGCACACAACTTCGTGTGACAAGGGTGTTTTTTCTTTCATAGTTATCTCGCAACTTCGATGACCGATCGAGCTCAAATTTTCACAGGTTTGTTATTTTATGCATACATGTATGTTGAGATAGGACACTAAGTGAGAAGACTGGTCTTTGACAATTACCAATAGTGTCCAGTGTATTTAATGTACAATATACAATTTATACCAAGGAAAAAATCTTTGATTTCTTTCGTTGTTTCACTAACCATCTTGGTGTGGTTGTGTTCCTTGAGATGTGTATACATCGTAGCACTCTTCAGCATCTTAGATGTCGTACAATGTTTCTCATCCTTCTCTCCTGCAGTCTCTTCAACCGTATCAAGAAGTTCATACACGTGGATATCACTGAGAGACAATCAAACAAGGATGATGGGCAAGAGTGTCTCAGGACTTCATCTGGGGGCAATTTCTTAAAGCCGTTTTACAGGTAAACAAACTTTGTCGTAAAGATAAGAAAAGAGAGTTTGTTTTAAAGTCAAGAAAATTTTGTTAAGGATTGTAATTAAAATGGGTATCTTACGTAGCCCAATTTAGAGGCTCTGCTTACTTCCGAATTCTGTGATCCCAGTCACCATTCTTCGCTTACAGGGCAAGCTCCTACTTTCTGCATAAGCTGTGTAAGTGTGGAATGCCTAGAAACGCACAAAATTTCCTGGTTCTGTAAGCACCGATAAGCGTTAGCAAATATTCCTGTGAAATACACTTGACATAAGCATGGTATTCCCCGACTCCATAAGCACCGATATAAGCACTAGCACCGATATAAGCACTACCAAGGAGACACGCTTGACGTAAGCGCATAATTCCCTGCTTCTGTAAGCCCCAATTGTTACTCATGGTAAAGAGTTATGGCATTGGGCCCATGCTTAGAGGAATTGCAGGCAAGTAAGTGTGCTTTTTAGCAGGGAGTTAACGCGCTTATGCTACTAAGCAGCGCGCTTACGCTAAGCTGAGTAAGCTTTACTAATAGAGAAGCAGTACTCACTTGTTAGGTAGAACCATACAGAGTGAGTTTTGTAGCATGGACACATGAGATGGACAAAGAGAACTTGTGATCTACAATGACAGAGTAAGAGACGGGTTATCAGTGAAAATGAAGATCAAACTGAGCGAAAAGACAGTGAACATGAAGACAGTTATTCTTCACTTAAAGTAATGTGTTATGGCCGAGGGTGCCATGGCCGAGCGTCATCGTTGAGTGTGTCCTAGTCAAGCGTGTCACAGCTGAGTGTGTTAGGGTCAAGCGTGTTGTGGCCGAGTCTGTGGTGCCAGAAGGTCTAGCACATCACATCAGATTAAACTTCTGATGGCAGAGTCATCAGAGCTGTGTGGGTTCGAATCTTGGTCAAGTCAGTTTGTGTCATTGACTGAGTCTTTTGTGGCTGAGTGTTTTGGGACCGAGGTCTAGTGCATCAGACTCAAGTTATGATGGCAGAGTCATCAGAGTGTGGGTTCGAATCCTGGTCAAGTCAGTTTGTTTTCTCGGGCAAGGCACTTACATGTAACTATAATTGCAATTCTCATCAACCAGGAGCAAATGGATACCTATGGGGGTTGAGCCATTTTACTTTTGCAGATTGATGTTTTATCGTCTTACCATTTTCATACACGTCAGATTTACTTTCAAGTTCTTGGTTCCAGACAGTTCAATGGCCCACACACACACATTCTAATTGATGAAAAGAAAATCACAAAAAGATAACATAAAGTTCACTGGTCAATATTTTAAGGGAAGTTTTCTACCCCAATCATCTCGTGTGAAGACAAGGAGGTCTGTAGAAAGCAGGTGTAGATGGTCTGCTTTTGGGTACAAGTCATGGCAGCGGTCACCTTAAGCTGCGTTGGATAGAATGTGACAAAGTGGAGTGGTTGAAGTGTGTAAGAGCTGAGAATAGCGCTTGAAAGAGTGCAGGTGAAAGCAGCAACTCCAGGAATGCACCCCATTACAATTTGAGGATGAGGCTGGCACAGACGCAAGTCTATGCCAAATAAATGAATGAATGTTGTACCTTGTCTGAGCCGCAAGACAGCAGCCGATCCGCCCCTCCGACGCCATTATTCTCTCCATCACACAATCCATGAGATGTTTCCAGCACGGTGACGTGACCGAGGTGTGCCTTGACCGGTATCTTCATGAAGTGATCTTGAGCTTCAAGGAGAATGATCTGACCGCTGTTGAGTCCGGCAAAGATTAAAGACTCGCTGGAGGATTCCTGCTTACCAAGAGCACAATCCTGCCATCAAATAAGAACAATTAATTTAATTGAAATTGTTTTTAGCAAACATTACAAAAATTGCAAATCAACACAATACAATACAATAAGTCGCTCTGAGATATGGTGGACACACACATGACACTTTTAGGTATGGGTAAACTTGTCTGTATACACCCAAACCAAACACTGCACTCCTATAGTGTCGGCCAAAATGGCTAATAGTGATAGTTTTAAGAAGAATTCAAAAATGTTAAAACACCTAGCAAAGTGCTGAGGAACCCAGCTTGGTGGGCACAAGCATGTACAGCATATCCGCCTCACATTGACCTGTAGTATTCCTGGACCCAATTTTATAAAACCAGTAAGCACAAACAAACTTGCTAAGCACAGACAGGCATGTCTTGCTTAGCAGAACCAGGTACCAGGATTCCATAAAGAACACACAATAAACTCACCAGTTTGACCAGAGCCAGACATAACACACACTCATCAGGAAGGCCCGGTATCCACAACTGATTGGCTGTACATGGATTAGTACCACTCTCAAACACTAAAACATCACCGGTTGCCATGACTGTGTAGATTACGTCATGTTTAGGGTCATACACGAGGTCAGTTAGAACCTGTGGAAGGAAACCACGATTACCAGGAGTAAAGAAAAGACGGAGACTGGTTTTTAAGATTATGAGGCTCGAAAAGGAATTGTTGTTTGTTTGTGTTCCTGTAGAAAACAAAGTGGATAATGGCGGACCCGAAATGTGTCTTTAAATATAAACCTTTTTAGTATCTACTGCTTATTGGTTACAGAAGCATTTTATGAGATGTCCAGTGAATCCTTTGTTGCCTTTTAACACCCTCTGGCTATAGGTTAAGCATTTGAGTAACCTGGGAGTTCTTAAAATAACTTTTCAAATTTCTCAACTGTTCACTGTCGAGTCTTTAACCACCGATTCTTTTCAGAACCAACACTTCTCAAAAGTAATTTTGACATGCATGGTGTTACCGCAAAACTCTTTTAGTAATGTCTCTAGTAATTGGTATTTGAGTAATGAGTTCTTAGTTAAAATTCAGTAAGCGTTGTGTAATCTGTTAAAATAAGTGTGTTCTGAATGCTAATCTCACCTGGTAAGTCGCCATTGGGTAAATGATTGTCAATATGGTCCCAGACACAGCTGAGATGAGGCGAACACCACCATCCTAGGAAAGAAAAACGATTGCGAATTGTCTTATGTGTTGAATTGACTGAAACTCGGAAATAATTTGTGTTCGCAGGTAGTCTTGGTCTGTGCCTACATGTAGCTACTGCAAGGGGTGAGAGTCGGTCTTAAACTAGGATCAACATTTTACGAGGTATGTTGAAATGTTTGCATTATTTCAATCTTTTGATAACTCCTGGTGTTTAAGTTGTGAATGAGCTCTTCAGAACAGTATATCAGCTTTGAAGAAGTAGATCAAAGGACAGGATTCTAAAACATGTATCTGAAGAAAATATCGCCTATTTTCCAACAAGCAGACTTAAAAAGTATGAATTCTGCTAGAAGTCTGAACTTTTAAACTCCAACAAAATTATATCCATGACTGGTTTTGCTTGAGTTTGACTGATTCCAAACTGCAAGCCAAATCAACCTTGTGTTGCACATAGGCAAGACATACCAATAAAATACATGTTTTCAAGTTGCTGTCAGGAAAAGAATTATGTAGTGGAACACAGAAAGGTTACAAAACAACCAGGGAAATTCATTATGCCGAATTTTCTAACAGAAATTAAGATGAAAATACAGAAATACAAACCTCTGCTGCACATAGAATTCTTGTGGGTGCTGTTTTGGTTTTGACCTTGGCTAGTTTGTGAATGCAAGACTGCACTGGAGTGAAGATATGGTGGAACTAAAACAAACAAACAAACAAACAGACAACCAGTTGTAAACAAAATAACAATTCAAAACTTTTACCTGAAACTTTGTTTCAAAGTCATTTAGCATTATTGATCAATGCACAGCCATGGGTACACGCTTTGTTACAAAAACATCAAAGGAGCTGCAGATAAAAATTGAGGAACTCTCTGCAGATCTTGTATTCTACAAACTCTCAAGCATTTTTACATTCATCATTGACACAGCAATTGTTAATTGATTTATAAATAACATTGATACAGCTACTACATGTACATCAGTGGTTTTCAAACTTTTGTTCATACAGTGGACACAAAAACGTGTAACCCATGATTGTGGCTGTACACTCCACAACATCTAGCATGCTAAACAAGAGCGAGTGGAACTAAAACAAATCTTGTATTTCTGCCACAAAATACTTTGTTGATTTTGAACATTGAAAATGGAAAATAAGAAACATTTGGAGAGATCTTACTTGATTGAAGTTGTAGACTTTGACATCGTGGAGGGTATGGTAGTATAACTGATTATGATTGGCTATTCGCATGCCAAGAATCTTCTCTCCAACATCCAGCCTTTGGGTCTAAAGAGGAAAATATTTTAAATACAACAAAAACAACAATAGTTTCTTTGTATTTGCTTTGTTTAGGATTGCATACCTGGGTATCAATGCCCTCTGCTTTTATTGCAGTGTCTTCTGATTTTGGCTCATCATAACCTAGGTGCTTAGAACACACAACTGTTACTTTATAGAGAAAAGTTACCGGCCAAATTACAGAGAGAAGTGTTGTTGTTTGTGACTGGTAAACGGTAAAAGCAAAGCAACTCAATCAAATTGGCCAAGTTTTGTGTGTGTGTTCTAGTCTTCTATCTTTTTTAGAATAACTTTTTGTTTCTTTCTCTCACCAGTTCAAAGGTATCTAAGCGCCACATTCTAATGGTTCCATCCTTTGAGCTGGAGATCAACAACGGATCAGTGGGATGCATCACTAGACCTTCAACGGACAAGAAACAAAATTAATACAGGTTCAAATTAACAGTAGGTAAACTTTATTTCAATAAAGTTGTTGACTCTGAGGCATTGCATGGTGAGGTATCAATGTGTATTTAGTTTGCTGTAACATCATGTGTGTACAATGTACATCATGTATCTACACTTGCTGGGTAGATTGTCTTTATTCCAAAACTAAGAAGTCTCAGGTAATCCGGAAAAAAAATGTTTTAAGTGATGTATTTGGTATTTGTTCCTTTTCAATTATTCAATTCAGCCATTTGGTTGTAGTGTGATTTCCAATATACCTTGAATTAAAATAATAAACTAATTGTCACCAGATGCATACGTCTTCCTCTTCTTATTTCTTATTCTGAACTTCAATAAGGTAGATTTCTTTGTTCAAAAGGCACAGATTTTACAGGCGAAGATGCTTCTGACCATAACAGCGACCCTCATCATAATCAATTAACACATTAAAAAAGCTGACACCTATGTTTTGACGCCCCTATGTTCCGACAACCTTATGTTACGACACCGTTACCGCTCCCCTGAAGTGTTTCTCTCACCCTAACCTTAACTGTACTGATATTGATCATGAAGGGTTATCAGAACATAGTCAAACATTTGTCAAACATAAAGTAGTCACCTTAAGCCAGTTTTCTCACCTGTGACACAGTCATAATGACCAATGAACTCATGCACCTGACTATACACCACAGCATTCCATACTTTAATAGATCCATCCATGGCTGCTGTGATGAAGTATTCAAGACGGCGGTAGAACACGCAGCTGGTCAAAAGGGAAATAATTAGGGCATAACAGAATGAGATACTAGTCCTCACTACTTGATCGCTACCAATTGATGATGGTCGCTGTTAATGGGCCATACGGAATGCAAATCTTGATTCAAGTTCCCCTCTCTCATCACTCCTGGGGAAACCGCTCTTTCTCTCGGTCTGGTCCTTCCCTATGGAACTCACTCCCCATCAAACTGAGAAAGGAAACTTCCTACCACACTTTCAAGAACAAACTCAAACCCATCTCTTTAATAAGCAGTTTCACCTTCTGTTTATTTGTATTTGGTTATCAGATAGCACTTTAGCTAGGGGATATCTCTGTGCTAGGAGTGTCACTATAATGACAGACTGGCGTGTCATAAGTTTCCATTGTTATTATCAACTACATGCATCACACGCCAAAATTTAAATAAAGGATTATAACTACATGTAAACAACTGTAAACCATTCAAATAAATTAGATCAATAAGGATTAGACATCCAGATGAGGTAAAACCCTCTTCTAGTGGAGCATCTTACCTCGTCAGTGCCGTCTCGTGCCAATTACGAATGAAGAACACCTGTTTGTTGGTCTGATAGTCAATAATGCATACCCCCTCATCACACAGGACAACAAGCTGACGATGTTTCTTGTCTATCTGAAGATCACGAACCCAGTCATTAGGAGTGATTTGACATTCCATTGGACGACCAGGTGTCAAGGGATCCCGAAGCTGGAGAACCAAAGTAATCGAGTATATTCTTTAAAAGAGCAACAGGTCTTTTTTTGCAAAATGATTTGTTTCCCTTTTCATTACACAAGATTGGTAGAGCTGACAAAACAGCTGCAGACAATGTTCATGTTTTGTGTGATCAATCATACATGATATAACAAGCCTGTGAGAGTTTTGGCTTAAAGGGAAGGTACACGTTTTGTAATTGTCGAAGACCAGTGTTCTCACTTGATGTATCCCAACATAAGCATAAAATAACAAACCTGTCAAAATTTGAGCTAAATTGGTCATCGAAGTTGCGAGAAAATTATGACAGAAAAAACAACCTTGTTGGAAGAATTTGTGTGCTTTCAGATAGGAATAAAAGACTTCTGGCTAGAAGTCTTTTATTATTTTAGTGAGAAATTACCACTTTCTCAAAATCTATGCTACTTCAGAGGGAATCGTTTCCCACAATGTTTTATACTTCCAACAGCTCTCCAATGCTTGTTACCAAGTCAGTTTTTAAGTTAAGATTTGTTTTGAGTAATTACCAAACGTGTACCTTCCCTTTAATCTGTTGTGAGAGTCGGGAGAAAATTGTGAACAACCATGCACAGTTTTTAGCATGGTAACACATCATGTTCTTAGTTTGGGATGTTGCAATCAAAACCAGCTGTTTTTTGTGTGTCTTGGGGATTTTCAGATACAAGTTTCTCAAATAGAACTTTATTTCAGAAGGAAATATTTCACATATTTTTATTTTTTTTCCCTAGCATGAACTTCACAATCGGTAAGCTATCAGACTAAAATTAAACCATGTTTTTTATCCAATCTTTTGTAATACATTTCATGACAAACATAATCAAATATTACTGTATATATATTATTTTTTCTAAGTAAAAACAAAAACTACGGTACCTCAATGTGAGTCATCTTCCAGGTTTGAAGGCAGCCATGACCTCCGGTTATTAGCTCATCGTTGCACTCATTATATGCCATACTAACCATAAACAAATGATAAACGTGTAGAAACAAAAGATACATTCAAAATAGAGAGAAAGAGAGTTTCACAGAAAGAAAGTAAAATATAGAGTTAAAGGCACTGCCATCGATTTCACAAAGAGTTGGGACTCGTCTTAACTCGAGTTAGGACGAGTAACTCGTCCTAACTTAGGAGTAATCTTAAGGTGTGCATGCTACAGTGCAGGGTTTGAACTCATCCTTAGATTAGTCTTAAGTTAGGAAGATTTTTGTGAAATCGACGGCTGGAAACCTTTGGTAATTGTCAAAGACCAGTATTCTCACGTTGTGTATCCCAACATATGCATAAAATAACAAACCTGTGAATTTTTTTTTACTCAATTGGTCATCCATGTTGCAAGAGAATAATAAAAGCAAAAATACCCTGTTGCACAAATTTGTGTGCTTTCAAATGCCTAAAAATAGTCTCAGGCCTGAAGTCTTTTAATATTTGAGTGAGAAATCACTTCTTTCTCAAAAACTTTAATGGGAGCCGGTTCTCACAATATGTTATAGTATCAACTGCTATTCATTGCTCATTACCAAGTATGTTTTTATGCTATCAATTATTTTGAGTTTACCAGTGTCAAATGAAGAGCAAATATAAAATAATCTAATAGGAGAGATAACCATTTTCTGAGATGGGAAATTGAGAGGTGGAATGAGGGTTACATTTCTTACCAAAGCACGGTGGAGAGACATGTTATTTGAGTCAACTCAGCACAGTTATGTATCAGATCGCTAAACGTGCGTAACGTCATATCATTGCAGAATCCAACAAACACCTTAAGTACAACCAAAATAAAATTAAAATATTTAATGCAAAGTCAAGCTGTTAGATACCCTCTCCCAAAGCCTTCTACATCCTATTTGCTGAAATGAAGGATTCATACAAAGCTTGGGGCCATGGGCCCAAATAAAAAAATGCTTGTTACTGTGTCATGCACTCCAGTTTTAATCAAATACATGATTTTTGAGGATTGGGGTTACCTGTAGGCAAGTGGGCCCAGGGAGTCAGGTTTTAAGGGTATGTTCACAATAGGCCACCTATTCCAAGAACCCAACAACCCAAGAGTATTTAAATATCAAATGGGAGAGAAACCTTTGGTAATATCAAGAGGTTATACTAACAACAATGGAATGGATTTCGAAACCTCTCTTGTAACAGTGATGTTCGGAACATTAGTATTTCCTTTCACCTTTTAATCAAGATGTATAACTAATTCAATTGTAACTATTCAATTGTAACTATGTTATTCACACAAAGAACAGACGTGTTGTTACCCTGTGATGAGCAATGTATATCATTCTGGATATAGCAGCTTTCATGGGAAACCTGAGAGGGAAAAAAACAAAAAATAGTCAACAGGTGTTTAAACAATTATTTATTTAGTCAAGTATGAAGTCAAATAAGAAAAATCTTTTTAAAGTAACACGGAAGTTAGAAAATTAGGCAGACAATTCTTTGTGGATTAAAAGTGTCAGTTCATTGAGATTTTCCAGATCAATTTGGTGAAGTGAGTTCCCACAGTTGACCCTCTTTAAATTAACCTTTGAACTTTTGTAAATAATGACCCCTTACTTAGGGATACGCATCACCTAAAGTTTGCTATTTTCCTTTTATTGATTGAACCCCAAACCAGGTCAAGCTGGGTCAAGTGTTAAACCTTGATGCCCTGAGCTGTTAAAGACACTGGAAATCTTTGAAGACCAGCCTTCTCAAAAATAATAACATAATAAACCTGTGAAAATTTGAGCTCAATTGGTTGTCGAAGTTGCAAGATAATAATGGAAGAAAAAACACCCTTGTCACATGAAGTGCTTTAAGATGCTTGATTTCGGGACCTCAAAATCTAATTCTGAGGTCTCAAAATCGAATTCAAATTTTTTAGTGAAAAATTACTTCTTTCTCGAAAACTACGTTACTTCAGTGGGAGCCGTTTCTCACAATGTTTATACTATCAACAGCTCTCCATTGTTTGTTACTAAGTAAGTTTGTATGCTTACAATTATTTTGAGTAATAGCCAATAGTGTCCAGTGCCTTTAAATGCCAGGCAAACTCATCAAGATCAATTTCTAAGAAAGAAAATGATTTTATTCTTTAATTCTGCATGGCTGGATTTCACTAAAGAGCTAAAATTAGTCTTAAGATCTGATCGATCTTAAGCAAAGTGTCATGCCATAATGGAAACACTGGCACTGGCACTGGCAAGTTAAGTTAAATGCATTAAAGTTAAGTTAACTCAGTGTTATTGTATTTTTTTTAATCAAGCCAAGGGCTTTCTAAGTTAAAGCAATTAAAGTTAACTTGAAGTCATCTTATCCACTTACTTGATACACTTCACAGCGTTTTCATCTAAACTACTGATGGTCCAGACATAGATCTCATTGCAAGCTCCAGTGTCGATGTGTGTGACGTAAACATCCCTAGCCGTGGAGTGATAGAATGCTAAACAACGCACCACATGGGGGTGATGCATGCTGTGGTACAACTATACAAATTCAAATGAAAACAAACAATAACAATAAATTTGCAAAAAGTTTATAGCAAATTATTATTTCTTAAAATTAAGCAAAACACTTTCTGTACAAATTTCCCATGCATATTATGAGATCTAATAAAACAAACATAATAACTTTTAGTTGCGATAACGTAACCCACTCGGCAGGAGGGTTGCGTTATCGCAACTAAATAACTTTCAACTTGCTTTAAAAAATACCCTAAATAGTAGAACTAGTACTAGTAGGAAAGTGCTGGTGCGCTTTATATTGACTGTTACAATTACAAACAAGATTTCCGTACCTGTAGACCGTAGGGAATTGTTACACACATGTCCTGTGGATCCGAAGTTCGGACAACAGTTTGCAGATTTTCCTTGATGGTAGCCCATGACTGGAACTTAGCATCGATCAAGGCCATCTTGTATTGCAACTTGTAACTATAACCCTATCTGTATAATCTGATATAAAAGAAAAAAACACAAAATCTGACATCGTAAAAGAAAAAATAATATTAACAACTGTCCAGAAAAAATCTATAGATACATATTCTGGTAATTTTTCTTTTCTTGATCATACAACTTTACAAAACACTTACCTTGGTTTTGAACTACACAAAGACACAATGTACGTTGTTTGATAACATGACAATAAATGATCCACACACTACACAACCTCATGCCAACAACAACATGCTGTTTTGTTTACAAACATTGGCAAAACTTTATGCGGCGCGCGCTTAAGTACGCCCTCTTGTGACGTAACAGTGTTAAACAAAAAATATCGATCGTATGAAAGGGCGCCCGCTTGTGTTTTTGTTTTCTCCTTTTAAAAAAACAGTTATCGACTTTCTTTTTAACGAATACCGAAGAGTTGATAATTTTCCACTTTTGTTTCTCATGGCTCCCAAAATTGGTTGAATAGATCGATTTGCCGTGATTGAAAAAGAAAACCACAAGTTTAACTGACACTGTTCTTAAGTTTTAATTTTGAGAATTATATCAAATATAGAAATTAAACTGTCAAATTCTGCTAGTCCGATACTGAATAATGATAATCGAGGGAAAATAAGAATCGATAGTAGTGCCCCGATGACTCGCCGCATATCGCATGCGCATTGGATGCACATGTGCACACACTGTGCAGAATTAGAGTAGAGAAGAAAGCTTCCAGAAACGTCCAAATATTAAGTGATTAGGGCGTGCATTTCTACTCAATTTTTTAACCACAAATTGTGCAAAAATGGTAAGTAGTTTGTTATGATATCCTGATATTCCTCGATTGAGTATGTTAATAAAAACTAGCAATGGACCTTCAGTAAAAGGGGAATTCTTCCTCATAAATTCGAGATAATGTGAATTGTGCTTGAGCAGTCGAGTGTTGCCCGGTAACCGGACACTGGAGAAAGGTTGTTCGTACTTCGTGGTTTGAATGAAATGGAAGTTTGTTTTAATACAGTAGTAATTTCGATTTCTGCATTATATTATTATGAATTCAAAGAAAGGAAAAGTTTCCGTATGGCGCCACCACTTTTTCATTCGAAATAAAATAATATAGTATCTAATTTACCTGATTGATATATCCCTTTTTGTAAAAATGAGTAAAAAAGTGGTGGCGCCATACGGAAAGTTATCCCAAAGAAATATGAGTTTAAACTCTAAAGGGAATCCAATAATATATTTTTGATTTTTGTTTTGGAAAAAAGTTGTCAAAAATATTAAATTTTGTGGATTTTTGCAATAATTTTTTTTTTCTACTAAAAAATAAATAAAACCGTAAACGGTTTAATTGTAGTACTAGGCTAGGCCTAATACTTATTGTTTCTAACCAATCAATACAGTCGCCTTTGCCCAATTTTATGGCTCTGCTCACACAACAAGAATTTTGGGTTTCTCAAGAGTTTTCACAGGTTTTTCAGCAGTTAATTGTTGTTGTTGTGTGCGTACTCCACTTAAACAAGGCATTCTTCGCTTACACAGGCTGACAGGTAGCGCAAAATTTTGACACTTGCACGGTGAGCTTAGATTGGCTATTGTAACATGTGTAAGACTAAAGAGTAGTTGCGATAACGTAACCCTCCTGCCGACGGCGTAGCCGGAGGGTTAAGAGTCACTCCCAATCGATGCAGGGCGAAATATTTTAGACCACAGATTTGCTCATTTTTTACCACTTTCAAAAATCATGACACAAATTCTATGAACACGAAGTTAATCCTCAATGTCTAATGAATAACATTCAAAAACACAATTGAGAAAATATTTTGAAAAAAAGGACAAAAACTTACCAGATTCCGGGAGCGAAACAGTCACAAATTTCCCAGGTTATATTTTTGAACCTGTTGCTGGTTACCATGCGCTGACCCCAAGCGCTGAACCCAACCGCAGGTACCAGCCAATTGAATTGACGACCTGCCGACCGAGCCGCAGCCGAGTTTGACTAAACCATTCTGTAAAAGGGGTGTTACAAGGGGTGCTGCAGTGCGGCCGTGCTTGAAGTGAGTGAACAGCGGGCATAGTAAATTGACAGCGCACACGCACTGCCGCGCTGCCTTATAATACCCCTTTTACAGAATGGTTTAGTCCAACAGCAATGAACATCGGGAAGTCACAAAATGGCGAAGCGACAGGTTCAAAAAAGAACCTGGGAAATTTGTGACTGTTTCGCTCCGGGATCTGGTAAGTTTTTGTACTTTATTTCAAAATACTTTCTCAATGGTGTTTTGAATGTTATTCATTAGATATTGAGGATTAAGGTCGTGTTCATAGAATTTATGTCATGATTTTCGAAAGGGGTAAAAATTGAGCAAATCTGTTGACTAGCTGTCGAAATTGTACGTGTTTGACCATTTCGCCCTGCACAGATTGCGTCTGCTTCGTAACCCTCCGGCTCCGCCGTCGGCAGGAGGGTTACGTTATCGCAACTAGTGTAAGAGCAGAATTTGGCGGTAAACAGAACCATGAAACTGGGGCTTGGTCACTGGCCATGTGTGTGATGACTGTCAAATTTCAATGTCAATTCAAATATTGTTAATTTCTTCAGAATGTGTTATGTAGAACTATGCCAACACATGAGAGACATCAAATTATATTTCTTGTTGGATCCTGTATCTAGGCATGCTGGGGCACTGTAATTGTGTCATCTTTGGTTTTGTACAATTTGTGCCCCAGACAAGTTCTCACTCTCAGTCTCACAATGCCATCATCAATTTGCTATAATTGTCTGAACACCCAGCCACAAAAAACATAAAGTGACAAACAGACCCCAAAAATAGCAAAACAAATTGCCTACTGAATTCCCAATATGTCAAAGATGCATCATCAGCATTTAATTGTAGATAATATGCTCCAAATTGATGATATTTCTAGTCCACATCGGAGAAATAAAGAAAATCGAGACTTGAACCTGCAACCTCCGGATTAATATGCTGGTGCCCTACTTATTACTAGCCCTATGTTGGAGGTTTTCCCATTGTGGTTTATTTCTTGATATTTAATATTTGTTGTTTGTTTAGTTTTCACCAGTTCAGATTCTGAAGCAAAATGCTGAAGAGGAGAAAGGCGAGACGGCTCGTCTGTCATCGTTTGTTGGGGCCATAGCCATCGGTGATCTCATCAAGAGTACATTGGGGCCAAAGGGAATGGTGAGATATAACATACTATCTGGCCTTTGTAAAACTGTTAAGCAGTAATACTTTTTTTTCGGCTTAGCATACCAGGGAGTTATCCGCTATCAATCACATAACATTTTTCTATCTAAGTGAAAGATTCTGAAGGACTTGTGTTCAAGGGAGCCAAGGCCATTGATGTTTGTTGTTTTTACTTCCTGTTAGCCCTGACATCGATTTCAACAAACACTTCCTGACTTAGGATCAACCTAAGGACTTGGGACGAGTTAAGTTCCGTAACCACACCCATCCTAAGTTAGGACGAGTTACTCCTAGGGTTTCGTGAATCCTCTGCAGAAATCGTCTGCAGTACCCAAAATTCCTGTGGAATGTGCTGTTGAAGAGCATTAGGAGTATGCCCTCAAACAACAATTTGTGCATCACTTGGTCAGGCATAGGCCTGGGCGAATTATTCAAATATCCGGTTAATGGCGAATAGGTTTTCCTATCCGTAACCGCGAATGCCTTTTTTTTTCTTAACCGGATATCCGCAATGGCCGCGAATACCTATTTATAAACCGGATAGTCCTGTAATTACAACCAAGTAACCGGATATTCTTTAATATCCGAATATCCGCGGACTTCGGGCGACAACTGATAGGAATGTTTTGTCTGAATCCTTATGAAACTTCTATTAAGACAGCATAAATTAAGTATTTAACTATGCTCACCTCCGTGATGAGTTGAAGCAATGACATTTCTGACGTAATTTGTTCAACGATTACGAAAGTTTTTTTCAGGAAGAGTCAATCACCATCAAAAGAAAAAGCAAATCGCCATCTTTAAATTAGATCCGGTTATTTTTATGAATGAACCGAATGACACTGTCTAAAACTAAAATCATTCCGCCCATAAGATCTCATTCACCATTCACAAACGAACATACGCGCCCTCTAGCGGCGAAAAAAAACTATTTGAATATCCGGTTAATTTTGGATAGTTGGCATGCGGTAACCGAATACCAAAATTTCACTATTCGCCCAGCACTAGTTGGGCATTCCAATCTTTAATATCAAGTCCGAACAAACCTAAGAGAGGAGGATATGGGAGGCCACAAAATTGGGTTATTTAATAATTGACAATGGCTTGAGATCTTGTATTTTTTTGCTTTATAGAGTGTGACTTAACATAAACTCTGTTCATTTTATCATTGTTTAGGACAAGATCCTTCAGTCGACCAATCCTATGAACCCTCTGACAGTGACAAATGACGGAGCCACCATTTTGAGATCAATTGGTATTGATAACCCAGCAGGCAAGATCCTTGTTGGTAAGTCATTGCTTGAATTTGGGGAGAAAATCCACATTACTACATGGCTTGTAGCTCAAAATGTTTACTTTACCACAAGTTATTTTACAAGACCAGAGTGAAAATGAGTTGAACAAGCAAGATAATTGAAAGATATCACAATCATGGTCAATATTTTTCGCAAAGATATTAAAAAATGAGGTAGCCTTTATATTCAAGTCAAAAACATCAGACCGCCAGGATGGCCCTGTCTAGAGTTTACTGGCCCAGTGATAAAATCACAGGCCTAGGTCCTCCAGTCCAATTTTAATATTGAGTCTTGTAAGTCTAGCCTAACTCTTTCTGAGCAAATAGTGGCGTGTCATGGCCGAGCGGTTGAGAGCACCGGATTCAATCTCTGGTGTTTGATCAGCAGAGTGTGGGTTCAAATCCCGGTCGTGACACTTGCTATGTAAAATTCGGGAGGTAATGCTTTCTGCTCTACCGGCCAGGCTTTGGACTGATGATACCCAAGCCTACATCCGTATGGACTGTAAAAAGGGTAACCCTGTTTCAGCCCTAGGAGTAGGTGGCAACGGCCTCTGGAAAAAAATAATTGTAGCCCACACCTTGAGTGGCCTTCAGGCCTTGTGTGTCTGGCGACTTGCATAAAAAAAATATAAAAATATAGTAATTATTATTTGGTAGCAACTATGTAATAAATGTGTATCCCTTGTCTTGCATTTTGAATTTACCAGTTTTAAAATTTATTATTTCAATTATGTAAAATGCGATGCAATGATTATTGGTGTAATGATTGTTGAAAGACTGGTTTACAAAGGCTCACACATATTATTGCTTTCCTGCTTAACACAGACATAAGCAAGGTTCAAGATGATGAAGTCGGAGATGGAACGACATCTGTGACTGTACTTGCCTGTGAGCTGCTGAGGGTAAGTCATCGTGGACTATTCCTGACATCAATCATCTGCAATTTCATGGTGCAATGATTCCTCCAATTTAATTCAACTTTATTTCCATGGCTTTTTCAATGTTGCTGCTGCCTGGTGCAAAAATGGCCTCTGTTTATGATAACAGATATGTTCACATCGTCAGATCAAAATGATGTATCTCAATATTGAAAAAAATAGTGTATCTCTCGTAGAAGTATCCTGTGCAAAAACTTTGTACCTCGGTGTGTACCTGTGTACATCTGGGCTATTTAAAGCAAGATCTGATTTTCAGACAACTTCAAACTTGTGTGTAAACAAGTTTTTTTTCATTATGAGCTTTCTTCCATCTTTAAAGTGAGATTGTTTGAAGTCTTCTCTTCATCTCCAATTCATGTATATTTTAAATTTAAAAAATATCAAATATTTATAAATCGCCAAATTACCATAGTGGCCTCAAAGCACAAAAATACAAAGATAAAAAAGTAACTGCCAAATTACAACATTCCAATGCAAAGGGGTATCTGAAAAATACAATTTAAACAGGCAATTATAGAATGATGTTTTCACATGTTGCTTTCATCTTATTTATCTTCATGAAATCAGGAAGCAGAGCAACTTGTTGCACAGAAGCTGCACCCACAGACCATCATAGCTGGCTGGAGAAAGGCTGTAGAAGTCGCTGACCAGGCCTTGACCCAAGCTGCAATGGACAACAGGTACTGAGGCTAGGCTGGGGCATTTTAAACTCTGCAAAAGTTTAACGAAACAAACTTTGAAAACCCTGTCCGAATTCCATCGGCCTTTAATTGAAGCAGATAGTGGAAATCAATGAGACCTTCCTTTTCTTTAATGTTAGCCCCAAATGTTTTCCAGGAGGAATGAATGACAGCCCTTTTGCTAGTCGGAATGTTCCTTACCTTACTCCTGTACAATCTCAATATAAACCACAAGGAAAACTGACTGGGTAAATTTTGAAATGATTTTTGGGGTTGAACAAAGAATTGACTAGAGTGGGATTCGAACCAACGACCTCTGGATTAACGTGCCGGCGCTCTACCAACTGAGCTATCTGGCCCCAGGTTTCTATGTAATTTGGGTGTGATCCCTGGCTACACGGCAGTTAACGGTTGTATGGCTTCTGACTGGCACCCCCCGAACAAAGATATCAACAAAATAGGGACACCGCCATTATAGGGCTAGATAGCTCAGTTGGCGAATAGAGGTCATGATCACTCTATTAATATTCATTTTTGCCTTTACCCAAACACCGATGTGTGTTAGCACTGTATACTCAGTACTTACCCGAGTTCTGTGAAAAAAAATCACAGGCATATTACTTGGGTGGGATTCAAAATCACGACCTTTGCAATTCTAGAGCAAGTGCCACTCTATTAATGTTCCACTTATGCTTCATATAAGTCAAATCTCTTAATCTTTGACATATTTATTTTGATTAACAGTGCTGATAAGGAGAAGTTCCGCAAGGATCTGTTCAACATCGCTATGACAACACTCAGCTCCAAGATTGTGCAACAGGGTAGAGAGATGTTTGCTGATCTTTGTGTCGACGCTGTGCTAAGATTAAAGGTGAGAGTTGAAAGATTATCTCTTGGATTAAAAAGGGCTTCCTCTGGGAAAGTAAGGTAGTTTCCAACTTTCGTTTGGGGTAAACCTTCTTAAAGGTTAATGAGCCTTTTCAGTTTCCTGGTGGTAGTACAGGATATGGTCTTGTTCCCAGGTAGTTAAGGCGTATCTACATTTATTTGTCTAAAAACTATGGTTTGTGGTAATACCATATAAACAAATGTCTGAAGAGCTGTGGTGATACTGGGGAAAAAGTGACATCTCTACACTTTGATCATCATACAAAGCAGGGTTTTCTCTTGACCTTTTCAGTGACAAGCCAGCAGGACCAGTTCACTTGTCATTTCAATAGTCTGCAAGCTTTTTCACTAGCCAATATTTCAAATTAACTGGGGATGCGTTTTAACACTGAACTAGCCAGCCGGACCACTTGGAGAATATTCTGACTGTGTTTTTAGACTGGCATTTGGCCAGCGTAAGGGAGAATGCTGCATAATGATCCTTTTCTAGGAGAAAGCGTACTGCTTGAAACATCAAGATGTGACCCTGCATTAAAGTATTAGAGAAATAACTATGGTGTTTTCTAGACTTTTTTCTCCTCCATGCAAAGTTTCAAATTTCACCAACTGAGACATTCAAAGATACATCAGCAAATTGTTGATTCCAAGAATATGTTTTGATAGTTTTTGTGTCTCGTTTATTTGTGCAGGGCAAAACTGACCTACAGGCCATCCAGATCATTAAGAAGCTTGGAGGCAACATGAGCGACTCGTATCTTGAACCTGGATTCCTGTTGGACAAGAAGATTGGCGTTAACCAACCGAAGAGGATTGAAAACGCACGTGTCATGGTCGCAAACACGGCCATGGACACAGATAAAATCAAGGTAAATACTACACGTGGTTTCTTGCTCGGAACGATTTCACAAAGAGCTAAAACTGAGCTTATTTAAGGAACACGTTGCCTTGGATCGGTCGAGTTGGTCTTTGAAAAGCGTTTGTAACCATTTGTTATAAAATGCATATGATTAGAAAGATATTTTAAAAGTAGAGTATAATGATCCACACAAGTATCACTCGAAATTGCGTGGTTTTCCTTTTACCTCATCCACAAACACGTCGGTCGGCCATTTTATGGGAGTCAGATTTTTGACTCCCATAAATGGCCGACCGTGTTAGTTCGCAAAGTAAAAGGAAAACCATGCAATTTCGAGGCAAGTGTGTGTGGATCATTGTATTCTACTTTTAAAACATCTTTCTACCCATATGCATTTTATAACAAACGGTTACAAACGCTTTTCAAAGACCTCCTCGTCCGATCCAAGACAACGTGTTTCTTTAATAATAATTACTTAGCAAAGTGTGATGTCAAATCCCAATCACTATGTGAATTTTGATTTTTTAGATTTTAAAAGTTTTGGTTAAAGTACACAAAATGTATTAAGTTTGGTTTTACCCTTACGATGTATGTTAGCACTGTATATAATACTCAAGTACTGAGTATACCATGTATACATTGCTAACTCACATCGGTGTAAGGGGGAAACCAACATTAATATTCTTTTTGGTTCCAGAGTTCGCGTGGATGGCATGGGCAAAGTTGCTGAAATTGAACTGTCATTCCTTGTTTTGTTATCCTGTGTTTGGTTCCAGAGTTTTGTGTGGATGGCATGGCCAAAGATTGAAAGTAAACATCATTCCTTGTTTTGTTTTCAGGTGTTTGGTTCCAGAGTTCGTGTTGATGGCATGGGCAAAGTTGCTGAAATTGAACTAGCCGAGAAGGAGAAGATGAAACAAAAAGTGGGAAAAATCCTGAAGCACGACATCAATGTCTTCATCAACAGGTGAATATGACCCCCCCCCCCTCCCTGCCAAGCAAACTGGAATTTTGCTTCCAAAAAAAGTTGGTTGACAACTTATTGTTTCAATCAGAATGCTGTGATTGTTCTCGGGGGAAGTAAAGACATACAGAGCATACTGATTGAAGCGGTAAGTTGCCAACCACCACCTGTGTTTTTCAGCACCCCCCACTACTCAAACAAGATGTTCACATAGTGTTACAGGAAACCTCTGATTATACTTCCACCATGCAATCATTCAAATTCTACCTGAAAAACAAGTTGTTGAAAGTATGTTGTTTTTTACCACAGGCAACTTATCTACAACTACCCAGAGCAGTTGTTTGCCGATAGTGGCGTGATGGCCATCGAACATGCAGACTTTGATGGCATTGAACGTCTAGCTCTCGTACTTGGCGGTGAAATTGTTTCAACCTTTGAACACCCTGAGATGGTTAAGGTTGGACACTGCGACCTCATCGAAGAAATCATGATCGGTAAGTTGTGAACAAAGTCTTTGCTATTTTTCAGACTAATTACTCTTAGTCAACTCAGTTCTACCACATTATTTGTTTTCATTATCTCGAAGATGACAAATCTTGAATTTTTTTTATCTGATCACGTAAATAAATGAGAAAGTTGTTCAAAGTCAATCATTAAATTCATTTCTGATATTGTATTATCTTTCTTGCAATGAAAGATGGGATCCTAAAAGCAATGTCAAAAGCAACTGTAGCGGGTTGTGGTCGAGTGTTAAAGATCACCGGACTCAAGTTTTTGCATTTTTTTGTGATCAGAGTGTGGATTCGAGTCTTGGTCTTGATGTTTAGTGTCCTGAAACAACATATTTAACTATTATTGCTTCATTCCCCAAACAACTTGAATAATTCTTAATTTGTGGCATTTTGTTTGGTGCTTTTTCGAATTGCAAATTTTGTGATAGTTTGTAATGTTTGGACCATTTGCAAATTTGTAACTTCTAACTTCGCAATGGTAATTAATTGTACATGTTACTGTGATTACTGTGTTATTGTATTTAATTTTTATTGTTATTAGGCCTACTGTGGTTGTGTTTGTAAGAGTTGTAGTGTGATTTTTATGTTTCAGTTCCCAAATGGATTACAATTATTTGTATTTTTAATGTGGACATAATAAAGAAATATAATCTAATCTAATCTTGACTTGACCATGACCAGGTGAGGACAAGTTGATCCGATTTGGCGGTGTAGCTCTTGGTGAGGCCTGTACCATTGTCCTACGTGGAGCAACGCAGCAGATCTTAGATGAGATGGAGCGATCTCTTCATGATGCTCTGTGTGTTCTCTCCCAGACAACTAAGACGTATAAGACTGTGCTGGGAGGAGGTAAGAATCATTATCTTATTGATGCTTTGATAATCTTCATGCCTTTCTTCCAACTGAGTGTGTGCTTTTTCTTCATAATCAATGCTATTATCGGGTGTGTGTTATTGCCCTTCTTTAGTCTTATTTGGCCATTATTTTGCCCTTGGGTAAAAATCAGAATATTTTTATTAATAAGGCTTGAAAAGTCGATTGGAGCCTATGTACACCATGTGTACATGTAGATCAGACCTTGTACTTGATAATGTTCCCATTTGTTCCTATTTTTTCCAAGGAACTAATTATCATGCCTTGTAATATGGTCTAAATACATGTACATTCCAACAAGCAATTTTAAAATCATCTGTGTCAAGTACAGAAGCACTGATAGTAACAATGTTTTTAGAGGTTTTATTTTGTCTTGCGTTTTCAAGACATCTCTATATTGTTGATTTTGTTGTTTATTTGTTTTCTATATTGCATTGCAGAGATATGTGTATTTCCTCTGGGTCCATGTGGCGCATATTTTTGTGCTTTATTGTATATAAATGTGTTTTAATGCATTTTTACTCCATTTGCTTCGTTTTTTTAACCGTTGTGGTTTTTAAATCAATTAGCTATTTCTGCTCATGTTTATATTCTGTATTTTGTGTACAGCGTATTTGATTGTACAGCGCTTTGAAATAGTGTTAAAGCGCTTTGTAAATGCAAGTAAATTAAGTTTACCACCTGTTACTATTTTGGTAATTTTTTAGTAACTTTTCAATACTTGCCATTATTCATTATGTTTTGTGAATTGATTTGCATTTGTCTTTATATTGTGTTTTTCTCTTCTTAATGTTATTTGCAGTTTGGTGTGAAGAAAATTGTTACATATTTTAACTCTTGAAAGTAGATTTTCTATATTATTTTTATTTAATAAAAACAAACTAAATTTGTTTGAACTGAACTGAATTCTATAATTTGATCCATGTCTGGTTCTTTCCTCCTCCCCACAATAAACAGGTTGTTCAGAAATGCTGATGGCTAATGCCGTTAATCAACTAGCAGTACAGACACCTGGGAAAGAGGCAGTGGCCATTGAGGCCTTTGCCAGGGCCCTTGCCAAGGTTTGAACCCCATTTTTTAACTTTTTTTTATAATATCGATAAGATTCAACCTTCATCCAACCTTTTATAAATATTCCAGGACCAATATGGGATGCTATTAGGGTTAAGCTTGGTCATTTTGAGTTTGGACTTGAGGAGATCTTTGGATGGGATTTTTATTTTTGCTTGTGACTCTCATTTATTCCCACATGTGACTTTGCAGTTTTACATACCTCGGGGGGAAAAAACACAGTTTATCCTTAGGTTTTTCAGTGACCGGCTTGTAAGCGGGACCACTTGTAAAGAACTTTAACTGGTCCTCTGGTGTTTTAACTAGCCACTTGAATGCTGATAACTATAATTAATTGGGTTGTTAACATCAATGCTATGAATGTCATCTCTCATTATTATGACTGATTTTTTGTTTTGTCTATTTTTCCACAGTTGCCGACCATCATTGCAGATAATGCAGGTTATGACAGCGCTCAGCTCGTTTCACAACTAAGAGCTTACCACACCCAAGGAAAGAGCACCATGGGACTCAGTGAGTAGCTTTGTCCAATAATTCTGATGCCGATCATCTTTTTTCGTCAATGAAATAGTGTCTGTCAAACTGATTGCTGTGCGTCTTCTGTATAATTATCTGTAAAACTAGTTTTATGTCAAAATTAGTAGAGTCAATAAAATATTATTATGCAGCGACGTTCCCCAGAAAAATAGTTCAATGCATGTTTGGCTTGTGACATGGAGTAGACCAACATTCACCTCATGAATATATTCTGCAATAATAAAATATTTTGTTGTTTATTCCCCCGGGTTGCTTTGTTAATTATATGATACAGATACAGATATAGAATGTTTGTATGATAAAATTTAGAGGCCTTTTAAAAGTTAATGACATTTATCCTTGTAATTTTGTTCTTGTAGACATGAACGAGGGCACAGTTGGTGACATGATCGAGCTAGGTATCATTGAATCTTACCAGTTGAAGAAACAAGTTCTCCAGAGTGCGTCTGAGGCTGCCGAGATGATTCTACGCGTGGATGACATCATCAAAGCTGCACCAAGGTAAATAGGCCATTAATGATGGTCTTGGTTTACAAATGATTCCTTTTTAAAAAGGCAGTTACTTCCTTTATAGGGTTGTTATACTGACTGAAATTTGATGTTGGTTTAAAAACAATTGTTTTGAATAAAGTCTCTTTAATTGAATTTCGTTCAGATGCACAAAACTTCATAATTTGATTTGCATTAAATATTGTACAAGTATCATCAGCCTAAAATATCATGTGCTATTGTATACAAAAATGAAATTTTAATTTGGAACTGTTTTTTTTTTTTTTTTTTGAGGTATTTTTTTAGTTTAAGAGGGACTATTGTTGTGATCATAGATGATCTGAACATGCCCTGATCATCACTGACTTCATTGGGTTTTTGTTTTCTTTACTTTTTTTTTTAGGCAAAGAAATGACCCTGGTCATCATTGAGGTTAAATTCATCTTAGCATCATCACTTCAAGCTAGCGTGTACCCCTCCCCTCTCTGCATATGTCTCTCTCCATCTCTGTTCGATGTTCTTTATGCCGTAATTTATTAGGCATCTTCCCAGCACCATTCTGAGGATGCATGGACAATCTTAGGGCTTCAGTATTAATTTTGTTACTCGGGCCTGAAATCTATGTTCGTTCAATGTTATTTACATTGTCGAAGTAAATAGGGCATCATTCAGCATCGTTCAGCTAGCGGATCAGTATTAATCGTATAACTAGGGCCAGGCGATTGTGTGTTTGTCTACATTTCAGTTAATCCGTCAAAGATAATCATTGTAATGGATTGCACAAAAAGGTCACACTTACATTCGTATTTTAAAACTCAGTACTGCAGTAAGAGATTGTGACCCTCCATATTGCGAATTGTATAGAAACGTCGTCTGATGGAGCCCTCTTTGGCTCGCTTCTCTCAGCTTATGTTAATTGACCCTATGGGGGACTCGCACACACCAGGGTACAAAATCCCTCTCAGACACCAGTAGTTTGGATAGGAACTCTTTGAGCTTTACTTATACACTCCTTGCGTGTGATGTCACACATACCCGGACCCGAACAGCGCCTATCATTGACTGAGATTTGTGCGCAGCACGCGCAAGTTTGTAATGTTTGACCTCGGGAGTGGTGGCTAATGCAAGGGGTTTGTACCCATAAGGATACCATTAATACATGTATCTGTATAATCATATGCCGAGACATGGCTATAAATACTGTTGGGTTTTTTGGACTTGGTTTGTTTTTTAGCAACAATTTCTGGAAATATCATCTGAAACAGGAATTGTGTTGTGTTTTAAAAATGTAGACACTGTGTTTAATGAGTGGTTTATGCATAGAGGGCTTTTCCTCTTGACACTGTGGCCCTGGTTCGATTCCCAGCTGTAGGGCCATGGGAGTGAGTTGGTTCTCTCCTATGCAACGTTTTTTTCTTCTGAAAAAGTCGAACACTTTCGGTCTCTGCCTGTGCTGTATGGTTATAGGATCAATGTGGCTGACTGCCAAAGGCACCCTTGCAGTTCAACTCCTCTAAAGTTTGCCATATTGTCATTTGAATAGAGACACTAAGAATACTCTGGCCTCGGCTATTAAAAGGTGAGAGGGAATAACTGTTTGTGGAATAAGTGCATTGTTTGTTTAATGCAATTGTATTTCTTTAACGTTTGTTTTATAATTAGGTTTGCATTTTGATAGTTTCGGCCATTTCTGCACAATTTATTTCCTTTAACAAAAGCGAACAAAAGGTATGCATTGGCAATCTGTGAAAACAAAATAAAAATTGTTCAAGTATGGATATTGATGACATACAATTTTGTCTTTGAAGAATAGGGTGGTAGGAAGATATCTACCACAGTAATCTTTGAAATCCATTGAGTGATATGGCCGCTACTGTGTGAAAATATAGTGAATGTTATGTCCTGTAAAGTGACTTAATAAGTGAAAATAAAAAAATTGTGCTGAAACTACAGTGTATTAGTGCTTTATTTGAATTCTTTATTTGAATTCTTCTGTACTTTGAAGGGGCGGTCAAATCGTTGCGATGTGGCATTGCATGGGTTCAACCACACTTTCAAACCGTTTAATTAAGAATGCTTTATTGACTTCTGTACTTTATGTACTTTAAAGTTTTGCTGACAGACATAAAAATCCTTGTTAACAAATAACTCAATTTTGACACAAGATGCATCTCTTTTTTCAAATTGTCTAGAAATCTTTATTATTCAGTTGTGTTGTGAATGAATCTTTCCTGATAGTTGCACATACATTGATGACTTATTACATCAAAATATTCCCCCCAACTGAAAAAAAAACAAAAGCGAGAGGAAAAAACAATTGTCCCAAACCAAAATCATTGGCATCCCAAGGAGCCAGAGGGTAAAGTTTATACTGTAAACCCATAAAAATCTACACAAAATATTAAATGTTTTCACAATGATTTATTTTGGTTTGAGCAACGCCAGAATATTAATTTGAGGGCAAAATACATCTATCAATTATAATAGTTTCATTCTTTACTTTTGAGCTAACTTCTTTTTGGCATTATCTTAACTGGTAGTATACAAGTAAATAACAAGCTTGGGATCAAAATAGTAAATATTGCTCAAGTCTTGACAGTCCCTTTTCGAGGCAGTCATAAATCTTTGCAATGTATTGTTACCAGTGTGCACTCCCAATCAGGCCTACTGTTTCTCATCATACCAAACGGGTACCAGACATATGAACTTGATTTTACCCTGCACACATGTATAAGGGTAAAATAAAAATCACATACTATGTTAAGCACCAGACTACTCGCACGTTTAGCCTCGGTTACATTATATTAATTTGATCAGAGAAAAAAACAAGATGCCTCTCTCACAAAGCACACTCGCTAAGGTTTGAGACTTGTTCATCTTTGCATAAATGGCACAGAGCCAGGGCTGTAAAACTTAAATTTCAAAACGGCAAGTAGTCTTAACAGATCTAAGGGTAGCGCACATTGTACAGTCAATTACTCGGAGCTTAATCCTGGTCTGCTTGCCATGTGGTCAAGGTGTTATCACCATAAACACATCAGGTACAGGAAGATGGGAAATGCAGGTAGAAGTTGGGCCAAAAGTTGTTTTAATCTGGGGGGAAAAGTAAGAACAAAACTACATTTTAGACGCAACTCGAATTTGAATGACACACCTGTAGTCCAGTTAATTGATAGTTTTTGGACCCACTATAAACAAAATGGCATACATGTATAAACTGGAAGTGTAAAGATTAATGTGTGAACTTTGATTGAAAAACAACTTGTATTTTATATTTCCCAGTATTTTCAACATCGTTTAATCTGAACCTCCACCCTACCCTTCATCTTTGAAAGATAGTTCAGCTATTTCGGTTCTTCGCTTATTCTTGACCTGATAGATTACAATTGATTAGCCCAGCCCAGACGTTGTGGCTATCTAATTATCAAATTCAGGCAAAATCGTAAGAAAAACTTTGAAAGAAATATAACTAAAGTATTACTAGACTGTTCTTACCATTTATGACGGACAGTGACATAGACACGCAGACATCTAGGGTCAGACATAGATCCCCACCCACAGCAGCAGAAACAAGATACCAAAACCCATGAATAGACTGGCTACCAGTGCTACCAAGAGTTCTTTGTAGAAATCACGTGTGTACTTGGTTGCAGTGACCTCATAGCTGTAGTCTGGGTCAAGGATTATTACTATTGGACTTTTGTTACATCAGGGTTCTCCCGAGGATTTCTCCAAACAGTTGGGCAAACTGGGCTCATATTTTGCAAGTTTGGCCGAGGCACGCTGAACTGAAATGAAGTCCTCTGAACGTTATCCTTTTTGAACAACCCCATTTAGCATATATGTCTTGATGCGCTAGCTTGTTGCATAGACTACTTCACAAATACTGTGATGAGATGCATGCTGGTCTAGTTAGCGAACAAACTTATTACTAAATAGACCAGCATGCACCTCATGCGCCAAAGCAAAAAGTAGTCTAAGAAATTAGGCTTCTGAAATTAGATGCTTCAGTAATTGATAAGAAATGGTTGACCCTTGACTGGACATCTTTATTCAACATAATTGCCCAGTTTTGAAAAAAATGTAAAAAACCCTAGTGACTGCCAGAAGGGCCAGTAAGCTCGTCATTTCACTAACCCATCAGCTTTTTCACTTGTCCATAATTCATAAGAAAACAGGTGTTTGTCAATACTGAGCTAGCCAGCCGGACCACAAGCGCACAATATTGACTGGTCCTCAGATGTTTTAACTAGCAATTGGCCAGCGGACTTCTACTTCTACTTCTAATTGGATGCTCGGGTCCATAAGACAGGACCACTATTAAGGGAGACCGCTGCCTTGGACTGTGCAGAAATACTCTTTTAAAAAAGAATGTGAAACTAAATCATGGTACAATCACTGAAAAAAAAATCCCAAATGAGAAATAACCGGCGCTTAAAGCCATTGGACCCTTTCGGTACAGAAAAAACAAAAAAAGTTCACAGATTTACACATAATTTACAGGGTTTACAGAAGGTAATGGTGAAAGACTTGAAATATTAGTCCATGAAATGCTTTACTTTTTGAGAAAACGGTTAAACAATATAAATTCTCATTAGCGAGTATTACAGATTTATTTTAAACTCATGACACGGCGCGGAAACAAGAGTGAGTTTTCCCGTTTTTTTCTCCCGACTCCGATGACCGATTGAGCCTAAATTTTCACAGGGTTCTTGTTTTATATATAAGTTGTGATACATGAAGTGTATTTGTTGTTTTATACATAAGTTGTGATACACGAAGTGTGGGACTTGCACAATACTGTTTACCAAAAGTGTATAATGGCTTTAACTGGTGAAATAGAATTGTAAAGGATACACGAAAAACCAGGCTGTGAAGAAGATTCCAATGGATAGGAGAGTTAACGTCAGATGAGGAAACACGGCCGGGTTGACCGGGCTCAAATAACGTGCCATAGACTCCACTGCAGCCTGGAAATGAAGAATAAAAATATACTACAATCAAAATCAGAAATTAATAAGTTTAATAAACACATTCATCTATATTTCATACATATTCAAATGAAACTATGAAATTTAATGTAATTTAGCTTACATTCTTGGATTCTAAAAGAACACAAAGGAATAAAAAACACAAAGATAAGTGAGAGAGATCAGAGAGACTGACACTGACAATTGCAAGAAATAGTTCACCATCGTTTTTCGTAGTCCAAAATTTAAAGCTTTTGTTCATGAAAAAAAAAAATGAAGGTTTGTTAAATTGTAATCCAATTTGTATCCTAGCGATGAGGAATAAATGTAGTCAATGCACACTACTTTAACCGTGGTTAGTTTAAGTTTTAACTAATATTATAATAATAATAGAATTTGATTTAATTTTTTGTAGACCCAGTAACTGGGGCGCTGTTCTCCTTTTTTCGAAATTTTGACATTCTTGGTCGTACTTGTCAAAATTTTGAAAAATAGGCCCTAATATAGGGTCTACACTTTTTGACACATGACAAAAGTGGGTAGGGCTAAAAAGTAAGAATAGAGATTAGATTTAGAAACAGCAACATTTGTTTTGCGGTTTATTTATATTTTAATAATGCTCCATGAATGGAATTGAGCAAACCTACGTCGCAATTGTTATAAAGGGAGGGTAATGGTGGAATTAGGTGAACCACTAGCCCACTGTACATAAATTCGCTACCCACAGCTCACAGTACACTGTGTTGTGTACATGTACAACCGAATTCTGTACAACAGCGCTATCGTTCGTTACGGGAGGGGTCCTACTACTTGCCGTCAACTCGCCGTCAACTCACTTGTGCCGTCAACTCGCCGTCAACTCCTCCAATATACATTTAAAATCCACAAAAGAAGCATAGAACGGTGACTTATCAGCTAAAAGAGAACTTGCGTAAGTTTTAGGTCGTATTTCGGAATAAAAATTGAGTTTTTTTTCTTGTGAAAAAATTATCTCGAAGCAGCAAAACCGTCGGCCGCCATCGTGCTTTTTCATATGGATTAATCTTGGCCCAAGATGTCAATGATTGGTACTTTTTTTATCAACACAAAGTCGTTTTTGTGAATAAATTTGTACCGAAAACCATGAGAAATATGTAGTTCAGCCCAGACTTAACACTTCCGTGCCCTATTTATAAATTTGTCAAGTAAATTTAATGAGTTGACGGCACGAAAATGATTTGACGGCGAGTTGACGGCAAGTCGGCGAGTTGACGGCAAGTAGTAGGACCGTACGGGAGTGCCACGTACACACAAGACACAACAAATTACCGATCAAAACAAAACCATCCCTCGTTATTTTTCAGTATACCCAAGTATTTATTACGGATAAAAACTACCAAGTCTCCCCGATTAAAACCCTTTCTACCTTAGACACTAACAACTTAAATTGATGGACACTAAAAATAAACAGATTTAACCGATTTAAAATGTACTGTTTTCACTGTCCGACTTACCATTTTTCCTGATTTTTGCGAGAGGTGAAAGGTTAATATTGTTCGTTTGCTCGTTCAATAATATTATGTACTCCTATGATTCTAATGCTCCATTAACACTAAGGTACATTATGTTTTATCAAAAGTCTAGATAAGTTTTAAATATAACAATATTGGTATTAATGTTATTTTTTTACATGCAATTTGGTAAGCTTAAACATTTGTTGGTAAAAATTTGTCTTCAAACAAATCTTTGCTGAAAGTGGACATTGCCTTCTTCGAAGCTGTATTTATTTTTTCCCTCTGTGTAAAGTAGAACAGTCTGGCCGCTGTAGCTAGCTACCGGGCTAATCAATTACTAAACAACAGGTTAACAACGGGTGGCACTGTGGGGAAAGATACGGCGTCCACTATTTTAATACCAAGTTGTAATAAACAATGTACGTTACACACATCGAATTATAATTTAACGGATGGTTATGAATCCAGTATTTATTCAAGGTAAGTTTACATAAATTGTTTTCTAGTGTACCGTACCTTTTGCTCCATGGTGGTATGAACTATACAAAAACGAATACAAAGTGAAATTGATATTACAATGATGATCAGGGAAGGAAACAGTGAACAACAGTGAAACTCACGAGTTGTCTTATTGCCACCACACACAAAGTACCAGTTCACTATTCACTCATATGCAACAAAACTGTATGTATATGCAATGTATTATCTGTATGGTTTCCTAATTTAATTACTGGTTGCTGTTTCATCCACATTGTTAGAATGAAGTGTTTGGTACACATTTGTGATTTGTTTATGTTTTTAATAATATAATTTTAAGTATATAGTTATATTGTTTATTATTATTTTGTAATTATTTGTTGTCCTGTGCAAAGTAAGAATTGTTTGTATATTGTTGTAATGCTTGCATTTTGAGAAATGGCTTCAGGATTAAATCAAATCGACGCTAGTCCCAGTAACTGGGGCGCTGTACTCATTTTTTCATATTTTTTTTTAATACATCGCCCCAGCTGGGTCTAAATCAAGCCATCATTTTCTCGCCGTTTTTTGTTTTTTGTTTTTTACACCTGAAGTTGTATTCAATCAATTGGGTAAATAAATAGTTTTCATTTAAACGATTTTTTAGGGGGAAAATTGTGAGTTCTCCTTCTCTCCCCTTCTCTCCTCCTTCTTGTCTCCTATCTCATCCAGTATCAAGGTATCTACCTGTTATCTATGCTGGGAAGAAATAGGAAAGGAAAGTTAGCATCAAATAATAATTTGTCCTTCTAATCCATGATTGTTAACAAAACAGCTCATTGTGCATTTCATGTAGGCCCCTATCACAAAAATAGTTTGAAATGGTTTATTTTTATGGCATGCTGCAAGGGAAAGAATGCATATTTCAATAATGTTTGTAAACTTGGTTATAATAATACATGTACATGTTGTTTTGTGAAGATTAATCTTAGCAGAAGCAAGATTGGAGTGGTCGCCTGGTCATGACGGTTCATAATTCATCTCCCCCCTCCCCAAATGATTTGATATTCAGAATTATTTTCAGAATTCAGTGATTGTCTTTATATTTCAAAACATCATGGGGAAACACAACATAAAAGCCCAACTTTACATCATTTTACATTTAGGCCCTTTTATCAATACAAAATACAAATTAACCTCTTTTAAAATGTATAAATAAAGTGCTGACCTTTATAAATGAGACACTCTAGTGCCACTAGCTAGGTTACCACTCAGGGGCCTTGCTCTCATGTTGACATTGACTTGGGTGTTTGTTTACTTTTTCAGAAGTGTAAACATAGATAGGCCTAGATAGATTTCAATATGAATGGTCGGTAGCGTTGCTTTATTATGGGTAGGCTGGGGTAGTGTAGTACAATCTCTCAATCGTAATCTGATGATCCTAAATTAATTTGATAAACCTGTTGGTATCCAATTGAACCCAAGGTTTTCACTCCGCGTTGGGCTCTAAACCTGGCATACTTTCAAAAATAACAAAACCTTAATCTGTTTTTTAAGTATTCAAGGGCATTTCGCATAACACAAATTGATATTTCTTATGGGACCCTTTTTTGCTAAACATTATTTTAAAAAAATCTTCAAAGCTTTACATAATATCTTATGTAAATCCTCAGAGAAACACTAGTTTTTCGATCCTGGTAATTGGTGAAAACAAATTGAGTAATTAGTAAACTAAAATAACAGAGAAACAGCATTATCCTTGCATCATTGTAGCTACAGTAGGCCTATGTCATATTTTGATTTTGTACTTTCTCGCACCAGATACACTCTGTGCAAAAGCATAACATTTTGAGGCCTGTTGGTTTTGTGGGTACATCTGGGATATTTTAAGTTAGCTACAACATTATAGCACTCTCAATTTTGCATGTAATATAAATGCAATTTTATTGCGATTTTTAGCACTGACCATAATCCTTGCTCTATGCACAGACACAGCCATGTGTTCGAAATTGATGCTATTGAATTTCAACATGTCAATTTCAAACATATGGCTGTGCTAACAACACTGCAACTCCTAAAATAGCAAACATACATGCAGCTCATTTCGAGATGATTATTTCTGATTCATGTTATAAATGATAGTAGTAATGTGAAATAATCATGGTGTGTTTCTCTTCTTGCAGATGAATAAATAGCTAAGGAAACACATCTTGTAAACATGTTAAGCTCGTTAGCCAAAGGATGTGGCTCTTGGAGAGGCGATTTAGAGGCTACCGGAACAAGGGTAAGAGAGGTTCAATTTTGTCCACCCCTCCCTTTCCCCTCCCTTGCAGTATTTGGGGATTCAATTTTCATTCACTTCATTTCTTATCGTTGTGATGAAAAGTAAACAATCACTATACTAGCCAAGAACCCATGATGAATCAAAGACAAAGAAGGAAGTTTCAGTTTTAGATGTGGGAGGAAGACCCAAGAGAATTATTCCAGGAAAAGCCCACACAATGAAGGGACTGTGAACACCCAATCCACATAGTGCCCCCTTCAATGGGATTTGAACCGGGATCCCAGACGTGGAAGGCAAAGAAAAAGATACCACTACTTTATCAAACTGCTTTGTCATACTGCTTTAACAAATTATTAACTTATTGTATGAATATTTCTTTTTGAACAGGGCAAACAGAAGGCTATTTTATGTACAGGCCTCGGAGGTGAAGACACAAAGTTTCTTGAGAAGTCAGTCAACATTCCGCTCCGAATCAAATCAGCTGCTGTAACCAGATCATCGACGGCATCATCGGAACGAGATCAACTTGCCAACGCCATCAAGGCTAAGACGCCAAAGACTGAGTACTCTAGACCAAAGTCTGTGTGTAGTATCTCTCCGAGACCAAAAACACCAAGAGAGAAAAGACTGCGTTCAAAATCAGCGGCTGTTATTTTGTCTCCAAGGTCAAAGAACACGTCATCCAGTGCAACATTTGCCAAATATGGATCTAAGTTCAACGTCTCAGCCAAGCACACCAGTAGCAGAGAGGTCAACTCTAGGAAGTCATTACCATCAGAGGTCAAATGTCAAAGGTCGGATGGCCAACTTGAGCTTCCGAAGACTTTTATGACTCGAAAGGGAGCGTTGATGTTGTTTACTGCTCCAGAAAATTTGAACTTCTCTTCAACGGACCAGAAATGCTTCTACAAGAGTGGGAAGGAGGAGACGGATGTCAGTAAGTTATCGCTGACTTTAGGAACTGTCAACAAGTTGACGTCATCGGTACTTGGCTATGGCAATCAACAGGTATTTTTGCATCTTTACAATTATTAATAATTTTTTACAATTAATTTGAAGATGGGTTTCGAAAAGCCTTTTTTTTTTCTTTTTTTTAACAACGATTGGTGATGTAGAATTGATTTCTAAAACTATGAACTATATATCTTATATTTTTATGTTTCAAAATCTTAAAAACATCTGCTTACAGGCTAAATGAAATATTTTAACTAACCAAAAATGGATTGATTGATTGATTGTTGTTGTAGATTGAGGCAGCACTGGACAGTGATCAAGGCTCTAGGGAGAAGACCCACATGCAGTTTATACACGATGACCTGGCAGATCAAGAGAATGTCGACTACAGAGCCCAACCTGGAGCAGACTTTGTTTTCTACCTTAGAGATATGCAATCAAGAGCTGTGTAAGTTTGATCAGCAGGATTTTATCTTGATTTCGGGATGAACAAAGACAAATTTACTAGAGCGGGATTTGAACCAACGACCTCCGGTGTAACGTGCCGGCGTTCTACCAACTGAGCTATCTAGCCCTATGTTGGTGGTCTCCCCATTTAGTCAATATCTTTGTTCGGGGGTTGCCTGTCAGAAGCCGTTCAACCGCAAACTGCCGTGTAGCCAGGGATCACACCAAGGTAACGATACAACCTGGGAAGCGGATTTTATCTTGTCGAGTTTCTAAGATTTTTTTCTAAAACCTAAGTTTTAAATGTGCATTATTATATTTAATTGGCTTATTCTTCATAGATTCACCCATAAAAACAGTACAAACACAAATACAGACAAATTTTGCTAAGCAGAGCTGCTTAGCAGAACTTGACCTTGATGCGTTAGTCTGCTCAGCCCTGACACCCTAATATTAAACAAGGTCATTAATATTTGGAGTACCGGTATTCACCAAAAGGTACACCCTCCATTTACTGACAAAGCCCATTGGGTGTATATTTTCAAGGTATAGATCTGTAGCTCAGGGGTGAGAGTCATTGCTGACAAAATAAGATCTAAACTTTAGAAGTAATGTTGAAATTAGCTAGAAGGAACAGTCCTAGGCACTATGAAAAGTAGATCAAAGAGCATGATTGTTTTGTCTTTTCAGACAGGCAGTGGCTAACTATTTTTTTTCTTGTTTTTCTACATTACAGGGTTCGTAATCTGATCCGCACACCATCTCAACAATCTCTTCTCTCAGTGGATTCTACGGCCGAGCTGACCGCTGCCTTTCAGACCATTGACCCTAGAGGATCAACTGAAGGGAAAGGTCCGTTTCCGGCTGATGTGAAGAGGCTTGCAGGGTCGCAACGCTGGAATGTATCCAGTGCTGGAAGCATCAGGCAACACTCCAGAAATGCACACTCCAGGTAAGCAATAATAAAAGCTACCACAAAATTCATTATCATTTTCAGTTTAACTTCAGACCATTTGTTTGGCCTGGTGGAAAATAGTTTTTATTGTCTTTAGATGAAAAAAATACTTCTCTTCGATCTACTTGTATCTAGTGCTAAATTCATAATAGTTCCCTAAATTGTATAAATCTAGGGAGTACTAAGGGTAGACATACAGTTGTTTAAACATAACTCCTAAAATTTAGATCCTATGTACAATTTTTTTTGTCAGCATCGACTTTCACCCCTGGGCTAGAAAACTATACCCTGATAAAGTTACAACAATGCGCCAAATTGTCATCCGTTGTGCTGTCTGATTATTATCTCCTTATTTCAGGTAGACAACAGGTTATGAAATAAAAGTGTTTGAATGAAATAACAATATTTTGAGATCGTTTTGTTAAGGATTCATTAAAAAAGTAGAAATTCAAAAAATTTGTTATACGTGTATTATTACGTCAGGGCTTTAAGCTGGCTTTTCCTCACTGGGTGAGTTCTGTAGTGTAGTGGTTCAGACATCTGCTGTAGAATGCGAGTGTCTTAGGTTCAAATTCCCCAAGATGCCTATTGAACTTGTTTGTCTCAGAAAGCATTAATTGATTAAATACTTAGTCCATCAGTTGGTTGAAGTTCTTGTTTCTGTTTTCAATTGTCTAGACCTTCTACCTCTGCATCTGGCCGTAGTACGTCACTCTCTGTAGAGAAACTTGCTGCATCTTTAAAAAGTTCTCCCTATTTGGGTCATCCTCTAAGTGCACCTTACCCACCAAACTGCCCTCCGTCCCCCGAATTCTGCCAAAGGCATGGCAGTCCTCTTTCCCGTCACTCTTTAGCTTCTGCAAGGTCACGTCATGTTTCATCGGCACACTCTGTGAGGTCACATAGGTCATCCAGAGTTAATGGATTTAATGAGGTCGAAGGCGACAATGCATCGCAGGGGAGCTTCACTAACTTATCAGCTGCCGAATATGCACAGGAAAGGATGGGCAGTGAGGGTGCATTTAGCACGCCCATGGATGATGAGGCAGGTAGTTTCCATGGCAACAGTGTAAGGACAGGTGGTTTATCTCCAGGCCTCAGCTATTCAGAAGTTGACATTTCTACCAGGGATGGTGAGTTTTATGAGTTTAAAAAAAAAATGATCTCAGAATTGTTCTTGATCTTGGTTTTCCAACAAGTGTAATCTTGGCCAATCAAAAAGCAATAATAATAATTCTTGTATATATTTTCAATTGTATCACTTTTCAGCTGAGTAGCTGATATCCTCGTTCAAGAATAAATATTTATTTTCCTCCATAATGCTTTTTTTGCAGACGTCGTTGGCGACAACACGAGTCACGGTGACGCTTTATCGTCTCACCAAGATGAGATGTGGAACCAGGATCCACAACCTTACAGTCCCGTCCGAAATAATGTAAGCCAATCAATTAAAGTTCAACTATGGTTTTTTAAATCACTGTGAATAAAGCTTAAAGGGAAGGTATTGGTAATCACCTTGAAAGGGTGTTTTTTTACTTTGGTTTGGCATCCAATGTTTGGCATCCAATGTCCAATGTGATATTAGCAGATTGGTAGATGTAATTTTTTTTAATTTTTAGAATAAGTTGTTGTAGGTTTTGTTGATTATTTAGAATTGTCAGAGAATCACTATTAAATCCAAATATAGTCATGTTATTTATACATTTCTTCAAACAACAGGAGAGCAGGCCCACAAGCTCTGTGTCACGCCACACTTTTATTTCCGGCACTACCAGCGTGCCAACCACAGTGCAAGACGGTCAGCAAGACAACCTTGGAATGCAGATGGACGGCCAGTTTGATCATGACGTCTTGCTCGTAGACCAGAATGCGCTTCTTCTTGAAATTTCCTCCGACCATGAGGATGGACTAGACGCCCTCCAAGAGAGCGCCAACAGTGGACAGTGGCCGGTGATGGACAGTACCGTAATGGACGGCAACGACAGACTTAGTCCAGGTTTGTCTCCTGCTAGACTCAGAAGTCCCGATCATCCTCAAGCCAGGTCTTTAAGTCGCCCAGGATCTGAGGCCAGATCATTAAGCCCTCGACTCCAAGTTGCAAGTCCTGCCCTTTCAAACCGATCCACTAGAAGTCAAGAACAAGTTCAGTTCGACAGTGAGGAACAAACTCCAGATTTTGATGGTGCAGAGACACAGCAGCTGCCAGTACCAGGGGATCAAGAAATGCCTACTTTACCTAGCAAAAGTAAGTGTTTTATTCAACCCCATGGCCTCAACATCTAATAAGGAAATGACAACATTTTGCCTTTGCCTGCTCCTTTTTCACAGATATACCCCCTTCTTAGTCTGTCTTCCAGCCTTTGATTTGTGTTATTTTTGTCGTTATTTGTGTCGTTATACTTGTTGTTCAACTCATTTGTTACAGTGCAAGTTTCTGTTCTATAATTCATGATTTTTAGGATACTAGCACACTCTTCTTTGAAGTGACATTGCCATGCTGATGTCTTTGTCTTTGTCAGTGTAAATTGTTTGCTATATTGTTTGTTTTGTACCAAGGCTTTTGACTCTTTGTAACATTATAAAGCGCTCAGTGACTAGTTTGATTTGGGGCACTGTTAAAATCCTTCTTATACTTATGTTTACTTGAACACAAAAGTAAGTTTTTGTTATCCTCTATTATTTATTTCAGGCCCTTCACCTGTACCGTCTGAGAGAGTTCCTGATCTACAGCCAAAAGAGACAAGACCACGAAGTGGAATCCCTACCAATCAGCAGGGTCTACCGCCCTCCAATGCCACCCCTTCATCGACCCCAAGGCTACCACCAAGGAAAGCAGACTTGGGTGATGTTGTGAATAGGGTAGCCGAGAAAGAAATGGGAGTGCCCTATACGACCCTCGTGCCACCCAAACTGGGTCCTTCTGGAGATCAAAGAACAAAGACAAGAGCAAGCCCAGGTATGATTGCTCAAATTCTTGTCTGATTTAGGTCTTCATTTGTAAATACTTAAGTGACTACCAGAGAAAAACCAACATCTTTATTCCAAGCTTTGCAACACAAATCAGGTTTTCATGTCATCTTCTTTTCATGCAAGCCTGACTCCCCATGAAACTGATTGTATTATGGATCTATCTATCCAAATCATCCAAATCGAGTGACTTTGGCTATTGCTATATGGCTGTTGGCTTCAATGATTAGAATAGGACTTTCGCTAAACTAGCTGTAGCCACTGCTGAAGCCATTTAATAAGTCAGACCTTGCTTTGGCTTGAGTTTTTCCCTTCATGAATATTTCTAGTTTATTACTGTTTGATTATTTTAAGTACTGTTCTCCCATTTGCATTTCTTTTTACCTTTTTTAACTATTTGTTGTTCAATCATGAGGATTTTAATTATTCATAATGTTTGTTGTGTTGGGAAATTTATTTACTTTCAATCTAGAGTTTCTTCACTATTTTTATTTTGACATGTAACTGTTTGTTTACAGAGAGGCAGTCTCCATCTCCAACACCTCAAGAAGTCAAACCTGACGCTAAGCCACCGACTCCAACTAAAAAGATCTCTAAACTAGACCTTGGAAAGCTGAAAACCATGGTCAAACCAGCAGAGGCTAAATCCAAGGTGAGAAATGCTACCTCGTTAAAAAGAAACATGAAATTGTTAAACTCCCCTCAGTTGTGACAAAGTGCTAAAACTATTTTATCATAGAGCTGCTTAAGTACAAAAAGTTGCTAAGCACAACAAAAATATGTGATAGCTTTTAATGATGTATTTAAGTTTGGTAAAGTTTTAAAATATGTGATAACTTTTTGATGATGAGTTTGAGTTTGGTAAAGTTTTACACAAACTTGTTTACCCATTTATTGTCTACCATTGAGAGTGTGTGTATAATATGATTTACATTTGTATTCTTTTAAATGAGCAGGGTCTATGGGCTCATTTTTTTTATTGCAGTTTTGTTTTACTCTTGCCTTTTCCCTGGACGGCCCTCTGCTTGTAATTATGTGATGGGCTCTGCGAAAATGAGTCACAACGGGGAATTAACTTTTTGAGTTTTACACATAGCTGAAATGAGCAAACAACAAGTTTCAGTTTGACATATCTTACACACTGTGGGGTGTCTGGTTCAAAAGTTATGACCTTTAAAAAAATAGATTATGTCACAATCTGCAAATGACCCATACTGGGGAAATAACCGTTTAATAAAAACATCACCTATTGATGTCCAGGGGATGAACACAAAGTTTTATTCACCTTCATCGGTCAAAAACAAAGGGTTTTGGTTCACAACATGTGGAAATATAGACCCTAAAGAATCAAACAAACACATTAAAAAAATATTTAAATTTGGTTTTGTTCACCCTCCCATCACTCAACAGCACTGTACTGGAAAGTGGGTTGTGTGACAAGCAACTCACTTTTGTAGAGCCTGTCACATTGTATTGTCCGAAGCAATACAACATAAATAAAAGCATTACAATTTTCTTTTTCCTTTTTCATAAACAGTCCCCTAAGGTAGGAAGGAAGAGCAAAGGTAAAGGGGTGAGACCCAAATCCAGTGGAGTACAGTTCATTGATAGCTTGAAAGTGGACAGCTACGAAGGACCGAGTGAAGATGAAGTGGAGAAGATGGTACAAGAAGAGGTAAGGAGAAGGGCGGAGTCGAGGGCGGGGTTTTTCTCCTTGCATTTTTTTTCTTTGACTATTTGGTCTTTGAAGTCAATGGACACTCAAAGACCAGTCTTCTCACTTAGTGTATCCCAACATATGCACAAGACAACAAACCTGTGAAAATTTGAGCTCAATCGGTCATTGAAGTTGCGGGATAACAATGTCGCACAAATTTGTGTGCTTTCAGATGCTTGATTTCGAGACCTCAAATTCTAAATCTGAGGTCTCGAAATCAAATTCGTGGAAAATTACTTCTGTCTCGAAAACTACTCCACTTCAGAGGGAGCCGTTTCTCACACTGTCATTACCAAGTAATGTTTTATGCTAATAATTATTTGAACTTATTACCAATAGTGTCCACTGCCTTTAACATTATATATGTTGTGGAATGTTTATTATTTGCACTGATTGATACTAATGACAGCTTTGACTTTTGTGTTTAGATCCCAACCAGTGCTGATCCCCACCTACATTTTCACTGTTTTCTTTTTAAAATTTATCAAATGTTTTTTGAAACTTGTTGCTGTTACTTCATTGACACTTGCTGTTCTCTTATCTTTTCACCCTGAATTATTTTTTTCAGTCTTTTTTAATATTATTGGCATTTTTTGGTGTTTAGACCCAAAACCTCACTGTGTTTTCTTGTTAAAGTTATTCAAATATTTTTAGAAACTTAATTGATTTGTTGTTACTTCATTGACACTGAATGATGTTATTTCTGCTCTATTATCTTTTCACATTGAAGTTTGTTTTCAGTTTTTATGATATTGATATTTATTATTGTCATTTCTTTATGCTTACCCCTCCCCTCCCCCATTGTCACTGTTTTCTTTTTAAAGTTATTTTAAAAGTATTATTGGAATGTAACATTTGGATTACTTCCTTACATCGTGTGTTATTATTATTGCTCTATTGAATTTTCACATTATCTCTCTGTAAGTTTTTATTTTAGACAACTGAACATGCTTTTGTGTTGATAGGCCTACTCTATTGTTTACATTAAAAGAAGTTTAAAAATTGTAAAATTGATAAGAAGGAACATAAATAAGTTAGATTGCAACTAGTTTAGTAAAGCTTGTTGATAAAAAAATTATTGAATTATTTATGGAACACCAAAAAGGCCTACATCTTTTATTGGAATAATGCACTTTTGTCGTTGAGTCCTCCTGTGAAATATTCCTAATGTTTATTATTATTAATTTTTAATCATTGTTATCAAAAGATAAGAAGGAACATAAATAAGTTAGATTGCAACTAGTTTAGTAAAGCTTGTTGATAAAAAAATTATTGAATTATTTATGGAACACCAAAAAGGCCTACATCTTTTATTGGAATAATGCACTTTTGTTGTTGAGTCCTCCTGTGAAATATTCCTAATGTGTATTATTATTAATTTTTAATCATAGTTATCAAAAGAACTTGAACTGAGTCAGCTCACTGAGGGAGAAGAATCACAGCTTTTAGGTGAGTGGCAATTCTACATACTTTTTTTAATGTTTTTTTTTGTGATTTAAAAAGAGTGTTTTATTTTTCTTGTCCATGGGCATTTTAACTTAAATTAGTGAGATGTATCTAAAGATGTTTTGCTGATTAAAGCCCAGTTCATACTTCCTGGGAACACAATGCAAATTTTGACGTCACAAACTTGCAACAAATAATTTGCAACAGTTAAACTCCTGTGAAACATTCCCTGCGAAAAACAGCCATGTGTCGTAAAAACTTTATTCGCATTCGCAAGAAGTATGAACCTGGCTAAATAAATGAAGATGAGGATACAAGCTTCCTTTTTGACTTCTGTAAATGTCACTCAAATTATTATTTTTTTTGTCCAATTTGGTAATTTTTTATTTCAATCGGTTGTTGATTGTCTTTGTTTCTTTACCATAATAGAGATGAATATTTACTTAATGTGAAAATCTGAGTTTTCTGACCCGGACAATTTTAATTGGAAATTATGTATTATGTAAATTTAGTGACAATTTATTGACAATTTAAATTCACTGACTCCTCAATAACTCAATCCAGCTGTTCCAGAAGAGAAGGCCGATGATGCGGTTTCCTTAGGAACAGACGATGAAGCTCTGGAAAGAGAAATCAAGAAACAATCTCAGCAAGGGAAGAAGAAAACTAAGAAGCAGCTGGCGAAAGAAAAGGCAGAACTCAAAGAAGCAAGACAGCAAGAGAAATTGGTAAGAGTTGATTTGGCTTTCACTTTTCTCTGAAGACGATCAGAGCATACTGATCGAAACGTTGAGTTGTTCTTTTCAGAACCAACACTACTCAAAAGAGATTTACACATTGTGCTAGCGCAAACCTTCCTTTCCTTACTTCCACCAAGCCAATTTTCCAATCCTACTAGCTATCACCTTTTATCCCCTCAACTATCCATGTGTTTTTGTTGATACAGTATTACATTAAGATAAATCTTCTACTTGCGAGATGAGACAGTTTCAGACTTTAATCCAAATTCAGATTTTTAAATGTCTGCCTGTTGTAATATATTACTAGAGTGGGATTTGAACCAACTACTTCAGTTCTAATGTGCCAACGTTGTACCAACTGAGCTATCTAGCCTTATATTGGTGGTCAAATAAGTTGCGGTTCTTTTAATTCGATATAAAGGCATTTGCTCTAGCACTGAGGACACTGTTCCCAAAAGCTCCTTGGAATCTAATCTATAACTTCAGGGGTTGTCAAAAGTTGGAATTGCCATTATTTAAAAAAACCTGCTAAGATCTAGATAATTTTTAATGACTTTTTTTTATCAGCAATGACTCTCACTGCAGAAGGTTTGGAAAATCACAACTTCACTTTCAAATTTATTTAAAATAATTCAATTGTCTAATGGATTTCATTGAGTCTGGTTTTATCCCCTGTGCATAACACTTATGAACCTTCTTGAAAATCTGTTACAGCGTCTTGAAGAAGAGAAAAAAGCGTTAAAAGCAAAAAAGAAACAAAAGGAAAAAGAGCGAAGGCAACAAGAAATCGCAGAACAGAGGCGGATACAGGTAAGTTTGGGATTATACTACGGAAATATCTATAGAGCTAAATAACTATGATTATGATGATTGGTGCTAGCCTCATGGGCTCTTAGATCACCCTGTTTGTTCTTAAAGTTGAGAAGTTGTACTATTAGTTTGGGAATATCTATAGAACCTTCTCAGATTCAAATATTTGAGTGAGAAATAATCTCTTTCTCAAAAAAAAAGTTACTTCAGAGGGAGTTGTTTCTCAAAATTGTTCATACTATCAACAGCTCTCCATTCCTTGTTACCAAGTAAGTTTTTATGCCAACACTTATTATGAGTAACTAACAAATGTGTCCACAGTACCTGTAAGTGGAAATAAACATAACTTTAACATCTGAATCTTGGGGTCTGTTTTCTTCAGATGGCGAAGGAGGAACTAGAAGATGCAGCATGGGAGGCAGAGAGAGCAGCCGAGGCTGAAGAGGAGGCAAGGCAGATGCTACAAGAGTCTAGAAAACTAGCAAGAGAAGAACGAGAGGCGAGGAGGAAAGCTGATGCGGAGAAGAAGAAACAAGAGAAAGAGAAACAACGACAGGAACGCAGGAAAATGGTAAGGGTGATGATGATGTCGCATCATTTATTTTTTCTCTTTTCAATATTCTGAAAAATATTCTGAAGGGGGAGGTATTTTTTTATTTTATTTTTTTTGTTGAAGGACGGCCTTGTAGAGGTGCTGGTCACCTATTCCTCCTTGAACCTCACTGGCTTGGAATTTAATGCAATTTGGAATATTTGTATTTATTTTTATTTTCTCAGTCATAGTTATATTTTTAGGATAGTAGCTTGTAGTTTCTTTAAGTGTTTGCCAATGTGAAGTGTAATAAAAAATAAAAATAAAAGCTAATAAAATTTGTTGGAAGAAGAAGATTTTATCTTGAAATGTCTGCATCTTTTGTAATTTATGTTAAAGTCATCTTTTCATCTCGTATTCCCTTCACAGGAGGAGGCAGCCAGACAGCGGGAGCAAGAAATGGCAGAGCGTCTTGCAGGAGCAGCCGAGAAGCGAAAGCTCCGAGAGGAGGCAGAATGGGAGAGGCAAGAGAGGGAACGTATGGAGCAAGAAGAAAGAGAACAAGAAGAAGAAGAAGAAAAACGGAGACAAGAAGAGGAGGAGGAGAAAATCAGAGAGATGGAGAGAGAGGTAGGTTTAAAACAAACATTTTTTTTAAGCTTAAGGGTATCCTACTCCAGCTGAATGCAATTCATGTAAGCCCATAATTTATGCTAAGCTGTTTTGATTTAGACCTCTTGCACTAGTTGGAGCGCACTTCCGAATTCACTTATGGACATTTTGACTTCCAAATGTAGGTGCGATGGATCTATGGCTTTCTTTCGATAAAGTGTTTGTTGCCATTTAAATTAACACTGTGTATGACTGTTTTGTTAGCTCTACCAATCCTGTATAACACTTTTAAGCATTCATACATGTCATAAGGCCTTCTCAACTCCTTTGGAGTATGCACCAGCAGCCAAAATATACAGACTTTTTGCTAATCATTAACATCAACAGTCTGTACTGCTGTACTACATAGGCAGGTAATCTTAGTATAATGTCTTGCCCAATGACACAAGTGACATAACCCGGATTGGAACCCACACCCTAAGATTCAGATACCAGAGCTTTTATGTCATGAATAAACACAAAAATGTGATTTACTTTTTCAAGGCTGAGGAAGAAGCCCTCACCCGGCTGGTCAGGGAGAGGGAAGAGGCGGAGTCAAGGATGAGGCAAGCCAGACAAGATGCAGAGAAACAACGGCAAGAGGAAGAGAGATTGCGTCTTGAAGAAGAGAAGAAGAAAGACAAAGAAGCGGAGAGACAACGTCTTCTTGAGGAGGAGGCAGAGAAGAAAAGACAAGAAGAATTAGAAAGAATCAAGCGGGTTAGTTGTCATTAATATTTATATTGTATAATGTGAAAGAATTATCAATATTTATACAGCAATTGGAATGCTTACAGACAAGCTATAGTAGCTTTCTAGGCAACCCTACAGGCCTGTAAACAATTATTTGGGTTTCTTTTCCTTCTGTATTTCCTGATGCATTTTAGTAAAGTTTACTTGCTCTAATTTTGTTTTCTTTGACAATCTATAGTATTGTTTAATTAAAATATAAAACAAACACCAACAGTTCAGAATTTGATATCTTAATAGACCGGGCAAGTCTTGGTCCAAGGTACACTGCTTTAAAGGAAAATTTCATTTGATATTCATTCTTGAAATTAACCCCTATAAAAACTTTTGATTAGGAGATTACAGCAGCTTTCGATAGTAAAGCTTTTTGAGAATTAGAAAACATTTCACTTCAAAATAATGTGCTTATGTAAACAGATATCATATTTATGCCAAAAAATTTGAATCTAAGAAGCATTACTGCAGTAAAATAAAATTGACGTCATTTTATGATTGATTGTCTCAGATCCAACGAATAGAAGAAGAGGCTCGCGAGAGGGTCAGGAAAGAGCTCGCCCGCCGGAAGACATGGGCCCTGAGACGTCGAGAGCACAACCAAGGGCAGCGAGATCATCTGAATGGTATGAGGCAAACTCAAGGAATGACCAGACCTTGGGTCTTCTCTTACTACGTTCACTGGCCCAAGGAAAACTATGAGAAGAGAATATTCGTCGCCAAGAAAAAGCAGTTCCGGGCAAGGCCAAAACCAAAGCCATTACCGGAGGCGGGACCTCCTGCAAAAGCATAAAGAAGCAGCTTATGAAGTATTTGCCAATTTCTTTCAAATAAAAACTGGAGTGTGAGCAAGTCTTTGAATGTTACTGAAATTCAAATTTTCTGTTTTCTGAATGGTTTTTAAATGATCAAATATGTGTTTGAAGTTGAATTATTTAACAACAGGAGATATAATGAAGTATTGCCAATACAATTATATTTTGGATGAATTCTTTATTCTTTAAAGCTTTCTAAGTCTTTCTAACAATTTTTACCAAAAACAGATTTAACATGGCCACTACTGAACTGGAAGTTTTTGTTTTTAAACTTTATTTAGTCTTAAGTAAAAGGCAACAGGATAGTAAAACACTGAAGTCACAATTAATTTTCACTGTAGAATTTTAACAGACTTTGTATCGTTAAAATGCAATCCGTAGAATGTTTTCACAATACCATTGCAGTCTCTCTGATGCACTTATTAAAATGCTGATTGTTATTTCACTTTGGGTTGTTCTCTATTCATAGCCATTCAAATTTGTTTCAGTGGTGCTTTCAAAATTATTATAGATCAAAGTATGTGCTCTTCCATTTCAATATGATCAAAGATAATTAGCATTTAACTGACTTTGATGGGTGCTTTTCTTTTTTAAAGTTATGATGAACAAATTGCATTTACCGCTATCGTCAAACCTTGGTAATGCGCTTGTGTGTACTTGAGTACAACTACCAGCCAATGAGCGGTCTCCCTTTGACCCCCCAGTGAGGGCACTGTTTGAAGTCATATGCAAGGGGTTCTCTTTTAAACTCTTTTGCACATCTTAAACTTTTTGAGTCTTGCCACTAACTTTAGACATATTTTTTACTTATAAATAATACTTTATACTTTATACTTTATTTGAGGAATAACTAGACCTTAACCTGTAAGAAAACCTGAATGCCTGCTAGGTTGGTAAGATTAAGAAAGTATAGTTTCTTATTTATGACAGTGTTACCACCCTACTCTTGTCCAATGACGTAGTTCTGTGTATCATTTGCATATAAAAGCAAAGAGCTGCCGTTTTTCGAGTTTGGTTGGGAAAACTTCTTGAAACAATGTATTTTTTTGATCGGTCTTTTTCGTAGATGAATGGTAGTGCTTGTAGCTACAAAAGTTGATTATTCAGTATCTATGATATGCCATTAAAACTCTTCTTCCAAAGTGCTGCGTTGGTGCCCGCTTTAAGATCAAAGCTTTTGTCTGTCTTTCAAAGATAACTTAAAACTTGTTTTCTATTACATTCCATTTTAAAGCATATTGCGTTAACTTGTGACATGCACATGGTATGCAATGTACGGAGTTAAAACACCAGTGTGTTTCACAATTTATATTTTCGGTGCACATAGACTTTAAGAATTTGAAATATTGATATTTTGCGTAGATGGTTTAATGATAAGTGTGTGCAATCAGAGGCACATGAGAAGAAAAGTGAAGCGACCGATCGAAATAAGACATTTTAGTGATTTGTTCACCACTTTGGCAGTTTGGTTTGGACTGGAGGTATTACTAAAGACATTCCACTGTAAATTCGCAAATTACTTTTATAGAATGTATATTATTGTTTAAATACGCAAGTCTTACTTTTAGACACTCTAACGAACTCTCTATAGTAAACTCTAGTTATTATCTACTCGCCTACTGACAAAAGAACAAAATAACTATAATGAAGCTGATTTTTAGAATGAATAAAATCACAACTATTGTGTTAAACTTAATCCAGATAGCTGTGATGTCGTTATTTCAAGGTAAGCGGCCGGAAAGGCGGGTGATTCCTTCTTGAGAACAAGGCGTGGTCGTCTGATTGCACTGCCCTGGTGTTCTTCAGATGGTTGTCGGTTTGGAGAGTAAGGAAAATAAGACTTGGAAGTACAAATGTTTGGTTGTTAGTCGATCCCTTTAAGACTTGATGTGAATAATCAATCAGGGCGTGGTCTGGGGCGTGGTCAGGCAATCAGGTCGTGGGCATGTGCACTTGGATTACTAGCACTTGCTCGATGGGTAGTTGTAGAAGGAATTCTTGTTGAAGTTGCCTCTTTCATTGGCGAAGCATTGAGCACCTTTGCGGTCGCATTCACACATGAACGCCCTGCATTTGGCGTTGCTGTCGCTGGCTGGATACTCTTTTTCGGTCACTGTAAATAAAATATTTCAATTTAAAAATTAACTTGAGAATGGCTCGCATCAGAACTCTTCTTACTCGTCTTAATATTGTGAAAGATGCTAATTTTTGGATGGTTGTTGTTATACATTTCTGGTTTGAATCCAAGGATGCCTGATAATAGAGTGAACTTTATCACAGTGACTGGAAACCTGCTGAAAACAAGGGTGCTTGCTTTGTGAACAAGAAACACCGGGGTTAACCCCTACTCTTCCACGATGAGTGTTCTGTGTTATTTTTTCATACCAATTCTAAAACACAGAACCTACGGTTTAATGTCCAATCCAGAGGACAAACGGTATGATAAAGTATCTTGCTCAATGAGTGACACAAGCGCCACGCTGGGACTCGAACCCACACTCTGCTGATCAGAATTTAAACACCAGAGTCCGGTACCGCTCGGCACATCGGTTAACGTTTACACAAAATAGTCACCAGTGGTTTATGTTTGTAGGATTCCTACCCTTCTCTCATTTTGGGATGGTAAGATCTTTGCCCACACCCGCCTCCCACCCCTATACCTCCACCTTGTGTATGTGTTTCAATACTTACTGCATCTGATAGCACAGTTTCCTGCTGCGTCGATAGATTCCACGTACTCATAGTCTGTGGCGTATGTGTCAAACCACCCGCACCCATAGTCTGGTTTAACTGCTTCGGTGTAGCATTGATCGTGGATCTGGCAACATCTGAAGTACAAGAAAAACATGCAACATGGTGAACATTTTCAGTCGTGGTTAAGTGTTTGGGGGTGCCAAGTTACAAACAAACTAATTGAATTTTGAAGTTTGAGTTCTGCTGTTTAATTTGAAAAATAGTGCACACAAATTTATCGTCATGGCACAGCTTCGATGTGCGCACTGGGTTTCTATCTGGTTTTGCCAACTCCTACAGTTCTTACATCATTGCAATGCGTCCACTTTATAAGAATGAGTGGAAAGTTGGGGGAGGGGCAGTTTGTAAAGTTTAGATAACTTTCTGAAAAGTTGGCGAGGGTTATGCTTACAAGTTTGACTAACTCAGTGGAATGTCGGAGAGGGAGATTTTTTGTTTAAAGTTTAACCGACTTAGTGAAAATTTGGGGGCTACAAAGGTTTACCTGACTTGGTGAAAATTTGGGGGCTAGTCTAAACATTTAAACTGAAAAGTGTTGGGCTCACTAAAAATGTTATCTGATGACTTAGTGAAAATTTGGGAGATAATCTCAAACGTTAAGAGTATACATGTATTAAAGGGACGTTTGGGGAGGACTACTAGTTTAAAGGCTGCATGTGGAAACTATTGGTAATTGTCAAAGATCGGTATTCTTACTTGGTGTATCTCAACTATGCATAAAATAACAAACCTGTGAAAATTTGAGCTCAATTGGTCGTCGGAGTTGCGAGTAATAATGAAAGAAAAAACACCCTTGTCACACAAAGTTGTGTGCGTTTAGATTGTTGATTTCGAGACCTCAAATTCTAAACTTGAGGTCTCGAAATCAAATTCGTGGAAAATTACTACTTTCTCGAAAACTATGTCACTTCAGAATGTTTTATACCATCAACCTCTCCCCGTTACTCGTCACCAAGTAAGGTTTTATGCTAATAATTATTTTGAGTAACTACCAATAGTGTCCACTGCCTTTAAGAAATTTTAACCGACTTTTAGAGGAAAGTTTGTAGGCTAGTCAACAAAAAAAGTTAAACCATGGAGTAGGGATTAAACGTACATGTCTGTAGGATCGACTGGTGTGCCGCTACCTCCATAGCCACAGAAACACCCGTAGTCCGTGTAGTAAGACATCTCGTAATAACCGATGTTTGCTAGGCACGTAATCATTTCACCGAAGTCATCGAGAGCCTTTATTGGACCCTGTATCTTCTTAGCATCTGCAAGAACATGATGTAGCAAGTTTAGTGTTTACCCGGGATGGGGTGGGGTGGGGTTGGGTGGGGTGAACTCTTTGAAACTGGGCACTGTTTTTTTCAGCAGCAGTGGATTCGAATCCCAGTCACGACACTGGAACCCCATAGAAAGGCACTTAACCATACTTCGTCAAACTTTAGAGCATTCTGCTCTACCAGCCAGGCTCTTATAGTGCCTCATCCTTACGGATAGGAATTCATTTCGGTTCGGCACGGCTGGAGCGCGACGTATGAAACAAAGCCGTGCTTTCTATTCTGCCGAGCTTTGCACGACAGTGCTCGTCGAGCTAATGGCCCCTGACGCGCCAAAATTCAAAAAGTGGTTTCAAACGTCGTGCTCCTGCCGTGTCGAATTAAAACAAAAATCGTATTAATTGATATCGGCACGGCAAAAGAGCGACGTTTGAATGATGGTAATATCGAGCCACGTCCACGTGTGGGGGTGTATAACAATGTGCAATTTTCACATAGGATGGGGGGGGGTCTATGTAGACCAGGGCCAAATTTCCAAGCCTGTAAACACACAAAAAACTTGATAAGCAATGAAACAGGTTACACGCCCAAAATACACTAAGTATTTGTGTGACTGGTGCCCCATTACTTTTGCTTAGCAAAGAAATTTGTCAAGGAGTATTTTTTATGAAATTTGGCGCGTAAAAATGTGTTGGCAAAGTAGTTCATTGCTCTGCACTGTGACAAGTTCTCACTCACCCACAGTATTAAACTAAATCATAACCTCGGGGGTGAAACCCGACAAGTAGCCACTCTCTGAATGTTAATAGCGGCACGGTGTGATACAAATCAATTAATATTAATCGGTTTCACTTACTCGTGAGGGCAACTTACGTTGCGAGAACAAGCACGAAGCCCTTCATGGTAGCGGGTGTTTCTGTGGTACTTTACGGTTGACTTGAAATGGTCGGTCACGGTGATAGCTGTAGGGTACGAAGATCTCGGTACAGTCAAGACGGCTAGAACCGGAGATGCAGCGAATGAAATATCTCCTGTCGAGACCTGATATTTATACTTTTTGACACTTTGTTTTATTTTATTGGATCTCATGAAGGCATCTGATAACATTATAAAATTCCCTTGTTGAGGAATACAATGGTTGGTATATATAGGGCCTAGGCCTTTGCTAAAGTTAATAGAAATTGTTTCAATTCTTACTTATTTGAAAAAGGTAATCTACTACACAATTATTGCTGATAGCTTTTTGAGGACTAAAACGATTGACATACGATAGATAAGCTTGAATTAATATAAATGGTTCCTACGCAAAAAGGATAACATTCATACTGTTTGAATAGATGGGCCTTTATTTAATATTACTATTCTGATAACGCTCGCACACCAAAGATGTGCTTTTGAAAGTGCCGTTGTCTTCAATGAAAGATGCACAAACTTGTTTTGAAATTAAAATGTGCATTTTTGCTCCCCAGAAGTCTTTGTCAAGTAATCTCCTTCTAATTAAGCTCATTTTAGATGCTTTGTCAATCATCAAGTTTTGTTTTCGATTTGAATGGAGTTTTTGATAACCATGTCATGACGGTCCTGTAGAGCCTACGCACAAACCCGCCATTTTGGGCAAAAATGTTTTGTTCAAACTTTTGGTGGAGTAACTTATTTCGAGCACTTCCAGCAATTTATTTCGAGCGCACAAAATCTGTTTTAAGCGGTTGAGGAAACATCACGACCCCGGTAAATCACTATGCCCTATTGTTTAATTCGGTTGCGCCAATTGAATTAAGCCCGATATGAACGAGCACAAAATCCCCAATCATCAAGTTTTTGTATTCGATTGGAATCCAGTTTTTTGGTAATCAGGAATTTTATTAAACTTACCTAGTATTAGTCTGCTGCCACCCAACGTTCCAAAGTCTCACATTGGGCCGTAACATTATATAATACAACTGTATCAACTCCATGAAATAGCTATTCTAAATCCTTTTTTTGTTGGGGTAACAAAAGTGACAAAATGATGATTTATAGAAGAAAACATCGACGGACATTTTCTCTCATTGACCCCCCCCCCCCCCCCGAACTGCACAAAATTTATAAATTATAACCACAGTAAATAACAAAAGTACATACATCATAAAAAGTTGTGAATTCGTTGCGGTACACAGAGAAAAATACAACCTGCAAGTACTTCTGTCAATTCAGGGGTTTTCATTTTATTGTTTGTTTAAAAAAGCATACAATCGCGATCTATCTTATTACAAATAGTACAATTGACTAACTATAAACTTATTACAGTCAAAATTTAAGCTTAATTGTATTCTTTATAATTGGTGAGACTGGGTAAATAAAATTTAATTATAAAGCGAAGGGAATGCAATGCCCGCATTTTATTTTAGCATGAAATTTGAAAATACGGGATTTGCAATTTAAATAACCCAAAGACAATATTTTGAGAACATTATTGGCATTTGAAAGTTTGGTATGATAAACATGGACTAAGGCTGAACTTCCCCGTACCATAATTATTCAGGGTTTATTATGAGCGTTTTCGAAACCACGGATTTTCGGATTGAGCTCCGTCCGACCGACTGAAGTCCCGTATAAGGTATACTTTCTGTCATAGCTGATAAAGCCTGAGCCCAAACCCAAGCAGTGGTTTAGAAAAAGCCTTAATCCCGATTGGGAATAAGTGGGGCTGCATGGCGGGATTTTGAACCAATATGGAGCCTCGAGATGCGTAAGCAAGCATTAACACCCCTTCACTTTACCCCCAACATAAAACGCCGAAAAAGGAAATAAAACCAAAGTTTAATTTGCGGCACTCTCTAACTGTACATAATTAGATGTAAATTTTCCTGAAAAACTACGATGGATGTAAATCGTTTAACAAAAAGTTTGAAAGTGGGCGTTTTTACAGCTCTTTAAAAATGGCCGCCCAGTGTGGCTCGCGCGGTTGTACGCGAGATAATCTATGCCGTCAACCTATCATAACTCCATAAGGTAGCTTGTCAATCAATAATAAAGTTGTAGAAAGTTAGAACAAATTTCTCGAACATACTCTTTCGTTTTCAAAAGTGTGGGGGCGTTGAATTGCATTATGCTAAAATTGTGTTACCATGGCCTTGTCTATAAGGCGGAGAGGTTTGTTTCCGATGACTTTGTTCACAATGGGCTAGGTCATTCAACAGTTCCGGATGTGAAATGTTGTTATAGCAATGTTCTTCCTATTTTGAGTCTTGTGGGGGTAGTTCAACCAGAGCCAATTGTGAACCTCTACAAAATGTTATACACAACTTTGTGCTGACCACGACACATGCTGAAGGCCGACAGGCGACTAAAGTATTAAGGTGTTTACAGTGTAAGGGTGCTTTCTTCTTGGCAAAATGGAAACTAAACACAGTTTAACATCCACAGAAGCCCATACAAAACTCTCACTTCCAGAAATAGAGAAACAGTTTTATGTACCAGTAAAAACACGAAAAACCTGGTAATCCCCGACATTTAAAACCGGACATTATCGCTCACAATATATTATATAAATATGACACATACAACATTCAATCTACAAAAGGTACAAATCTCATTTCATAAAAAGACAATTCTTTTTCCAAACCAATTCCAATCGAAGCATTCCTACAATCTTCCTTCTGTTTTAACATGACACAGTTGAAATAATGACGTCAGAAAACGTTTGCAATTCGACGATCAGTCAGTTATATTCTGGTTGCGGCATGTTCATTGAAAAACGGGTCACAATAAGACTTTAAGGTCGAACTAGTCTTGATTCATTTACTGGAGGAATGGGAATGAACGTATAAACCCGCCACAAACACTTTTTAAACACAGAATTACCCTCTCCCGAATTCACAAGTCAAAATAATGTGAAAACGATGCGCTTAAAGGAACACGTTGCCTTTGATCGGTCGAGTTGGTCTTTGCGAACTAACACGGTCGGCCATTTATAAATGGCCGACTGTGTTTGTCGACGAGGTAGAATGAAAACCACGCAATTTCGAGTGGTACTTGTGTGGATCATTATATTCTACTTTTAAAATATCTTTCTAATCATATGCATTTTATAACAAGCGGTTACAAACGCTTTTCAAAGACCAACTCGGCCGATCCAAGTTAATTGTGGTCATCCATGCTTGTTAAACTTTGCATAATTATATTCAACAAAAAAGTTGATGGTGCAGTAGTTGGTTAGAATTGTTTAGTATAAATTTCACAAGCTATAAATATGAAACTGTTATTCACCGATTCCCTTTCTCACCAATGTGTATCTCTATGGTTGGTAACGTTAGAGTTTTCTGGTTCGGTTCGTGTTCAATGTCTCCACTCTCTAAATGTAAAAGAGTGAACAAAAAAAACACTCTTTACATTTCAAGCTGTCCCTCGTATGGCTCTTCAAAAAGAGTAGCGGTTATTTCACTCTTTAAGAGGGGTTTCACTCCAGGACAGAGTGAAAAATCACTCAAAAAGATGCAAACTTCAATCTTAAAGAGTGGAAGACCACTCGAAAAAGAGTTGTCCTTCATATGGCTCTTCCAAGAGTGCTTTTTCACTCTTTTACATTAAGAGAGCATGCGTAATCTTACAGACTCTATTTTAGGCATATTCACGAATTAAAATGTTATTGCAAACAGCTGTTTGACATTTTCACGACCCGATGGTTTAGGGAGACCAAGTTTGCAACCAAAGGGGATCGTCATATATCGTTTGTATACTACGTGGTATGTCATGGTCGAGCGGTTAAGAACACTGGATTCAAGCTCTGGTGTTTAATCAGCAGAGTGTGGGTTCGAATCTCGGTCGTGACACTTGCTGCTTAAAGTGGGGAGGTAGTGCTTTCTGCTCTACCGGCCACGCTTCTGATTGATGATACCCAAGCCTACATCCGAATGGACTGTAAAAGGGACAACCCCGTTTCAGCCCTAGGAGTAGGTGGCAACGGCCTCTGGACAAAAATTCTAACCCACACCTTGAAGTGGCCTTCAGGCCTTGTGTCTGGCGACTTGCATAACAAAAAAACAGGGAAAACTTAACTATTTTCAACAATGACCACCTTATTTCGAGGCCTCTACTTCCTTCCCTTACATGCAAAGTTCTTTCTGCCGTCAAAATGCATCTTGATGAACGGCGAGGTTATCACAGTTAATACCGCTGCATCCACACTGTTCAGACTAGAATAAAATCAGCTGAAAAAAAATACAATTCAGGGATCGTCACTTTCAGGACTCCATGACCTCTCCCGCATATATTTTTGTCTCTATCGAATGATTTGTGATTATTGTTTAATATAATAAGGGTGATTCTGTGGCAACAGAGTTTGGTCTATAAACTGATCAAATTCCAGGTGCAAATACACCGAGCAACTAAACCGGTTTACGATGGGTGGTTATATTATGGCCGCCACTGACGCACGGCGGACAACATGGCGAACCACCACTGTCCACGAAAAATTCTCCTTTTTAACAGTCATGAGTTGGTTTTGAAGTTTTCGTGAAGCACCCACTTGCTAATCTTCAATTGAAGAACATTGAAGACTGGTGATAAAATTCTGTTCCACAAAGGGAAATTCACAAATAGACAAAGTACCAGAAAAGACGATTATGACGCAAAGGGTGTTTTTTTATCTCTGCTCTTTTGCGTTCGCATATTAGTGGAAGAAAACAGTGAAATCTAAACATGCTCCGACTTGCAGCAACAACACTGGCCTGCAGTTTCTGTAAAGGTTTACGGTAAATTACCATCATTGCTTTTTAGTGAGCTCTCGGCAGCATGCTCTCGCACACCCATCAAGAAAATGTTTTGATATTAAAAGTTAAACTGGGCACATACTCCCCCACCTCAACTAAGAGTTCGACGATTCCATGAGAATTTGGGAACGAGGTATCAAGACACCGCCTCGATCATTGGTGGACTCTCCGGTTGAACGTGTTGCTCCAACGCGGCTAGTTTCCCCCGGAAGTCGTCACAGATAACCTGTGCCCTCTTGGAGCGAAAGATGATTTCTCTAGTGTTGAGCACGTCGTTGAAGTCTAGGAGCTCGACCGAGAAGACACGTTTAGCCTGACCAAACCGCTTAAAATCCTGGAGGGGCCATTCGAAGCTATTCTTGGCTCCCATGAAGCACAGGTGCGTCGGCGTCACCTTCAGCTCACCTTTTTACAAGAACAAATAAAACCATAATTAAAATGTTGATACTTATACAACAATAATACAATAAAATTCGTAAGTAATATCAGTAAAATCTTAAAGACGGCATGATCCTGTAAAGATTGCAAGCTCATTGTGGCAAGCACTCTGCTATGTAAAATGTTTCACTGTAAAATTACAGTAAGTTACTGGCAGCCGAGTTGCCAGTAACTTACTGTAAAATTTACAGGAAAGTTTTACTGTATTCATATACAGTAACACTGTGTCATGCTGTAATTTTATTAACTGGTAAATTACTGTACTTTTCGGTTAGAGAAATGATGCCGTATTTACACGGTAAATTACTGTAATATCTGTACATTAGTTATAACTTTTACTGCACAAAAAACGTATATTTACAGTAAAAATTACAGTTATCTCGATTGAAGTTTACAGTAACGAAAGATTATATTGTAGATTGTTGTCCGACACTTCAAAACCAACAAACAGTGACAATTGTTTCACGTTTTAAATGTTTTATTGCACAAAATTCTTAAACCAACCATAACAGTTGGCAACCAACTGTTACAAATTCTTACAAAAACCTGAAACTGTTATTAAAACATTAATAACATCGTAATATGCAATTATCTCACTTGAACTGGCTTTTAGTAAACACACATTCTCAGCACCTATTATGACAAGTGTTATGTTCATTGACTTTAACAAATGATTATGGGATATCACATCACACAACAGGTACAGATCCAGTGGGGGCACTCAATCACACTTGCTCTGACCCCCCCCCCCCCCCCCCCCAACAAGGAAAAATAAATAATTAAGTAGACGTCACTGAAATTACAAAAGATTACACTCTGCAGGGGTGAGATATGTATTGAGGTGATTCAAAATATAGGAGAGTCAACAAGTGTTGCACTTATGAATTTTGGTGAATCAAAAGCAAAACAAACTTTTGGGCCTGACCCCTACCCCTCCAACAAAAATCTGCATCTGCTTTTCCAAGTTGAAAGTATCACTGAAAATGTACAAAAATCCGAACTGGAGGATGAATTATAGCCACCCAAATATCATTTTATCCCTCTAGTCCCTGCACCTCCCGAGTTTGCTGAAAACCAATTTTTCAAGATTCTTGCAGTAAATTACTGGAATCGTAGTTCAAATTTTAAAAGATAGCCATGGCTTAATACTTATGCAAAATTTTTTACCCTTTCGGTAATATTCTATAAAAGTACAATTTCTCATGGGAACAATAAATGCCTCTCGTTAAACGGCTATGGTAATTTTTATGGCGAATATTTGTTTTGTAAGGATAAAATGGACACAATAGCTTTTTAAGGCTTTTATCTGGCTCAATGCTCATACTGATCAAATGCGAAGGCGTTAGTTTTCGACAATCATCATGAATGATTAATAAATAGTTTCCTTTGTGATTACTAATGAGCATTTTGTTGGGTAAGAGCAAAATTATTATATCATCATTAGCTTCGACAAGTCAACTATGAAGGGAGAAATAATAATGATCTATAAAAAACTAGATGGGCTAACAAATGCGTAGACCTACTAATGACTATCAAGTTTTCTGTTGATGTTCCTTTTTTTTCTACAAACACAAGCTAGCCAGGTTTCCTTCTACCGCATACAGTGTATCGCTAGGCGGCTGGGCGGTCCAGTGGCTAAATGGTTAAAGGCACAAAATGAAAAATTTAACATTTTTAAATTTAACAGTTCATTACATGTAAAAGCTTTTAACTTTCAAATGTCTTCTCATACCAAGTAACGTCCTTATAATCACTGGTTAAAATACATATTTGTTTATATTATTTTGTACTGTACTGGCTTTCAAGAAGGATTTTCCCATCACTTCAATGAATAGAGGCTAATGAAGTGTTAATACACCATTTCCATGATCCGTGTACTCATCATAGCATCCTCAACAAATTCAAATACCTTAAATGTGTCAGAATGTCAAAATTGTCAAATGTCAAAATCGATGAATACATACAGCCCATACAAGCATAACATAATGTCAATTTTTACTATTTATTTGCAAACAGGTTTACAAACCATACTCTTGATAAAGATCAAACATTTACAGGTTTGCAAACCATACTCTTGATAAAGATCAAACATTTATAGGTTTGCAAACCATACTCTTGATAAAGATCAAACATTAACAGGTTTGCAAACCATACTCTTGATAAAGATCAAACATTTACAGGTTTGCAAACCATACTCTTGATAAAGATCAAACATTTACATAAGAAAGTTATGGGATGTTATTTAACACCAACACCATTTCCAAAAAGTTACACCTTGTAACTAATGAACTGTTTGCTGTCCCCAACATTGCGGCTATTCTTAGGTCCATTCAACATCAGCAAGTTTACGTACAAATGTGACAACATGAGAGATGATAAGTTCCCTCTTTCTTTGCACCTCATGGCCTGTCCTTCTGCTCTTCACTCTATCTGCGCTTTTGTTACCAGTGTCAGGGTTGATTCTCATGAGGCACCTGTAAACAAAATATTCACATTTACATGAATAGAATCAACAATGGGAACAAGTCAGTGCATATTTTGAGAATCTACTTTTTATTTGCTGCTTGTTGGTGTGATTGAACTTCATTACTGAGGTCAAAATGATGAAGCCTTGGAAAATCGATGTCTTGTAGAGTTGATTTTAATTACAGTATTAGTTACAATCCAGCACTAAAACCCAAATTACAACTTTTATTTTCTCTATTTAAAATTGTAATGAAAATAGGGCTTCAGAGGTTTGTGATATATAGTTATATATTGTTCACTTCCACAGGACGCTGGCTATTGAAAAATAAGTCTAGCAAAACTATTTGAAATTAGAGCCCCCTCTTTGGGTGTGCTCGATTACGTTCTTGCCCAGGTCGACCCAGATGTGCTTTCCCCTAGCATTCACTTTCCCTTGCATTCATACCAATGCATCATGATGCAGCCGACTGGCACTGCTTTCAAAATGTACAAAAATCTTCGTGGATAAAAAATAATAATAATTTCATATCGCAGGTTAATAATATTAAACAGTACTTGTCTTTAGATAAATACAAATTGAACTCTCACTGTGAGGTGCTGTTTTAAGGGTGAAAATGTGTATCAAACCGAACCGAATGCAAGGGTCAGACCTAGGTCGACCAGTGAGGCTTATTGTAAGCACAAATAAACTGTCCCATATCTAGTCAAACAAAGAAAATAACATTACCTCTGAATACATTCTAGCGTTGTTGCTGCTTCTGCCTGATACTCTAAATTGAACACATAGTAGGATATAAAAATGAAGGAAAGTCCCAAAGTGAAATCATCTGGGTGCAGCACACTTTGCCATCAATGCAAACCGTCCAACTCACTGCAGTAAGAATTCATTGTCCTATAAAAATAAGAACACAAATTTTGAACAGTTTATTTAAAAGAAACCCATCGGAATTAATTAAACTTGGCTGCACAACAGTACACCTGTATAACACTAACATCAACTGACAGATGAATGCAACCCTTTAAAGAACATGGTCCAGTTTATAGAGCTGTTTAGTACATGAACGTGGTAAGCAGAGAATTTGTTGATAGAATAACATGACTATCAAAATTTGCTAAGCTTACAAAAGTTTAGCTTAGCAGAATCGGGTAACATGACAAAATCCTGGACGATGTAAATTGACTGCACCTGGTTCCCGGGTCTACTAAATTGTACTTGACTGATTAATTTAAGTTTTTAACTTCTAGGCCTATCATCACTTCAAAGTTCAATCCAAAAAAAAAATTGCACCATGTGCACCGAAAGCCTAAAGTAAAGACGAAGGAAGTAAAGTAACGTTAAACATTAAAATTAAAAAATCAAATTATAAATGTTTTTTTTTTATAATGCATGCCCCAACTTTTGCAAAAAATATAGTTTTCTACAATACAGTATACACACAGTTCAATCACTATCTTAACAATGCGGTGGATGTAGGCCTACTGTAGGGGCATACAACATGTACATGTCCAAACACATACGTTTAATATCCAGACAACAACACGACGAGCATGAACCAACGTCAACGGTCACGTCAACGAGCCACTTCTGAGCGCAGCCAATGTCTCCCTAAAAAAGTGTTTTACCTACACAGACCAGTCAGTATACATTTCAGATTAAGCTTCATCTTTCACTAATGACTTTGGTTAAAATAAACACGAAGAAATTTACAGTTTAACAACTTAGCGACAAACAAAACATGGAATGAAACACTCACCTCAACTTTACACCAATCCAAAAAACAAGATGGTGGTTCATTAAACTTTTTGAGCGGGTGATGCTTGGCAACCAACAATTGTGGGCGTGTCTACGTGACGTACTGTAAATATAATTCACAGTAATATCCCTTCTAAAATACGTGCAACAAAACTGCTGTCTTGAATTTACTGTGGATTACTGTAAACAACTGTAAAATGCAATTACAGTAAATTACTGGGCACAAATACAGTAACATACTGTCAAAGTTACAGCGCCATGTTACAGTGTAGGGTCGAAACGTCGGGCCTTCAAGTATTTGTTTGCAGGATTGCGAGCTGTGTGGTTTGGGTCAGCATTCTACTATTGTGTACATGTATCTTTTCTCTACTATACTTGCAACTTGATTGCCAGCTGTGCGATTTGGGTCAGCATTCTACTATTGTGTACATGTATCTTTTTGCTATTATACTTCATTTGCTTTCCACAAAAAGTTGTCGACTTAAAATCCCCAAAAGGTGTTTGGCCATGCCAATGAACGGGTCAATGTTTTGTTCTGGGTTTATAGGAAACTCAGTTCTAAGATCAGCAAATATTGGACTTGCACCGCCGGCCAGTTAAGGATAATCCTTGCTTCATCGGTCGCAATATAGTTGGTTGGTATACATATTTTGTTGGTACCAGTCACTGCAATGAATTACGTGCCCTTATTTCAGCTCATCAAGATATATTTATGCCAAGCAGAAATATTACCCTTAAAGGCACTGGACACCTTTGGTAAATGTCACAGTCTACTCTATCGCAACATACGCATACAATAACAAATCTGTGAAAATTTGGACTCAATTGGTCATCGCAGTTACACGAGAATAATGAAAGAAAAACACCCTTGTTGTACAAAATAATTTGTGAGAAGTTATTTTTACCTCTTTCTCATTAAACGTCACTTCAGGGGGAGCCGTTTCTCACGACGTTTTATACAATCAAGAGCTCTCCATTGCTCGTTACCAAGTATGTTTTTATGCTAAAAAAACATTTTGAGTCATAACCAATAGTGTCCAGTGTCGGTAAACATTGTGTGATCAGAACTTACCTCTATCGAACTTTTTCCGTATGTCTTCCCCGAAGATATCCACTTTATAAGCGTCGTCAGACCCGTTAGTGCTCTGTTGTGCTCCCATAGCGGACGAAGTAACATCAGCTGATTCAGGATTCAGGAACAAACCTACGGAGTTGAATAAAATACAAAGAACGTGACTAATATTGCGAATCGCAGATGACTAATTACGAATCATGTGACTGCGAATCCGAGCATCATGCACTGAGTCGAAAGATTCGCTCGTGACTTTGTTCGGGTATTACTCTATAATTGGGCACGAGCGGAGAAGTAAAGAAACGATTTCCAGTTCGGGAACCTGCAAAATCGTTCCTGCCCTGCGAGAAGAAAAACAATCCCCAATCTTTGTAGTTCTCACGAACGTATTCAATTCAAAATACTCGACAAAATAGTACCATGGCTTGATTTCACAAACCGCTAAGATGCATCTTAAGATGAGTTGCCATTTACACTCTAATACTGACCAGAAATGGGTCAGGCCCCACGGGAACCAGAATCCTGGAGTTATTAAGATGCACCATTAGTATTGTGACGTTATACTTTGCTTAAGCTCGCGAACACAGATAAGGGGTTAAGCTTTTTTTCTCGAATTGTAATTAATGAAACAGAAAATGTCTTTGGTCTTTTTGGCGATCTTTTGAAAAGTTAATTTTATGGTGGGTGCTTGCTGCTAGGCTTGGCTGAAGATTAAGCTATGAGTCTAAAGGGTATACGGCTTATACATGATGATGTTTTGCAGACAATATCAATCTCCCGCCCTTTTAGAGCACTTTGTTTAGCAAACAAGTGATGATTTCATTCATGATGGTCATGCTCTCTCTTCCCGGCATCGCAGATGGTAACATAGTTAATGTTCAGGATACCGTATGATTACATTCTGTGAGTCATCACATTTATGGATGTGTTTACAACATATTAACCCAATATGGCAATCCAATTTCTTCAAGTCAGAGCGAATTTATGGAGAGAGTAAACCAAATTGTTATTACAAGACTATAAAGATGTGTATTTTTTTATTTAAACGCAGCGCGGCTCAGAATGGTGAGTCAATACACAATGTATGGAATACGGTTCGTCGGTTTGCTGTCAGCTTCGCCGAAAGCCTCCATTAAAAAAAAATCAAATTATAATTTTCAACACATAATTGTGCATGTGCATTCATACGTGGCTTACGATTTATGACAACAGTACAATCCAGACAACCGTGTAATAAATATACAGCAGCATTCAATTTACAAACCACAAATAATTAATTAGTCTTACTTTAATTAATGATGTATGGCCAATCCAGTCCGTAGTGCGTATAGAGTTAGCGTTGTCTGTTACCGTAAGGGCGTTCGTCACCAAATGACACTCAAAAGGCCCAAGTGGTTATTTTACTCAAAAAATGCCTTAATTTCTGTCACTCGTGGGATGTTGCACCCGGTAATATTCACATAGTAGTTATATGATATTACTACAGTACTAGTGTAGCAATCGTGTCTTCGGTCCAGTTCACATGGCTGGGTTTTCTTAATAATAACATGGTGTGCAGTACGGTGTGAGAACGCGGAACGCTATGTTGTAGAAAACACAAAAACAGACCATGACGACGCGCAGAGCGCCAGCTGGTGTCGACAGATGAGACTTGGGCCACTTTCATGGAACTGCTTAAAGCCATTGGACACTTTCGGAACAGAAAAAAAATTCACAGATTTACAAATAACTTACAGGGTTTACAGAGGGTAATGATGAAAGACTTCTCTTGAAATATTATTCCATGAAATGCTTTACTTTTTGAGAAAACATTAAAACAATTATCAATTCTCGATATCGGGAATTACGGGTTAATTTTAAACACATGTCATGACACGGCGCAACGTGCGGAAACAAGGGTGAGTTTTCCCATTATTTTCTCTCGACTCCGATGACCGATCGAGCCTAAATTTTCACAAGTTTGTTATTTTACATATAAGTTGTGATACACGAAGTGTAGGCCTTTGGACGATACAGTTTACTGATAAGTGTCCAATGGATTTAAGCAGCTCTATGCAATTGGGCCCAGTATACACTTCGGAAACCATAGCAGTGATTATCAAAATTTGTAGCCCTCAAAATCTTCTGAATGATAACGTTTTCGGGGTCATGCAATACTTATGACAAGTTACTTTAACCTCGGGATTCTGTGCTTCAACCATTTTTTGAGGAATCCAATTGGTTTTCTGAAGTGTTTTTTTTCTGGGGTAATTAGCAAACATTCCAAACGGTTGAAGAGAAAGATGTAGTTTAGTTGTCCGAAATAATGTTTGATTGGTTTTCAAGAATTTGTTTGAATATTTTTCAATATTTAACATTTAGCTTTGGTTTTTAAAGGAGTGGTGCACCCTACAGCGCCCTCCATGGTGACCTCGGAATGTCAACAAATATGTAACTAATATATTTCTTTCGCGTCATAACAAACATGTCTGGCATTTACATAAACATCCAGACACACACATGGAAAAACAGGGGGAATTATTCCGGCGTCGTGTAAAGAAAGTCGCAAATCATCAGTCATGTGTCAACCTATTAGCTTGAATGTCCCGTAGGCCTGTTTTATACCAGCCCCCAATCTTGATGATGCTTGGTTTGCCAATTAATTCACTTAATGTCTTTAGACAAATAATTGCCAGAGGCTGATAGACGCGTAGACACCCCTTCAAAGCATTCGGCATACAATCTACATTTTGCGGAAAAGAAAATGGGTCAACCATCTCAGACCGACATAAGGAAGCTGCGCATTTCACAAACACTGACCCTACGGCCATTTTGCTTTTGAATGAGCAAAACCACAAAAAAACATGACCGGAGATTTTGCCCACAATGCAAATAAGAAATGAACCTTTTGAACCATTATTGTTGCGGACGATTGTTACCGCTAAACCTTTCGACCTTCCATCGTATTCAGAAGAAAAAAATGCACGTCCAAAGTGGGCAGCTCCCCCCCCCCTCCCTCCCCTCCCCGAGTGGACATAAGATGAACCTCTTATGGCTGCTTAGTACCACACACAAACAATCTCAAAGTAGCCGTTTTATAAATTATACCATGACAACCTTTTTCAAAGCTGATAGGCACACAGGTGTATAATCATCAAACAATTTTGTTCACTGAAAAATGGTTACCAGGCAAAATTCCACGTTATGTGCACAGTTTGTGACTGGTTTCCTGCTTATTTTTGCTGCGCAGAATTTGTTAATAAAACTGATTTGCTTCAATTAGCAGCTCAGTCTCAACACAATTGTACACGTCTCAATTTCGTTGAAATGCCGAAGCAGAAAATGTTGATGAAAATTTGCCTGCTTGATACAAGCTAAAGCAAGCTGAATACCATCGTAATGTGACATGATAATATAAACTTATCCTAGTAAACGTAATTCTGCTCTGCTTGGCAGCTTTTTGTGCTTTAATGCACTGAACACGTTTGGTAATTGTAAGTTTCTCACTTGGTGTATCCCATCATATGCATAAAATAACAAAGCTGTGTAATTTGTCATCGATATGAAATTGGGTCCAAATTTTCCACAATGGAATATGGTGGGGATTGTTTTCAGTTCGTTCGACAATTGGCCGAGATCGAACTGACGGTTATGGCTACGGCTGTCAGTGCAGCCATTGCTTCAACGCACGTTAACGTGGTGATCCCATCTGCAGTCGTAGCCAGTAGCCACTAAAAGGATGCACTAGGCAAAATGACCATTCAATTTAATTAGGCGCGTTCTATTCTGTGTGCAAAACGAGGTTGTGGTAAACCAATTTAGTTTCCCTTCCCGCGCAGTAGTTTTCTCAAATGCCATGAACTTTCTATGACGAACACGGCCATTAAATACGAACGAATGCTCGCTCCAGACCTATGATAGAAGAAAATGACTTGTACGTTGACACGTTTCTCGCTCGTTCCCGGTCCCACTTCTTTCACGATCGCATTTACTTGGATTCCCTTGAGTCTAATTTCATCAAAATAGTTATAGGCTAGACGGTGAATAATGAGTTGTACATTCCTTAATGGGTGCGTTCGTTTAGCTCCCCTGGGTCGACCCCGGTGTATCGCGGTTTTTTTTCTAGGACGAACGTGGGTAATTATCTGCACACGTTCGTCCTGGGCAAAAAAACCGCCACTAACCGGGGTCGACCCAGGAAAGCTAAACGAACGCACCCTGTATAGAGACCCATGAGTTTACCCCGTCATTACCCGGGAATTGAGACCATATTCCCCGAGAGTGCGCTTCCTTAAAGTCACCTGGAAGTGGTATTTTTTCAAAATAAAGCTTTTGTCACTAATATATGTGTTTTGATGAGTGGAATGTGAATAAACAGTTAACTAAGGTTTTAAAAAATCAGTTCTTATGTTATTTACAAATTTAAGAGTAGACCCCGACCCGAGAGGGCGCTGTTCGTGACGTCAATCGAGGCAGACTTTGCCTGTAATGAGTAGAGTAAACACAATTGCAAAGTATATAACGGACCAAGTCGTGAGTTTGTACGTTTAAAAAAAAACCAGGTGTATTGCTGCTGAATGCAGAAAAACACTTTTTGAAATGTACCAACTCACGACTTGGACGTACATGTACTTGCACGTGTGTTTACTATACGCATTGCAGGCAAAGTCTGCCTCGACTGACGTCACAAAAGGGGTAGGCGGAGTCAGCCCCCAAACAACTTTATATATTTTTTAAACATATAAATCGGGACAAACAATTACTAAAAAAATTGTTTTATTGTTCGTAAGCATATACTCTTATGTTTGAAAGAAAAAAAAATTATATTTCCAGGTGACTTTAAGAAGAGCCAGTTATTATCATTGGGATACTTGTATTGATTACCGCATACTTAATTTATACACAGCGCATACAAGACGCATGCCCGAAATGTCTTTCTATACTCGGAATGACTTATGTGTACACTTTATGTTTAACGTGGAATGTTTTGTCATCTTCGATATTACCGAGGTTCATTCCAATTAAAGTTCATGAAACATTTCAGATGTTTGCATGAGGTGGCCTTCTATACGAATACCGCTGGATTAAAGTTCTTAAAGAGAAATGAAGTGATCATGAATGAAAACAATACAGAAATTTGAGATTGCCAAAGACTTTATAACAAAAGGTGTATGATTGCATTATATACTAATTTCAAGAGTGGACTTATAGTTCACTATGAGGAAACGGTTCTTCTTAAGAATGAGATTTGTTTTGTTTTAGGATTTTTTTTGCAAATAAGGCAGGAGACAACCTGAAAAATAGGGGGACATTCAATATTCAACTTTTTTTGTGACAAAATACAAATTTTACTCACAAAAAAAAGAAGAGACCCAAAGCTTCTGCTCTAACAACTTCCGGTTCAGATTGTCCGTGGCAGTTTTTATGTCACTCTTGAAACTCAAAGAGAGGGAAACGAGTAGAGCTACAAAATACATTTAATGTAATTGGATTATTGTTTTTATGCATTTTCAATTCTTTGAAAGGATGGGGAATTATCTTACTATAAACACACGTCCTCAGGTAGAGTCAAGTAGGTGGTAAGGGTCAGAGGTCATTTGGCATGCGGGGTGAAGATGTTGTAAACAACATTTACTTGCTATGTCTAAACCATATTTTAAAACTCTAAAGTGGATGACCTCCTTTAAGTGCCAGACAAATACCGCAGTCTGGGGACGCAATCAACTTTCGGTAAAAAAGCTTCTCGTACATTAATGTAATCGCATTGCTGCATAGTCAATCGCGGGAACATTTTTGCCAATACTGGGTCTTCAGGCTGGGGTCTTAGTGGCATCAGCCCGTGTATAATTCTCTCGTAGGAACTTAAATAAACCCCACCACGGTAGTAAACTGAGGATCAATGGCGATGGTTTTATAGGGCTTTAAAGGAACACGTTGCCTTGGATCGGACGAGTTGGTCTTTGAAAAGTGTTTGAAACCGTTTGTTATGAAATGCATATGGTTAGATATATATTTTAACAATATAATTTAATGATCCACACAAGTATCACTCGAAATTGCTTGGTTTTCCTTTTACCTCGGCGACTAACACGGTCGGCCATTTATGGGAGTCAAATTTTTGACTCCCATAGAATAATGGCCGACCGTGTTAGTTCGTATTAAAGTAAAACGAAAACCACCCAATTTCGAGGCAAAATTGTGTAGATCATTGTATTCTACTTTTAAAACATCTTTCTAACCATATGCATTTTATTACACACGGTTACAAACGCTTTTTAAAGACCAACTCGACCGATCCAAGGCAACGTGTTCCTTTAATATCGAACTACATAACAATCATAAAATTTAGGTAAACAGGACATCTGTTTTCGTCCTAATCCAGAATTTAGTTATCTGAGTTATGCATACTGACAGAATTTATCTGGCCCTCATCTGAATTATAAATCAGCTAATGTCAGAGTCCCGGATATAAGCCCATCCTGCTGTTTCTATTTATTGTAGCTCTTTAAAGGCAAAAGTGTTTATTTGGTTTACGGAGTCGTTTCGTTGTTTTAATCCTGAGTCATAAAATGTGTGGGGGAAAAAATAATTCAAAAGTGGTAGAGTTTCTGAGATATCGCCAAAAATCGAGAGCGGCTGTGTCCACGCAGGAAGAATGATCCGTAACTGAAACACACCTACATCTGAGACACGTTTCATGCAGAAACGTTTCTCAAATTGAATGTTTATAATCTCCCTCTCTAAAACAACAATTCTTACAAGGAAATCGCTTCCAAAAATGTTATAGTATCAACAGCTGCAGTGCTTCTTACCAAGCAGAGAGCCTACGTTTTCATGGTCTTTCATTTTGTGAGTAATTACCAGAAGGTATAGGCCTACTGTGCTTTTAAAAATGTAATGTATAGAATTGTTTATGAAAAACAAATGAGTTTCATTCTGAAAACCCGATGATAAAAAAAAAAAATTCATTCCAGCCTCCAGAGAAATACGTCCATCTATATAAGTCCAGGCAAACCGCAGCTGTTCATCTGAACTGCTACAATCGAAATGATGGGAGAGGAACGCGCACAAGAAGGTCCTCTACAAAATAAGACATAGAAATTATGTTGTCCTTTTACTTTTTCATGATAAACATCGCGAATGTGACGAGGTTTTCACGGGTCTTTTGGACGGCGTTGTTGGCCGTGGGACTGTGGGGGATTGGAATGAATTAAATGTGTATTGCCACAAAAAAATGTATTGTTTTTTAAAGGAACATTGATTCTAATTACATTTGCTGCTACAGCTATATCCTGCCTAATTTTCCATTTTAAAGGAGCAGATGTTGCCCTATGGTATATACCAGCTGGCAGTCATTTTTTAAATTGTCTGTTGCTGTATTTCTGTGTGTGGGGGGGGGGGGAGGGGGAGGATGGGGGCAAACTCTTGCTTTAAATGTTCTGTTTGTGGAATCAGACCCATCAGCACTGTGGGCGTATTTCAATCAGCACTATGCTGATTGAAGTAGGCCTGCCCCTACGTGGATTCACCCGAACTAGCTCCTTAGCATAAATAAAGCACACTGAGTCATGGTATGGAGGTTGGTGTAGCATTTCTAGAATGTTAGCCTCTCTGCTGCACATGGACAAACAACATTAATCATCTCAATGTTGCGGTGCCAGCCCCATGTAGGCCTACATTAAAGGCACTATAGACACTATTGGTATCAAAATAATTTTTAGCTTAAAAACTTGCTTGGTAACGAGCAGCGAATAAATGTTGTGAGTTATAAAACATTGTAAACAACGGCTCCTTCTAAAGTAATGTATATTTTTTAAGAGGTAATTTCTCACTCAAATATTTGAATCTGAGAAAGACTTCAGGCCCAAATCACATTTTAACAGTTTACTCCATGATAAAATGTACTGTTTTAGCGACTTAAAGTATGTTCATTAATTGGTAAATACTCCAACATTAAAATGATCAAAACGTCGAAACTTACGTATTAAGAAGAACCGCAGCTTTTAAAAAACGATTTATGGAGAAATGAATTCTCTTCAAAGTAGGACAAATGGTTTTTCGATAATTGATAATTTTGCATCCCTAAGCATTTGAGTGCTGCGGCTGGAACCCACTGTCAATTCCCCCCAACCCCCCCCCCCCAACGTGAATGGATTCGAGGTTGCCGTGGATAAACAATGACAGTTGCTGTCGTCAAGTAGGCCTAGACACTGTCTCATAGCTGAAACTTTCTCATGATGTGACTTTTATTGATACCTCTCTTTTTTTTCTCCTATAAATCAGCATTACGCTGCCAACAGCCAATAGTGTGACCTGCCAAGAACGGGACATCGCGTGTTGATTGTGCTCTTGGTCAAATATTATTTCAGATTGTTTGTTTAAACATGGTTAAAATAACCTTACCATGTGTTGAGCTTGTTCTGGCTCAAAATAGAAAAATGTTGCTGGTAAGCGCAGAATCGTCCATTAGAGAAGACATACTTATTATAAAACACTCATCGTAATGTTACGTGTATTATTTGACCGGTGCCCAGCTGTCCCAAGCTGGAAAAGTTGTACAAAGCACTTCTTTTTTTAAAGCAACTTCGATGACCAATTGAGCCCAAATTAGTGGGACCTTTGAATACGGGTCAAATCTGACCAGGCAGTTTTTAGGTCACTATGTGCTGAGTATAATGTTGAGATACACCAAGTGATGATACTGGTCTTTGACATTACCAAACGTGTCCAGAGCCTTTAAATTCCTCTATGCCGATAAAAGACTAAAAGATACCCGATGTAATCTTGGATTATACAAATTATTAATATTATGCCCATCCATATGACACTATAACACCTCCTTCGCTGCGAGGCCCCGGGCAAAACAACGCAAAATGCCACTTTGGAGGGCTCTTGGGTGGCATTATCAGAACAAAAACAGGCAATAAATCACGCGCGTGTTTTCAGCTGAACACATAGCAATTTGGGCATAAAATAAGGCCAGACAAGATAAGGCGAACTATTCAAGATTCTTTGTCTTGAATAGAACCCTTACTCTAAAGAAAGTCTACTCTTGACAGAATTCGTACTTGGTTGATCAAAAGAAGACGACTTATAAGATCTAAGCAACCCATTTTTTTAGGTTGCGTATCAGAAAAACAGGCAATAAAACATAAGTATTTTCAGCTGAACGAAGAGCAGAATATGGGCACTAGCAATGTCTGAAAAGGCAAACTATTCACACTGGATAGAACTCCTATATACACTAAAGTCATTCAGTCTCTGCTCTATGACAAAATCATTCTTTAGTGAACAAAGGAAAAAGAAATTTAAGATTCAAGCACCATCCTATAGGTTGTTTGTTATAGGTTGCATTTAGCTGGGAAAAAAACATGCAATAAAACACGTCTGTGGATTCAGATGAACGAAGAGTATAGAGACATTGGGCATAAAACAAGCTCGACAAGGCGAAATCTTCATTGATTATTTGACTTGAAACAATGAGACTGAAATAAGACAGTCTACAGTCTCGACATGTTCTTAATTGTAGGCTATAAAAACAAACTAGTGACTTTTTAAAAAATACAATTGTGGGCCTAAAATGTGCAGACCTAAAAGTATAAACTGATAATTTTTACCGTAAAGTCATAAATGATGCATGTTCGTTAAATACTAAATACTAAAACAAATAGTTTGTCATAAACCGGATATACATCAATCATCATAAGCAATTGTTTTTTTTCTTTTTTCTTTTTCGTTTTGAAATAACACATCCAAATGCAACTATCATGTTCGTTATTTTTGTTCCTTTACTTGTCCAGCCAAATGAATTATAATTTTGGCATAAAACCCTTCACAAAATGAGCACACTTCGTTGTTTGTACATGCACCTTATTTACATAATATTCAGTGGTTGGACAGTAATTCGTTGAATATTAATTTGAAGGCAGACTGCATGTACCATTAATTATAACTCTAAATGAATTCATTCTTAAGAATTGTTTTTATATTCTGTTATAAAAAATGATAAGTCTCGCTCCCGGCATTGAACAAAGAAACACTTATCAGCAAAACGCAGTGCACTTTAACCTTCCTCCGTCACACAGCAATTTCTTCTTCAATAATACATTTTTTTAATTGCTTTTATTATAATCCCATACCATCAGTAAAATGCATAAGTACGAAAGAATAATTTGAGCTATGAACCAGCCGCCATGAAGTTGAACCGATAGCACTCCTAACACTAACGCAGGCTTTATTATTATACAATAGTGTGTTTGACAAATAAATACAACAACATGAGTTACCATGACGATGCATTTGTTCACAAAACAAATGTTTGAAACATTACTAGTAATGTGACAATTATTACGAGTGTGTGAAGTGTTATACGAAACGACCTTTGCATTATGGCGATGTGTGCACGAGATAACGAAAAACAGGCGACCCGCCACTATAACAAATATACCGCCAATGTTTACTCGGGTTGATTTCTCATACTGACTCAATCCATCTTTAATTGAAATATATTTATATCTACATCAAAACCGACCAACACAAGGAAACTATATCACAGTCTTGGTTCTTATATTACCCTCCACAGATATAACAGATAATGTTCTTTGTTTTGGTCGCTATTTATTACAACACGCATGACGTACTATACATACTTACGTGTGTGATGTGTAGCCTTTTTCTAGCCGTGCGAAACCTGAAAGCAGTGGAGGTGTGTCTACACGTGAAGACGCAATCGATGCTGCCAGATTAAATTATCCCGCAATGTTGAAGTGAGGATGTGGAGAATCTAGAACTCGTCTTTATACCAAGGCTGTGGAAACAGCTGAAGCAATGAAGTAGTCCATATAATTATAGTGCTGGGAGTGCAGTATTGTTGCAATACAATACTACAGTAAGCGTTTTCTGCTGCCGTCTTATATTATCGTAAGAAGACAACTTAATAATACTGACCATGTAAAGCACAGTGTACCCGCATAATTATCGTCGTTATAATAAGGTACCCTGTGGTACTACTGTTGCACCCTGGCTGAACTGCTTCAAACCACGAAGACCTCCGTACATCAATCCATACAGTCGTCACCCCCGTGGGTATAGAGTGAGCGACGCACGGCAAACTTGGCCCTGGTCTCCCGCTGTAGTACTATGTAAATCCCCACGACGTGGGAAATGCCGATGTCACCTTTATCTCATGCGTGAATACACTACACTTGGCCGTGGTGAGGAGGGTTTTTTCAGAATGGTCGCTGTCTCGTACGGCGAACCGATCTAGTAATTGCATAGGGTTTTACTTGCCCAATGTCGCCTATGGCAGTGCACGTGCTCCCGTAGAAGTGCAGCTATATAAATAGAACGCACAGCGACCCACACAAAAAACCATGTGCAGTACATTAAATGTCGCCTTTCAAAATACATGCGAATGTCTTCCATTGGCAGTGTACGGTTCTTTGTTTGAGAAGAGCGAGACAGTTCTCACTATCAAATCGATTTATGGGAAACGGAATATACTATGCAAAATGAAATGCTTCTGATTCTGGAATTGTGCACAGGGGTTTTAACCAATGGGAATGAAGGGGAGTGCCAGCGTAATCCTCTTGAGCAATCGAAGATGAATTGGTTGAAACTCAAAAACTCTCACATTAACGCCAGTAGGCCTAATTAATTTGTTTTCGTTAGATGCCTTTTTGCCACAATCCCTGAATATTCCCATGCGTCTCGTCCAGTATACAGATCTATATAGGTCTCAGCAATGGAAATTAGTTTCTGCAAAGACACAAGCTGAAACATTAATTACTTAGCCTTCCCCGTAAAATCAGTAATCGCCAAAAGACCGTAGTGCGTTCACTGCCAGTAAAGCAACTGGCTATTTTAAAAGCACTTTTAAAATTACTCTGCGTATGAACTTTATTTGAAATCAAATTTTCCTGGTCTTCTAAGATAATACGCTTGGGAATTTTTTTTTAAGTTTGAGTGGTCAGGGAAAAGTCGCTTACCCGCTGGATTATTTTACAACATAGACTAGTCCGCTGTCTCAAGGGATCTCTAAATTGACTTGTAAACACACATAAGCCTTAGTCCGCCATGTAGTAATAATATTGTGAGACACACCTGACCCCGACTTTGCAAATATTCATGGGTCCGCCCCTGGAATGGTGAAATACCATGTATAGACCATCTTGAAGACTGTGGGGTTGCTACCAGTTGGTTTATCCCTCGGTGTTTGACTACATTGGTAAGCGCCAGTTGTCAAACGTCCCAAAATGGACTCTTGGGTCTAAAACGATATTTAAAATGTTATCTTTTTAAAAAATATTCCGAGCTAGCATGTTTTGGTAACGGTTAATCATTTTAATTGTGCGCCTCGCTTAAAATTTTTTTTTTTCAATGGAACATTAAAAACGTTCAACAATCTTAAGTCGATTCCTGAAGAATCTATACTTGGCTGAAAAAATTGTTGATGTTAGAGGTGTGGACAAATTTAAGCAGTTCCCATTTACAAATCTCAGCGTGCGTTGTCCTTTAAAATGGACTAAGTATTTTGGGAAACAACATCATTTTCCCGGCAGGGTCATTTCAAAGCTCTTGGTTTAATGCCAAAAGAATCCAAATTGTGTTTGTAAACACTTCGGGTTATTCTTCAGAGTCTGAATTGACACAAAATTTAATTTTCATTGTGATTCAACCCAATGCCTCGTGGGTAGATCGGATCTTGCCAGGACGAGGAGCAAAAGAGAGGCTCTGGGCTCTTGGAGTTTTTTTGTTAGAACCATTCCCCCATCATAATGGCGTACTCGATACAACTGAAGGACCCAACTAAACCCGAAGGCGTTCCGAGCCACAGAGAGAGCCTGAGCTTACAACGATTTGCTCGAAGCAGAGACTAACCTACCTAAGTGACCTTGTACAATGAATCGACAGGGATCAAGTTAAACTAGATGTAGATGGGAGAGAAAATATCCAGGAGTAGATACTGATTTCAGCGTTTTTCTCTCACTCGGTTTGCATTTCCAAATTTTTCACTTTCTGTCTATTTCAAGAATTAAAGGCACTGGACACTATTGTTAATTAATGGTTAAAATAATTGTTAGCATAAACACTTACTTGGTATTAACAGGCACTGGAAAGCTGCAAAAAGTATAAAACATTGTGAGAAACGGCTCCCTCTGAAGTAACGTAGTTTTTTTTTTAGAAAGAGGTAATTTCTCACTTAAATAAATTTGTGCAACTTACGGTGGTTTTTTTTTCTTTCTTTATTCTCTTGCAAACTCGGTGACCAATATTGAGTCCAGCCTTTTATAGATTTGTTATTTGATGCATATGTTGGGATACACCAAGTGAGAATACTGGTCTTTGACAATTACCAAAGGTGTCCAGGGGTGGATTGCACAAAGAGTTAGGACTAGTCTTATCTCGGACTAGGACTTAGGACTATCCATGCAATTTGTATATCTCCTAGGACTATTCCTAAGTTAGGACTAGTCCTAACTCTTTGTGAAATCGACCCCAGTGCCTTTAAGTGTCTGTAAACGAGAGTCACTCCTCTACCTTCATGCAATAGAGAATGTCTAGTTTTTACTTCAAGAAGACTGGTTGTCGCCTTAAAGCAATTTCCTTCTCTCGTCGAAAACCCCCATAATAAACTGAATACCTTACTCCCCCATTAAGTTACAGTCCTTGAGCTCGATCCATTATGAACCATTAAGAATCATAACAATGTTAAAAATAGTATAAATAACTTAAAGGCGCTGGACACGTCTTGTATAAAGTCAAAGACCAGTATTCTCACTTGATGTTTTCCGACATTTTTTATAATAAATTCGTGTGAAAAAGTCGTCTCAATTTGTCATCTAAATTGCAAAAAAGTAATGAAAGTACAAAAACAGCTTTGTTAAACTTGTGTGCTTTCAGATGCCGCAGAGAGGCTGCAGGCCCGAAGTCTTTTTCAAAACCAAATATTTAAGTGAGAATCTACCTCTTTCTCAAATACTATCGTTACCTCGTCAGAGGGAGTCGTTTCTCACAATGTGTTAAACATGAATACTTTCAATAGCTCTCCGTTGCTCGTTACAAAGTAAGTTTTTAAGCTTATAATATAATTTGAGTAATTACCAATTGTGTCCTGCCCCAGTGCCTTTAAAAAGATATGCATAAAGTAGGCGTCTAAACCTCAAGGCGAAGAGATGAAAAGATCCACTTGTAATGATTCCTTAATTAACCTAATTTATTCCAAAGACAAGCAATGTCATCGATTAAAATCAGGTTCGTGTAGAATATAAATTCTTTGTATTGATGTTTAAAAGACTTGTTTTCGTACGAACCTCTGTTGAAGTAATATGGCTCATTCTTTTTTTTCTTTTCAAAATGGCCACCGGCTTGCATGTTAAAAGAGTTCGAGGTGCACTGTTATTTTTGCAGAAAACCACGGGACCCCGCGCTGTTTTAGTATTGCACTTACTTAATGTGAGCACTGTACTTAGTGTTTGTATGACTTTCGCTTGAGGGAAACTTAAACCGTCGTGAAATAACCTCCTTTCCGTCGCGTTGAAGGACCACCAACCAACGTAGCTCTATTGAGGAGCAGTCAAAGAACCCAACCGATTGGAAGGGATAACAAAACAGAGCTGAAATCATTTTTGGCCTCTGGTGGGATTATTACTCGTTATAGTTCCACCGATTCTTTGTTGAGGCGACTTGGAGTATAGCACTTCAAGATCAACACTCGTAAACGCAATGGACACATTTGGTAATGTCAAAGACCAGTATTCTCACTTGGTGTATCTCAACATATGCATAAAATAACAAACCTGTGAAAATTTGAGCTCAATCGGTCATCAAAGTTGCGAGATAATATTGAAAGAAGAAAACACCCTTGTCACACGAAGTTTTGTGCGTTTAGTTTTTTAGATGGTTGATTTCGAGACCTCAAGTTCTAAACTTGAGGTCTCGAAATCAAATTCGTGGAAAATTACTTCTTTCTCCAAAACTATGGCACTTCAGAGCGAGCTGTTTCTCACAATGTTTTATACCACCAACCTCTCCCCATTACTTGTCACTAAGAAAGGTTTTATGCTAATAATTATTTTGAGTAATTACCAATAGTGTCCACTGCCTTTAAATCTGTGAAAATTTTGACTCAGTGTGTCATCGAAGTTGCACAAATTTGTGTGCTTTTAGATGTCTAAAAAAAGGCTTCAGGTTTGAAGTGTAATATTATTTGAGTGAGAAATTACCTCTTCTTAAAAATTACGTTTTTCAGAGGGAGCCGTTTCTCACAAATAATTTGAGTAGTACAAAATAGTGTCCAGAATGCCCTTAAAAGAAAACGAAAAAATGGATGCTTTGAAACTAAGTTGACAGGCCGTGGCAGGACGTTGTTGATATCCAGTTAAAGGCTTACATTTCAACTGCTTATTATTGGTGATTGGGAAAAGGGCGGGAAAGAGATTTACCACTTATCGGTTTATCTCTTATCGTAAGTGGATGGGTGGGACACCAGACTACTCGCCCAAGGTAAGCAAGGTAAATACGAGCCTGAACATCTGACGTCACACTTCGTGAATTACGCTTTAGATATGAGCCCATGTCCATAACAACCTTTGACCTCTCATTCATTCTACATGGCCTTCTTAGTCCTGGAGAATCGTAGTTAAATCCGACGTACATAATAATGTAAACATAAAACCAATATCTGTCTTCATTCATCCTTACGGATAACGACAAGGGACCAGTCCATGTAGGCTACTTGTGAAAAACACCGGCCTTCGTATGAGTTGTGATAATAATAATAATAATAATAATAATAATAATAATAATAATAATAATAATAAGACTTGTAATGCGCACATATCCACCCTGCTGGGTGTTCAAGGCGCAGTAAAACCAAAAACAAAACAAAAACAAAATACAACACAAAGAAAAACAGACACAACAAAATTAGTCATTGAAAACCTGTGACATAAGATAAGTTTTGAGAAGAGACTTGAATTTTGCAGTACAAAGACAAGATCGAAGATTAAGTGGTAGAGAGTTCCAGATGCGTGGCGCGGCTGAAGAAAAAGACCTGTCACCCCATGAGTGTCGAGACTTGGGTTCAATGAGGAGAAGCATAGAACTTGATCGAAGATTCCTTGATGGAGTGTAAACTTGAAGCAGTTCAGAAATATAGTGGGGAGCCTTGCCATTAAGAGCTTTGTGGACAATGAGCATCAGCTTGAAGATGATTCGTTGAGAGATAGGGAGCCAGTGTAGTTGTTTCAGAATGGGGGTGATAGAACACGATTTTCTAGACAGTGTCACAATGCGGGCAGCAGTATTTTGGAGCCGTTGAAGTCTGGAAATCTGGTTGTTAGGAAGACTGTAGAGAAGAGCATTGCCGTTGTCAAGAAGAGAAGTAACAAATGCGTGAATGACCTTTTCAGTGGCACTTTTGTCCAAGTACTTGCGAATCTTACCTATATTCCTGATGTGATATGATGATAAACGAACAATGTTGTTGATGTGTGGCTGAAGTGTCATTGATGAATCAAAAATAACCCCTAAGTTCCGAGCTTTCAGCGAGGGAGCTATCCGAGCATCACCGATGGAGATGTATGGCACTGAAACCTTAGTTAACTGTTGACGTGACCCAAATAGAAGGAACTCTGTCTTATCATCATTTAACTTCAGGAAGTTTTCTTGTGTCCATTGCATTATTCGATACCTCGAGGGTATTGTGATAGGCAGGATCGATTACGTGTCTTAATGAACTCTCAACATCACGTAACACAGTTGATTACTTGCATCGCATAACCGACATTGACGAAAGCGATATTTTACTGCTGCCATACGCTTATTGGCCGGGGGGGAGGGGGGGGGCAATTCAGAACTTTATTTGGAACGAATGAGTAATATCAAGTGTGGACCGAAGAAAATGTGGAGTAATATAATATGACAGTAACTTGGAAAGATATCTAGGTCTTTGTCTATTATTCGTGGCATCCGATGTGAAAGAAGGGCGGATCCTGACCAAAATTTTAGGGGGGGGGGGGCAAATCTGTAAAAGAAGGGACATGGCCCCTGTTGCCCCCAACCCTCCGGTTCCGCCCTTGATCGGAAATGTTTTGTCCATTTGTTTTGAAACAGCTTAATTTGTTAAAAATGTTTAACGATAAAATTTAATTTACAAACAAAGAAAATGTAAATTAATTTATTTTTGCAAAAACAGGCAACAGGCCTAATAAAACGGAATGATTTCTTTTAAAGGATTTTAAACTTTCAGATTGAAACAAACAATTTCTTAAAATTAATTAATAACATTGTTTAGGATAAGAAAATCCACTTCTGAATTTCCAGCACTGGTCGGCAATGTATAGGTTCTGAAAAAACGTTTATTTGATGAGAGAGGTACATACCGAATCACATTGCTACCGAGTTGCAAACAAATAATTATTAAGAACGAGATAATAAGTTGTTGTGAACATTTATGCCATAAGAGCTTTTTTCTTGTTCGAATGACTCATTACATCACATTTCAATTGCTGTTTTTGGGTGAGCGATTTTGTAATCGTGTTTAATGTAACAGGATGTAAATCGCATTTCGGCCGGTCGGCGTGGTAGGATAGTGGATGAGCAAAAAACTTTAGCTTTAATGAGTCATTAATTCTCTTCGACGTTATTAAAATAGCAATGCACAATTTATTCAGTAAGGAGGGTAAAGTACTTCTTAAATCCCAAGTTCGCCTCAGGCTCCATCTTAGACTCCATCTCGGTAGCAATAAAGGCTTGTTGGAGTTAGACGGCGATCCAACGGCACAGAGGGTTGCACTACAAAACGATTAGGCAAAAATTGCACCAAACTGATTACCATAATGATAAGTTATGTCAAAAGCATTACATTTGTTGTTAATACAATTTGTTTCGGGCCATGCAATTTTTTGTGTTATTTTGAAGTTATCACGACTCTTGGGACGGCTTGATAGGATTTTAAGTTGGTCCTATTTGGCTTGGTAAGTGGACTAGTGCTGAAACGGACAGCATGTCTGATTGGGAAATACATTGGAATTGGGGGGTAGGCCTATCAACAATTCCAAACGGATGACCTGCCAAAAATGTAAAATAAACCTAAAGTTTAAATGTCCGATTACCTCGATTGGCTTTTAAGTTGCTGAGAGACTTTCAGCGCCATTAGCATTCGGAAGACTACGCCCTCTTGTGATACAATATTGTACAAACAATATCGTCTCTTGAGGGCGCCCTCTGTTATTAGTATTCCTCGTGTACACATGTCGCAATCGTAGTGTGTTTTTGTCAACTTCGGCTAATGATTTTGTCCTTTTAAACATCATTTGTATACACATATCCGGCAATAATGACACGTATTGCGAGGAAGCGGCACCACAAGGGTTATACCCACATCCAGAAAAAGTACAGAACGCGACGGAAAACGAAGGATTTGGACCAGATTGACAAAGACCTACAACCGGCAGAATCGCAGAAATTATTGAATCAAGACGTCGACCACGATAAACCGGGATCTGCCCAACATTACTGCCTTCATTGCGCGTAAGTTGCTTCTCTTTACTACTTCGTGTACTTTGACTTGATAGCAATGTTTCCCTTTCATTCAAATCAATACCCAATAGCCTACAATTGATTAGATAACTGCTGTGTGCATTCTTTTTTGATGTTGAAAACTTTGCCTTCATTCAACATGGTTTTATTTATTTATTTTAAAATATATAACATATAGTCATAAATAACTGAATAAACACACAATTTGACATGGTTGTGTGTGATTGAGACAAGTTTCCAATTCAAATTATGGTATAGGATAGGCCCGGGCCCCTAGTAAACACTAGTGTACTTATTTTGAATGTATCAGTCACTAAAATGACTAACTAGTATTACAGTAATACACCATTAAGTAACACAAAAGAGCTAGCAGTTGGATACTTTTTTAAATGTGTATTTTTGTTGCTTCTGACTGCTTCTTTGACTTGTTTGTAATATTATTTTACACTGTTCTGTTGTGTTAGACTTTAATGTGACTAAATTGAAGAACTGACTGAGAATGCTGTGTCGTTGGTAGTGAAGAAGTTATCTGTGCATACATGTATATTATGGCAATTATAACAGCTATGCCTATGGACATTCTGACGTGTACAGCATACACAGATGACAACTGAGCTCTGAATTCTTCCTGTTCTGTTTCTAATAATATATTTTGATGTTTGATTGTCATTGATGATTTAGGTAGTACAGTGGTAATTGGCTTCATTATAGTCGAGGTTGTACTTCAAATTTGTATTGTATCATGTGTGAGGGCAATACCGAAAATGTTTATTGAATTGAATTGAATTGAATTGAATTGAATTGAATTACTGTACTGTTGTAATGGAGGAGTCCAATCTGGGCTAAGCTAAGGCTTCACAAGCCTGGAAGGTGTAACATCATATTATTCACAATCACAGTCCTCATAATAACCCACGGCCTCGGCGCCGAAGCACAGCAATTGGCAATTGCCATTTTACCCTGTGCTTTTGCCATAATGCCCTTTGCAAAGTTCCAATTATACAACATTTTCCTCATTAAATGCCCCTGGCCTTTTCGGAGGGAAATTAATGTGCTCCTTTAAGATTGTGTTTACTCTATATTTTGATTATACATGTATTGTATTTATTTGTTTAAATATTATTGTAATAAAATATATAGTGAGCTGACAATTCTTCAGTCAGGCAGTACAAATATTGGTAGGTAGGCCTACATGTAGTTCAAATACACAAAACCACCCAAGTATGGTATTTTTACATAATTAATGTGGGGCACTTTGGGACGAAGTTTATGACGGTCATGTTAGGTGGTAACAACCAAGAGGAAATTAGTTGTTATAAAACAATAGTTTAGTTTCATTGGGTTAAGATTTTATGCTAATTTTTTTATCACGTAGAAGTTCTTTTGAAGTATTGATCATTCCAATTTTATAAATGCCTGTTTGGGCTTCTGCAATGTACCTGATACTTCGTAGAGGAAATTGAAGCAATAGCCTCCATGCTTTGCCCCTGGCCATTGCCTTGGTGCCCCCTTGTAAATATTCCTTCTAGAAGTTTACACTTCCCTCATTGAGGGAAAAAACTGCCTCCTCCTTACAAGAAAAAAGCACCAGGCCTAATACTAAGTTTTCTAAAATAATATTCTTAAAGTAATAATTTCTTCTTTTTTTTTTGTCTTGCACAGGAGATATTTCATCGACTTGAAAGCACTCAAGGATCATTTCAGATCAAAGCTACACAAAAGAAGGTAATCAAATCATATTAGGACCAGGTCTTGCGCTCAAAATTTTTGCTAAGTAGCCCACTAGGCTATTCAACTGTGCATTGTACTTGCCCCTAGTATTACAGTAAGTTTAGTGAAGCTTGAAGTATTTTTCTGATTTGAAGTGATTTTTCTGATTGAGAAATTTCTGAATGAGTGGGGAAAGTAAAACAATATCTGTTTGTGTTTCGTTACAGAATGAAAGCTCTTGAAGTTGAACCATACACACAGAAAGAGGCTGATGCAGCGGGAGGCTTGGGAACGTATCACCCTCCAAAACGAAGAAAAATCACCACCCAGGAGATAGTGGAAGATGCCAAAATGGATCAGTCAGAAGTATCGGAAGTCAAGCAGGACAAGTAGATAGGGACATTCTATTCTGGGATGAGGGGTGAAGCTTGACAGGTCATGGAAGGTCATCAGCAAGAAAGAAGGGAAAGGGAAAATGAGCAGTCAAATATTCTTGTAAGTCTTCCTTACACACAATAACAAACTGAGATCACATCAAGGACATATAGTTGAAAAAAGATTGTATGTATTATATCAGCTTCAAGCGATCCTGTGGTATCATGGCACTTTATGTGCTTTCACTTTCAAAAATAAATGTGAATTTTCCAACAATTTTTGGCTGACCAATCTTTAAAAATAGACTAGTTCCCAACCGGAGAATTCCCAGCTGTCTATAAATTGCTCGGTTTTGTCGAAAGTATGATCAAGGAACCAGACTACTAGAACAGCATGTTCTTCTCTCTGCGGTATTTTTTACCGGCACACTTTAAAATAGTGACCCAACTCCATTTGTTTGTAAATAACAGCAAAAGCAAGCCATGTATATACTACCTTTCATATACTTGATTGATTTAGTCAAATAAAATCACACGTAACCCATATTGATGTTCATTGAGAGGACTGAGCTAGTCTAGGCTATTATCAATCCCTGAGGTACAAACCAAATACACTGGGAGCTGTCACTGGGAAATCACTATAATGTCGGTTATTTTAATTATTTACACTTCACTGAGCCAATTAAATCTCACGATGGCCATTGTCTGAAAAGTTTATAGCCTATAAGCGCCATCTTAAAAATAAACTGAAATGCGTCTTGGAACCGAGTACAGCAAAAACACAAACATCAAGCTGTCAAGATGGACGCCATTGTTTCAAAATCAGCGCGCCATGACGGTTGCCGGTTTTGCGTGGACTCGGGTTTCATGCATATGGGCTATTGGCTGATGAGAAAAAGAGTTGATATAAATTTGCTGCTTGATCACAAGATCTTCAGACACTAAATTAGAAATAAAATTATATAAAATATCTCTTTCTGAATTTGTGTTTATTGTCTCTGTCGATAAAGTCATTGAGAAAATGTTGTATAAATAACCCGATTCTGTGTTTGCACCCTGAATAGATTCCTGACGATAAGACGGATCAACGACCTTGTCAATTTTATTTACAATTTCTCAAAAACAAAAATGTTGAACAGTTTTTGCATCACTACTCGAATGGGGTCACCATCTGCAATCTAGACGGCCCATATTCGGAGTTGGGCGGCACCGATAATCCCTCATCGAAATAATCATATTTTGGGGTGGGCGAGAAACCCCAAACCGGCGGTAAGTCTCGAGTTTGTCTTTCAGACACCCGCCCCTCTATCGTCATCTTATTTGACGAGATGACGGACTCCAGGCTTTCTTCTCCCGCGGATGTCCCCGTTGATGTTGAAGGGACTCGGAGGGGCTCCATCCGGGGTCTTGAGTTCCTCCTGACGTAATGATCGAGCTGGACCGAGCCGTTGATCTTTTCCGTGTACGACAACTTTGACTCTTTGTACAGTTGTGTCGGACATGCCCCTCCTCGGTCGACACGTCGAACTTTCGGAAACATGCTCGGAATCAAGCTATCGTTCCGCGGTATAACATTACCCGGGGGGAAATAGTGGGTGCCTCCCCTCTGCAGTGACGTCACATTGTCTTTCTTCCTTCTGGTCGACTGTCGCTTTATATGATTGTCCTTTTTTTCTGCCGTGACGTCATAGCGTTTCTTACGATCGACAAGAGTTGCGTTCGTTGTGTATATTGTTCTCGAGCGTTCGAAGTCCTTGATGCTCGTCTCTTGCACCAGTGGGATTCGTGTCGACAACTCAGTCGACAAGGCCGCGATGTCGTCCTCTGGTCTGATATTTGACTTCATTAGAACATTCCCCCTGCTGGTGTGAAAGACTGGTCGGTTCATTGTTCTTTTGCTATCCACGGTGTCGAAGTTCGAGTGGGTGCTGTCGGTATGGGTGTGGTCATGAGGTCTCGGGGTGTGGTCAGTTTTTAGTGAGCTTTGGTAAGATTGCAGCACCGTGTGGTCGGGTTGTAACGACTTGTAGTCGGGCTGTAGTGAAATGAAGTTTGTTCTCAGCCGTGTGGTGTGCCTTCGTGGTACAGCGTGGTGGTCGTCGTAATACAATGAGGTAGGCTGGGGTTCTGTGTGCTCGGGCTGTAGCGAAGTGTGGTTACGTGGGGTGTGGTTTTGCTCTTTGAAAGGTAGGGCCGACTTCTGGGACGAGATGGTAAGGATAGGTGGGAGGGGATCCGCCTTCAGCATCGTGTCATGTTAGTCTCATCCTCAAGTCTGATCTATAACTGTCTCTGTAGCATCTGTGGATTCAGTAGAAGAAAAAAAACCCTGTTAGTATAGGGCCTACATGGTAACTGACTATTGTTTGACGTTGAAGGGTTTTTCTCCTTCTAAATCTTCAGACAAGAAAACATCTTGACCAGGAGTAGTCCAAGGAAGTACACAAGTTTAACAACTGTCACCAAACCGAATGTGGATTTCTATGGCGTTGGTCATGGAACTTGTTTGCGTCCACATGAAAAAAAAACGCAAAGAAACGTCATGCTATAGATTTTTAATTTGTCAAGCTACTTTTAATGGCTGTCGAATACCGAATAGAATGAGCTCCTATCGGTTACAACGAAACTGCCGACAAAAACGTCTGGAGTGTTGACTGTTCCCTATCTTAAAACAAAGTTTTCGAAACGAACACCAGGGGCAGGCGAATCTTCAAACCGAAATGTCAAAAGCTTAATAAGAAGTGTTGCTTTATTTGCCAGTGGGAAATGTAAACACAAATGCCGTAAGAATCGGAGTATTTTGACTTTGATCTCTTCAATTTAAGACTAAACCGAAGCAAAGTCTTGCTGCACTTTACTTTCAGAGCTATCAACTCACATAATTAACCTTTTTGAGATGGGAGCACGCCGTTTGTGGCTAGGTGTGTAGTGAATACAAACACTGATCCAGGCAAAATGCAACAATATATACAATGTTTTCATCAAATCTAAAATATCTTCAGTACTTGTACTCACCAGAAAGTTTGCTATCAAGGGGAAAATGCCTCTGCCAAGTTACTCCCGAGATAACTGGAGACTTTCTGACCATTTAGGTTTTAGAAGACGCTATTAATAGCGGCAACAAACAACTGCATTGCTTTTAAAGTGTTCTAACCTATTAAGACTGTCTGGTACCTCAGTGAATGACTTTGTTGTTGCGATCCATTGATGTAAATTGTCTTCTTCAGAACTGTTCTTTTACCGACTGGGACAGTCTTCGTACAAGACCCCCACCGTGTGCATTCTCGACATGCCTCATGATTTCAGTTGAATGTTTCCGATTGCAGAAGTCAATATGACAGCTTGGACGGGTTATTTGCTATTTTTGTGGTTTGTTTGCTGTAACTCTACCGTAATACACGGTGCGTACTGAGTGTGTTTGCCTGAAGACAATGGGGAGATGGTGGGGCTCTCGAGTTGCTTTTGACACCTGTGATCCAATAATTTGTGAGATTTTAAGAATTTTTGTTATTTTGGTCGAGGCCTGGGCAATACTCAGAAGTGGCTTTCGAAGGCAGATCGGTATGCCGGCTATCGATCGAAACGTCGAGATATTGCACTATCCTAAACCGTTCTTCAGAGATAGTGTTAATTGTTCTACCATAAACTCTTCTCTATGACAAGTAATCCACAACTGTGTACTTTTATATGAAACGTTTATCATGTCTATATCCGGTAATTCAAAATAATAATAAATGTTTATCTCTGGATTTTTTTTTATTTTTAGAGTTTTTTGTAGGTTCAGTATTACACTTTTTGTTGAAGTCAATAGGCGTACTATGAACCCATCATAAATGATGTTGTTTGGTGTTTCCAATGACAACCCGCTCGTTAAGCTCATCTATTTGTAAATGACGCTTTTATCTAGGTCTAGATTATCCAGAATACAACTGGGGGAAATAATAATAGAAACCAATTACTCCATTTGTCTCGTCTTTCTGTTATGATCTACTTGTTCTAAAGTTTGAACTATACTTGACTACTGTCAACGTTACACGGCCCGAAGTACCCAAGTGTATTGTCGACGACAGAATTTCAACATAATACATTTTTTGGTGGGAAATATTCCAAGGTAATATTAATCATTACCCACTAAGTACATTTCCTTAATTTCTCACTAAGGTGGAAATGGTTGCTCTAATGGCGGAATGGAATATTAATGAGGCTCGTATAGCACAGCTGTTGTTGCCTTGTTTGCGTGTTTTTTCTACTTCTGTTGTTAAATTAAAGCTCAATCTGGGCACAAACAAAATGTAACGCTATAAGGGCAGAACCAAATATATTGTTATGCCCCATGCATCCTGGACAATATTTGGCAATGAAGTAAAGAATTTGTAAATAATTATTACTATGAATTTCATTTTGCAACGTTTAATATGTGCTATGTATTTTGCAGAGCACTCGTACTCTCAGACAAGAGTCAGAAAACTTCACTTTCGGAAGGCAATTGTTTGCCCAAAACTAAGAGGAGAATGTCGAAATTACTTTGGTCTGTTTAGGGGTGTCAGGTAACTTGCTACCTTTACCACTTCGTACCCTGGACACTTCCTATGTTTTGCAAGGTACAAAGTGACTTTGAACATTTGATGGTACCAATGAGAACTTATTTATCCATGATGAGATACGAAGTGACTCGGTTGACGGCACGAACCTGAGGGTACGAAGTATCCAGGATACGAAATGGTTAAGGTACACTATAGTGTCCGACATCTGTTTCGGATGCAGTACTCACCTTCAAACGGTAGTTTCATGGCTGGGTTTGAAGAGTCATCGTAAACCGCTACTGGTGTTTTCATCAGTGGGTTGAACAAGCACTCGAGTTGTTGTGACCACTTCAAAGGGTGTGCTTCTGAGTTAGAAAACCGTTAATGGTTACCGGGAATCAAGAAAGAAACCCATAATTTCCAAGCTGTTTCAAGTGATCTACCAATGTGGAGGGATGTTGATTTCGTCTGCTACAACCGTGGTACAGCCATGGAGGTAGTTTGTACATCCATTACAACTTACAAGTGGAAAATTCAGTTTTCCATGAATTCTGTTTGTAGGCAATCTCGATAAGGGCTAGCTGTAAGTCCATGAATACGGATCATTAGAGTTAACTCTTTCTGCATTAAACGGAGGTATAATAGCAGATAACAATTATCGACTTACTATAAGATACAGGACAGTAGATTAGTCTAATCCGTGTCTTATATGATAGTATCAGTCAATCGGCTGTAGCAACATGGAGTACTCGGCTGGTTATTAGGCGAAATAAATCTCGATATCTATTATACACGTTATCCTTTTACAACACAACACTATGCAAATAGCTACGTCAAAAAGTTGACTTGGGTTATTTTGGACCGAGAGCAACGACTGTTGCATGTCGCGAGATGAGATGAGCTAGCCTGAGAAGTCCGAATTGGCATGCGGATGTGGCTACAGCTTACAGTCATGTCATTGTAGCCGTCTTCCCGTCGCAGCATTTGTTCGTCGAGTGTTTAAATATCATTCGAATCCCAGTCGTGACAGTGTGTCCTTAGGCAAGACACTTAACCAAATTGCTTCGTCCTTCGGATGGGACGTTGGTCCCGTGTGTTGTGTAACGCACGTAAAATAACCCAGTGTAATAATACTTATCAAAAAGCCCCAGTGTTCCTGATTTGATTAGCTGCATATTGCGCAACATCACCTTGTAAACCATTACATGGTGCTATGCAAAGGAAGCAACATAATTCAAACGTAGTCCCACATCCTTGCAGGGAAATACTGAATGTGAGCGTCACTTGGTGACGGATATGCGCGCCATACTTAAGAACACGCTATTATTATTTATCATAAACAGCCGTTTACGAGCCAGATTGGAATCGCAACCTCACTAGCCCGCTGGCGCGCCAAATGCGAACAGCAAACTGTCTCCCCTGGTTACGCCTCAATCTCAACAACCCATTGTGCAATGTTGAATGCAAATGGCGGCCTAGTATTGCACATGATAATCGTCGACGATGTATCATGTATTTGTTGACTAAAGCACTCCGGGATGGTACTAACAACATACGACTGTTGGGTACACCTGTGTATGATGACAAGTGATTATTTTAATTACACCAATTTCCAAGTTGTTGAATGGAACTGAGATCGAGACAGGATGGGAGCCTTTTATGCCAATTGCGTAATTTGCGGTTGTAGCATTGGCACGCGACCGAGTAGCTTGACTTCTTTATTTGGGTGTGATAATTAACAGTACACCATTAAGGGGGTTTGATACCCTTTGTTGATCAAGTTTTGGCCATGACGTGGATCCCCACTCACTGTGAATGAAGATATATGCCTATGTAATAACACTTACCTAGGCCTATAGTAGTTTCAGCTTCGTCATTCGTTACTGAGTTTTTGGTTAAAACAATTGAAACTACAGAGCAATGTATTCATCATGAAAGTCGCGTAAATCCCTTGTACATGCTAAAGTAATTTTCGTCTTACTGAGACCAAAAAAGAAATGTGTTTTGTTTTTTAATACTATTTCTTCAAAAACTACATCACCCTCACTAAGTAATTTAAGGGGAGATTTCTTCCATCTAAATGTAAGCTTAAAAGTCGATGACCCGATTTTTGCAAAAACATTTCTCTGAACGGATTTTAAAGGTAGGGTCATAATTGGCTTTTGTCCACTTAATGCTGATTTACATACACAAATATAAACAAGAAACAATACAAGTCCATTTGAAAGCAGCAACACATGTCATGATGTTTTCACAAGAACGTCGAATCCATCCAGATTAGTAAAAGTACATTGCATTTCTGGTCGCAGAATTTGTGAACGGATGAATCGTTTCTCAGATTCAAATTTTAGGGGTGACGTCTAAACCATATATTACTTCAAATGGAAACAAATTCTCAACAAGACTCAACTGCTACACTGCTTCTCTCTCTGTCTCTCACAAGTAAATTTTTATGGTACTACGAATTTTGGCAAACAAATGAACATAACTATACACAATTCGTATTAGTTTTAATCACAAATAATTGGCGTTCTTGATGGTGCAATGACTTCTAGTTTTTGTTGAAATCAAGAAAACGTCAGTAAAGTATAGCACCTTTAATGAAATGTTTACCCTATTTCCATACCCTATCATTCAAACACCAACTTCATGATTTGTTGGTTCTGTTGGACCGAGGACTGCGCTAGTGAAACTGATCATGCTTTACATGGTATCAGTTACGCTACCATAATTAGAGTCAAACAGTTTTGGTGGGGTTACTATTTTTCATTTGGTTGAGTTATGTTAGAGAAAGGATCGACCCTGTAAATCACTATAGAGAGAGTATAATATTTTAAAGACCAGTATTTTTAACGCGTGTTGTGTTGTCAAAATAAAGTCCACTCCTATCTCGACATTATCCTTAGCCCGCCCTCATCGACCAATCTCTTTCAGAAAGTCCAAACCTCTATTAATTCAGGTATCAATATTTCTATCGGTCTCTCCCCTCGATTCAGTACTGTTTACTTTGTGCCAAGAAGAAAGTCAAACACCTGCTATCAACCCATTCCGCCATTCTAACAAATATAATCTCAAGGTAATGTGAGACTTTTGAGCGCGGGGGCAGCAGACTTACCAGGTGAATTTCCTCAAACGTCTCTCATTACATTGCACGTACAACTTCCAGTCACCTAGATCATTTCAGTGACGTCAAAAAGATGATGCTACACTCGAAAAACTCCTTAGACTTGACCAAGTCGGTCTTTCGTTGAATCTATATGTCCGCTTTATTAATCCACTGCATGCACTCCACGTAAACATGGCTTTAGCCCATTACTGACTTGATTAGCACGAGACCCAACCGGCCCCAAGTCTTAAAACTCGTGGGTCATAACTGACCTGGTTCTTGGTCTTAGGGGGTCTGACCTTTCCTGGGTAATAGTGACCCAGAATCGGATCAACATGACTCAGAAATTTGTCAAAATAACGCATAATCCGAGCTAAAATCTCACTTTGCGGGTCAGCCTGACCTAGAATGGATCAGGCTTCTTGGTAGCCGGTAGTTTTTAGTGTGTACCGGAAACAAAGATAAGACTGCATAAATATTGACTGGAGTCAGAATTGGAGATCTCATTTTAGTAAAACTTGACTTGGTAATGCCCCGATAAATGGGACCGTAGTCGTGAGATCAGTAGTCTCGCGGGGCCAGCAGTCTCGCGAGATCGCGGGAATTGCGGGGAGAGTCGGGAACTCTATCACCGCGACAGACAAACGACTTGTCCACAAGTCTAGGTATAGCCTTGACGAAAATATTTATAAAATTTATACCGAATTCCTTGAGTGAGTGAATGTTTCCGTTTGTGGCCACTGTGCCCAAACACTCCTCAAACTACCATAAAAGCAAACTTTCAGT